>NC_063994.1:3125000-3750000 GCF_932276165.1 Plutella xylostella
CATTCAAGGCATCTCTCAGATAACTACGCGAACGCATATATTACCACGAGAATTTTGTCAAGCTATCATTGAGCTATATAAGCATGTGCATTTTTTTACCAATATTTATTAGTTTTACAGTACTGCAGTTTACGTACTGCGATATAGTAAGGGAATAGGGAGCGCAGGCAGCCGATTTTCGTGGTAGTATAGCCATAGACTCCGTCGATACGGTATCTTCGTCTGACGTCATCAGCAGTCGAACAAAACCGAACGTTTAATTTCAGGAGGACTCGTTCTCTGACGAAGATTCTGGCACCGAGGAAGTGTCGGACGACTGAGGTCGGCGGCGGTCGCCCTCTGCCCTCGCCTTCTGTTAGGCCAGCTGTCGCGGGACTAATGTCAACAACACTCTCATGTATCCTCACTGTTGACACTAGTCCCATCGCACATATAAATGGTTGTGCTTCAGTCTTAACGCGGTCATATCTACTGCATATCTAAGTCTAGGCCTTTTGGCATTTTACCAAATAAACTAACGAAATTACTTCGCACAGCGAATAGAGAATACTCCCTCAGCGTTATTTTATTCTGTTAAATTACGATAGTTGTTACGCTAGATGTTTAATGGAGGATTTCCAGCTCGCATTTAGACTTTTCTATGCATGGTTTATCCGCTGACTAGATAAATATGTTTTAGAATTTTACCGTGAATACTTAGTTCTGCCGTTGAGCAGTTTTATTTTTTACTACTTAGATTAGAAGCGAGAGAAGATGGTGCCTTCTTAATGTATATGCATGTTAGAGTTATTGGATATGTTATAACTTCATATACTATGGATATTGCATTTCTATTTTAGCTGTACATTTTCTCGTTTTATTTTTTCATTATTTATTGTATAACTATAGAATGTATTTTGTGTACGATTTCATGTACTTGAAAATTTCATGTGATATTTCTCTAAGGCTATATTTTTGTTTTGTTTCATACTTAAATAAAATTTAAGTTTCATTTTGTCATTCCATGTTACAGATAGTATTGTTATCCAAGCAGAAACTGCCGTTTAGTTTAATTAAGGGATAAATTGGCTATGGAATTGATAAATTGAATCTCTTGTTTAGTGCCAAACAATGCATTTTAACGATTTTATTATCACTAATACACTGTGATCCATCCTTTGATAGGTTTTGTAATGTTGACAATAGCTAGGTCGGATTATAATGTATATTTATTTTTATTTACGTAACTTTTTATATTTGAATAGCATAATATGGTCAATGTAGCAGGCAACTCATGAGAACCTTATTTCTAAACATAGTTATGGCTTTATTGTGTTGGCATGTCGTTATGATGACATTAAATTGAATGCTTTTTATTCAAAGTGTGTTTTATTTTTTTGCTTGGACCTTTTAATTTTGCATGCGTTTCGATTCGAACAATGTGGAAATTGCGGTGGCTGAAGAATTCACAAGAGGCTGAGTACATAATCATTTAGAATTAAAAATATAATAGGTACATTTCAATAAACATAAGTTTTTAAATTTGCTTTTTAATAGGAGGAGGAGGAATGCTCAACGGAGGAGAGTGAGGACGACGAGCCTGCCCCGCGGCGGCGCGGCAAGAAGCCGGGCAAGGGGCCTGCGGGCGGCGACGCGGCCCCAGAGTGCAAGCAGCAGTAGACCCCACCGCAGTGTTCACACACAAGGGGCCATACACAGAACTGCGAATTAGCGCGACGCGAGCGACGTCCCACTCTCTGGAACAACCGCGTGTTGAAGGGAGACGTTTTTGCGATGCGAATTCGCAGTTATGTGTGGAAACCCTAACTTCTCATAGTGGAACGTTGACGCCTTACTGCTTGTTCATATTGAACTCGCGGACGCGATATATCAATGTCATAACGTCTGCGCTCGCGAGTTTAACGTGAACAAGCACTAAAATTTAAGCCCTGAAGCTATCCTGTGACAACTTAACCTCCTAATGCCCTATATTCGCATAACAGTTGTAGCGGTTTGATTGGAATATTTGTAGTTATTAAAGGCGTCGACATAAACGTTCAAATATCCTTTGCCCCTATGTATGTATATGGAAGATGCAAATGATTATATTTTTCCATTGTATTATGAATATGATAAATTATGGTGCAGTTTTCTAAATACATAGTGATGTTAGAGATATTCCGTGATTATTCATTTGATGTTACATAACTGTACATTGAGATATCAGTATCCAGTATTGACAAAGAGAACTAAATTATTAGCCATTGTGTTTCGTCTGTATTATGGGTAGACTCTGGTGTAATGTATTTCTTCAAAGCAGTCGCATGATATGCTTACCTAGGCGTTTTTATGTTTGAACTCAAAGCAGCTTCGTTACTCCACATTCCTATTATAATGATGTTGATTCTGAAGGCAGAAATTCTAATTTTAACGCTGTCAAACTAAAAAAATTGCTAGCATAAAATGACATTTACGGAAACAATCATAGAGTCGAATTTTAAACAAAGAAATTAAGGTTTTGACATCGCTAAATTTAAAATTTCTGCCTTCAGAATCGATATCACTGTTGAGCTAAAACAAGGCATTTTATATATCACGGATTTAAGATAAGTTAGTAAGAATTGAATAAATCCGCCTTATGAGTTTCCGTCATTAATTTGAATTGAGTCCATGGTTATGCAAATGTATTATAATTATTATCACGTTGTACTGTGCCCAGCGCAGATAAGTAGCTAGAATACGGTTGAGGGCGGGACTCGACGTCGGGCGTCTTTCATTCTCATTCATTCATCACACAAGTTAATATTAGCAGATGCACGGAGGCATGGAGTCTAGTCGCGCGCGTCGAGTCATCGCTCTCTGACTAAGAAATTGTGATCGTAGTGTCTTCGCACTGCCTGTAAGGTGTATCGTGGGGAATCGTTAGGTGATGCATATTTATTTTTTCGCTGATCACAAACATGTTGCCATTATTGTTACTGGTGTGTAATTTGTTATTTTGTGTTAACATTGGCAAGTGCTGTTTAGAACCATTTTAATACTGTTTCGAATTGAATAGCTGTTTCCGTGTAAAATTGAATATTGATTGTGATCCCGTTGCTATAAAATCTGCTGTTGTAAATGGATTTGTACACTTGAATGTTTTTACAATAAATTTACTGAACGTACATCATCTTTAATTTGATTCCTATGATCTTCATTTATATATTTACTTCTTAAATCTATAGAACTTGTAAAATTAAAATCCAGATAATTTCAATTCTTTATTCAACTTTTAAAAATGTAACAATGTATCACGATTTGTCTTTTCCTTAAGTATACAGATCTAGGATCTAGAAGAATCGTGAATAAAAGATCTAAGAACAAATTCCAGTAATACATAATTTGCAAGCTACTTATAAATAGAGGGTAATTAATTAATTGACGATTAAGTTACACTTATTGGTGCATTTAAAATTAATTTGTCTAAACTGTAAAAAATATCTATTGCACATACACATAATGGGACAACATTGACATAAAGTTGTATAAAATTTGAGCCACGTAGGTCAGTCCGAAATGTGATCATATTTTAGCACCAAATTACCGCCTTACAAATTAAACCTATCTAGATTAATAGCTAAGGGTCAATTTACTTGTATCGCTATCATACACTACGCAAAGTAACAGGGAATGACGCGATTTAATTGGTCTTGATGTTCGAAGACGGACGTTCATTTTACTAATTTATTATTGCGAAAGTTGAATTACAATTCAACAATTAAAGGCCAACATTTCAGTCAATTTAACAGGAAGCTCTTGATCGAAGACTAAATTGTGACACGAAATGGTGATAAGGTAGCAGCAACATCCTAAACCGTTGCACTTAATATTTGGCCTTTTAGATCAAAATACTGATTTATTACTCTAACAGCCTGTATTACTATGTCTGTATTAATTTGTACGATATAAATCAGACGATCTCACATCGAAATTATGTTCTTTAGACAGTGACAGCATGTTTTTATCACACAAGACTTATCAAGACATAGACGGGCTCTAAATATGGGTTTACAAAGCAAAATCCACACTGAAGGCTATCAAATAAGCTTTTTTATTGCTATTTTGATGTGGCTTACACTAGCTTCCAATTAAAACTGCATATAAACATTTGAATATGACATTTTCCCAAAAGAAAATAATAATGTGTGATCAACTGCTCCGTTTAGGTTCGAGCACATTTTTCTATTATTCCTACCAAGTTACTAACTAGCTAATAAGTTATAAATAAATAAAGATTAATGGTAATATAAAATACAAACATATTTTTAGGATTTTGTAAACAATACGACAATAAGGGGGCTTGTTTTCGCGACAAATTTAACAATCCAACCAATATGTTGCTCTTGACAAAATATAATAAATAAATGAAATGGTTAAGTAATATGCTATAGCTAGGCCAATTGCTTTCCGTTAGTTATTAAGTAGGCACATAAGTACTTATTACCATAATAAGAATAAAGTAAGTAAGTAATGATCCGAGGTATTAAGTACGAATCAAAAGGTGAGTCAAACTTAAGAAAGTTTTAACTTGAAAGAAAGATTAGGTTAATTTAAAGTGTAGGTATTAGTTTTACCGAGGTTATTATCCGTTAACTTTAAAAATATCAATTTCAATTTGTCGCAGTTTAAAAGAAACATCGCTATAAATTTAAAACAATATTAACTTCAATACTCATCGCTGAAAAGCTAACTTACGCTATTCGGTAAATTTTAAAATCTCAGATGCGTTCAATCAAAACGCACAAGAAAACAGTGTTCATAGACAAGCGAACATACGCTATCAGGCATCAAAGAATAAAAACCGTCCGTATGCGCAACCGTCGCACACGAACGCTTACCAAAAAAACTTCCTACAAAAAAATACTACTCGTCAATTTGTAACTTGTGTAAACAACAAATCGCTTGTGCGGCAGAACTTCAGATCTGGGCCGCTAGAAACATCGCAGCTTCTGCAGCCGCGGATGTCACGCGGGGGTCTTAGACTTCTTACCGAAGGGCAGATGTAGACGCCTCTTCCTCGGCTTCGGGTTAGCCTCATCCTCCATCAGGGATGAATCAGTTGACTCTTCCTCCGGGGTATTGCTGGCTGGGGTGCCGTCAGAGAGGCTTAGGCTGACGGTTTCTTCCGTGACGGTTTTCTGTTTAGGGAAGGGGTTTCGGGGGGGTGGTTTGGGGTCGTCGAGAACGATGTCGGTGCTTCTAGAGCGGACTATCTGTCCGGAGGAGAGCGGGCGGCGCGGGGGCGGCAGCGGGGCGGACGGGCCGCGCATAGAGGCTCTCAGTTGAGGTTGGGACTGCGAGTGCGGCGCGCGGCTTAGGTCCTCGCCTGTCCAGTTCACGCTGGAAATGACATGACAACAAGGTTTGAAAAGAAAAGGAAACTGGTTGCTGTGAAGAGTTTTGGGTCCAGGTTGGAGCAACAGGAGTTAAATTGTAGATGGACAAAAAGGTGAACATAGGCATCGTTTATGCCTTTGTGCAGAATCTATCAAAAGTGGCGCCATCTGCAAATGCTTTATGTGGAGATAATAATAATAATATAAACACTCACACCCTTTTCGCCAGTGTTTGTGTGGAGACACCTATTTACTTGGTATGATCTCTTTTAAATTACTTTTAGTCCTTCATCTGCGTTATCCGATACAATTTAAAACAGATCTGTTACCGTACCGAAGGACAAAAGTACCTACCAGAGGAATTAATAGGTAGTAGGTACTTTGCGTACACCTTTATCACCAAAAATACCCATAAACCACTCACTTATCACCACCCAGAACAAAATGCACGGGATCCTCTCTCCGCACACTGTTCCCTCGCCTATCCTCCACAGGACTCTTCCTCAGGTCGCTGACGCTGCGCTTCATGTCTTCAGACACGAGTCGCTTCTCGTCAATGCGGGCGTCGATGCGACGCTCACGAGCTTCCTGGGCTAGACGCTCCTCGAATTGCAACCTGGAGTTTAGGAGGCTGCTGTTTATAAATTGGTAGTGTTGCTTCTGACGAATGAATGTTTAGAATGAAGATTACAATGCCCTAAACCTATGCAGGGTGTAGTAAAAGGGGTAAGAATGTAAGTTGTTTAGAATGACCGTGACCCCTGAATCACTATGCATATTATCTAGAAATATATCCCATGAATACCTTTACCTAATCAATAATCATGTACGTAGTGTGGAGGTAGGCGGTAGTGGTATAAAACCGGCCAAGTGCGAGTCGGGCTCGCGCACAAAGGGTTCCGTAGTAAGCACAATAACTTAACCAAAATTACAGTTAAATCAACCTATCTCAAAAACTATAAGAGATACTTTGATCAAACCAAAAATCGTTGAAAGAGTTAATTAGCATGCATCACCTCTATTTTTTTAGAATTTTATACCCCGTAGTTATAAAAATAGAGGGGGGGGGGGACATACTTTTTACGACTTTGAGAGCTGATATCTCAAAAACCGTTCACTTTAAGAAAAATGTTTTTTAGAAAACTTTATATCATTTTAAAAGACCTTTCCATTGATACCCCACACGGGTATGTACATCGAAAAAAAAAATTTCATCCCTCAGTTACATGTATGGGGGGCCCCACCCCCAATTCTTTTTTTTACTATTTAGTGTCATATTTTTGTAGCGGTTCATACAACACATATTCCCATCAAATTTCATCACTGTAGTACTTATAGTTTCCGAGTAAATCGGCTGTGACAGACGGACAGACGGACATGACGAAACTATAAGGGTTCCGTTTTTGCCATTTTGGCTACGGAACCCTAAAAAGGATGATCGAGGTCAAAGCAATCTGTATGTGGCACTGGCACTCCAAGGCATGGGCCTATATCCACCATTGGACAATCACAGCCTGATGATAATGATAAAGGATAAGTTGTCTATGCTCCTTACCTAGCCTCAGCCAGTCGCAAGTCGAGTGGGTAGTGCGGCGCGTCCGCCTCGCTGCCCGACGAGTCCTCCCGCCACCCGAGGTTGTCTGTGGCTGAAACGGCGGGAAACGTCTATGGTCGATACATTTTTAAACGTTCGAAACATTTGAATGTGAAATTGAGACCGTTAACGGTTAAATGATAATGTATTTGAAATTTATTTTTTACATAATGTAAACAAAATATTGGTTTAGAATTTGATTACAATTTGATTATGTTGTCGTAAAGGTGAGGATCAAATTTTCACATTCTCATCGTTAGACTTAGAAATAGTGTAAAAAAGCTTTGTCATATTTACGATATATAAAGCATGTATTTAATAATTCACAACTTTTTGACATCATAGCCACATGCATAACGGAAATCGTGCAAATATAAAACAAACAATTAAAAAGCGATCCTACAAACAGAAAAGCAACGTTTAATCAAATATCTTACCTTTTTTATTGAAAACCATGCTCTAACTTTGCCGTAAGAAAAGGGGAGGGCAAAAAACATCAAGGGAAGCCAATATGGGATATTGTGAAATAAAACAAAATCACAATCGTCAAAAGCTTTCAAACGTGCAAAAATATATAAATACTTGTAAATTATAATATAAAAAATCGCGTCGAACTAAAATGCTACACTTTGTACCGGTCGCAAGCAGTTAGAAAGCCAATGGATAAACCTTAATAACGACGATTCTTTTATTTCCATATCCCTCCATTTATAGTATTTTATAGCTTTATCCACTCCACTCATAAAAAAGTTTTTTTTTTTAAATATTAGGTTTAGATATCATGCATTAGTAAAATTATTACTCTTTCACCAAAATCAGTAGTCAGTTTCTTTTTCCGGGCCACCAATAAATAGATAAACTTATGTATTATTATGAGTACTAAACAATTTTTTGATGGATTTAGTGTTAAAATGATAAATGAAATCGAAAATAGTTCACACCGTTAATAAAATGTTGACAGACTCGGAAAAAGTACCCAATGAGTAATATAGCGATAAACTCAGAGTTCCCAAGGCAATGCAGTACTGGTCAAGCTATTAAAAAGGCAAAACAAGTAGTTAGGTTATTAGGCATAACTCACAAAATGTTAAGTATGTCCTTATTTATATGTTATTATGAATTAAACCATCCAGGTCTATTGCCTTAGGACACAAATGAATTCAGCTATAGATGCAATCAAATTATAATTGAGCATGAGCCATGTATTAATGTAAATACTCCCTCACGAGGTAGACATTTTATCATGGAAAACCGTCATGTGGTCGTCATAAAATTAATGAATTATTTCATACATGCTTTAAAACTACGGTACAAGATGTTTCTTATTCGAAGTCAATAGTCGATTAAACAACATAATAATATAATGAAAGCTTCCTACAGATTGTGATAGCAAAAATTCTCTTGAACAGATTGTTTATTCAATAATAAAATCATAAAACGATATGAAGCTAATAAACAAATAAATATTTGTAAACTAAACTTAGAGTACCTTATACATTTTTTTATTAAAATCAGATCTTATAAAAGTTTTTTACAAAGTCAACAAAAAAGAGAACATTTATAGGTATTTTTAGACGGTAAAGCTGCAAAATTATATGTATTTTTTACAATTAAGTACTTACATATAGGTACATGCATACCTACATAGTCAAGGATTTATTTGGGAGCTTGAGATGTAATCAATTTATAAAATCTATCTTAAGTATTGTTTTTAACTGTTTTTATTGCGTTTTGAAGGACTCTCCCTTTGATTAGGACTCTCCAAATTGCTTAAATATGATGAAATAGGAAGATATGGTTTAAGTACTTAATTTTGGTCGATAAAAGTTATTACATAATAAAATATGTGGTAACTGGAAGACGAAAAAGACTAATCACACTACCATTGTACGACTTTGTCGACTTTGAACTAAAATGTTGAACATTCCGATATACTAAACTAACCATAAGGATGAAATTATTACTTAATGTAATATTGGCATTAATCTACCAAACATGTTATTTGGAGTAACATTTTTATAAATAAATAATTATATAAATTAACAAAGTTAAGGAACAAACCATTCATTGCAAGGATAGCGGGTAAAAATTAAATCTAAATGCCAGAATTTATGAGCATAGGAAAGGATTGACTTGGAGTCAAATATATGCTAAAGAACTAAACAAATGGGATAATATAAAAAAAAAAACTTTAAGCAACACATAAATAAAACTTTCCAAAAAATCCATGCACTATTTACAATTTAGTACATATCACTAAGTACATAAATAATCATAATATTTTTTTATAAAACAGACTTTCGTTGTTATGACCAATTAAGAAATTATAGTAAAAATTACTAGTAACGAAAAGTCTGTTTTGTGAATTTTCGCCTATCATTTAACGATACCATTTACTAGTACAAGTAGGTAACTAACTTCGTTTTCGCAATATACATTGTAGCAAACATACAATTACAACTGTAATTTGAGCTCTGAGTTGTCTTTCTATTTGTGAGCAAAGTTGTAATTTTTTTACAAAAATATAGGAATATTTTCTACTGTAAAAATCTGTAGCTTTTAGCTGCCAAAAGTGTGTCTGACTGGGATATATATTTTTTTAAATTAAGCGGTACTTACAAATTTAGATTTAAAATTCTTGATATATTTATTACGTAAGTAGTAAAATAACTTTCCGCAATCTCATATCGGCAAGAACATAATCTATCTCAGAGAATTAAAGTAGGTAAAATTGCGAATATTTAGACCGTCAACCGTCTACAAAAAGTCAGATCATTTCCACCAATTATAGGTCAGAATCTAGTAAGTACAGGTTTTGATCGTTTACAAAAACTATTATCATATATTTCTACGATGCATTTAAGCCCGATTTACACTTCAATAAGTACAGTTGCGAGTTTATTGTTTGAAAGTTAAATGACAATAAGTCCATCGACTAGTCGATAGATCGCTCTTCGGCTGAAGTGTAAATTGATACTTTTCGTTGACTATCAAAACCCACACTACCTTTATTTCATAGACCACAAGGTCTATTCTACATGGTCGTGGTACAGTGACATTTCGTCGGCATTCTTACCTGACCCGCAGATCGACGCGTCATCACCCACGCTCAGGTCGTCTTGAGAACTGCTCATGCGTGCTGGAATATGAATCGTATATATAGGTCATTAAGAGCTATGTTTCCTTGGACGAGTTTCGGCCAATTAAATTTAGGCCTTAGGAGGAAAATTGGCCAAAGTTAAGCAACAATGAACCCACCAGTCACAAAAAGGCCTTTTTCAAATTGGAAATCACATGTTACGGACACAATATCAACATTTAAACTGGACTAGACACACACAACACATTAAAACCAAACAATAAATGTAATCCCGCGTTCGTAATAGGATTTAGTCTCATCTTTTTGCTTCTTCTTTGTTTCGATGGCGAGTAATGGAAACTTGAGTGCCATCGCGGTGTCGGATTCGTTGATTGTCTTGAACTAACTATACGCTGCAGTAGTAACACAAGTTGTCTTTAGAATTTTAAAAATATACTTATTTTTTATTTGATTTACAATCTCATATTATTAATGTCTACGATTTTGATAAGGCGTAGTCAGAGGCATAGAGGTGCCCAAATGAATTTTCTCCAAATACGACCACTTACTTATTTATCGATCTAAATAACAAATGTATGCACATCAACCAGCTATGCGATAGCCCAAAATTATGTATTTATGTGACTCACCCAGATCCAGAAAGGGGTTTCGACATCTACTTCTATCATCTTTTGTCAGATGAAGGCAGAAAGTGATAGCATACGTTTAACATTTTAGGGTGGCTTGCACCAAAAAGTTTATCAAAATTAATCTATGATCTCTTGCTCTGAAATTATACTGACAGAGCAAGGGAGCAATAAATTTAATTTTGATTAACTGCTTGGAGGAAGTCACCCTTAAAGTCCCTTTCTGCAACTAGCCACTTGACTTCCTAAAGTAAACCAGTCCGCATCGAAAAACTCAACATTTCAACAGCCTGTATAAGCGGTACTAACCTCTGGCGCCGGGCCGCCCGTTGGCGTTCCTATACAGGGTGCTCTCCAGGAACTGTAGCCCGTTGTTGTTGACGATGTTGAAGCCGCAGAGACGCTCGATCTGCTTCCACCGGTGCATTCGCTCCTGGAATTGACGATTTAGCTTTTATAGAACATGTTTTAGGAGGTTCTTTCATGTAAAAACCACTTACACTCCAAGGGGCTATCGCCAACTCATTTTGACAAGTGAAATTAATAAATAAATTATAGGCTGCGTCTCTAGTTTGCAAACATTTTTGATACACTTTCACTAACTAACACGGCACATATATTTTTTTTAATTTGGCATGTAGGTAGCTAGCTGGGACCTTTGATTAACACATAAGCTTTTTATCCAGGGATTGTATCGGAAAAACCAATATGCTAAAATCTTATAACCTTCAAATATAATAAGGTTTACAATACCTGTAATTCCTGCGTGACTTCGTTAAGAGCCGTCCTTGCTTCGACTATAGACCGGTCCACGTCGTCTATGCTCTTCCCGTGAGTTGACACGAAGGCGCCGACCAAGCTGGATCGTTTCTTCTTTAGCTTCTCGCACTGGGGATTAAGAAATGGAATGGTTAAAATGTGGAATTAATATATTGGTTAGTAAGAATTATTATCATAGTCGTAGAGTAGGACATAAACCTCATCTACTTGGGCGGTAGAAAGCAATAAAATGCTGGCGTCACATTTTCTGTCAACGAAGGTCTAGATACGGAAGGATTGAAGAAACTAAAATCAAAACGATGTAGATACATACTAAATAAACCGATTTGAATCCGTAATCGTCCATAACATATACGCAGATCTCTTCAAAGGGGCACCACAAGTGCCCCTTGTACCTATTTAGGTACTCTCGTATTTGCCGAATAAAGCCGACTGAAATGTGTGTGTGTCAAATCCTTAGGACTTGCACATAAAACTAATAATGATCTGCGTCCACTCGAAGTGGTTTCAAATGAGAGTCTGTGTCCTGTCATCTCTTATCGCGCTCAATTCGCGAGCCTTAGATCCCTCACCGCCTCCCGCGCCTGCTGCAGCTGTCCGTCAGCGAGCTGCTTCTTCCTCAGGTAGGCCCTGTTCTCCACCTCGTGCGTGAGCTGCAGCCACTGCTGGAGCCCGAGCGGCGGCGCCCAGCACCGGTCTTCCAGCTCGCCTTCAAGCGACTAGCCTCTTGTGACAGAATGTGTCTAACCGACGCCCTACGCTATAGCAACTAGCCTCTTGTAACAGATGTGTCTAACCGACGCACTACACCATAGTAACTATAGTGAACACACTATTTGGCTATAATGAAAGCAATTCTCGTGCTATTCATTAAAGGTGTAGCTCGAAACCTAGACACTAGATGGCGCCGCACGCGCGGGTAACCTTCCAGTAGCAACTAGTAACTATAGTGCAAGCAAATCTCGTGCAACTCATAGACACTAGATGGCGCTGCGCGCGCAAGTAACCTTTCAGTTATTAAAAGGAAGGACCGAAGGACGCAATTATAGACACTAGATGGCGCTGCGCGCGCAAGTAAGCTTTCAGTTACTAAAAGGAAGGAACGAAGGACGCAATTATAGACACTAATCTTTTAGTTACTTGAGGGAAGGACCGAAGGACGCAAAATACGTTATAATCCCCATGATTGTCTATTATTATGCAACTCGCTGCAAAACTATATCTAATTCTCTAGACTCACCGCCTCCCGCGCCTGCTGCAGCTGTCCGTCAGCGAGCTGCTTCTTCCTCAGGTAGGCCCTGTTCTCCACCTCGTGCGTGAGCTGCAGCCACTGCTGGAGCCCGAGCGGCGGCGCCCAGCACCGGTCTTCCAGCTCGCCTTCCGCTCGGCGGAGCTCGGCGCGGAGCATCTGTGGGTGAGGAAGGATAGGTTAGTTCGTTTTAGCTACCGTGATGGCTGCCGCCTTGGGGATTATAGTCGGAAGCATATTATTATGTAATATGATATGGAATCAATTAAAAAAATATATCGGCATGAATTAGAATCTACCTATGTAATGAACTAGTGACATCGTATCGGTAGTTTGAAGTTTGTGTCGTCTCTGTCGTCGCTTGTAAAATGAAGAAAACCTTCGAGTGGATAGCCTAAATGTGCGAATAGTAGAAGGAAAGTAGTAGCCTGCGTAGGCCAGTGAAATGCAGTGAGCTAGCGAGTTTTCCTACATAATATCTAGTATCTTTTAAGGTGAATCAAAGCTCTTTGCATATATATTATGCAAAGAGCCTCGCTTCTCCATGTTTCTCTTCTCTGCTGTTGCAATCCTGTACTGTACATGTAGTGTTGTACTCACCTCGATCTCGGACATGAGTTGCGTGACCTCGAGTCCTCTTTCCTGTGGTGTGTGTGTGTGTGTAAAGACATCTGATACAAACAAAAACTACCCTTATTCGAATGTAATAAGGCTCACCTCGATCTCGGACTTGAGCTGCGTGACCTCGAGGTCGGAGGAGGTGGAGTTGAGCAGCGGCGTGTCGCCCGCCTCGCGCAGCTTCTTCTCCAGGTTTCTCTTCTCTGTTGTTGCGCTTTCCTGTAAATGTTATGGATGGAAACGTTGTTATAATTTCTTGACAGATACTTGCCTGGTGAATAAACGGTCGGTTTCCCATGTAAGACAAATACAATTTATAGAATAGGCATCTGTCATAAGAAGTATTATATAGTCGCTCTATTATCTAGCACATTTTACCCTAATCAAGGATATACGCATAAATCTGGTAACCGGAGCCTATCTTTTAGTCGCATTAGTTCAATTTCATAGTGCTTCTTTTTACCTGTAGCGCTGGCTATACGACGCACAAAAATTGGACACATTTAAAGCATTACAATCTCATTCGGTAACCAGGGAGAGATTACTATACAGTCTCTACCATCAATAGACTGCCAAATATACCAAGAAAGTCCTACTGACCTGTTCTAACCGCGCTTTCTCCAGCTCTTTCTGCATGTCGTCTAGAGCCAGCTCCGCCTTCCTCAGCTGCTCCATGTCTCTCAACATCCTCTGGACCTGAAAGAATGAAAGAAAAGGGTTATTGACTGTGATTTTTTTGTACTCGTAGATAGCTGATAAGATCTTCAGTCCAGCGGGTTGGAGGGCGTCAAACGTTATGTTGACCTGCTACCCTACCACCACTGACAAATTAGCAATTAACAATCTATAAGCTGTGTCGCTCGCCAATCAAACATTTGTCAGATCCATAAAAGTTATGTCAGATTTGACAACGAGCGTACGCGATGTAGCGACGCTACTTTAGGGTGGTTAATTGCTAACGTTTGTTGGTGGTAACCCCACTGTTGATGGTCGGCATTCTTCCATCTTTCGTGGTCAGTAACCATCTTTCCAGAACCGAAGTACCTACTGATTGACAGCTTTGTGCTCTCTCTTGGAAGTAATAACAAATGCTTGAACTGACCTGGTGTCGGCTGGCGCGGCCGGCCCGCAGCGCCGCCCACGCGCCTACCACGGCGCCCAGCAGCAGCGACGCCAGCAGCCAGTCCTTCCAGCGCGAGCCTGCTGGGACAGACGGTCGAGGAGTTAACAAGCTGTTATACAAACCAAGCTTGATAACTTGGGACCTATATAGTTTTTGTAGTTTCGTATTCACGAATGAACGAATAAAGTTGACACGCAAGCAGTGTGTTTTATGCAATGATATAAAGTCGTGGATAGAGCAGTAGTGCTGTGAAAGCCTACAATAACCAAATATCATGTTAACTTCTCGGGGTTGCCCGGCTTGACCACTGGTCTTGACGGCGTGGTACGTAAAGTTATGGCTTCTGCTGGCAAAATGTGGCATATGGCTAGTATTCATTCATAACAGTGAGATTTTTCAAGGAAAATTTATGTTAAGATTAAAATTATTGCTCATCATTTAGGTACATTTTATGTATGTGTCAATTTTATTATTTAACAAAACTTTTATTTAATTATTTGTGGACGGAATACAGCATCAAACAAGTCTTTTCTTTGAATAAAATCGATTGGCAGAATGACAGTTTAACCAAGTATGCAGTTAGTTTCTGTGTATGGGAGTTGTCCAAACAAAACACGGAACAGTTGAAGATACACTGAAACTACATACTAACGGTTTCAACTCAATGTTAGTGTCTCAAAATGGGGGATGACCCATCCTTTGTGGTTAAAAATCACTGGTTGGTCATGTAAGTATTTAAAACAAAATTAGCATAGCTATTCTATTAATACACGTGTTTTGGAATTTTATTTCAGTACTGTGTTAACCATTCGACTAAGAAGAATAACAATAGGGAAATAATTTTATTATACCATGTGCAATTGTGCATACTTAAATCAAACGAGTACCTAACGAATTAGGCCAAACGAGGTAAAAACTGATTATACCTATTTCAAATAAATAACTATCTGTATTTTTATAATAACCATCAAACCAATGCCGATCCATTGTTATGTTATATACCTAATTAGGTATAAGTATTTGAAGGAAAATGTACAAAAGGCGTTCATAATATTATTATTTTGATATTGGGGGTGAATTATTAGGTATTGTGTACCGAAATGGAGACATAAAAACCTCATCCCACTTTACCATGCCATGGTCATATTTTTAAAAGTATTGTTTCACTTTTTTACAAGGAACTATGACAGAAAACGCTTCAAAACCGAAAGACAATACCTTCATCATCCTCCGCCAACTGAAAATAACATCCATTGAACAATGCGTACACACTTTTCGAAAAACACAAACCGACCCAAGTGAAAAATATCATTTATGACATCACTAACAGTTCACTACACTACACTTCACTTAAACCACATCATACAATCACTTATCTGTCCCACACATATTTACACATCCCGAGTTGCAATCCAAGGGGTTGATTCTTAAAGACTGGCTAGTGGAAAACACACGATATTCAAAGTAAATGAAGGCAAAACGGTAGGAAATAACACGAATCGCTCATCGCGTGGTCGCGAGTATCTGTCTACTGAACTTGAGGCCAGTAGAGATGTGCTGTCAATGAAACTCGTAGGAAGACCACACAATCAGGTGATACGTATACTTAATAAAACACTCACGATTTGATACAATACTTTTGATTAGTGACTAAAGTGATAAATGAGGTACAAAAAATCTCCTAACTGTGTTTAGCCTCCAAAACGTATTTTGTCACTAAATAAATTCGTTCATTCATTTTCTACTCTTACCTATGCTATGTCATGTCATGAGCCTCTGAGTCAGCGTTGGAATTTCTAATTTGGTTATATTTTTTGTGCTCAAAGTTAAGACTTAAACAATGAACTTAATACAAAATGCTAATTTACCGTAGCCATGGCCGAAAACAGATAAATCAGTTAGTTCATGTAAATAAGGAAACTTGAAATGGAAATAAAGATGCGACCTTTCAGAAGTGGTAGAATGAGGTAAAAGATTGCGGTAGCAGTATGGTGTATTACCGAGTCTTTTAGAGATAAAATCCCGTATAATAACATGTGAAACAATACATGACCAATGCAAATAACTCAATTGAAAATATAAATATACGGACATAATACTACTGTCCTACTATGTAAATATATAAAAGAAACCCCAAAGAAAAACTCCTAAAAAAACTATAATTCCTCATCATACTAAACTTATATAATAATGCCATACGGCACTTCAAATGAGTTTTTATTACTATCCAAACAGGGCGTAGGCGTTGACATGTCAGCAGTCCATAGAGAACTGAGACTGATGGTGACCGTATAAAAAACATAATGACATGCTAGTCCTACCTGCCGCTTAGCCACCCACCACTATCGTGATACAGACTAATTAAGATTTTCATTCTATTTCCAATAGTATTCTCTACGGCCAGTTCACAGATACTGTTTCAGGGAAATGTATCATTATACCTTAGAGTATATATCATTACACTCACAAGCAATGAAAATGTTCCAGTAATGAAACGTCAATGGCAAGTGGAACTTTTTCATTGTCCGCCAGTGTATTCAATGATTAAATACCCTGGCGATAGCGGGACAGCTTTTTGCCACAACCAAAATGCAAGAACCAAAATGATTGCTGCAGTCGGGAATCGCACCAGAACCTTCTGCGCTTTTGTCAGGATACTAAACTACTAACCACTGCACCGATAGCTAACGGTGACGAAATATTGAATCAAATCATTACATATTAAATAATAAATTGTCTTATCTCGTATGGAACTTCGTGGAAATATTTAAATTGGTGAGAACATTAATTTTGTTACTCATCCAATCATTGGGTAGGCAAGGTACAAATTATTCCTACGAACCATTAATTAATTATGTGATATAGCTAATATTAGTCTGGGTTGGAAAAGTGGGTGCAGCAATGCACCTCTGCCTACCCCGCAAGGGAGTACTTTAGTACAAGGCGTGAGTGTTTGTTGTTTTGTTTTTTTTTGTTTGTAGTCTGGGTTACACTACTAGGAAATTTAAAGTTATTCGTATCAATCAGAAACAAATATTTAATTTTATGTTTCAACCTTATCTCTTTATACTTAATTAATTAGTCTGTCATAGACGTATAGATACCTAATAAGGCTCATGATGATGATACTTAAGTACATCAAAATATATCTTTACAGTTCAAAAAGCCTGCTGAACAACAACAAAGAGTTCTGCTTAAAATTAAAACTCAGCCGTTCAATTGAGAAACTAATCGTTATGACATTGAATATCGTGCGATTATGGACATCGTTGAACTTGCAAAAACCATTACGACCCATTATACTTAACCCATCGGACACACTTATTTAACTGTGCTGTTTAAGTAACCCTTAGCACCGTAGGTTAAGGTTGATTTTGGTTCGAATGTTGTGTAGTTAAGTTGGTAGTATTGCGTCGATTAACCTATTGTTCGGTCGGAATGGCTGTAGGTGTGAACGGGTTATACAATGTCACTGTTATGGCGTGTGCTATTTTGGCGGAATCAGACTGTGGCATTGAAAATTTGTAAGGGTACCATTGATTGAATCCAATATGTACCACCTTTAATATCAGCCCATAATGGTATACTGCTGGTATACTTCTCACAATTATCCAGTCTAATATTTTAATCTTTCAAATGTCTTAAAGCAAAACTAGTTAAGAATGCCGAATTGTGTGATCTCCTTTCTTCTGAAAATAGGTAAACCCTTTTTGCGACTTACTGTAGAAAGATGGGATATAATGATGGTGGAAATTGTAACAGATTTAGCAATTTAGACAAAACGAGAGTTAGCTTGATCTCACGGGGGTCTCTCTTGTGTTTCTAATTTGTGGTAAGACGCAGCAGACAAATCTGATAAAAATATAATTACTGTGTTTATTGCATTACAATGGTTTCCCGGTAAATAATCGTTCTACTACTGAGGGTTTGTTAAAGATAAGGAGTGCCATTAACTTGGCATGTCGAACTCATACTACTATACATATACTACTTATGTATTTATGAATATACATATAAAATCTAATCTAAATATCTATCTTAAATAATCTTAAATAAATAAACAAAGAATATTATATACACTTACTAATTTATGAATAGGTAACAGTGATAACCATATTCAGATTATTATGATAGTAATAATAATATATAAAAAAAACTTGAAATCGCCATCTAGTTATAAAATAGTCCTAATAACTCAACAAATTGTGCAAAGAAAGATGTCGCTACTGTATAAGCTGGACCAGAACACACATTATGAAGGGTGGACTATCTAGAGACTTAAAATAAAAGTGCCGTTCAATTTATGGCGGTTACGTCTTTATGCGTTATTATCATAGCGGTAAATATCTATGATCACAAAGTAACAGAATGATATCCGCAAATTCATTTTTAATACAATAAGTGTTTATTATCAATAATCTTTAGCATTGTGCTTACCTTTCGGGGGCCCGAACAGCACGACATCCATCGCTTTGAGCGCCAACTTCTGCTTGTGGATCGGATCCTTGATGCCCAGAGTATTGCTCAAGTACTGCAGGTTTCCTACCGCCAGCCTGTGGGGAAACAAACTTGGTTTCATTTGTGTGATTAGTGATTGCAAAGTGTGAGTGAATGAACTCAATGCAATGCTATTGAGGTCGATGACTAGTGTGACGAGAGTACGTAAACGAAAATATTTGCGTATTCTTACATACTATGCAGCGTCTCTAGTGGTCTATATGGTGAAACAAATGATAGCGATGTTCACAGGTGACTGATAAAAATTTACAATTCCGTAAAACATCACAACTTACAGAACAGGCATGTATGTAATGATCCAAAAACCTTTTTTGTTCGCGTAAATTATCAAAACTCACACAGAGATCGGGCACTGGCGATGCGTGCTTATTTTACAGTTATATTTCCAAAAAATATAATGCACTATAACTTCAGGAGTTTTATAACCTATCTATCGGCATCCTGCGTTTTTCTAAACATTGGTGAGGCACTAAAAGCGTAAGTTTAAATTGTGGACTTTAACCTATCTATTGACATCGTGCGGCCGATACGGGTGGCCCGATTACAATGATCCTTTATTTACTGTCTGTGTATGTATACCTAGGCCTTAGGCTTTAGTCAAAACATTAAGTATATTAATTATAAAAATCTTTAAGTATCTCGATATTTTGTTCATCTATAATATTAATTGTTGTGTAGGTGCCACTAGGTGCATCAGAAATAGTAGTACACGGCTCTGCCTACTTTGGGGTTGGATGGATGGCCGTTATAATTTTTTTTATTTTTCCTTTACAATCAGCTTTACTACGGGCTACGCCTTACACTTTTGTCTTATTATATCAAATCAAAAACCATCTTAATTTATTATATATCGATGGTTTCTAAGCTTGACAGGGTTAAAAAGTGTACCTATAGCTGAGCAACTAATAAAGTTGATCCTACTATATGGGGTGCACGAAAGGAGCCACCCGACTATCCCATTATCAACTAAGTAGAGTAAGGCTCACCCTGGGTAGTCAGCGACTGATGTTATTTCAGACTGGCTAATCCTTTCACCAAATTCTAGTGACAAATTCTAGACTCGTTCTAGTGTCTCGTGTTTGTCACCGACACCGTTAGAAGAAGAACCGTTGAGTTGACCTTAAGTACCCCTTTACAAGAGTGCGCCACGCCGTCCAGTCTTCAGCAACCGTTCCGGTCTCCGTGCAGCTCAGGCTTTGCGCTCGCACCTCACCTTCCACTGTACGCCACCATCACTGCACGGGTTAATTTTTCAAAGGGAGAAGAACCGTACCATAGAGTGAACAAGCGACAGACCTGGGCAAGGTGGCTCCGGTGACCTTGTGCTGCAGGAACAGCGCCTTGTACTGCGGCAGGTCCACGGACTGCGTCAGCCACTCCACCGTCTGCTCCGTGGTCCAGTTGTGCATAGAGTGAACAAGCGACAGACCTGGGCAAGGTGGCTCCGGTGACCTTGTGCTGCAGGAACAGCGCCTTGTACTGCGGCAGGTCCACGGACTGCGTCAGCCACTCCACCGTCTGCTCCGTGGTCCAGTTGTGCATAGAGTGAACAAGCGACAGACCTGGGCAAGGTGGCTCCGGTGACCTTGTGCTGCAGGAACAGCGCCTTGTACTGCGGCAGGTCCACGGACTGCGTCAGCCACTCCACCGTCTGCTCCGTGGTCCAGTTGTGCATAGAGTGAACAAGCGACAGACCTGGGCAAGGTGGCTCCGGTGACCTTGTGCTGCAGGAACAGCGCCTTGTACTGCGGCAGGTCCACGGACTGCGTCAGCCACTCCACCGTCTGCTCCGTGGTCCAGTTGTGCATAGAGTGAACAAGCGACAGACCTGGGCAAGGTGGCTCCGGTGACCTTGTGCTGCAGGAACAGCGCCTTGTACTGCGGCAGGTCCACGGACTGCGTCAGCCACTCCACCGTCTGCTCCGTGGTCCAGTTGTGCATAGAGTGAACAAGCGACAGACCTGGGCAAGGTGGCTCCGGTGACCTTGTGCTGCAGGAACAGCGCCTTGTACTGCGGCAGGTCCACGGACTGCGTCAGCCACTCCACCGTCTGCTCCGTGGTCCAGTTGTGGACCTGGTGGGGGGAAGAATAATCGTTTAATATTGCTGTGTTAGAGTGCAGTTTGCAATAACCATTAGTACCCTATATTTGGCGTATAAAAATAAAGCAATACCAGAAAAAAAAGGTTGTGTTGGATGATCTTTTACTATACTATACACATTCATTTGTTAAAACCTTGGTCTTCAAACTAGATTCCCTGTGCTATGAGGACCAAATAGTGACGTACCTATGGATGGAATGTAAAGTAAAGGGCCCTTTACCTAAGGCATAAAAACGGGGACACTAAACTTTCATAAACATACTTAATAAACAAAATATCCCAAATCAACTTTAAAACTAAACGTGAAGCAAAAAATCATATGTTTTCAAATATTCATCAGGTTTTGCACACTGTATAATCAGATTTAAACAAATATGCTTTAAAGCCCACTACAAATTGGCCAGCTTGTGGCTCCACAGGTGCTATTACAGCACACAACATTCAGGGTCAAAGCCAGGGGGGTTACTCTATACTGACGAAAAACGAACGAACGTGAGCTGTCGTGCAATCGGCACCTTTAATACAACGAGATATAAACGTGGTTCTCTCTTCTCGTAATATAGAGTGAACCTCAAGAGCCGCGACACGCGAATGATGCATTCGACACGGCAATGAGAATGAGCGAGTGTGGAGACCGTCACGCTTTGTGCTGTTTAAATATCGATTTACGACGCACGCGCCGCGAGCGCTAATGTCACAGTTTCAATCATTGCATGGAGTGCAGGCAGAGCACAGGTTGGTGTAAGCGAGCAAGGCACATTGTTGATTAGAAAAGTGTACTGAAATACTTTTCAAAGGGCTACGCTTTAAATCAACAGTTACTAAAGTTTAATCAAGTATTTTTATTCGGGAGTAACAATATAAATAGCGGGTTTACTCCATGTTCAAGAAGCCAATTCAGTAAGTTTTATGGCATCATTCAATAATCATAGCGACTTTTTGCAAGGAATTTCGATACACATGTCACACGCTACCAAAGGCACGGTAAAGAATTGGAGCCTCTACCTATCGATTACAGGTACTTAACTTCATACTATTTTAACATATGAAAGTTAAAATCGTATGAAAATAACTGTCAGCTATTGATAGATAGAGTATTGAAACTGTCAATAAGTGAATGCGCAAGTCTACATGAACCATCCTTTAGGGTGATTACATAGAGAATCGGGTTCCTTGTATCTACCTGTACCGGTAACCTGATTATGCGAAATCAAGCACTCACTCACGGAGCATTTCCCGGATTTATAAATGTCATGAGCGCTTTCGCATAATCAGGTTACCGGTACAGGTAGATACAAGGAACCCGATTCTCTATGTAAGTACCCTTAGACTCTAGACCATACAGGTGTTCCTCACCTCAGATCGAAGCCACGCCTCCCACAGCTCCTTAACCGAGATGTGCATGTCGTCGTTGTGGTGGAACGCGCGTTGCCGCTTCTCGTACCCGGAGTCATACTGCAACTCTTCACGGAGGAACTGGAATGAAGGGGGAGAGATACATTAGGGCTTTAGAACAATAACTAATAGGAAACAGGGGGCATTAGGACAATATGTAATACCAGATTTAAGCCTCCTAACTAGTCGGGGGAGAGACATTAGGGGCCTTACCACAAAAACTTAGACAGAATTTGACAGATGTTTAGCGCTGTCAAACTCCTACAAAATCTGTCACATTTCGTTTTAAACACTTGTTAAAAAATGTTTTAAGTTTGTTGTGGTAGTACAGTAGGACTTTAGGACAGTATATGTAATACCAGGTTGAAAGCATCGGACGAGTCGAAATGGGCAACATACTAAAGAAAGCTACAACAGTGGGGTGACCACCACCGAAGCAGTCAAATCTGATGTAACTTGTATGGATCTGACAGATGTTTGAAAGGCAAGCGACGCTGCATATGGATGGTTAATTGCTAGAGGTGATAGGGTAGCAGGCCAGTACAAAGATGAGTTTAATTGCTAGCTGGGAACCCCTCAATCATAATAAATTACATTGAAATCGGAGCTCCTGTCTAGAGCTTGAAGGAACACGTACAAAATGTTCATCCTTAATTTGGACACGTTTTTAGTGGCGGCATAAGGAAGGCTATGGCAGTGGATGTGTTTTGTTTGATGATGAAGCGAATTTTCTACAAAAAACCAACAAGCGTGGAGACTATTAATCTCGAAGGTGTTGTACATTACATCTTCAATCGTTATTATCATTCGTTCTTGAAACGAGTCAATAACCTCCACAATTGTAGTCTAACCAAAACTATAAAGTTGGATACCAATTTAAATGTCAAAGAATCAACAGACAACAATAAATTAACATTCTTAGAGGAATCCCCAAACAGAGGAAGCAAAGAAAACAAACTGTAATTTAGAACGCAATAAAAACTAAATTGCTATACATCATCACATCAGACAGTAAACTTTGGGTATTTGCGTCATCATCTCGTTTTCCTATTGTTCTAAGAGCTCTATACTCTTTCGAATTATTGGAAGTGATAATTATTAACGCTTTATCGGACCGAAATAACACATGTGTGTATTACGTGTAAGTACTTATAATAATGGAAGTGAATCAGATGCACAAAGTATTATAATTTTAAGTTGTTTACTTATATTCTGCTGGCCATTATGATTTATTCAGAGCATATTAGAGATGAGAATAAGAGTTAAAATTGAATAATGGTTAATTGATAATGAATAATTTAAAATATCATAATATATTAACAGTTAATATTAAAGAATAATTGTTAACAGATAAAAACGCTCATTGGTTGTTTGTTATTTTTATTGACTTCAAATAATTAAACTCAGAGGTTATAAGGTTATGATTTGAGCATATTGGCCTAGTTTATTTACCTTATGGCTATGAAACAGCAAGTTACTAAAACATAATACCTACACGATCAAGTAATATTTAAAAAAACGCTTCACGGGATGAATCAAGGAGTGACGTATCAACTGACAGTCAGTGGCTGACGCTAATCTGACTGGCGAATCCTTTCACCACGGTCACAAACGCTAGGCCAGCTCTAATGATTGTCACCGTCCCTGTCTAAGACGTCTCCTCATTCACTTCTACCACTAGTTACTAGACTCTGGTGTACACTCACGTCATCGCTCTCGCTGAGGTCGACGTTCCCGTTGGCGTCGTCGTCCAGCTGTCTGTGGAGCGCCGTGATCGCCTCCAGCCCGGCGCGGTCCTGCAGGCACGACGCGTCGCTGTGGCACGCCTCCACCAGGACTGCGGAGGAGGGGGGGCTTCAGTTGTAGGCAGTTAGATGTGGTTTGTGAAACGTAGTCTTGTGTACAGGGAAGATGGGACTGCTAGGAATTTTAGTAGTAGATGGATAGAGGTATAGAGGTGGTTTTTAATTGTGGAGTTGAGGTTTTGCATGACACAGGATAGATGAGATTGCAGGTGAGAATGTGAGGGAACAGGTGTTTTTGAGTCATGGATTAGTGGGCTAGAAGGAATGATGTGTCAATACTGTTTCCAGGCCTAGATGAGACTATAAGAAAGATGGAATCTACAATTAGATTTTTAGATAAACAATAACATGAAGAAATCCATAGCAATCTTTATGCTTTTTTTATTTCCAAAAAACATAACCAACACCTGCATCCAAAAGCAACACAGTCTGGATAAGATCCAGAATATTTTTATAAACTCGATAATGTTATACAGCGTGCTCATTCTCTTTGTTCCAATTTTAATACTGTAGTTGGTTAATTTAGATGAAGTGATTCAGGTCATAATCTTCGGTATATTAGGTAGCTTAGGTATATGACATGAATAAACAGGTTAATTGTTATTGAAATTAATAACCAATTATTAATTTGAATACGTAAACAATTGGATTAAAAGGAAAATATACGAATCTTTTGATATTGGTAGGATAAATCTACACATGCACCAGTAATGTTATATTAATACATATTTATAGTCACATAATAAGTACGAAGTGGACGAAATAGGAAAGTAGACGAGGTACTCCAGAAGGAAATCAGAAACCTTCTTTCTTTAATATATAATTAAAGTAGTTTTCTGATTACTAAATTCATTACAATAAATTTAATCTACACTGACTCATATGAAATATTTGCATATACTCATGAAAGCCATGTATTTGTTTAATGTCTGCTAAGATAATTCCCAGACACTTCCATCGCGGAGTATGCACAACACAAGAGGCGAGGCATCGACCTCGGATACGGACATGACCGATAACAGCTCATTTGTATCCTATTTGAATAAATTTATAAAGAAAACGGTCTCAGTAGGTTGTAGAGGTAGGTAGGTTTATTGTTGTTAGCGTAAACGTTATCGAATAAGTCTAACTTTCCACACACTTCTGATAAATTTATTCAAGTTATTGTAAGTACATTATTTAAGCAAAATAGTACATATTTAATCAGTCGGATAAATTAATACTTAGATGAAAATTGCAGGTACTTTCACCTACACGTGCATTTTATCACAATTTTATTATACCTACTAATTGCATTTTGATTATTTATAGGTACAGTCAGCTTCATAAGTAGCTATACACTTTTGTACCTTGTCAAACTCACAAAGTGCCTATTCAACATTGACGGTTTGTTATGTAGTCAGTTTGACAAGGTACAAAAGTGTATAGCTACTTATGCAGCTGACCGTACATAGAAACTTCACCGTTATTTAATATGAATTGAAAATAAAATAACACAATTTAGTTCAGGGTATGTTGTATGGTTTTGAAACATTAAACCTTAGCTTGGGCGGAAGTAAATAAACCGGTTCGGTTATCCTTCCCAAGTACAATACTACAGCCTACAATGTAATTTAACCGTTTATTTATGCTAATCCAGTATGTATGCTACGATGATAATGATAAAGTAATATACTATAATAAAGTAACCAACGTTAAACCCCCCCAAAATTCAACACTAAGCACAATTTCGCCATTGTTAGTTAAATTAGATCGTAACCAGGGTTCATCAATTATACGTCATCTCCATATTAAATTTGGCACTAGTAACTTGAATTAATTTTGATAAAATTAGGCTAAAGACACTTGTATGTATAATCGTTTGCAATAGAATCCAACAATCATGTAAACAAACCAAATTGTCACGATTACTCCGTAATCACATACATTTGACGAGCAATTATGAACATAGTCTGATTTCAACGAACGCACCATTGTTTTTACATTATCTTCAACACGGTTTAACTTGAATTTATAAGATAAATTTGTTAAAACATTTGCAACGTAAAAATTTCGAAGTATTTGACAAGCTGTCGTCTTAGTTTTTTACTCATCGAACTCTATAAGTCATTGAAAAGTTAGTGTTGTTCGTAACCTGAAGTTATCTTTTATTCTATTCTATTCTATTCTATTCTCTGTGGGGGTGTAAGTACCTGCACCTGGCTCTCTCGAGTGGAACCTTTGTGCATATCCCCAAGGTCTAAACTGCCTTCCTAAGCTTGGACCATTTCCCACCATGCTGGTCCACTGCGGGTTGGTGGGTTCACATGTCTAGATGTGCTAGATCTAGATATGCAGGTTTCCTCACGATGTTTTCCTTCACCGTAAGAGCGATGGTATACATTGTACTTAAGTTAAAAGAACTCATTGGTACATGTCAGCGCCGGGATTCGAACCCGCATCTCTTGATTGAGAAGCGGGCGCTCACCCGACTGAGCTACCACCGCTCCTTTTATTTTAATTTAATATTATTTGAATACAATTTTTTTTTTTCAGGAGCTTAATATAATTAACCAAAACGAAAAAAGGAAGAGGAAGAAATGAAAAAGCTCGACGGCATTTTAGACACGGCAAGCGATGACACAGTGGTTCCATTTATAATTACGGTCACCGGCGACACTTCTGATAGTGATGATGACGAAGACGAAGATTTAAATTTGTTTTAATAAACACTTTTTATATATAATCAGTTTTATTTTATAGTCTATGGCTTATATATTTAATCTAATTAGAACACTATGACATCACTATGGGCATAAACAATACGCTGTCAATGTCAGCCCGCCATATTTGTTTACATGATTGTTGGATTCTATTGCAAACGATTATAGCATCACCTATGACCCAAATAAAAATAATTTGGGAGCTACGCTACCACAGACATATTCTATACACGTGTTAAACTTATAAAACTCCACTTTTAGGTCGAATTAAAAAATCGTTAAACCCCAAAAAAATATAAACAAAATTAAATTAAACGATAAAAGTTTGCTTTACGTTTGCATCTGCATAAATTATCCGTCAATTAGAGGCGCCACTTAGTATGCGAGAAAACGTAAACCTTTATAGTTTTCGACAAACTATCAAACCTGTACTAGACCTGCAGACACTTTATTCCCTTATCAATGTTAGTGTTTGACGGTGCAGTGTTTGCTTTATTAATAGCTTGAACAATAGAACTGGCGGAATCTATTTGTGTCTATATTTACTTGGTAGATGACTCAGACAGTTTGTTACGATGAACACCTTGAACGATATATTTAAACACATTAATCACTGATCAGACTATATCGTCCAAAATAACAAAATTAATATAATAATGAAAGCATTGTCTTAATACATATTTAAGAACTTTAAATCAGGACGAACCTAGCCTATAGTATAGTAGGTAACAGTAGGTTTAATACTATGACCTATTTTTGTTTCAAAGCTTTAAAACTAAACTGGGACTGGGCGACCCAACACAAACATACATCAAAGAACATTCCACCAAGCAAACTAGTAACTAAAGCATTGATATAATGAAATCTAGACTTCATGTTCAGTATTTACAATGGCAGAACTGTGACGATTTAATCCAGATATTACAGGTAGTAGTAGTATTATAGTACTGTCAGCTTCTTAAGTAGCTATACACTGTTGTGCTTTATCATTATCAAACTCACAGTCAATGTTTCATCACGAATCACGACCCATCACGTCCCCACTGCTGGGGCACGGGTCTCCTTCCAATGAAGGAAGTCAATGTTTGAATGAATGAAAATAAGCTTTACAAGGTACTGGGAAGCTGAGTTTCTTATTTTAAATGAGTCTGATGTTATAGTAATTCGTTTTTAAGATCTACAATCTTTTTTTAAATCGCAATTATATTTTTTACGGATGGATCCCTTCATGGACAAGTCCGACTCGCACTGAGCTTAGCTTTTTAGCGTTGCATCGTTGATGTTGCAGAAAATTATGACGGATTTTAGGCATCTTATTGACGTTATAATATGACCATTGATCACGAAACGTAATAGCGAAGCGCCAGGTAATAAACAGAGGCAAGTAGGTACGTCAGTACACCTGTATAATAATGTGCTGGGCAGACGATGTTGACGTCATAATTAATACCTAATATCTACTATCTCTACTGGCTTAGAATATTATGATCTAAGCTTCACATCATTGCTGCGGTTTCAATACAGGAAACCCAAGATTTCATAGTCAAAGATTTGCAGGTTTAAATAAAATGCTTGCTTGTTATTCAACAACAGTGTATCAAAGTGTGCACGACATTATTAATGGGCCTATAAATACAGACCGAATGGAAGAAACATTGAATCCACTAGATTGAATAAAGAGTCACATAATAATAATGGCTCTCTAACCTGAAATTCATTTGAAAGAAAATGCATTTACCTTTTTAAAATACACACAGAAACAACACAAACATAAGTAAAGAAAATAAATAAAAGTAAAAAGGTGAGTGTTGCTGCCCGGTGCTGAAACGGGTTAGCTAACTTAGCTTGATGCTATGCTAGGCGATATTGCTAGCACAAATACCTACTCAATAAACGAGAAGTCACGGAATTTAATAGAGCATACATGTGTGGTTACTCTGAGATCAAAGGCAAAGAAAGACGTCAGTTTTTCGGCAGTCGCCGACACATGCGCCAGTGGAGTCGCGGCATTCCGCGGATGCGTGTCAGTATGTTGTGTTGGTCTGTCTGTGACGGCTGCCAAGCTCACCACATGATGCCATTGAGTCTTGGGCATCACCCCAGCCAATTGCAAGTCGCTATTTGGTCACAATTAATGACCAACACTGAATCACGGAGGGGGGACGCGGCCGATACTGACGCTTATCAAAATGTAATTAGAAACCATTTTGAATTGGAGCTCCGGGTGTTATTTTAGATGTGCGGTGCGAACTTCCTAATTTGTCTTAGTTGTGGAATTGTACTGTGCAACAAAAAATAAATAACGAGCTACTGTTTTTCAGACACAACACAATCAAGGACCATCATGTTGCCGTGGAGAAGACATAAACATTGCCAGCATCTGACATATTTTTTGCGCCTCTGGTGATCTTCAAATATCAAATACAAGGCTCAGGCCATGGAGACCAGCATCACAAATGGTTACTCACAGTCATTACAGTGTAAAAACTACATTCAGAAATACTTTAATAAGTTCATTGAATGTCGGAGTGTAAGGAGAAATCACTCTTAAAATAGTCAAACTATTTAAACATACCGCAACTCTGATAAAAAAGGTCCTAGGAATTAGATAATCATACAGGTATTACTAATAAGATGTGTATACCTACAGGAATCGCCATGCTACACTAAGAAATAAATATCTATTAAAACTTTGATATTATAATATGATATGAAGTGTGAGATGAGATGAGTCAGTATACTTTATGCAACAAGACTTGTTGATACTACCATACACTATGCTGTACATAGTTTGCCAATTAACTACAATCTTTAAGCCCTTCGTAATAAGAGCCGGGCTAAATGAATCAAAAACCATCAAAGCAATAGCAATGCATTGTGGCTTCATCTAGCCAATTAACTCTTTCTTTATTGGGATCAATTTATGTTTGGTGCCGCAATGATACCGCGCCAAATATCTTAGTGAAACAATGCAAACGGAACAGTACAGCAATTTATATTTTAATGTGTCGGATAAGGATGGATAATAATACATTGCGTAGATTGGTGGATGGTTATAGCGTTGTCGTCTATTCACATAATGCTAATATTATCGGCTCGACGCTACACTCTAACTCCGTTTCTGAGACTAAGTGCCAATTTCTCCATAGTCGGTTAGAGCATCAATACTCCCGTATTGGTTGACTTTTGACACATCTGTCATGAATTTTATATGGAGATGACGTATAATTATTAAATCAATCCCTGTCGGTTAGATAACCGACTATGGAGAAATTGGCACTATAATAAGACTTTTCTAGCGTGTCGGTGACAAAAACTGAATCGGTGAAAGGATTGCATAGGTGCAGGGTAAATTACTTATCGAATTGATTACTGATGGTGAAATGTGTAAGCCTATATGTGTGAGATTTATATTGCTAAAACAATCGAAGTGAATTCACAATTATTGTTTTGGTTCTTCACCACGAATAATAATCTCAACCTGGTGCATGTAGGTGAACTATAATAATATCATTTCCAAACACATGGATTTATGGATTAGCATTCCAGGCTATGACTGTTAACTATAAAATGTCCAAAGAAATAGCTATTATAATATGTAGAGCAGCTATAACTATGATTCATCTGACACTATGAATAAGAACATAACCTAACGTATGGTTATGCTATTCACGGGACTTCTAAGAGTTTAAGCATCTTTAGAGGGGTTCACTAGCTGTCCCTAATGACGTATCATGCACCCACAAACAGTTTGCCCTGGAGGAGGAAACTTATCTGTTTTTTTTATTGTACCTCATACTTATTACGACCCACACGCGGTGACAAAACCCTAGTCCAGTTCTAAGGCATGTGCTTCTCTGGTTGGCTTAGTTTACCGCCGACTGACTTACCACTAAGTTTCCACTTGATTTATAGGTTTACCAAATACAGATAATACTCTTCCATAAAACACTCACCAGCAATTAATAAGTTCCAATAACATATGGAACGGCAATGGCAGTCTATATTAGAGTTTTTTTTTTTAATGCTGATATTTTGTATGCTGTAGTCATTTTTGTCTCCGGTCCGAAACAATACCTAGCGTGAGCTGATACAAAACGTCCTTCGTTTCATCGAATTTACTCCCAAATTTAATAAACTTATGGCAAGTATTTTTACAAAAATATCAAAAGCACAGAACTGTAACAACAAAACTAGGCCATACATCTCAAAACTCTACCGATTTTTCTTGCATTCTGGCACTGATATTTGATAGATAGTAACAGAATTGTATCTCCTATCCCAGTCCAACAAATATAGATTGTGAATTAATAAGACTATAGGGAGACGCGTGCCAAGCGACTGTTTACGCGTATGATGTATAGAGCAGCGGTGTCTTGGGATTATAGAGCATTTCCTTCTCAGCAGTATTGTTGAGGATTCATTGAACTTTGTCTTTAGACTCAATCTAAGGGTAATGAAACATACTTTTTCTTAATGCTAAAGTGCCACCTGAGAGTACGCTCTGGGCTAGCGTTCATAGCGCTTAGCGTAAAAACTATCTCGTTAATAGTAATGTTTTATTAATTTCGTTATGTATTTTGTATTTTTAACAGATTGCAACTATGCTGCGATATATTTTAATAACACACAGTACCTTTTAACAAAGCAAGTGGCGTGATATTAAGTGGATGTTTACACTATTTAACTCTTTATTACTACCGCCAAACTATTCATTAGTTCTATGCAACGATATTTTAATTGATAATCTAACTATGTAATTAATTTTATGACCGTATGTATCTTTGTTCCTATGGATTGCCCAATAAAAATACCAATTTTACACACAAAACCCTTCTTATCATCACTAGAATGTGGTTGTGAAATAGACCGGTACATTATAGTTTTTATTACTAGGTACATTAATTATCAATACACTTGTACGAATGTACATATTCCTTTGTCATTGGGGTATTTAACAGCATAATGGGGTTTTCACGTACCACGTTTCGAAGACAAACCTTACATTTTAAGTAGAAGGAAACAAGTGCTTTACGACTTTCCTTGTGGCATCATTGGACAATGTTTAAAAATGAAAAATGGGAACTTTTTGATGACTTCACTATCAAAACACGTATGAATATTTACACACCCCAATCGAAGTTAAAACTGTATGACCAATGCGGGCAGCTTTTATAGGGATGAACCAATTTCCATGAAACATGACTAGGAAGACTCTTCGTACTGTACTCGTGAAAGTCAAAATCGACAGACTGGGGTGTTATATCTTACATATGTAACAGAAAATGTGGGTCCAGAGTTGACACAGGCGATAGTCTGTCTTATACCTATATATATTAGGAATTCCGTCACGCCTAGTAAACCAATATTGTAGTCTTTTAGGATTAAGGGTGGCTAACACTAAATATTTAAAGGCAATTAAATCAATTGCTGTCTTGCTTTGGCAGTACCATGTCAGAGCACGCGATCATAGATTTAATTTTGATTAAGTTTTTGGTGCAAGCCACCTAAGTTATGTTTGAAGTTGTGGATGTAATTTTCGCTAAGTATTTTTATCCCAGAATTTAAGAGAGCAACTTTATAAGCACGTGAGCACGTGACCATATTTTAAGTATTCGGAAAACAGTGAGAAACTAAACTGAAGGTAATCTCTTGAGGAAACCTATAAAAAGATAAAAGGCCAATTTGCTAACAAAGTCGGTTCAGGATGACCCAACAGTGTGCTTGTTTAGGATTTATCTGATGTTAATACAGAATTCACGACTATATTTGCATACTAAAGCCGTAACTAGCTTACGTACACGCTACCTTAGTCCAAAAGACATTCAACTTTCATGTGTGTATGTGAAAACAGTTGGCAACAAGGAAAACATGGTACAAAAACTCTAAACAATGTCTATGAATTGTGATGTTTTACGATTTCTGGACTAACCGTAAAATACAGCGGCACATTTTTTTGTCCATTTCTAAACTGCGGTAATGCAAAGGTTAGTTTGGACTGTATGTATGGCAGCCGTTGGCACTAAAACCGCCAATTTCTAAGGGGTATACAACTCATTAAACTCAACATACACATGAAACCAAACCAACAAGGTATGAAAGGGGTCGGGGGGTTCAAATCACACGAGGTTAGGGCACACTAAAACGCAAGTTCAACCCCGTACCATGGTTCCACGAATCCATCTTGATCCCACCCGTGTGGGGTAACATGTGACGGTCGTACGCGGCAGCTAGCGCTGCGTTACGATCTTTCACTGCAACAAGGGGGCATAAGCACATTATTATGATTTATTTATTTAATAGACATTGCAGTAAATATTTTGTGTACGCGCCATGTGGCTGTGGCTATAAGGTATGAGGGTATATGACCTTTCGCGCCATGTTTAATTTGCGTGTAGCTTCCGATTAAAAAAATGTTTCTTCCATACAATATTACGTCATAGCTGCACTATTGAGGGCCGATTCGCCAAACTTGGCTTTTCATAGTCAGTATATTTTTGTCTGTAAAATTTTATAGGGAATTTTAAAGTTGAAGTTGGTACCTGAAAGCATAACTCTATATATCTATGAAGTCTACATCTGCAAAAGTTTAGCTGTATGTGTTAAGGGTAATGCTATAATCACAGAAAAATATTGCCACTGATGCCAATATCATCTTTGATCAGTCATCATCTTCAGTGTACACGGTGGGAGGTGCCTCCATGATGGATATACATATATATGTACTGCACTATTCCATATTATACAGATACATCTGTTGCACCTAATCTGGCTGGCTTATCATTATCCCACAGTGACAAAGCAAAGACCGTCTCTAGTATTTGGGACCAACATGCTATGAACAAGAAGATGATGGTCAGGCTGACACATCAACCATCTTAAGAAAACCTAACTAATTCTGTGTATTGTAAAACTAGACTATTATTATGGTTCATTTCATAATAACAAGATTTATGAAATTCATTTTAGATAATAAATTTAAAAATTTATTTAATAATTATTATGTAGAGTATTGTATTTTATTTATTACACGTAAAAATAAACTTGAAATTTTAAACATTGAGTATGCATGGTAAGGCCTTTTCCCAGCAGTGGAACATAATATTATTATTAAAAGGGGCTAAATAAAATAATAAACAATTACTTTGCTTTATCCTCTTTTTGCTTGTGTAGAAAATGCAGCTAATCTCTTATACATAAATTTTGTGAACATTACATTGATATATTTTTAAATTAATAAAACAAAAGAGCTATAAAATAATAGAAGGTACTAAGACTTAGTATAATACTTACTTTTGTGCAAAATAATAAACAATGACCCGTCACATCACGAGAAATTTGAAAAAAAAACAAAATCTATTATTGTGTCTGGTGCAAATATAGGTTGGTGGGACATGAGGGGTTTAAAATCTGTGACATTTGTAATCAAACTTAATACAAATTTCATCTAACAGTAAACACAGGAAAAAGTTTTTTCAATTTGGTGTACGGCTTCAAAATAAGATGAGAAAATCAATTAACAAGTTCAAAAACATTAAATTATATTAAAACAACCCCCTACATCTTTTTCAGGGGCATAGCTAATAGTAGTTCACTTAAATAAGTTTTTATTTTCAACAATTCATTGCATTGTATGATTATCAGTGATGGTGATGAAGTATTTATTTTTAATTTATATTTCAACATGATTTCATTCCAGAATGTTCTTTTTGAATAAGTATTTATAAAACCATTTCTATTTATCTTATCAAAGATTGTTTCTGATTAAAAAGATGGGCTGCAAATCTTGAGATCATTCCCGAAACATGCAAGGGTAGTATTAGATAGTCAGATATCAAGTTTTTTAGAAATATGTAAGTGTTGCAGTAGTTGGATCTCATCATAAACACCTCTTTTACAACATAAGGTTCATGATGTCAATATTGTTTAGCAAATATGGACACATAAAATACAGGAACAGCATGAGTCATAAGCGACAGTGCAGAAAAGGTCAGATCTTCACCTTACACCGTCTATAACACCTATTACGGTAACCTGAACTGACTCAAGGTCATAACCTGGAAGTGTGAGAAATCAGCCAAGGTGAGGCGTCAAACTCACACACGGAACAGAGGAGCGACCGGTCAGAAAGACGGCCGCAGGTGTAATCACTCATGCAGGCAGGTGATCAATTTGATGCCAAATTTACTCACTTTGATCGCTAGCCGCGGGAAGAGCGCCGTCGCTCACAAACGAGCCGGTGCGCACCACCGGGCCCCACTGCTGTCTCCGGCCACCGTCTTTAGACTCTGTCCTGTCCACATCATCTCCTCTACACAGATGAAATGCAAACACGCACCAATATAACACAAAACCAATGCGCATCGTGATCTCCGAATTACACTACTGAAGTAACCGCACTGGATAACACAACACCACTTCCACACCACAATACTCTATACGCATTCTAGAATTAATGTAGAAAAAGGATTTTCGGGGCACACATCACGGTTTTAAACATAAAATACTACGGATTTTTATCACAGCCAGAAAAATCTGACGAGGTCGACAGAATTTTTGACTTTGACACTTGTGATAGTTCACTTTACATATTTGCATATGGCAACATTCATAAAACACGATCACAGAGAAGAAAAATAAACTAGTTCATTCATTCATTCATTCGGTCAAAGACTTACCACACTTATCCGAATTTTGTTATTGTATTGCAATCATGTTTACACACTGGCCGAGACTGAGCTAGGCAGCCCTCACACATGTAACCTTTGTCATCATCATCTTTATCTGCTGGTACTGGGTCACCTCGAAGAAGTTGGTGGTGTGCTGGAGGGTATTTAGGTGTTATGTACATGGCTGGTTTACATGGCCTCACCATGAGACTACCTATGTACCTATGTATGTCGGCACCACAAGTTGATGTGTTTGCGGATGGTTGGCCAAAGTTAAAAAAGGCATGTCTGAAATTTTGTGAGTCTGAATAGTCTGATGGATAAATTATTATTATATAACTAAATAAGTATTATTATTATTGTGCCTCTATGTAGCGCTAAGGTTTTTCTTTATAACTGTAATGCTATGTAGTGTGATGATGAATAAATAAATAAATAAATAAATGTATCTAAGCGCTTTGTACTTGTCAATAAAATAAAAGTATTCCTAATAATAATATGCAATTTGAAAGAAAAAATTAACAGTTAGCAGAGTAGGTTGAAATAATATTTTTTTACAGTGATGTGAATCCTACACAACAGGGTTCTAATGCTATGATGTGACGTCACATCGTATTTATCCAAAATAAATGTCAAGTGAAATGACCTTGCTTTTTGTAAACAACCTAAATTTGATAAAAAAAAAGTGTTCCTGGTTGTTGTGCATATTGAAATAACAATTTTCCGTTGAAAAGCTGTTATAATTTTCGGTTGATACAAAATGAATATCGATTTCGAGACCATGGCTGTTTTGGAAGAAGAATCACAAAACGTGAGTGCCATATTTCTTTGTTTTGTTAGGTTGTTTACTAATCGACCCATGTTGTGATGTGATTGTATTATCATGTGTATCTACTCTAAATAGTCAACTAAATTCATTGAGATTCTTAGAACTCAGTTCAAATGTTTGTATTTTACATATTTGTTACATTTTCTCCTATTTTTAACATACCTATTCAACTTCTTATCTTGTCATTTGATACTTCCGTGATTGATACATAATGGAGATTGTAGTTCTTCAATGTTGCACAACATACACATGGGTTTCATAATTAAATTTGCTCTACATAATCGTTTTTCTAATTACTACACCTGGTTTCGGCTCAATATCTTTGAGAATACTTCAAATTAAAAGGCTGTCGAGGTATTCAAAATGTGGCAAAAGATACAACAAGTAATTTACACATTTAGGCTAACCAAACCCTAAAACTAACACATTGAAATATGTATGTAATTTTTTTAATCAAGTGAGAATGCATTGGCCAAACTAAATTTTACATTGAGAATGGAATGAATGCATGCACCCTATTGAGAATGGAGGCGATTAGGCTAGATATTGATGGCCGTCCAACCACCTACTGTGGTTAAATTATATATTAGATTGTTAAAATTTCTATATTAAAATTAGGTATTAGAAGTACCTACCATATTATTATAAAATCATACCTAATCAATGGGGTTTACAAAAGTAGCCTGACCAAGCAAAAAAAGCATTGCTCAGATTTGTAAGCAACAATGCTTAAGGATTGTTAATTGCTAATGTTTGGTAGTGGATTCTGGGCAGTCAGTGAGTGACACTATTCTGACTGGCTAATCCTTTCACCACAGTGGTGAACCCTAGACAAGCTCTAGTGTTCATCACCAACAAGCTAAAAATAAGTACCTATCAGTATATGTGTTATGAGCCTCATCATAAGAATACCTATGGAGATGCTGGAGGTGGTAGAGCATCCCCACGCAAAGGGAGGATCCTCCTCCTTTTAATAAATATTGTAAGTTTGGAAATGAGTTACTAAAGTGAAATTAGAGCCATCTCTTGTTCTGTGTTGGAAACAGGTAGTACAGCTTGTAGTAACTAGATGTCACTACGTGTTTAAATAATGCACCATTTACTCAATCTTATTTTCTATTTTGTAAGATAAGTTAGTGAAGGTTGGTTACAGATGAATAACTTTTGGCAATAATTATTGAGTATTGATAACAATAAAAAAAACATATACATATCTATACAAGATTTGCCAGAAGTTCAATCTACACAATATTTAATCTGCTGGTTAGGCTGAAATGAAAACAAATGCGTTTTCCTAATTGGTTGCCAAAACTGTTATTGTACATAAAAAATATACCTACCTACTAATTTTCTAGACCAAAGCAGAAAGCACTTATGTGCCACGCCTACTTATTTTCTGAACACTTCAGTTACTGATATGATATCTGTGGGTTAAATTACCATCACAAAAGTAGGTAGGTTGGTATTATAGCTAGAATTAGAGTAAATAAAGAATGTCCTCAAACCGGTCGGTTTGTGTATACTTTTACAGGTTTTATAAGCGTTATTTTGAAGCCTGATCATCCTAACTAATATTATAAATGCGAAAGTAACTGTGTCTCTCTGTCTGTCTGTTACTCTTTCACGCAAAAACTACTGAACGGATTTAAATGAAATTGGTATATAGATAGTCTAGACACTGAGAAAGAACATAGGCTACTTTTTATCGGGGAATTCCCACGGGAAAACTTTTTAAGCCGAAGCGAACCTCGCGGGAACAGCTAGTTGAGTATAAATATTGTTTTGTTTTAATTCTTCATATACACACACACTCACGCCTTGTACTAATGTACTCCCTTGCGGGGTAGGCAGAGGTGCATTGCTGCACCCACTTTTCGCCAGAGCGTTATGTTAGTCCAAATGTAATAGGGGGCGGGCCTATTGCCATTTTACGGGCACATCCAAGACCCGAGAACAAATATCTGTATTTAAACAAATATCTGCCCCAGCCGGGAATCGAACCCGGGACCATATGCTTAGTAGTCAGGGTCACTAACCACTACGCCATTCGGTCGTCGTTTTAATTCTTTATAGTAGTTAATAGTGTACTTAGATAAATAAAAATAAAATCAACAGCCGGGTATCGATTGCCGTACTATGAAGATCATCCCCAATGCGGAGATATCGCCAAAATGACGTTTATGAAAAATGCTATTATGCATGCTAGATCAACAATCTCGCGTAAAACGTTAAACGTAAAAAATCTATGAGTTGGACATTAAATTGGAAAATAGCGGACATGCATGTTATACAAGTTGTAGAAGAGACAAATGTCGTAGCGCTGCTAACCTAACCACGACAACTCCAAGTCCTCCAACCAGTTAAAGCTTTTTTAAGGAATAGGTTACATACAGCCAGCAAATATAAAATGTAAATACCTTTTTTACATTCTTCAACTCTGTCTTTCAATTAAGTATGACTCAAAGGATCAAACTTGTTTGCACTCGGGGTGGATCTTTTGCTTGTACGTACTTAATAATTAATGTACCCAGCCCTAGATTCGAACCATCATCTGTTGTAAAAATCGAAGACTAAGCTACCACAGCCATTTTTATTTTTGGTTATTTAGATCTGTTTTTATTTCTCGGTAGTGATAGCGATGCCGAGTCGGTGATATCGCTCGTGATATGCGATACGTGATGCTTATGCTGCAAAATGTCGATAGATGTGCGCGTATCAACTCGATAACTAACCATGCAATGCTGCATACGTTGGGTCTTATAAAGTGAAATTTTAACAATGAGTATTTAACACGGCCCCATTAAAATATATTAGTCGTTCGGCCGTTTGAGAGCTACAACTACGCGACTGCGGATATTATATACAGACACGTAAAACTTGTAACATCCCTCTTTTTACGTCGAGGTTAAAATTAATAAAAAATAGTCATGGCGCGGCGGCGTCGACAATTTTCTGCGATCTTCAAAGGTTTTTCCACCAATATTGTTTATCATTTTGCTGTTGTCGGGAATCGTTGACCAGCCCTCAGCTCAATCAGTGTAAAAAATCCACCCTGTATTTTTTAAATACACAGCAAGAACTTGACATTCCCGTTCGCTTATAAATTCAATGTCATTCCGAAAGAAATCCCTCCGCAGTGCCAGACAAAAGGTGACCCCTATTTCTGACGACGAAAAAACGTGTTCAACTGCGCAGTTATATTTAGCGTCGTCATGCATTCTCTCAATTAGTGTTTCTACACGGCATGTGTATTTACTAGCCTGTCTACAATGTCTATCCTTAAGTTAGACCTAGGTTAACAAGTGCGCAGTTAAGACAACCAAACTGCGCACTGTCTTCAGAGCGAGCCGCTGCATCCTTATCCCCATCGTATCACGGTGCGTTTTTGGTGCTTCCCGTATCTTTTACGTGTTGCGTGCGTACGTACGTTACGTATGTATACTGGGACGTCACTCTATATGACGAAAAACGAAGTTTCAGAGCGCTGCTGCGCGAGTCACGACTCTGTCTCGTTGTATTAAACATGCCGATTGCACGACAGCTCTCGTTGGTTCGTTTTTCGTCAGTATAGAGTGACCCTCCTACAGTGCAATGGCGTTGCCGAGTGCAACCGGCCGATAAGCCAGTCGGAGGTGGGGCGAAGGCCTAGCTACTGCGAACTCGGTTGCGACACTCCCACAATAACCCTTTGTGTAACCGCTCTGCGTTGTACCGCGCGCGACGACACAGCTTTCTTGGAATCGTGTTCGAAAAGTTTTCCTTTTTTAATTTAAAAGAACGGTCGCGTTCGGGCATTCTTGCGTGCCAATCGACGCAGTACGCGATAGGTCGGCCGACAGCCGGTACGTTTGCGGACTCGTCCCCCAACATTCGTGTTTAATAAACATCTGTAAGTAAATACTTGATAAGTGAAATCTTCCATGCATAGTGTGTTCCGCATATGTTGCAGTGTTGATAGCGCGAATGATTTATTTTAGGTTACGCAGCAAAGTGACAGTTACTGCGTCGCATTAAATGAGCAGTCGAACGAACGGCGCAATACTCAAACGCCGGCCAGTTGCTAACCGCGAAAAAAGAAACAAATGAGTTTAAAAAGTAAATGAAAAAGATGTGAAAAACTTTTTGGAACTCGTGTTTGACTGTGGCTTAAGAACCCAAACAGTTTTGTGAGTGAAACTCTTTCTTAGGCGGCGGTAGCGGTAGGTCAAGGCCCTTGTATGTACGCCGTTGAATCCAATTAAATGTGATACATACGCATTCGCTGAACTCTGCAAAATCAATATTATCCATTCTATTATTATAAACAATATTGTTTTTTCTATATTTCACTGAATCATCATGATAGGTGCAACAGCTGTCTTTAGTATGCTATCTGACCAGTTATCTTGCATACCATAAAAGGATAAGACATCGCTTACAATCAAAATAAACTGTTACTTAAATGAATAGCACTCCTACTTAGGTTCCTATAAATTTATATATTAAACCTAACCTAGGGCACAAGCTCTTTCACATTGGATATTCATATCCATCAAATTACATCACGAGTCGCGATAATTAAAATTATGTATCCTTGCAATGGGGACAAACAAGGTTGCAACAATGTTGCCTTCGTGAGATGTTATCATTGAAGTAACAATAGGCTGTGTAGGTACTCTGCGTAGCGGCATTAGGGCTAACTGCGTAGGTACCTACTTAGGTAATTTACGTATGCATAAGGTATAAACTTCTATTGGGTACTAAATATAAATTATGTACTAAGTTGTTCCTAAGAATCCTGAGCTAAAAATAAATATAAATAAATAAATATGTGGGGACATCTCACACACGGCCATCCGACCCCAAGCTAGGCAGAACCTGTGATATGGGTGTCGGACAGCTGATATATCTACACAAAATACATAGATAGATACATACTAAATATAAATATCAACACCCAAGACCCGAGTACAAATATCATAAATATAAATAAATAAATATGTGGGGACATCTCACACACGGCCATCCGACCCCAAGCTAGGCAGAACCTGTGATATGGGTGTCGGACAGCTGATATATCTACACAAAATACATAGATAGATACATACTAAATATAAATATCAACACCCAAGACCCGAGTACAAATATCTGTCTTTAAACAAATATCTGCCCCAGCCGGGAATCGAACCCGGGACCTTCGGCATAGCAGTCAGGGTCACTAACCACTACACCACTCAGCCGTCGGCTGAGCGGCAGCTTAACAACGAACTCAGATGGTTATTTATTCTATTTACATTCACGAAAAGTTTGCAATTGTGACACAATTAATTGTGAAAGGCTCTTGAAACGAACATTTATATTGACATAATTAAATATTCAGACTAAAAAGCCAAATCCCGAAGACCTCCTTTTTCTAAGACATTGAGTATGCTCTGGTATGCTCCTACTGCTGAACCTCTACCAACATTACTTACTCCTCTTTTCCCTGCCAGTATCACGCAACCAACGAGTCTGCACAATAAAGTCAACCATACCAAATTCTCGCTACCAAAAAGGTTACCGCAAAGGAGTTCCAAGTTCAAAAAGTTTTGAACCAATCCCCAATATTTCCACAAAGGAGTTCCCAGTCCAAAAAGTTTTGGACCAATCCTATATATATCCGCAAAGAAGTTCCAATTCCAAAAAGTTTTGAACCAATCCTCTTGATTACCGCAAAGGAGTTCCATGCCCAAAAAGTTTTGAATCAATCCTATAGAATCTCTAGATTACCGCAAAGGAGTTCCAAGTCCAAAAAGTTTTCACCTCACCCTCTGCATCGCCAGGAGTCTGTGAGCGGCGGCATATTCGGCAGCGTGGGCGCTTCTAGTGCCGACGGCGGCGAGCGGCGCGAGGGCGGCAAGCGCGGGCGCCGGCCCGGCAGGAAGGCGCAGCTGGATAAGCAGGACATGAAGGCTAAACTGGGTAGATAGAGTGCCTTATACGATATATTACCATTCTTCTTTTAAGGGTGTCGGTGACAGGATTGGCGTTTTGTGAGCGGATTCAATTTGTGTGCTTCAAGTCTGGTTAGAACACAGAATGATAATCACCTGATGTCTGCAAAATTGTTATTTTACTTTAACATCCATGCCATCCGATGGGCATCATGCACCTGGCTCGCCAGGCGTGTCGGGTCATCCGTCCCATTGGTTGCTCTTGTGTACTGTGAACATAATTATGTGTGCACTATAATCCTCTCCCGCGCAGATGGCTGGTCTCAATTATATTCACCGCATTGCTTGAATTTCGGCTATGGCCGTGCGCATTATGCCCATAGTATTATTATCCTCAAATACTTACTGCACTTATTTAACCAACAACATGCCAATAATCCTCTCCGGCGCTGATGTCTCGTCTCAATAAGATTTGCTAGCGTCCATGGTCGAATTTTGGTTAGAAGGACATTATTTTTATATACCCATTTACCTATAGCAATAGCACATCTTTAACCCCCTAAAACTCAATAAATTCCAGAACGCAGCAGACAGTCGGCCCGCGAGTGCCGCGCGCGCAAGAAGCTGCGCTACCAGTACTTGGAGGAGCTAGTGGCTGACAGGGAGCGCGCCGTGCTCACGCTCAGGAAGGAGCTGGATAAGGTATGTGGAGACAACTCGCACACGGACATTGAGCCCAAGCTAGGCTACCAGTACCAAAACGGCTTTCACGGGGCGCAATTAAATCGTGACAAAAGTTTTGCAACGCGCCGCCTCAAGAGCGTTTTGTCACGTCTTAAATACGCCCGGTGCTAGCCCTTCTGGAGGAGCTAAAATATTGGCGGAAGGAGCATTTATAAAGTATGAAGCTTTCCATTTCCCGCATACAAAGTGGTGCCTCCAGCGGAAGAAACAAGAAACTTTTGATATCATCTGCCAACGACAATCGTTCATTGCCGCATGTAGGTCAGGAAGCGCCACACAAGCTGAAGACACCACACTGTGTCTTCAGATTTCCTCATCCAACCACTACCTTCAACATATTGTCGATCCAACAGTCCATGAACTTGTATATTCCAACAATCATAGATTCTTCAGTAGACATGACCGACTCATCGCCAGTACGTATAGTACAAGTTTTATAGTTTGTCGAACACTATTTATAGTTTCCGCTAGAGGCGCCACTTCGTATGCGTGAAAAGGTAAACTTATAGTTTTCGACTGACTAAAAAACCTGTACTAGTCGTACTGGGGGTCTAGTACAGGTTTGATAGTTTATCGAAAACTATATAAGTTTACGTTTTCTCGCATACTAAGTGGCGCCTCTAATGGAAACTATCATGAAACTTTTGACAGATAATGTATGCTATTGACCGGAGAATACGCAAACTTTTTTCGTTTTAATAAATAGCAAAACCCATACCAGAGCCTCTGATGACAGAAGAAACCAAAGCAAGCAAGCACCTTTTTCGTTTTCGTAAATTGCAAAACAAAACCCGTACTAGAGGCTCAGTTTAGCTTGCACATAATAATTATAGAGCTATAATCGATAACCTAGGCTTTCACTAACCTCCTGTTCTCCCCGTTTCAGTTCTACAAATGGAATCAGGAGTTAGACCAAGGCCGCATGCCTGAAGGCATCGAGGCGCTTCTGCAAGAAATGGGAACTGTCAAGCAAGAGGACGCCAAACCATTCTAGGCGTTAAGTTAAGTGACATAAGGTTGGGTTTTAACTGCTTGCTGATTTAGGGCTGATTTTTTAATGGTCAGATAAAAGTTATTTGGAGTTTAATGCTGCTGACAGCAACAATTTTATTCCTCAGATAACGTTTATCCGACCATTGAATAATCAGCCCTTAGATTTGTATGGCACTGGCAAGACTACGCCTAATAGTTTTTAGGCGCTATGTGCAGTCAAATTTGTATGACACTGATAATCTATGGAAAAAATGTCGATTAGTATAAACTTGTAACCATGTAACTTGACCAAAGTACATAGTCACTGTTGCTTTTGTGAAAGAATGATAAGAGAGGATTTGGAACGCGTCCTTGCCGAGGTTGGCTGGTAGAAAATGCTTTGAGCATTAAGTCAACCTTTTGTAAACTAAAACTAAAGTATAATACTGGTCAAGATGAAGTGTTTCCTAGTTTAACAGTGTCATCACAATGCGACTGTCATCATCATCATCAGCTAATAATCATCCACTGCGACTATAGAAACACATTTCTAAATTAATTAGTAAACAGTTAAAACTAGACTAGTCTTTATTTTATTGGTCTTTTTTATTTTCGATGTGAAATGTTTTGTTTTATATTTTCATATATTTAGTATCATCGTTTCGTTAATGTTAATTTAATTTTAAAGAGGACTTATTATTAATGCGTTCTATATCTACGTTATTTTTTAATAGGTATGTAATATATAAATTGTTGTTGTGTGTCCAACATGTATATATTTTATTGATGCCATCACAGATGGTATACATACTCGTCAACTAAGTGATAAAATCAATTAGTTTTCAATTTAATTGTAAGTTAATACCATAGATAGAAGTATCTTTATTTGTAACATTTATCGTTTTCGTTAAAAATCGTATAAACGAACTGTTCGGTTTGAAATAATCAAAAAAATGTTTTCTTTATTTTCTAAATGGGGCTAGGCTTGTTGTATTTTTTACATCTTTCTAAAGGTTTTGAAATGTTCTGTAGGTACAATTTTTTAGGTAATTTTTTTAACAATTACTTTAATTTGTATTTTATAGAATACCTACATGATGTCGATTCTGAAGGCATTTTCATTTACTTTTAGTGCTGTCAAACTATACACATTGCCAGCGAAAAAATAGATTTACGGCAATGCTTATACATAGAATCGAATTTTAAACAAAGAGCTTAAGGTTTTGACAGCACTAAAATTAGAATTTAAACTAGAATTTGTGTCTTCAGAATCGAAATCAATACTTATGTTTTTACTGTGCTACCACAAAAAACTTTAAACACTGCTTAACAAGTGCTCAAAGCGAAATTTGACATCTGTTAAACACTGTCCAAGTTTTTGTGGTAAGGCCCTTACTGTGCTACCACAAAAAACTTTAAACACTGTTTAACTATAATCGTTTGCAATAGAATCCAACATGTAAACAAACCAAATTGTCACGATTACTCCGTAATCACATACATTTGACGAGCAATTATGAACATAGTCTGATTTCAACGAACGCACCATTGTTTTTACATTATCTTCAACACGGTTTAACTTGTATTTATAAGTTAAATTTGTTATACCATTTTCCAGAACCAATGATATGGGTGACACTTAAAAATTTTCCATTTAACGCATGAATACTATTGCAAAATCTGTCATTTTATTGACAACGACCACAGATAATATATATTTCTTGAGTACACACTTTGGTAAAATGGAACGTACTAGAGACGGGACACATCAAAGTCGACGTTCTGAAATCGATAAAATATTAGAATTTTTTACATTGTATTAGTAAGTAGGTATATACAGTTCTCCCATATTAATAATGCGCATGCAAATCTTCGCAAACTGTCGTATTCCCGGAAACACCCGAATCATTGAATCCTAGAGCCTTAAACAAAGCACTTGCATTTTGAACCTTGTTCGAAAGATATTGTAGTCAATATCATGTGACACATAATCGAAAACCATTTGGGCGGTCGGTGGCTGTCACCGATCAGTCAAAGGTTTCAAGGTCAAGATCAGTATTACTTTGGTGGAATTATAAAGAGCTGCAATTACACATCGTTCTTGTTATTTTTTTCAAATGTGAATTTAATTTCAACTTTAATTATTTTTGACGACGCCATATTATGAGGCACATTTAAGAATAAAATATACGTCACATTGATAGACTTCACTTAGTTAGCCAATAAAGCCACACCCAAAAGACCAAGTTTGTAATTGTAATATTATTGTGAATGATCAGCGCTGTAAATACTATTGAACTGAGATTTTAATGTAAACCTGTGTTTTAAATCCATATTTCTTCTTCTAACATAAACCTTGTGTTATTCAAACCTTATTTCATCCATATTAACACCAGCTTGAGCAAGACATTTGAAAAGTACTGTAACATTTTCAAAGTAAATTTTTATATTATGACAATATTATGAATTATCGACTCAAATTTCGTTACTGATAAATCAATATCTCTTTTAGCACCAAACACATAAATCTAAAAAAATGCATGAAGAAAATGCACTTAACCACTCTAAATACATAATCGTTTTCTGGCGCTCGGAAATACGACCGTTGCCGAACAATGGCGAAGATTTCTATGCGCATTATCAATTTTGGGGAACTGTAGTATTTCTTACTTACTTTCTCATCAACAGCTTTAAAACAAACTATGATGTTTTTAATCAGAGTGCATATCTCTCTCATGCTGCCTCTCAGAATAATAAAAATTTTAATATATTTTATTAATAATCTACCTTCATGTATTTCATCGATATCCTTCGTATAATTTGAGTAAAGTTTAATTTATGGTTTTATTATCCTATTGTTGGAAAATTTCGGTCTGTTTTTTGTCATTTTGTTTGTTATTTTTGTCAAAATGCCGAGAAAGGCTGTTTTAAACTCGAAATGTCGTGAGTTTGTAATAAATTTGAGTTTGGTTGATAGAACAAAAACAATTATATTACAGGACTGAGACTATTTGGCTCGGATAGATTGTTTGCAAGATGAACTGATCATCAATGTCGGTGTTTAATCTGACACATACAAATTGACCCGTACAAATATCGATAGGTACAAGTCGATAGAATTTTACTCTCGGACATCTCTAAAACTGCCAAACTCAAAACGTCATGAAAACGTCCCCCATATCATTGGTTTTGGAAAATGGTATAAAACATTTGCAACGTAAAAATTTCGAAGTATTTGACAAGCTGTCATCTTAGTTTTTTACTCATCGAACTCTATAAGTCATTGAAAAGTTAGTGTTGTTCGTAATCTGAAGTTATCTTTTATTTTTAATTTAATAAATTATTTTAATTTAATATTATTTGAATACAATAAAAAAAAATTTCAAGAGCTTAATATAATTAACCAAAACGAAAAAAGGAAGAGGAAGAAATGAAAAAGCTCGACGGCATTTTAGACACGGCAAGCGATGACACAGTAGTTCCATTTATAATTACGGTTACCGGCGACACTTCTGATAGTGATGATGACGAAGACGAAGATTTAAATTTGTTTTAATAAACACTTATAATCAGTTTTATTTTATAGTCTATGGCTTATATATTTAATCTAATTAGAACACTATGACATCACTATGGGCATAAACAATACGCTGTCAATGTCAGCCCGCCATATTTGTTTACATGATTGTTGGATTCTATTGCAAACGATTATAGTGATTAATATGAAATTTGACAGATTTTTTTAGGCGTTTGACAGCTATAAACATCTGTTAAACACTGTCTAAGTTTTTGTGGTAAGGCCCTTATTGTTTATGTTATGTTTTTGACATACTTATTGTACTTCCTGCGTTCAATTATTAGTTTTAGTTGTTTTGTATCAGTTATGTTAATATGTTTTTATTAATTATGTTTTAAATGGTTAATTTTGATATTTGTTGGCATGATCGTGGTACCGTGAGCTTTTTATGTAGATAAAGCTTCAAGCATTGACTATTTGTTAGTTTTACAAAGTAGAAAAGTCTATAGACTTATTAAACTCACTGTACCACAATCAAAATTTATGACTGTACATAATTTTCATATAATTTAATATGGACATATATTTTTAAAAGAAAAGGACACCTTAGTCATGTGTAGATTAATTAGATTCTTACATACTTATCATTTTATATTGTCGGCAATCCGCCTCACTAAATGATTGAATTAATGTTTTTGATTGGTTACTTTTAGCATAAGTACTGTAAGAGTTAATTTACTTTATTAAGAAACTATGTAATATGTTTATAAATATTTATTTACTTTATTAACCTAAAAAGTTAGATATATATGTATATTAAAATGACTCACGTAAGTCAAATAACATTACAAGTGACCATATTTTGTCAAAATTGGTTCAAAAAGTTATAATTTATAAATAGCTTATTGAGCCGTTTTGGAAAATAAACTATCAACTTTGGCTTTTCTGTCATCAAAATAAGGTCAAATTATGCCTAGAAACCATCTAATGTAGGCTTTTTAAAAATACTTATACAACCTAACGTAAATCCACCTCAATTAGTTTTAAGTGTAGCTCTTAATCCTTAATTTTAAGATGAGTAAGTATCATGTGTATGAGTCATTTTTGAGATTTATGAATGAGTTGTTTGAGCTAGATGTTATTCATGTGTAAGTAATATAGGTGAGTTTTCAAAAGTTACGATAAATGGTATCTGAGAAATATAATTTGTTCTGGTCACTGTCTAATACAAACATTCAGATGCGACAGCATAAGCATTATTCCCCAGATATCTTTCATCTGACTATTGAAAACTGAGCCCTTAGTCTAGTATTTCTATTAAGGCTCGGCCTACATTCATGCTGACCATCAGTGCTCGGGCCGAATGTAGGATTTTCTACCGTTATATATGATTATTCTCTGCATAAATAAATAGATACATACCTGTAAGTATATCGATGTACCTAGATTAAGCGCACAATTGAATTTAAATATAGTTTCCAACATCAGCCTACCTAACAGAGTATATTAATATACATATACAGGGTGTTGCAAAAAGGGTATACTAAGCCGAAACCTACATGTGCAGCATGGTATATCTAAGCCTGAAACTGAAAAAAAAACATTTTCCATACAAACTTTGTTAGTCACGTGACTTTTTACTATGGAAATATTTTTTTTTCGCGTATTTCCAAATTCTGATTTTAGTTTCGGGCTTAGATATACCATGCTGCACATGTAGGTTTCGGCTTAGTATACCAATTTTGCAACACCCTGTATATTACTTGAAAACATTGGTATTGGTAAGCGTCACCTTTTCGGCATCGTACGTATCGCATTCTCTATTTTTTGTACGATACCGAAAGCTTACCTCCCTTTTGTCATCACTAGTCTTGCTCTGCGTGTGGGGTTTAGACTAGCTTTAAAAATTGCAGTCGTCTACTTCAATTCTGTAAATAAAAATCTTGCAAAAGTATGCTTGCTTTCTACAATACAATACATTCTTATGTAAAGCCCATATTATATTTAGGAGTAGGTACAAAGTACTAGGATAGTTGGATTGATTTGGTATCTTTACTATTTAGTCATTAAAAACCTCCACGTTATTTTTAATAAATTGATATATTTTTAAGTTATAATAAATGATATTACAGTCAGTTTCATAAGTAGGTGTAACACTTTTGTACCTTGTCAAACTCACAAACCGCTTTTTATTCATTCCAACAATGTTGGGTTGTTAAAAGTTTAAAGCTACTTATGAAGTTGTTTATTTATCTTGACTAAGCTATAAATAATATATATATATAGGAATTTGAGCATGTATGCATGCCCTTATCTACAAAACTTAAAGAATTTACAACAACTGATTGCCATAAAATATGGATTTTGAATGTGACAATTTATATTATGTATTTTTTTGTATGTGTTGTTAGTTGGCTTTCTGAATGGGAAATAGAACCAGTTCAATAAATAAAAAAATATTTTTTAAATAAATACTAAAACACATTTTGGTCTTTTAATAATTACTTACAGTGTAGTTTGTACACAAAGCCATAGGTATAATTAATACTTATTCAAATGTACCTACTTGATTCGTCGTCCGCATGTCTGCCATGGCTATGACCATGAATGTGGGAAGCAGCCCTCATTGAATGCAAATTATACATTTTTTATGAGTAAAATATTACTGTACATTTTTTGACAATGTGTTCAGTCAACCAGGCTACTACTGATTGTATGAATCTTGGATTTAAATTTTTTATATAATAAGTAAAAATATCAACATAAGCTTAAAAATCATGTTACATGATATTTGTCAACATCTTCTCCTGCTAATATTGCCATAATCTCTCTGCAAGCATTATCTGCATTGTTAGCCGACATTTCATTCAATCTTTCTGTTACATGTCTACCAAAAAACCAGTAACTTTGGTTTCCAACAGATTCCTCTGTACCTTCAGCTAACGGTCTCAGTGCTATTAACAGATTATCTAATACATTTTTACATACATCCTTTTTCTTTGGTTTTGTAGATATTTTCTTTTTGAGTTTGTTTCTTGGCCTGTCTGTTCTCTGGTTCCACTGACGGAGGCTGATGATGTTGTCCTCCAAATCAGATTGACACTCCCTTTTTATTAGCAATGATTGGTCTTCTTGAAAGTTGTTATGGGATGCATTGAAGTTCTGAAAATATAAAAAAGAGAATTTGTAAATATTGATATTAAACATAAACTTACTGATGCCCATAAAATAAGATAGGGGAGCTAAAATTCTTGGTATTTGAGACCTTTAATACCAGAGAGATTTACAGGACAAGTTTCTTACCATGATACCTCCTATGCCTTTATCTGTGCCTTCTCTTAAAAACTGAAGAGGTCTCCACAAAGGCCAGCACGGTGTATACCCAACTCCAGATTGGTCCTGCGTTTTTGACTTCTCAACTTTTCTCAAATAGTGATTAAAAGTGCTGCGAATATTGACCCAACGATCGCGAACAGTTCGAGCTGAAATGAAAAGGAGTATTTTTAAGAAGATAAAATTATTAGAGCCTGCAGAATCTGAGCTATGCCAATATAGGTACGTCTGTTGCGTAAATACCTAGCATGAGCCGTATGTCCTGAAGTGAAAAGTACTAAAAGTTGAAGATGGTTGAACTTACCAGTAAATCCTCGATCTAGGAGTGCAGCAAATTCGGCGTAAGCCTTATATTTCTTCTGAATGTCATGGTTAGTGTTGCCGACTGGCTTCCAAACACACTCCCGTTGTTTGATAAACTCAATGAGCTCCAACTCCAGCTTTCGTGTCCAGTAGGAACCGGATCGTGACATTTTTAATTTAATTTAAGCGTCTCGGTAGAGAGTATTATGTTCCTTGTTTAAGCGTATTTCAACCAAGGACTTTGTATAATATTTCAACACAAACAAATCGAACAAAAACCAAAAAAAACAAACTCTTGACAAATGACATGAGTATGACAATGACATTGACAGATAACAGGCACTAGAACAAGAGAACAAGACGTTCTGTGGTATTTGATGGCCCAGAGTAAAGCGAGGCCGTTATTATTCTGAGACCCCGACTGGAATTTGGAATGCTGATACTTCCATGTGTTCACCTGCTTTTGGCTTTTACGTTAAATAATAGAAAGTTATAATAATAATAATAACGCGGCAGGGCAGCTTGTGGCGAGCTGTTGGGCATTAGCGACCCCACCCACCCGATGCCGGGGAGAACCCCTGTTCCTCATCTCTGGCTTGCCTTTATCGGTTGTCCAGAGTGAACACTGACGAGGAACAGGATCTCCCACCTCTTGCTTGCCTTCATTGGCTGGCTTGAGTGGTGTACCGCTAGAGCAGCAATGCTCGAGGAAGGATGTTTTACCCAGTAAGGTGCTTGTAGGGATCTTGACCGATAACGCGATTGTCCTGAGAGCCGTGGAATACCTCTCCATCCTTAGCACCTCATGCCATGTTGCCCCCTTGTTGCTACGCCACTGTAATGTGCTAGCGACTGTTTTGGGGGGCCCATTTACTGTGTGTGCGAGTCACCCCCTGCCTTTTTATCCGTGTGTGAAACATATAGGTCAGGCAGGGGCCATAGGCCTTCCATAGTCCCAGTTACCCAGTCCATTTAGCACCCCCTTCCATAACCCTGTATTAGTTTTCTCCATATCCTACAATAGTCCTGCACTAACCGGGGATTTTCCTTGGGTTTACTCTATAGTTTACACAGGGAAAATCGTCGGTTAGTGTCACATTTCATATAGATTAATGTTGTCAAACGGGCCTCTACATGTTGGCTTCGGCCCCATGCACGCCTTCCAAATGCCCGGGACCCCATGGTCCCGTGATGGTAAAGACACCACATAATAATAATATAATTAGGTCATCCAGCTAGCTATTACGACCGAGTCCGCGTTGTTCTATGCAGCCAGTCCGTGATAATGGGTATCGGACAGCTGATTAACCAATCTACACAGATTGACACAAAATATATTTAACCTTCTCGTTAGAGAAGTAAACTATGTTCCTTGATATTCTGATCTGATTGATATATTATTATCTGATATCTATTAACATTCAATACTGGAGTAAAATGTATCTCCGGCCGGGTATCCAACCGGGGACCCCTTCGGCATAGCAGTCAGGGCCACTGACCACTCCATTCGGTGGTTACTATTAATTATTTCCTATATCTCATTCCACGGGGAAAGACATCTGACAGAATCCTTATTTCATTCGAATAAGGATAGTTTTTGTTTATATCAGAAATAGTATGACATCAATGAAGCATGTGTGTGAGTTGGTTGTGTGACATGTCTGACAGATCGCGGTGGCGGGAATTACACCGACCTGTCGTTTAATCGCGAATTAGAGTAATAACACACCGACACTCCGACAAGAGCAAGGCTCTAATTTTAGGACCTACTCAATAGGTAACCCCTAATACATACATACATACATCCATCCTGACGTCCCTCAGCAGGGACAAAGGGCCTTGAGTAGATTTCTCCATCTGGCTCGATCTTGGGCAGCGGCTGCGAGATCCTCCCACTTCATTCCCACAACTTTTGCCTCATTCTCCACAGAACGTCGCCAGGTTGTTTTTGGGCGGCCCCGTTTACGTTTTCCGGTTGGCTGCCAGCTGAGCACTTGCTTCGACGGGAATTCTTCGGGTCTTCTGAGGGTATGACCCAGCCACCTCCATTTTCTTGTGAGGATTTCCTGTTCGATGGGTTTCTGCTTCGTCAACCTCCACAGTTCCGCGTTCGAAATGGTTCGTGGCCAGTAAATCCGCAAAATTCGCCTTAGGCATTTGTTGATAAATACCTGTAGCTTGCTGGATAAGTATTTCCGAACGAACCATGTTTCGCAACCGTATAGCAAGACTGACTTTACGTTAGACTCGAAAATCCTCACTTTTGTACGCCGGGTCATGACGTTAGAGCTCCACACCGGCTTTAACTGGGCAAAAGCACCTCTAGCTTTGTTTAGACGGGTTTCGATGTCCATCTCTGTTCCTCCTATTGGGTTCACTACGCCCCCGAGATAGGTGAATTTCTCAACCCGTTCGACATCTTCGCCATTAATTTGGAGCGGCTGGTTATCAAGGGAGTTAAGACGCATCTCCTTGGTTTTGCCTGTATTGATGCGAAGGCCCTCTTTCGCAGCTTCCGTGGCTAGGTCGTTTGTCTTGGACTGAAGGTCAGAACGTTTTGTAGAGACTAAGCACAGGTCATCGGCAAAGTCGATGTCTTCTAAGTACTAATAAGTACTCATTAATTTACGGATGCGGTTCTCTGTGTATGAAAATTAGCGCTATACTAACTTCGGTCGTACTATTTCCATTTAAGTACTTAAGTAATAAGAAAATATGTGTAGGTAGATGCCAAGTTAATATGAGTACCTATGTACCTATATAGCTTCCACTATGTTATTCTATTTTTGACGTTTCCTTATGTCTGGTAAGTAAAGTTGGTTTTCCTTTGCAGTCGTCAAAAATGTATGGGATTTCAAATGTCTAAAAACCAATCATATAATTGACAGGGGTTCCGCTCATCTGGCATAATCTTTATTGACCAAAACTCATTTCGCATAACTCGTATGGTCTAAACTTTTTTGGCCGAACCATCACTTTGCCAAGACTTATGTGGCATAAGGCTCGTTTCGTCTAAAACTCTTTAGGCACAATCTTTAAACACCTAAGTTTCGTTAGCTCAAATTTATGTTCGTATAGACGTATAGACCTATGTATAATCTTGTTTCTCCTAATGTTATCTTAATAAATAATATATTAACCCCCTTATTCATAGAAAAGTTACAATACGTTTTAACTAATAAACTGTTTTGTCCCTCTCTGTCAAAGAACAAATTGTTCTTTGTCGGAGAGGGACAAAACAGTTTATTAGTTAAAACGTATTGTAACTTTTCTATGAATAAGGGGGTAAGTATGTAGTAAATGTACAAATTGTGGTATTTTTCTCCTACATCCCGAAAATCACGATATTGTATGATCAAAAAATCGAAAGTTAACGACCAATATAATTATTACAAACACCATGGGATCGAAACCTAAAAATAGGTGCGACGACGAGCAAAGCGAGGAGGAGCGTGTTAGGTGCACATGTTCATCAAAACCAAAGCGGAGCGCAGCGGAGCGCAGCGAAGCGGAGCGGAGCGTTTTCCAAACAGCGGAAACAATACAAGGCACCAGTTTGTGCTATGTAGGGAGACGCTCCGTCATAGTTAAAGCCAAACGAATATTATTACTTTGTATAAACCTATGCCATAGCATTATTAGGCTATTCAAGATTTGGCCATACCATTATTAGGCTAAACAATGTTATGCGAAATAACTTTTTACTAAACGAGATTTATGCCATACGATTTTCGGCGTAACGAGACTTTGACGTTACTATGCAATACGAGATTAGGCAAAAAAATATTATGCCAAAAAAGGTAGAACCAATTGACAGAGACAATCATGTATTATTTGACATAAATGTTCAACCCTATCAAACCTAAGTACCTACCTGCCCCAAAACAGTGTGGTTTAGTTTTCCTATTAAATTTTGGGCTAACACAATACCTCATAAATGCACATGCAGCACCTATCTAGTTACAAAAGGATGGCACCGTACCGCCAACACAGAATAACACATAATGCAGCGTCCCAGCGTCCACACATTGTCGACGAAGCGGCACATTTGCAAGGAAACGGAAGCATAAAGCTGCTGGGGCGCCTTCGATAAACTCTAATGTTGGTCGGGTAATGCGGCCAAAACCACCACGTATTCAGCCAACTAGGTGAGTAGGTAACAAATGTTGACATAAAAATACCTACAGGTTTTCAGTTTTCACCTAGGTAACTAGGCAAGTACTTATCTATAAAATATCGTCAATATTTTAGCACAAATTCTACTTTGGTGGAGAACTCAACCGACAGAATAAAGAAAAAAAAACCGGAATCGAACCGTTTTCGAACACTGCATGAAGAGGTCTAATTTTCCGAGTAAGAGTGGTCAGGTTTCTCTGCAATACCATACTAAACAGACAGAGGACCCAGCCCTACATCGTCTCCCTATTTTTAAAGATTTTATAAATATTTAAGTAAGTAGGTAGGTAGATTGCAGTGAAAAGCTTGATGGCTGATGGCGACTAGTCTAGTCTAGGAACACAACACTGAAAATACCCATAATTACGCAGGAATACCTACCTAATAGCCACCTGAGTAAGCCATTGTAACAATTGACCCAGATTTCAGCGGCCGTAACCTGACCCAGCATGCTACGGGACAGGATTAAAAAGGTAAAAAGTTTCCGGTACATGAGTCGTATGGCCTCACATGCCCTGTAACCAAGGGCAACAAATTAAGGGGCAACCCTTTTGCCCTCTTTGCGTAGTTCAGGTGGTGACATGGCAAGCATCGTGCTCTCCAAATAATTAGCTCTATAGTTGGCATTGAGGTGTACATACGGGGATCTGTTTCGCTCAACATACAAACAAATAAACATACAAATAGATTAAACGGCCAGTTATAGAAGCGCTTCTTGGGAGGGCATATCAAGCCCCGCAGTGGCCTATTGTTGGCAGATAATATTGATTGATTGAAGCGTCCGGCAGTTTAATTTAATTAATCCGTTTTGAAGACACGAAGCTACGTAAGGCTAGCACATGAATTTGTCAAACATACGACACGCATTTTCCCGTTTCTTGAAGATTAAGAAGAACACAGAGACCAAAATGTAATACACTCGAGTAACCTGTTTTATATTATTATGGCTGTTTTGCACAACTTTGTCTTATGCCTTCCGGGTATTTCTATTCACCGTAGAGTCCCGAAACGTAATAACTTGAGAACGAGTCCCTATCTGATGAAATTATGTGATTTGAAATCGTGACTAGAATTTTCTGAGTATTTTGTCGGGGAAAGTGAAAGGTGAACATGATGTATGTAGGTATAACAAAGTTCTGTTTTCTTGATGATTAGTTTAAAAAGCATACCGTACTGTATTATAAAATAAATCATTTAATTAATTACATATACATGGTTTGGTAATTTTTTGGCTTGGCGCATACCACGAGAATTATACCGTACTTAAGTATTTTCTTTTCCTGAAAATTTGTGAAAGTCGTTTACAAAAGATGACCTGAATAATTCCCTGAGATACTTTCGGCTTACTATACTATTTTTACACCATGCAGATGAGGATTACACCCCGTCATCTGGTACTAGTTATTATTCTGTGCCCCCGTGTGTCCCCACCTGTAAACAAGCCTCCATGTGACCCCGTTCCTCGTCGTCATTATCTGGACGCACAATGCTTCTACTAATGAGTTGTGTCCAGAAAATGAATGTAGCACTAATTCTTTGAGCTATACGGTCAAAATTGCTCCGTAGAGACAACGCCTGGTGGAAATTCGTCACGTTCAGTCGTTCATGTCTGGAGCTGAAGCTAAGATCAAAGAAATAAAAGAATAGGATAATAGGATTCTTAATTAATGTTCATAAAATATCTATCATACTGGATGACTACAAGGTAGAGATAAAAGCGAAGCACCTGCTCTATAATGTGTTTTACCTATTTGGATTTAATTGTGGTAGACTTATAATCTTCAACGTTTTTAAAAGTACGAGTATCTCGTGTAAATCCGAAAAAGTAAGTTTTGAATGATATCACAGCTCTCTAAGTGGTTCAGATTCAAATACTTAAATTTTATTGTATTTCAGTTACCTAAAAGGCACATCACATAAATCCTGAATTAATTAAATTACTAATGCGAGAACATTTAATTCAAACGAAATCCCACCACCTATATCTATATTTAGCTGCCTACAATTTCTGACTCTTTTGTTAAAGGTTGCTATTTCTGGAGGCATTTAAGTTTTCACGCTTCATTTTTGGATAAATATTTGGTACCTAACCAAATGGAAAAGTTCGGTTTGAATTCCATTCGGAGGCGATGGAATAAAACACGCATTTTATTTATTTAAACAATTTATGGAAAGTTTGGGTTTTCAAACATATTTTTCTGAACATTTCGTGTTTTTAGTAAACATTTTTTTTACCTACATAGGTACTTATTCTCAAAAATACCCTTCTTGCAACATCGTGTGTATTTTCAAAAATACAGGATGCCCACTTGTAAGGCATGGATGCAGAAATATTCAGTTAGCTTCCAAGCAGCTTGGAAGTTATCGCGAATTTAGCCAACCGAACGAAATAAACAACAGATACAAATCATGTTGAGACTCCTTAACTGCATTTGTGGAACAACTAAGTTCTACCAAAACCAGACCAAAACCCAGGAATAAAGTGGTATCTGCACAGGGTGAAGTTTTATCATTGAACTCCCGTTGTCAGTTCAAAGTACCTGAGATACTTAAAGTAGCAACTTTCATTATGACACCAACTCTGAAATCGCAAGAAAAGACGGGTACTCCATTCTGCACCACACGCCTTTAAAGTTGAGTGTTAGAGTTCATTGCAAAATAGTAACTATTAAAGCGCCACTGGCAGCCGCTTTTAAAGGAGACGAGTTGAGAATAGCTCAATTTCATACTTAAGTTAGTTAAATGTATGGGGCACTCGAGCTAAATCATTACAATGAGTAAGTATTTAATTCGTTAGGTAGTAAATTCTATTACAAATTCTGAACAATACATAATTGACAATGCGGGGTAGCGTGGCTTCTGGTGGAAATGAACCAAGTTAATTGAAGCTTTGAGTACCAGGGTCCCAGAGGACTGGAGGTTTGTTTTACAGCCAAGACCGTATTACGGGGAGTCACTGGAGTATCCAATTTCGTTTCAGTTTCCGGTTAGATAAGTTTACTGCTTTTTATATAGCCGGCTTATTTATATGTATATGATGCATCGTAATCTTGAATAATTATTATGTTTTTCTTTAATTGCTAATTACAATTGTGATTTCAATTTCATAATTTTTCACAGCTCGATCTAGTAGGTACCATAAAAACCGTAGTCAGGTAGCAAATGAAACATTGTGTGGGAAACCCTACAAAGAATAATTGTGGTGCCTAAGTACTCGCTCTTTCCATGAAATTTCTTTTAAAAATATTGTTATTATAAGTTGCCTACATGTGAACTCTTTCATAGGAATAAAATAATTTAGTTTTTATTTTAAATAGGAGGTAGGTACTTTATATACATCTTGACTTTTGACGGACATTGAATATCTACTTTGTTGTTCTACCTACAAAATTAGTTTACTTCAGTAAACTCGAACTAGAGCGCAAAAACACTACCCTTCAAACCAAAAACAACAGCAACTCACGATAACCTCAACATGACGCCGCCATTTTGCGTATCGCACCAACCATCAATGTAAGCACACTATGTACTTATGTAATGTAATGTATGGCAGAGAGCGCCGCCTCATCAGAGGAAACGGAAGGCATAAAGCGCAAACTCGACTGCGATATCTGGCTAATGTGCTGAAATGATGACTAGATGTGCCCGCCTGTACCCGCATAAACTTATGTAGCTGACTGTACTGATAGCGATGTTTTGCCCAATTGATTTGGAGTTAAATGTTTCAGATAATATAGGGATGGAGAAACTGAATTTAGGGTTGCCAAAACTTGTGTTGATATTTCTGTGGTTTAAGTTGGAGAAGCTTCTTTCTGCTTTTGTAAGATGGCGCTAGTAGGATGTGGAGTGTGACTACATTTGCTAGACCGACTACGGTAATATAATAGATAGGTGGGCTGAGTGAATGGATCTTCTAATCCACGTGTCGATAACAAACACTAGAGCTGTTCCAGGGCTTCATGCTGTGGTGACAGATTTAAAATTTGTAGTACCTTAGAAGAGGAGTCTCTTTATGACATTTTTGAAATATTTTATAAATATTTACCGACTGTCGTGTAGAACCAATACATATACAATCAGTGTTAAGTATAGCCACAACACCATAGGTACTTAAATCAATTCATTATGTCTCCTATAATTATTTATTTAAACCATATTCACCCTCAAAACTGAACGTTTCGGGAACGAAACGCAAAGAAAGTAGATATTCTAAAGCCAAACGGCTCGGGGCGTACGATTTATTTTCACTAAAATCTATTCTTTGAGGACATTAGTTCATGTTTAAAGCTTGTTTAAGAGAATAGCAGAAAATACTGCAAACGACCGCCTGGTTCTATATTAAAACAAATTGTTAGTGTTCCGCGCGGAGATATGTTGTGAAAAGAGGTGTAACTCAAGTTTTACACTTTTTTCTTATTCTTGTAACTTACGTTTATGTTTTATAGATGTTCAGAAAACATAAACATTTTCCATATTTTCCATTAATTTCAACTTACAACAGTTTAGGCTATTTAAATTTACATGGTTTCAGTGAATAGTTTGATCCATAAGTATACTGACTCAAGGGTCGTTTCTGAGAAATTTTAACTCTGCTTCTTCCAAAAATTCTCATTTATTGAACATTTATTGTCTACGGGGAACGCAGTCTTAATAGGATACTTTTACGTGCAAACTATAGGAGTTTGTATATTATTTCATAGTTACTAATTGGAATTAAGGCTACAAAAACAAGAAAGGATAGGTATATCCTCCTTGAGTGAATATGCATTATATTATACATCATGTTGGCCTAGAACCGAATGAACCCAGTTGAAAAAATTAAATCCCTATTCAGTGTCGCAATACGAATGAACCTTCCGCGAAATGAACTTGGAATAAAAGCTGCAGAAAATTATATTTTCGTATTAAGTAGCTGAACATTACTTATATTTTTTTATGTAAATAGGGAGGTTGATGAGGTTAAAATATATATATATATACTTAAGTAAGTACGTTTTTTACGATTTATGACCGATAGCTATCTTTACATTGTCTTTTGTTTGTATGTACCTAGTGGTCATTTACATACATATTTTATGTTATCAAAACTCAAAAATCCGTATCTATGCTATCCTTTAGTAATTAATATTTATTATGTTATTTTTCTCGGTAATTACGTTGTTACGGTGATGTAGAGAGGCAAAACAATATGCATACATACATACATATGCTCACGACTGTAATCCCCGAAGGGGTAGTCAGAGGTGACTCGCAAGCGAGTCACCCGCTTTTCGCTGTGCATTGTACTCACGTGATAGGTCGCGAGCCGTATCGCCGTTTTTGAATGAGTACAATGCAAGTTGTCGGGTAAGTGGGCAACCCGACTGTCAGATGTTTTCAAGCCGCCCGAAGGCCTCTAACTAGGCTTAACGACTGCTGCCGAAGCAGCAACCGGGACCCACGGCTAAACGTGCCGTCCGAAGCACGGAAGCGTCCAGAAAAGAACCACTTGAAATCGGTCACCCATCCAATGGCTGACCGTGTCAGTTGTTGCTTAACCTCAGTGATCAGTTACGATCACTGAAGCCCGCTCGACTAGGGACGCTTCAAAAAAATATGCATGCAACGATTAAAAAAATAATCGCGCGAACTCTATGGTCTCACTGGCGGGCTTGTGTCAATATTTGAATATGGAACACGGTAGACGGGCCCGTGACATCTGTTTCCTGCCAGCGCGACGACGGTTGTGTTGTGTGACGTCGACACTTGCTAACAGAATCGACGTGTGTCACTTTGGATTTCACAATTTCCTATACCTATAATATAGGTAGGTACATTACACCCTAGATTTTGGTTTCACACACACAACACAAACACTCATACCTTGTACTAATGTACCTACTCCCTTGCGGGGTAGGCAGAGGTGCATCGCTGCACCCACTTTTCGCCAGTGTTATGTTAGTCCCAATGTAATAGGGGGCGGGCCTTTTGCCATTTTACGGGCACATCCAAGACCCGATAACAAATATCTGTGTTTAAACAAATATCTGCCCCAGCCGGGAATCGAACTCGGGACCTTCGGCTCAGTAGTCAGGGTCACTAATCACTGGTTTAAGCGGCAGGTTTTTGTTGTAACTTATGTACCTATTATAAAATGTTTTTGGAAAATAAACGAAATAATAATAATAATAATACTCCATTCGGTCGTCCATTACCCATTTTGGTTTCAATATCTAACAAAAAAGTCGCATTTTTTAGTGAGCTGGTATTTTTACGAGTGTATCTAGACTAGGGTTTTGTTTTTCCCGACCGTTTTTCTGATCCCGGATTTTTTTTCAAGATTTCCCTCAAATTCCCGGGAAGCGGGAATTTATTTTTAATGCTTGGTTTTGCTATTTCCGGGTATTAAAAGTCTATTAAAACACTTACAATTAAATCAAATATACTTTTATCACTCGTATAGGTAGAAAAAGCAACAGTCAGATAAATTAACAATCAAAATTATAATGATTTGTTTTACATGCCAAATCATTGGTTTTTATTAATGGTAAATTAAACAATAACAAAGGTATTATAATTAACAATTTGAAAATAATATTATTATCACATATAATTAAAATAGACAATTAATTACAATTGACTGCTTATCATGGTAATGCAGCTTCAATACTACGATATGGAGTTATATTCTGGGGCAGCTCCACAGATACAGATAAGGTATTCAAAGCTCAAAAACAGTGCATTCGAGCAATGTTTAATTTAAGAAGCACCGAATCATGTCGACCATACTTTATCAAAAACAGTCTATTAACATTTCCTTGCTTGTACATTTACGAGATACTACTATTTGTAAAAACAAATCCAAATTTATTTAAAACAATGACCGATGTCACTATGACCGATGTGACTAGGTCGCAACAGAGACAGGCTGTTCACTGAGCGCTACAACACTACGCTCTTAACTAAGAGTATTGTGTGTATGGGCCCTAAGCTGTACAACAAACTGCCTTACAATATAAGATGTCTTGACATTATTAAATTTAAAAATGATCTGAATTGTATATCTCCAAAAAAAATGTTATTATACAATTAATGACTACCTAAATGACATTTTATAATTTATTATATAACTCAATGAATGACTATTATTGTATGACTATTTAATTATTATATTGCTATTATTGTGTTATCTCAGTTTGAACTTAATTTATATAAATTTGCATGAATTCTATAGTGTAGGTAATCCAAAAAGTTGTACGTACTGTATAGTGCAAAGCATGGAGAACTAATATTTTTGTAACACCATTTTATTTACCCATGTTAACAATAAATGAATTTTTATCTTTATCTTTTATCTTTATCTTTTGAAATAATGTTTTAGAAAAATTAATTCATTCAACGATTTATCGCTCAATCTACTTCTTATTTTGGTTTTTTTCTATGCGTTAGTAATTTTATAAAAAATAAACGCGGACACAAAATGGGGACATAAAAAAAATATGACAGGCGTTCACATTAGCGTTAGCTTTTACATACTCTTTGGTCACATATGTAAAAGCCGATCAATTGTTTGGTTTTAGGTAGGCGGACCAACAGATAAATAAAGATGAAAATATTGAATCAGGAAGAGGTGAAACAAGGTGATGTAGATGAGTCATTTATCATTGCAATGGAGCTGCGCGAAAACAATATCACGTATGATTTTCCAATAATTTACAACAAATCCGAGTTTCTGATCATAGACAACAAGCCTGCCAATTTTTTTTTTGGTGTAAGGTAGGAGAAACAGATAAATAAAGATGAAAATATAGCATAAAATCGATTAAAAATCAAACCCGAGAACACGGGAACGAAACCCTAATCTAGACATAGAGTTGTAGAAGAATACGGAAACTTTTTAGGCTTACATCCTAACTAATATTATAAATGTGAAAGTAATTGTGTCTGTCTGTCTGTCTGTCTGGTACTCTTTCACGCCAAAACTACTGAACGGATTTGAATGAAATTTGGTATACATACGGTCTAGACCCTGGGAAAGAACATAGGCTACTTTTTATCCCGCAATTCCCACGGGAAAACTTTTTAAGGCGAAGCGAAGTGCGCGGGAACAGCTATATTTAATCCTAACTAATATTATAAATGTGAAAGTAATTGTGTCTGTCTGTCTGTCTGTCTGGTACTCTTTCACGCCAAAACTACTGAACGGATTTGAATGAAATTTGGTATACATACGGTCTAGACCCTGGGAAAGAACATAGGCTACTTTTTATCCCGCAATTCCCACGGGAAAACTTTTTAAGGCGAAGCGAAGTGCGCGGGAACAGCTATATTTAATCCTAACTAATATTATAAATGTGAAAGTAATTGTGTCTGTCTGTCTGTCTGTCTGGTACTCTTTCACGCCAAAACTACTGAACGGATTTGAATGAAATTTGGTATACATACGGTCTAGACCCTGGGAAAGAACATAGGCTACTTTTTATCCCGCAATTCCCACGGGAAAACTTTTTAAGGCGAAGCGAAGCGCGCGGGAACAGCTATATTTAATATTACCGTAAAGGAAATTTCTACTTTAGTTACGTAGGCTTTGATAGAGCCTATAGATAATTATGTTATTTTTTCTTGTTAAGACGAAAATATAATTAATTTTAATGGAATGTTTTTACCAACTTATGTACCTATACATTAATTTTATCGTATAAACTTGGCAAAGAAGCGTATTTTCAAAAAAGCTTTTTAGGACTCTGTAGGTAGGCAAAGTAGCCAAAATATTTGAAGAAATTTTAATGTAGGACCCCATTTTTACTTCGCTTGAGGCGGAATATAAAAAGGAAAAACTTGGAACATTTTTGAAGAGAGAGTTGGTTTCACTGAAATGTGTCTGTGGCGTATATTTCGGCGAAAAGTTTTCCGAAAAACATCTCGTTATTAAACAATGCCGACACTGCAATCTTTCACATTTAAATACAGGATGTTCTTTATGTTTATTGTTTAGCATCTAAGTGTGTACAGTTTGTGGTTATTAGGAAAGATGTTGCTGAGCCTACAACACACCTCCTAAGCCCTAATCTAAAAAAGCTGTCTAATGCTGAGTTTCAGAAAGGAACTTTAAGTGCCAATTTCGCCATAGTGGGTTAAAGAATAACCAGGGATTATTGCTTGGCTTTTGACACATCTCTCAAGAATTTTATATGGAGATGACGTATAATTGATCAACCTTTCCCTGGTTACGATCTAACCGACTATTGTGAAATTGGAGCTAAGCTAATACTGGCTCTTTCTGTCCATGTACTGTCAGAGCAATGTCACAATATATTTAATGGCCTTCGCACATTATAACTACTCGACTCTATGCTAGACATTGATATTTAAGCCCAGTGCCATATGTTCAAGGTTTATTTTAAAAAAATGACCTTAAGGGTGGGTTGCAGCATTTAACTTTAACTATTACAAACGTCAAATCTCTTGGCGAGACAGATCAATCCGCAAGAGATTTGACGTCTGTAATAGTTAAAGTTAAATGCTGCAACCCACCCTTAAGGTCATTTTTTTAAAATAAACCTTGAACATATGACACTGGGCTTAAATATCAATGTCTAGCATAGAGTCGAGTCGCCGGTGAGTTGTTATAATGTGCGAAGACCTTAAGGTCGACATAAGCTTAAAGTTATTTTCTGCAACTCAGCATAGTCTAGGAAATCTTCATTTTATAATTATCTCTTACATAAATAGAAATTTCAGACATAAAATAAAAATGGCTATAATATTATTTGAACCTTCAGAATCGATACCAATGTCAATATTATATGAATCTTTATGTATATAACCTAAACTTTTTCATATTATTCAATTAATTATTAGATATTTTATAGATTCGTGTAAAATATATATTTATACGTGTAAATTATAAACTCGTCCTTATTGCTTGTACATTAAGCAAGTTGAAATCATTACCACTTAGTAGGACGATTACTCGCGAAATTGTAACGTGCGTGCTATTTTGAAGCCTCGTTCACTCCACTATATCTTAATCTATAAACCTTTTCATGTTCTCATACTGGTACATATTCGATGTTGGTATCCATTGACTTATTTGGTATCCGAGTTTTCTTAGTATGAATAGTTTATGAAACGGTTTAAACAATATCCAATCTGTGCGCTACTGAACTGAACAAAGGCTTTAATTTGCAGATTCATGATTTGGTAGAAGTTTCGAAATAAAATTTAACGAGGCAATAACCATTAGATGGCTAAGTCATAGCCGTCCGATCACTATTAGTTTATTGCAGCTTTGAGTTTCCCTGAATGCTCTCTGATCCTTCGTGCATAAATGCAGCGCACATTCGGCATCCATTTTGATCTTCTTTCGTGATTCAAACTGTACACAGCTTCTTCTTCTTCTTCCTAGCCTTGTCCTTATTTAGGGTCGGCTTTGTGCGTCATGTCACGCCATTTTACCCTATCCTCTGTCATATCCTCATTCACTCCACACTCTCTCATATCTTCTAGTACGCAGCTAAACGAGGCATAAGTACAACCCCAAGCGCGGTCTCTTAATGACCAAAGTTTTGCTCCTACCCGCTGAAAACTACAGTATAGCTAGTACCTACCGCTCGCTTAATTAGCAACGAATGCAAGTTGTTATGATTTTCATACACTTTTTAAGTTGCATTTTTGTTTGTGTATTTGTAATATCATTTTAAATGGTCTCTGTGTAACGGCGGTTTGAATTTCACGTTAGACGGTAACTCGACATGAATATTTATTGTATTTTATTCGTTTTAAACTTTTGAAAGTTTGGTGTTACTTACACCGTGTACCTACTCTAACTTTAGACCTCTGTTTCGAAAATTAATCAATACCTACGTTTAACTACGTTATAAAACAGTTGGTGTATGTACCTACGTATGTACAAGTGAACTTCATAAAAAAAAAAACCTCGTCACACTAACTTTCTGCCTATTTATTAATTTCAACATTGACGGAGTGAGCAAATTAATAGGTTGATAAAGTACAAAATAGGATAGCTGCTCATGAAGCTGACCGTATACAAAAAAATATAACTGAAAGAAGCGATGACGATGACTATCACTGAAATATTTTATATCGTAATATTTAATTTGATTTTCGCCTGATACCTTCTAACAACATCTGAAAATTGAACCTCTGCAGACCTTTCTACGCTAAATATGCAACATTTGAAGGCCGTCAACAGCTGCTGGACTATGTAAACTAACACACCTATATCAACCCTGAAACCTATTTCTGACCCAGCGGTTTCAGCGGCTAGCTTACATAATGCTTACAAGTTACACAGCCGGCCGTGCCTCAGTACTGCTGAGTCAGCGACTGGAACACAACAGAAAACATGAAAGTATGCTGATTTACTGAATATTTTATTCGTGGTCTCGGCTAAGGTTAGAGTTTAAGGACTATAAACTTAGCGTGCATGAAGGTTAGATTAATAATATACGAACGATGGAGTGTCAGTGCTTAAAACGTTTTGACAGAAAACAAAATTCAGACAGTTTTTTTTGCTTTATTTTTGTGTGACATTATCATCTTGTTCGCATCTTGTTAATTTAAGATGTTAGGACTGCGGGTCCGCTAGTCTAATGTTTGTAGGTAGTGGACGGACGGACGAGAAAGGATGAGGACAGAGTGTTTTAGTGGTCCAACCTTGGTCCAACAATAAAGTCTACTGCTTTTCTGGTTACTGATAATACCTACAGCGTAATGTACTGTCCTCCGAATACTCTCTTTACATAAGTTGTATATAAATAGATCAATAAATACTTACACACGATATTGCCGAAACAAACAAAAATTTAATAACCCAACTAGATCCGTACCCGAATAGAGGATTGAGAACAAAATGGGGAAACTTGGAACCTCCTAGCCCGCCAAGTTTGTTCATTACCTACAGGCAGGCTGACCTACAGTCAAATGTGAAAAGTTTAATTGTTTAACTGCCACTTGGCACTGAGAAAATAGGTGAGAGCAAAAATATGCGGGCAAGTTGCAGAGTTATTCAGTAGTTGAAAGAGAAAAGTTGGTAAGTTTGTAGTGAGGATATTTGATTTGGATGTTTATAGCTACAAAAACGTAAATTAAACTTTTTAAGTTATTCTAACTCTTATTAAGCGCAGTTGGCTTCAGGTTTCTTTTCCTTAGTTTTTCATCAAGCACTGAAAAACAATACATATTTTCATCTATAGTTTATATGAAATTAAAAAAACCGGCCAAGTGCGAGTCGGGCTCGCGCACAAAGGGTTCCGTAGTAAGCACAATAACTTAACCAAAATTACAGTTAAATCAACCTATCTCAAAAACTATAAGAGATACTTTGATCAAACCAAAAATCGTTGAAAGAGTTAATTAGCATGCATCACCACTATTTTTTTTAGAATTTTATACCCCGTAGTTATAAAAATAGAGGGGGGGGGACATACTTTTTACGACTTTGAGAGCTGATATCTCAAAAACCGTTCACTTTAAGAAAAATGTTTTTTAGAAAACTTTATATCATTTTAAAAGACCTTTCCATTGATACCCCACACGGGTATGTACATCGAAAAAAAAAATTTCATCCCTCAGTTACATGTATGGGGGGCCCCACCCCCAATTCTTTTTTTTACTATTTAGTGTCATATTTTTGTAGCGGTTCATACAACACATATTCCCATCAAATTTCATCACTGTAGTACTTATAGTTTCCGAGTAAATCGGCTGTGACAGACGGACAGACGGACAGACGGACATGACGAAACTATAAGGGTTCCGTTTTTGCCATTTTGGCTACGGAACCCTAAAAACGGCGATACGGCTCGCGACCTACAAGTGAGTACAAATCTAAATGTTTCGCGTAAGTACCAAAAAATGGGACCTTTATACATTTCAAGCTTAGTTTATGAAATACCTACACAACAAAATAAGAAATTCATAATAACTAACATAACCCTTTATAAATGGAATCGGAGTTTAATAAGAATTTTAATATAGAAGATTGCCCAAATACTTGAGAGCGAATATTGTGATACTTTGGCTAGCGAGTTTCGCTTAGCTAGTTCTCCTCCTGGTAATCACTAGATATTAAGTAATGGTTGCCTGGAAGAGATTTTAGCCTATTGTGCTTATTATCTAACTTTAAAAAGTAAAATACGTTGTTAGTTTTGTGAAAAATATGTCAAAACCTACATGTCCTTACCTAATAAATTTTAATTATAAAATCCTACATTTGCAATATTAGGTATAATTGCTTTGGTAAAAATGATAATATGATTTTCTTACCGTAGTTAATACGTACAGTGAATATATCATATAAAAATCCCTGTAAGCAGGGTTTTAATACAGCTAAGCTGTATATTTTAAATTCAAGTTAACAATATCCCTGGTAAAAATCGTTAAAACCCCAGCCACCCAAACAGCTTACAATAAAGCTATTATGAAAAAGTAAATGGCGCGACAAAATACATGCTTATACAGGGTGTTGCAAAAGTGGTAAGTAAGTAAGCCGAAAGAAGGTAACTCAAAGGGGCATTTAAAAAAAACGTTGTTGTAGGGTTTTAGATATTCATGAAAAAATATAATGGACAACATTTCAAAAAACTAAAGCTGCTATAAATCGAAAACCATATCGAGATTTAGCACTAAACGCCACAAAAAAATGTTTTAGTATTTTTTGGATGTATCATTTTCGAGAAAATCATAAAATAGTAAAAAAGTGCTGATGACGTCATGCATCAGGTGCGATGCATTTTGATGATCAAAGCCTATAGATTTAAAAACAAAGTAACTGTCACTTTAATTTTTGATTGACGTTGACGTTTTATCGTGACGTTGTTGTTTATGTGGGTCATTTTCATAAATTCTGTTCTGACACTTTCTGTCTATTTTTTAAATTTATCATATAAAATGGTTAGTACGTATTAAGAGATGACCTCTACATAATATGTCCCAGAGCATGCCACCGCCTACACAGCTGAAAAAATGCTTCTGAAAAATGTTTCTGCTTTTTTTTATATTATAAGTACTTTGTATCATCGTAAATATCAATGTCATTTGAAAATGACCCATTTGTTGGTTGGCATGTAAACAAAGTTTAAATGTCACTTGTCAGTGTCATTTATGTATTTTTCGAGACTAAGGCAAAAGTCAAAAATAAAAATGGAGCCTAATATGTAACGTCATTTCCGGTTTTAAAATAATTAACTTTAAAGTTAAAAATAACATGCTAAAATTAATGTATATACAAAATAAAAAAATACGGGTCCTCTAATTTTTTATAAACTTTCCGAAAAGCTAATAAAAATATAGGGTCAAGAAAATGAAATGTTGTCCATTAAATCACTGTTGTAGTGAAAAGTCATGTGAAGATTTCTATAGCTATTAGTTAAGCAAATGTTTCGTGAATTACCAAAAGTTGTTCAGAATGACCACCGAAATCACCACCTACTTACTTACTATTCCCTTTTTGCAACACCCTGTATACAGTGGGCGCACTCTTGCCGCTTCTGCTAACGAGATTGAGGCAGTGCGTTATAAGGCGGCGGCTAATCGAGCGAGAGTGTGGCCGGCACTTTACTAGTTCACACCTTACGTGGGCCACGTCTAAATATCTATGGGTAATTATTCATAATATTAATTATTAATTATTTATAATCATTCATAATAATTATGAATGATTATAAATTAGAAAATTTGCAACTTACAGATTATTAGTCTTATGTCGGTAGAACTAGTTACTTACTCTTGCGTTAAAATACTCACAAAGTAGGTTTGTATCTATAGTCACTTGTACCTAGGAAAAAATGGACCGGAGCAGTCTGGCGGAAATGGTTGCCAACTGAAGACCAATTAAATTATTTAAAATGTACATACCTTAATTGCGAACAACTGAAAAATGACGTAAATATGTAATTATTCATCTAGTAGGGATTATAATAAGTAGTAATCGGTAAACAAAACATTCATCAATTCGGTTAACTCTTATACTTACATAAATTAATAAATAAATACGGTTACCTAATCCGTAAACATTAGTTGGTGCTGACCTAATCGGGATTTAAAACTCCAACTCGCGTTTTGTGATGGCTCAACGATTTTAAGGAATTCCGGGGTCAAAACTATTTGAGTTAAAACCATAGAATATCTAAATTGTTTATCTTCTATAAAATGTTGGTGTTAGTTAATTTAAAATATTGAATTTTCAGAGGAAACCCAGTTGTAACATAACCTTACATCCGAAAAATCAAACGCGAAATAAAAAGTATCCATGTTTTCAGCATATAAACACGCTACAGTTCCATTTCAACTAACCTTTTGCTCCACTAACGTACAAAACCACATGCAAAAACATAAGTAATCTAATTCTACGAGCGACGGCGCACTTAATAATTAAAAGAAAACCACACTAGCTAATAAAGCAAAAATACCATTTTCGCGTGCAGCCAATAGGTTACCCGCAGTGCCTTCGCTTCAGTTTCACTCCACGCTCGGTACGGGCCGGACGTGCGCCGCGCGGCGGGAAAATAGCCCGCGATAAATAATTTATTAAAATTCAACTCGAAATAAATAAACTACTGTGACACTGGCCGGCTGGATTGATCCCAGTTTACTTTTTCGCAACTTGTGCTCCTGGATTTAAAAATCGAATCGTGCAAAAACTTTTTGCTGTAGTGCGTTTTTTTTTCGAAGTTCGTTTTCTGCGTGTCAAAGGTTTAATTAGGTTAATACTGACGTTGGTATGAACGATGTGTTAAGTGATTGGTTGTGTAGTTAATTAGGCAAACTTTTAAGTGTAATAAGTGAAATGTAAGTGGAAATTGGTGAAAACTGCAGTGTTGTTAGTTGTTGAAAGAACTTGGATTCTTGGAGATATTATTATTATAAAATAGTTACAGCTGTCGACAATATTTGCTATTGCAATGAAGGTGAGTTTTAGTTGGTTCTGCTATTATACCATAAGGGTAGGCACTATATTTTTTCAGAGGGAAACTCAAAACGAACTGAAGGGGTGCTAAGCTAAAACTAGGTAATTCATAGCTTAAAAAAATTATATACCTATTTTATCCTTAAGTATTTTATATTTTTGCTGGTACCTAATTACTTGTAATATTATTTTCATACTTAACTCGAGTAAACTTGAAATTAATGAACTAATATGAATTGATTAACCTTACCTATACTTAAGCGTTTTTTTTTAAAGCGTAAATTTTAATTATTTCCTATAGACGACAGACAATGAGGGTTATTCAACTACTACTCATATCCAACAGTATGAAACAACACTTTGAGACAAGAAAAAGCTAGCGTACCTACAATACATATAATCCATTTCTAAGTGCCAATTTCTCCATTCTCGGTTAGAGCATAACCAGGGAGTAGTGGTTAACTTTTGACACATCTGTCATGAATTTTATATGGAGATGACGTTTAATTTATAAATCAATCCCTGTCGGTTAGATAACCTATTGGATAGGCGTAACTAAAAGCAGCGGGATTACTTTTGGTAATTTGGATTTTATTTGATATGTATACACGGTTAGACAGGTAAGATGAAAAGAGACAGACGTCATGTGCCCATAGAGCAAGTACATAACTTACTTTTCTTAAATACAACACAATAAGTTTATACTCGTTTACATTATTATTCCAACATAACCGACAATGGAGAAATTGGCACTAAATCTGACATGGAGACTTGATTTTAAAAGGGTCAAAGCATGTGTCCGGGCTTGTGTCCGTTACGGGACAGTTCAGGAATTTAAATTAGTGACCTAAATGTCTAAATATTTTAGAAACATTCACTACAAGTTTGGTTTAATTATAAAGTTGGACTCTTATCCAAATGATCCAAGTTCCCGACGATACAATCTGTTTTCGTTCAGTGTTGTGTTTCACGCTTAAATGCGACCCTGTATATAAATTACAGAAGAAAGAAAGAAAGAAAGAAAGAAAAAACATTTATTGCCACATAATCGGGAAAACACAATAAAACACAAATACAAAAATTAACTTAAGATTAAAAGGTGGCAAAAGGACAAACTCAGCAATGCTGCGAGTTATACCTCGTATAATCTATGCAGCGCTGGTTTTCAGTATGCCCTGAACTTAGGTGAAAAGCGATCTACTCTTCTCAAAGGCTAGGGTAGTATGTATAAAATTCAATTCATGGTACAAATATCAAAATTATATTTAGTAAAATAGCAGACATGTATTTTTTCCTCTTTCAATTAAACCACTTTATACTTTGATAGAGAGTTATAATTTTTAGTTGTGAGGGCCTGTCATATTTTTACATTCTTTGCAAAACAGAATAAAAAAAAACATTTTTGAAACAAACCTATTGAAAATAGTATAACATAATAATTTAATCAATTCAGTAATAAAATAAGTTAAGTTAATTAAGTATCTTCTTTTACTTCTGATGAACGTTAGTTCCGTTTTCACGGTCACCACACATAATAAAGTATTTCAATGTTCACTCGATTTTTAGATTATAAAATATATAAAATAATACAGCTTAAAAAATAAACTTCAAAAAATTGTAACGTTAGTTTATATTCGTTAATTTATGCTATATCCCTAAAAATACACCCCCATAGCCACTTTTGAACAGATAAACAGAAAATAACTCTTTCAAACATCGAATTTATTTTTAGCGGACACTAATCAGACTTTCGGTGGAATGCTAAAAAAAATCTCTCTCTGTATGCTTTCCGAATTTCCGAGGCTAAACTTAACACGCAAAGGGAAAACTTTTCGGCATTGGAACACAAAATATCGATTTAGGTCCGCCACTGAGTTTGACTGAGTTAATTTCTTGCGTGCTAACACGAACCCTAGGGCATGCGAGCTAATCATCCAGCCAAGTTAATTTATGTTATAGTTTGCCATAACTATAAATGGCACTTATCGTTTAAGTTTTACTTTGCCAGCGTTTGGTACGGCGACGTGTATTTAGCAAGTTGTAAGTTATGAAAGTGCAACGTGGCGTGGAACGCCCTCCAACTGAGTCGAAAACCTTAGATATGTAGCCGATAGTGGTTTGATGAAGAAGGCTGGCTTATGGTGCATAAATGTGATCAAGACAATAATCATATAGGGTTAGTAAATAATGATGCCAAGGTGTCTAAAAACTTAGGGGCGGGAAAACACGTTCCTAAAAAAAATAGAAGGGGTTACGAAAAGAAATAAATTTTACATATTCAGTACATAAACCGTCCTAAAGATTTTAATGCAACATGTAGATTGGATGCATGGATGCTGTTTTAACGCTTCCTCGCAAACTAATACCTGATACCTTAGATTGACACATAAGCTACTTTCCATCCCGGAATACCGACGGGAAAACCTTTTAAGGCGAAGCTCGCGGCAAAGGCTAGTACTCAATAAAGCTTAAATATGTGAATAAATCTGAGCAGATATTTAAACGAGCTCCGCCGAGCCTTGACCCTGCATCACGTATGATAGAGGCGGCCATCTTGCTGTCTGAGCTCCGCAAATAAACAGCGGTCACGGACGGATCGTGTTTTTCAGATACAAAACTATGTATTTTCTCTTTTCACAAGAAATAATATAGTGTCTTTGTTGTACATTTATAAATATGTATTGTAAGAAAAAGGGAGCTTAGAGATGTAATACAAAATACTTCAGTGCAAAGTATTTAAATGGATCATCTGATATACCTTATGGTTTGTGCTCACATACGGTATTACTCACGACATTCACTGACACACATCATCATCATCATCATCATCATCATCAGCCAATAATCATCCACTGCTGGACATAGGCCTCTCCCAAGGAGCGCCACAACACTCGGTCCTCGGCCTTCCTCATCCAACCGCTGACACACGAAACTGCATAAATACAGTTTTGAAGAACTAAAAATGTAAACCAAAATATTTTATGTATGCTTTAATAAATTCATAAATCTAGGGCCTGCAGCGATATTCGACAGCGATAGCGAAAGTTCACAATAGCTGCAGTATTCCAGAATGGGCTCCCTGTTTTGATACTAAGTACTTTACGGTCAAGACGCGGAGTGTTGCTACGGAGCGTGCCGTACATTAGCACAAGACGTATATTTCCGAAGTACCTACACTGGGGAAATAGGGGAAGTACGGCGTACACTTGTAAGAACCAGAGAGGTCACTGTATATGAGGAAAAACGGCTACGACTCTATCTCGTTGTATTATAAATAAATAAATAAAATAAATAAATATGTGGGGACATCTCACACACGGCCATCCGACCCCAAGCTAGGCAGAACCTGTGTTATGGGTGTCGGACAGCTGATATATCTACACAAATACATAGATAGATAGATACTAAATATAAATATCAACACCCAAGACCCGAGAACAAATATCTGTGTTTAAACAAATATCTGCCCCAGCCGGGAATCGAACCCGGGACCTTCGGCTCAGAAGTCAGGGTCACTAACCACTACGCCATTCGGTCGTATCTCGTTGTATTAATAATGCCGATTGCACGACAGGTCTCGTTCGTTAGTTTTTCATCAGTATAGAGTAGGAGAGGAGTAAACAGTAGACTAAATTTGCTAACGTGGTTTCTATGTAATAAATTTGTAGTTAAATGAATTTACGTTGGCGTTTACTTATTATTAATAAGTTATATTTTTTCCGGAAGTGAACAAGTTGACTGTAGATAAACTTTACCAAAATAATTCACTTGTATACCTATCTAATTAAAATTAAATTAAGTACAATTAAACACAGACCCCTTCAGTTAATAAATTATATCTGGCAACACCGCGTAAATAAATAATCTCCGCAAGGCCCAGACAAGTAAATAAGAACGCCAAATCTGCTTTAAATAACTTTCCTGAAGGAATTTCTTACTTAGGAGACAGTAAGTTTACGGTAAGGAGTTGTAATAATTTTACTTACATTACAATTGTAACAAACTGTGTTATGAATGGGACTTTGTTTTGTTACGCATAATAAGTTTCTAGGCATTTTAAGTACTATTATGTTAATTTTTGCGTTAAATCTTGTTCATTCATTAAACTTGCTATATGTATCTAGTCGTAATTATGAAGATTTTAAAGTATTTTTAACCGACTTCAAAAAAAGGAGGAGGTTCTCAATTCGTCGGGATCTTTTTTTTATGTATGTTCACCGATTACTCCGCCGTTTATTGTACTTAGTGGTGAACAATTGTACAGGCCGTTAAAATCCCAGTATAGTAGGTCGAATAGGGTTTGTCTTAGGAATGGAAAATTGTTGGTGTAACGTATTTTGATAATTTCCAAATTCTCCACTTTTGGAACACCCTGCAAACACGTGTATGTGTGTATGTAAGTTCGCATGTAGAATACGTTATTAATTACAGCCGCACCACTCTGTGGTTTAATCAATTGGAAGACGCTCGAATTCACGAGTTTCAACTTGCGAATGTGGAGTTTGGAGTTGGGAACTTGGTGAAGATTAACATATAGCGAACCTGAAACTGCGGCTAACAGTGTTAGTTTGTAGCGGAATCTTAGCGGGGAATCTGAAATTTGTTAGCGCGATTTGTATTTAAACATCACGATGGTGGTGATGTGGTGATAAGATGTTTGAGTGATAAACTATTGCACTAGCGAGAAATAAAAACTAATGGTGTTTAACACATTACATTGGGACTAACATAACACTGGCGAAAAGTGGATGCAGCAATGCACCTCTGCCTACCCAAGGGAGTACATTTGTACAAGGTGTGCGTGATTGTTGTTGTTTAACACATACTTCGTGAACTTCACATCGCTTTTAAAGATTTAATTGTGTCTAGGTGGAGATGGCGGGGGCACCTGCATGGACAGTGGAATAAGCATGGACCTTTGCCCAGCAATGTGACACAGATATGGCTATTTTCAAAATACTTTTGAAATAGGTAAGTTTCTGAGGGTATGTTATTTGTTATAAACATACAGACGAGTAGTTACTAGTTACATACATTATAATAATATTGATGACTTATATGTATTTGTAATTAGATTCATAAGGGACTTGCAAGTGAGTTGCCCGATTATTACCGTACATTGAACTCTTTCTAAGTTTGAACTCCCACGCTAGCTTGTAAACCGTACAGCTATTTATGAAGGTGAATATAGGTTAGGTACTTTGTATAAAAATCCAATGAAATCACTGCCCTGATATATACACCATATTATTAGCCATTTATTGTAGTTATTAATATTAAGCTAACTACCACGTTCTTTGGGGCAATTAAATCGGTAACTACTACACGTGTCGTGAATAATATAGAAAAATATAATATAAATAGCATAAAATTATTATCCTTGACTTTATACATTATAGAATGAAATGTCTCTTTATACGAGGATATTACTTAAGTGTTATCGAAATACTCGAAATTTTACTCTGTGTTAGACAAAAAGTCAAAAGTCGAGTATAACGGTCACTATTGCATTCACAAGCCTCTTGTAAACTCACAGATCGTTTCATGAATTCGAGGGTTATTCTATATCAAGTAAACCCATTTGTAGGTACATACTGCCCACTTCTAACTCCCACTCTACTGTTTCAAATAACAAGCTATTATTAATATGTACACTGAAATGTAATGTGCGACTTGAGGGAATTTTAAATGCGAACGTAATTATGTTTATTTAAAACGAGACAAAATTGTGAAGGGTTGGCTGTTCCCAGAACAATTACTTATTCAAGAAGTGTATTTATATACCATTGGCAATTATTATTAATTATACGCACGTGTATTTTACTGAAATAGTAATAACAATTATAACATATACAGTGATACGCATGATATAAAATGAATATTACAGTATCTGTTGTTTATACCGAATGAGTGAAGTGCACAAAAGAGTAATGCACTTTGTACATAACTTGTACATAATTATACGTCCGGCCGGGGTGCACCCAGAAGGGCTAGCACGGGGCGCATTTAAGACGTGACAAGAGTTTTGCATCGCGCCGCCTCAAGAGCGAGCGCGACGGAGAACTTTTGTCACGTCTTAATAACGTCCCGTGCTACAGGGCCTGGTCAGTCAAAGGCTGACCAGGGTGCACTCTCATCACGGTGACCAATCCTGGTTCAGCTCTAGTGATTCCCACCGTCACTCTAAGAACAAGAATGCATACAATCGAGTTATTTTTAAGTTTATATTATGGCACACAAAAAAAGAATCTTCTTCACGAATAAGATAGGCTACACAAGCCACATGCGAGCACACGAGCGACGAGTCTGATCCTCGAAGCGGTCGCCGTGACCGAAATCGGTCGGACCGCATAATCATCATCATCATCATCATGGCACACAAATAAATCTGTACATAGGCAAAGTTAATGCAACTAGCAGTCTCTTCCAGTTGACCTTTAGTGTTATGGAGAGAGTGATACGAAGTGCGATAAGCGAAAGATTGCGTAAGAATCATTCTTACAGCGTTGAATATGTCTTACCATAATTCCCTTCCGGGTTTTATGATTACCCGGCGAAAGTGAGGTTCAATATTTTACCATCCGATTTACGGGCGTAGGCGTATATGTTTTTTTAGCCCCACATAAGTGTCGGTTGTATAATAAAAATAGCTAGTACGAAATAAGATGAGTTTCGCGCGATATTGTAAATGGATGTGTTTGATGGGGGAAGGGGGGGGGGGTATATCTTCGGATATATGAAAGATCGTAGTGTGAGCGAGTAATTTGACGTAAAAGTATTTGTTTTTGTCGCTTGTATTTTTTTTGTATTTGTCTTTCTACTCGGATATATTGAAGTACATTTTTTATAAGAATTTGAACAAGTCGTTCAGGACATGTCGTGTCGTGTTTTTGTCTGAAAAAGCCTTTCACGATGATAAATGTGCGAGCCGAAGTATGTAAAGAAAACATTGGAGACAAAACATCGTGCTCCATTAACTTGCCATTTCTTCTATCCGATATGTACCTCTAGGTACGGAGTACAAAATCATATTGTAATCGTAGAACTCGTAATACCAATATTTGGCATGGTCTTCTAGAATTTTGATAAATTTACAGATAAGTGTTTCGGTAATATTTATATTAGTATTTTTTGACAATGCTACGTCGAAATAACCATTTTATAATCATAAAACCCTGTATATACATAAAGTGATAAAAAAATCCCGACGAATTGAGAACCTCCTCTTTTTTTGGAGTCGGTTAAAAAGCCCATATCCAGTAGTGGACGATTGTCGACTAATCGTAGCTAAGCAGGAAATAAATCAAAGGATAAGTCTTAATTAGTTCGTAGACAAATTAGTTCATAAATAAGTAAGTTCGTACCATCCACTACACCGATACGATTGCCCAAACATTCTACCTAATTAGTTAAAACTTTCCTGTTCTTTATTAGTTCGTCCGAAAACAAAACAAAGAACAAACCAAGTTCGTACGAAACAACTGCAGTAGCAAAGAAAGAAATAATTAAAGTGGCCTACTTAGTACACTTTAATATAAGCACTACCTTCGAGGGAGGATTTTATTTTTATAAGTTAAAATGGGACCATCCCTGAGGTGAACCTTAAATAAATAATTATCAAGATCAGTCCATTAATAGTGAAAAATCGGTGAATGAAATGAACATACATACCAAAAAACATACATAGACGAATTTTACACCTACTTCTTTTTTGTTATAAAAAACTGTATGCATCCAACAACACCCAAATGGGCGGGATTCACTCACAAGATCTCAAGATGCAGCCCTGCAGTGCTGCGGTAAAAGCTGAAATTCCGTCCAAGTCGCACGTTACCGAGTCGGCATTTAATAAATTGGCCGCGCACGACTTACATCGTAAAGATGGAAAGTTCCAGAAGGTAATATGCTGAGCTGGCGTCCCGACTGTCCGGCAACTGTACAAATGAATGCTGAATTTCAAACTCGACCGTTGGGAAATGGAATTTTAATAGGATTAAAGCGTGCTTGAGCTCGGGCTAAGTATTGAGAAGGAATCTGTGTGTTTGAGAAGTTAGTTTATTGTGTGTCCGGATCCAGTTTGAATTGTTTATACAGGGTGTTGCAAAATTGGGGTAGTAAGTCGAAAGGGCAATATTTCTAAACAATATTTTATACTACGACTTTGTAAACTTTACTTCTTCATAGAATTTCCAAATATTGTTCTGTTTGACCCCCAGATTCACCACCTTTTGGATTACTTTACAACTTCGGCAAAAACCTATAGCTTAAATACATTAAATATGAATTTAAAAGTGACATAGAAGAAGAGAGATTGCTTAAGCGACATTAACGTAGATTTTATAGTCTTTATAGTCTCTTTTTTTAGGTATTTATATTATGTAACTTTATTTATTTATTTAATTACAAAAGTTTTCAATATATTTTTCGCTTAACCTAGTGATTCTGAAACTTGTTACAGTTTGTACGACCACTAGTCATTCCTCTAGATTACAATTAATAGAAAAAAGAACTTATTATTAGGTAGGTATACAAAACAATTCATAACGACATAAGGTACAGTCAGCTGATTCAGCAGCCATACACTTCTGCACCCTGTCAAAACACCTACTAAACAAAACGTCAACTAACGATGGTAAGTTATCAATAAGAATACATGTATGTATGTATATAATAATACCATTTATTTAATCCTGATCTCATTGCTCATTGCCTAAATGATTATAATTAAACGCAAACATTGCGCGACTTCATCGGAATGATTAATAAATAGAGCCCAAGTTCGTTCAATTTTAAAGACAAAACGTCGGGGAGATGGCTTTTCAGTTCTATCAAAACTGGAAACTTTGTATTTCCGAAATAGGTCCTCGAGATTCGCGCTTTAACGGCAACTAATTATAAAACGAATTATCTTGAAAGTTATTAGACAAACATGAGAATCTTTACTTATTATAAGTAAAATATTGTTTGTACCTTATTTAGGACTAATTTAATCTAGAGACTAAAGGAGGATGCCCATTGCATTTTGGTATACAGTCAATAGAGATCAGATATTACTTTTTAAATTGGGTATATTATCCCAATCAATAGTTACTATGGAAGTCTCCTCAAAATAGTTGTCCACTCGGAAATATAGCCATCCAAACATGTGTTATACCAAGCATTTGTATAGGGATTTTAGAAGACTTACCACTGCTTACCACAATACGGTGTAATTTTTTACTTTTTCAACTTTATTTATGAAATTATCGCAATAAAACACAATAACCATGTATTGAAACCAGTAGATTTAAGTGCGGCGTGATCTGTCCTGATTGGTTTTATTTTTGAAATCCCTACTCTTCAATGTTCAGATTTTTTACTGAAAAATGTCAGCTTCAAAGTAGTAGAACTCAGATCCGACAACTCTTAGAAAGATGCGACCTAGTACATATGTAAATAAATAAAATTACCCTTCTATACATATATGACTCATTATTATTGCAAGGTATACCAGCTCCCATACATTTTTGCCCATCCTCCTTTATCGTTTAAATATTGATCATTACGAAGAAATTTGTAATAAAATCTCTAGGATCTTTTGTCTGTTAAATATACAGGGTGAGTCTTTCGTAAGTGCAAATCCGAAAGTAGGTCACAGAGCTCTTTATTATGAACAACTTTTGTAATAATAAAAAAAAAAAAACACGCACTCACGCCTTGTACTAATGTACTCCCTTGCGGGGTAGGCAGAGGTGCATTGCTGCACCCACTTTTCGCCAGAGTGTATGTTAGTCCCAATGTTATAGGGGGCGGGCCTATTGCCATTTTACGGGCACATCCAAGACCCGAGAACAAATATCTGTTTAAACAAATATCTGCCCCGGCCGGGAATCGAACCCGGGACCATCGGCTCAGTAGTCAGGGTCACTAACCACTACGCCATTCGGTCGTCTTTTTGTAATAATGACCTTGGGATATCACAAAAACATCTAATACATGAGCTGTATAAGCACCCTAAGCATCACTTATGTAGACGGGTATGTCTTACACACCTACAGTTGGGGTGTGAATTTATGAACGCTCGTTTGCTAGTTTAACTGCTCCACTTCCCCGTGTCTATGGTCACGTTAATCTCGTTTTAAAACATATTGTGTCGCTGCCGCTGTTTATTTAAAAGCGGTGCTAACTTATTTAATTGTAGTATTTTTATAATCTAAATTCATGTTTCATGCTCAGTATGCATTTTATATATGACATAGGTACAGTTAGAATTAATATGATGCAAAAAATGCAGCCAATAGACGGGTAACATAAGTGATTTAATTTGGATTAAGATTTCGTTTTTATTCGAATAGAAAATGATTTAATACAGTTATTCTGTCTCTGCTAGAGAGATAATAAAGAAGATAAAATATCAGTAGGTACAAGTCCAGTAATTAGATTTATAAATGTCCGTTCGTCTCGCTATTATTTTCACCGAAGAATTTGCCAGCTTGACTAAAACACGCCTTTAACAATTTACAGAATAGCTTAGAGATTCAAGATATGAGGAGATAAATGTCTATATAAAAGATAAAAAGTACCTCCACTGAAAAAGGCTCCAGTGGGAGTAAGGTTGGCGCGAAGTGTTCAAATAGTTTCCAGTAAAAGGGATCAGGACTTTCAGGACCTGCCTATTTGTCACTATCGACGAAATTGAACATTCCTGCGACACATCTACAATTATCCTTTGTCTCAGAATACCCTATTTGCGTCAAATAACTGTTCGTTTTTAGATAGGTAACTATGATGTGCATTGTTAATGAACATTATACATAGAGTATGGCTAGCTATAGACGGATTGCATCGCAGCGACTGTGTGTAGTTGCTATAGGTATTCAACTGCTTGCAGTTTTTATAATAATAATAATATCACACACGGCCATCCGATATCCAAGCTAGGTTGAACCTGTGTTATGAGTGTCGGACAGCTGATATATCTACACAAATACATACATAGATCTATGTATGTATTTGTGTAGATATACATTACATATTACATATTTAATATATAATAAACGACAACCAGACACAAGGCAAACACAAATAATTTTCACACAAATGTTTGCCCTGGGCGGGATTCGAACCCGCGGCCCTCAGCTTCGGAAGCAGCTTCACTACCACCTTAGCTACGGTGCCGTCGGTTATACGTTCGACTTCATGCAGTCATGATATCAACTGCACGTGGTCGGCTGCAGTCGAGTGATGCCAATATCAACACACAGAACAACTGCATGCAGTTGAATATAACCACTGATTGTGTGGCTGATTTCAGCCTAAAGTGTTTTGTTGGTGGTAGGTAGTAGTTGTTGGATTTTTTTGGATTTTTAGGTAGAAATAGTTTAAAAGATTTTTTATATTTTATTTTAGAATTTTACATTAAACTTATGTAAGTGAAACCTGCTCTTTATTTCAGTAAATAAAATACATTACATAGCCGAATAATGTAAGGTTGTACGTCCAGCAGTATATTTGTAATTATAAAGGTCTAATGATTGGGTTACGAAGTCATCACCTGTTTAGTTTCCCATTGTTTAACTCCTACTAGACTCCTTAAATAAGGTTTTGGTCTTCAAAATGAACTCAATAATTGGATTTAGTTTTACTTATAAATGGTCATACCTAATACTAAAAATTTTACCTAATACTAACTTTTTGGAGAGTTATTATAAAGATTCACCTTAAAAAATTTAAAACCAACATTAATATTTTAAATTCGTTCGGTTACAAGATTTGTGACTTTATTAACTGGTACAATGGTTGCCATTTTGGTTGAACTTAGAACAGTTTTACAGTAGACCAAATGCGAAAAGTTTTTTGCATTGATTTTGTGTGTGACAGACCATTTTATTCGTGTATTATTAATCTAAGTTTAAAACAGTAGCTAATGCTGTTCGGAACATGTTCCACTCTTGTCCGACGTTTATTAAATAGAACGGGTAGTGTTGTTCGTAGCGTGGTTTGATCGATATCGATATGTTACTTCGTAATGAAAATATACACACATACTTAGTTAAAATTATTACGTCCATCTTTTTACATCAGGGGTAATTGTATTCGGTATTATAAATAAGTTATTGATGAAATTCAAAGAAAAAAATAGGTACAGTCTCTTTATAATACGAGTAGGTACCTACAGGTTTTAATAAAAAATACACAGTCGTTTTATTGTTGCACCTAGAAAACAGTTTATTATTAGTGATCACATATCATAAATGTATTTTTCCAGCTAAACTTTTTCATCGACACCAATATAGGTCGCGAGGTACACCTCTAGTGTCGGCGACTTAATTTGTTTAAAATGTTGTGAAGCGTTATCATCTGGCTGACAATCAAAGTGACGTCCAACATTAATGTATTGGACAACGGGTTATTAGTTACGTTGTGACATAGTTAGTTTGAATAGGTGTTTTTGCACGTAGCTTCTATCCATAATTTAAAATTTTGTTTAGTATAAGTATGTTTATTGTTTGATTATTGTTATAGATATATACAGGTTGATGGGAAAGTATAGTAAGCCGAAACGTGAATATTTATCTCATAATTCTGTAAAAAAAAAAAACTATAATATGGCTTTTGGATGTTTGTGGAAATAAATCACGATTATTACTCCATTGCGTTGTAGGAAAGAAGACTAGAATTAACTTACCAGATACAATTTACACAAAATAACTCGCCAAAGGTACGGTGGCCTGCGCCTAAAAGTATACAGGCGAAGTTTTTAAAATAGCGATCTCAAGCTCACATGCTGCTCAAGCACATCCACATAAACACCACTGCTACACACATCACACACAACACGTCCCCGTCATTTATAACAGATGTAGCTGGTCCCTTCATCATCAGGGATCGCTATTTTAAAAACTCCGCCTGTATACTTTAAGGCGCAGGCCACCGTACTTATATCCATGCTGTATACTCCAAAACATGAAAACAAACCTTTTTCTGTTTTTTATGCAAACCAGCCTATCCTGGAGCCCATCCATCAAACGCATGCAAAGCAAAATCCTCCACAAAAAGGCGATAAAAGCCACGAAGTTGCCAAAAACGGACAACAGATGACACTAGGAGTATCTCGGCTAACCCCACGAGGGATCACTGTCAGAATCGGAGAGATGAAGGAGTATAAGCATTGTTCTTCATAAAGGCTAGATATACTACGCTAAGCAAAAGTTGTAGTTTTTATTTTCAAATCAAATTTTGTGACATACAAAAGGTTTTCTTAACTTTTAGTCTCTCATCTTAAATTCCACATTCGTAACCGAGACACAATAGATATTTTACAGAATTTTTCACGTGAAACCGACCTGAAAAAAGTATCTCAAGACGACACTCAGTACACTGTATAGCTTTTGGCATAATCTCCATGATTTGAAGCGAGAGAACTGTAAGCAAAAGGTGCGTATTGTTGGCAGTAGCATTGATAAGTACATTGAAGTATGATCTTCCTCGCAGCAGGCACTCCAGCCTTTATGAACAGCTTCAAGTGTAGTCAAACAAGAAAACACTTATCACTGGTTTAATCCGGTATCGTTCGTTGCGTAACTTTGCTAAGAACTTGAACTGGTCTCTTCACGCTGCGTGTTTAATGTTTATGCCGCCTCGTTCGTCATTTTGAATGTTTAACAAAAGTAGGTTTTTTATGAACGTAAAATAGTATCTAACACGTGCTCTTTAGTATTTTAGGCAAATTGATCCGCCTTTCTATACATAGTGTTGGGCACATGAAACGACAACATTTTTTCGGTGATAGAGGAGGTCATAAGAAGTATTTTCTTCTTTCAGACCTATGTCCAAAACCCAAAAGTTATTGAGATAATTTTTTTCTACTTTCTCAGTAATTACCCAAAATTTCATTCGTCGTAACTTCGTCGTATGTTTTTTAATTAATCAGGGCAAATCAAACTTTTTTTTATTTTGGACTGTATGTTTAATCAAGTGGCATAAAAACTTTACATATTCACCAAAAAAATGTATGATTTATTTTTTAAGTTATTTATGGAAAAAAAATTCGGTGCATGAAAACCCAAAAAAAAATCCAACAAAATGGTTTCCATTCCATTTTTTAACTTTCATCTTTTTCATAATAGAAGCGGAAAATTTTGAAAATTTGCTCGCTGGAATAGTACAGAAACATCTCTGATTGGCTCCATCCGATTGCCAACTTTGCCATATGATTGAGGGTTCAGAAATTCGTTTGTCAAAACCGAACTGCACTGTTATTCTAAACTCTAAAGTTTTCAACAATTCCGTTCGTATTCCCGGAAAAGTTGAGAAACTCCCGAACTACTGTTTGTGCTTGTGACTATTGTCATAGAATTTCCTTTGATATTTCGTACGCTATAAGGGTCAAAATCAGAGAGGTGAGCATTATGCGTCTGACAAAGTTTTTCCTAATTTTATTACATGATATTACTAAAATAAACATTTCAAAATAAAGGTTCTGTGCATATAATTACAGTGCACTCAGCATATTTATTTCGCTATGGTAGTTTTTATTTGATTTTAAACAAAAAAGGTCTAAATCGTCATTTCGGGAATGCGTCCTTATACCATGTTTCATAGTTCAGACAAGTCAAAAATGTTTAAAATTACAACTTAAAATTGTCATATTTTAATATTAGATTTTAGTATAATCAAATTAAGAATATGTGTATAAATTACATTATTACAAGTAAAACTTCTTCATATTTTGGCTAATCAAATGCTGTCCGTCGTTTATCAAATCATTCCGTGAACGTGGTGGATATCGGTCGATGTAAATAAAACAACACACGCCAGGTGGCGTTAGCGAGCAACAGTGTGAAGTTCACAATTCAAAGCAAAAGGCGTGTGTCGTGTTATCGGAAAAAATATATAGATTTTGTTGGAAAGTACCTTTTAATTTCATATGTGTGGAGCGTACTTTAATTCCCCGTCACTACGGGAACGCTCTTTGGTAATTAGTTTTTCGAAAATTTGCGTACTTTTAGCAAAATTCTTATAAATATTGTTGCTCACTTGTTCATACCCTCTAAAACCAATATCTAACATGACGGCGTCAAGCGTGACATGAAAATATTTAGCGAATAATCATTTAGGGAACGGTCATTTCGGGAACGTTCTGGTATATGACGGATGTTCCCGAAATGACCTAAAATGCCATTTTTTGTGGAAAAATGATGCTTTGTTGAATATAAAACCATAACCATGCAAAATTTTGGTTTTACGTATCCATTTAGTACACCGAGTAAGATGGAGAACGATAAAAATGAAGAGAAAAAGAAGTCAAAAAAAGCGTCCGAAAAAACCGTTTGTGGACTATGAGAAGGCTTTTGATTCGATCGAGACGTGGGCGGTGCTAAACGCCTTACAACGGTGCCAGATTGACTACAGGTATATGGAAGTGTTAAAGTACTTGTATAGAAACGCCATCATGTCAGTTCGAGTACAGGACCAGACTACGGAAGCAATTCCATTGCAGAGAGGTGTGAGACAAGGAGATGTTATATCTTCGAAGCTTTTCACTAATGCGATGGAGGATGTCTTCAAGCTCCTGGACTGGGAAGAACTCGGCATAAATATCAACGGCGAATAAATCTCTCACCTTCGGTTTGCCGACGATATCGTGGTTATGGCAGAATCGATTAGAACTCGATTCTCGAAGTGGTGGAAAATTACGTCTACCTTGGACAAACAGTCCAACTAGGAAGATCCAACTTCGAGAAAGAGGTCACTCGGCGAATCCAACTTGGCTGGGCAGCGTTTGGGAGTTTACGAAGCGTCTTCACGTCCGAAATTCCCCAGTGCCTCAAGACGAAAGTCTTCGAACAGTGCGTGTTGCCAGTGATGACCTACGGTGCCGAGACGTGGTCTCTAACTTTAGGCCTCTTGAATAGGCTCGGAGTCACCCAGCGAGCTATGGAAAGGGCTATGCTCGGCGTGTCTCTACGTGATCGAATCAGAAATGAAGAGATCCGTAGAAGAACCAAAGTAACTGACATAGCTTATCGAGTCAGTAAGCTGAAATGGCAGTGGGCCAGACACATTGCTCGAAGGACTGATGGTCGGTGGAGCAGAAGAGTCCTCGAGTGGAGACCAAGTACCGGCAAGCGCAGCGTTGGGCGGCCCCCTGCGAGATGGACGGACGATATAGTCAAGTCCTCGGGGAAGCACTGGATGCGGGCCGCCTCCGATCGGACAAGGTGGAAATCATTGGGGGAGGCCTATGTGAACATAGGAGTGGATGTCCTATGGCTGAGATGATGATGATTATAATATTTTCATACATCAAATGTACCAAAAACCGAGCTTTGCGTTCATTGAGGGAAGGTCAACGTCATTTTGGGAACACTCCCATCATTTTCGGGAACATCACAAAAACGGCAAATAAGTCATTTTTATGTAATTATATAATTAAATCTTGCATATACAAAATTAAATTACCTTGTAATCTTTGTATTTATACTAACAATATATAACGTAGTGTAAAAATGTACACAATAAATTGAAATTATGGAACGAAATTTGCACAAATTGGAAATTTATGGAGAGTAATTTGAAAAATAAGTGTTTTAATTATAAAAAAAAACAAAATAATAATATTTTCTGATTTAGGAAAAGGTTAATTACAATTTCTTGAAGGGCATTCTTAAACGTGCTCGTTATATTATTATTTAAAAAATAATTAAAAGTGTTCCCGAAATGACTCATGACCCTGTCATTATTCTTATTAACAGGTATAATTTCTAAAATATATAATTTTGTGCGTGCCTCATCACAGGATAGGTTCATGACAAATGCCACAACAGACTCCACTTGTTAGTTTTCTTCAAAATAAAACTTAATTTCTCAGATATTTGAAAACCTAAAATGCTCACCTCTCTGATTTTGACCCATAAAAGCTTTTTCTTTTGAGACGTACCTGTGTCAAAATTTTGAGCTGTATTTTACTTCATGTAAAACTGGGTAATGGAATTCATATAACAAAATCTACTTATCTTACTTAGACAACACGTGAAAATTAAAACAGTCGCTCCGACATCTAAGCTTTTTGTCGTAGCTTGGAGTGCATGTTTGTAATTATTATTATTTTAAGATTGAATTGAATTGAATAAATAAATACTTACATGAAGGGTCTAAGCTAGGAAATCGATATAATTCAAGAGTCACTAACATATTCTAGTAGGTCCAAAAAAAACAAACACTCACACCTTGTACTAATGTATTCCCTTGCGGGGTAGGCAGAGGTGCATTGCTGCACCCACTTTTCGCCAGTGTTATGTTAGTTCCAATGTAATAGGGGGCGGGCCTATTGCCATTTTACGGGCACATCCAAGGCCCGAGAACAAATATCTATGTTTAAACAAATATCTGCCCCAGTCGGGAATCGACCTCGGGATCTTTGGCTCAGTAGTCAGGGTCACTAACCAATAACCACTATGCCATTCGGTCGTCTAGTAGGTACCTATTGTATATTAACATTTTAACAATGTTCCCTTCTTATTGAACAGAATATTGTGAAGCGTAAACAACGTGTTTTATCATCAGTAGGTCCAGCTCATCACTAATTGGTAGAACATTGCAAAAGCTGCCTGAATAAAAATGAATTTTATGTCCAGGAAAATGGTGTAGCATATTTTTTGTAACGAAGATTTATCATATTTATGTGAAATACATATACCTAAAATGCGTTTTTTCTCGTTCGTAGGTCAACAGTGTAGGAAGTATATGTCAGGAAGTAGGTACTTGAGTTTGGTATATCGTTAAGAGCGATACAATGCTATTTTTCTAAGTATTAAAGCTAACAAAACCTAATTACATTTAAATTCTCACTTTGAGAGAAACACGAAAATAGTTTCAATATTTTTATTAACTTCAAGAAATCTTTTATTTTGTTTTGTAATTTAAAATTGATAAATATAGAAGGTAAGAACAAACAAGTTAATTTTAAAACTAAAAGTAAAACCCATATTTGAACATGTTCCGGCAACGATGACACTTTAGGACACTTTAGGTAGTCAAGACAATAACCGTGCTAATTTAAAACCTTTTATCGAATGTCTAAATATAACACAAGTTATTCCTTCACATTTTATAGCGAACTCTTCAAAAGCTACAAAAACTATACGGTTGTTAGGGGTTCTAAAATACAGTATAGTTGGGTGGTTCCGCATATAACAATGTTTTTATAACACTCCCTATGGTTGACCTCTGCACGCTACTCGTTCCTAGCACGCGACACTGAATGCGACTAAATTTATGCTTTATTTTATTAACCACCAACAGAAAAAAAGAGTTTAATAGGTACAGTATGCTTCGCAGATATCTGACCTCCATTGACGACTCTGACTGCGACTAAATTGATGTTTTATTTCATTAACCATCGACAGAAAAAATGAGTTCAAAGCGTGTGCATATATATCTGACCACTTCATATAATTTAGGTTTGCTGCGGTTAGCGAAGCCACCTATGGCAAGCTGCTAAGCTTGATTTCATAATGATAATAATAATATGCTTTCGATATAGAAATTAAATTTCTATGTTGTTCAAATACCTTTTGAGTTAAGCTTTTCCCAGTTTATACGTTACATTGTACAAATAACATTAAGTATTCCTTCAAACTCCACAACAAGTAGTCAAAACAAATTATAATTATCTATTGAATATTTTGTCTATGTCAGTTTTATCTTTCATCAATGTTTAACTGTTAGTTTTGAGTAATTGATGTTTGTATAATTTACTCGCCCCAAACAGATAATTTTATTGTTTCTCATTATCTTTTAAACAAGCACACACGCACACTTTTTTTTGCACATTTTTTTATGTTGATATGGGTGTTAATTCATTATGTGATACTTTCAAATTATGGAAAATGATTCTATAAATATATATCAGCAAGTGAACCGCTATTGAGATAATTTAATCATAGATTTTTTTATTCGAATAATAATATATTACTCAAACTCAACCAATATTTTAATGAATGTACTCATACATATTTCTACATACATACGAATAACTCAGCAATAATTATTTTTAGTAGTAAAACGGACATCAATATTCAATTCCTATCATTGCCGTGTTCAAAATGGTTAAAATATTTTATTGGAATATGTCCTGGATGACAAAATACAGTAATATGTATTGTTAAGTATATGATTTATCTTGTGTATGATTTATGTTGTTTTTAAATAATTTTCACCGATGGAAGTTTGTTCTCTGGTGATAATTAAGGCTAATAGGAATTTGTATACTAAATGGCTTAAAACTTAAAAAAAATTAAGGGTGAAAATTCAAAGGATGAAAAATATAATGTACTTTATAAGCGTTTAGACTTTAACATATTAGTATGATTGGCCAAACCACAAGATATAAACTTTAACCTTTTGCGTTCCAAAATCGGGATATCGCGCCGGACGACAATAGATTTCTAATTTATTTTTATTTATTTATTTAGTTTTTATTGAAAATCCAACAGCGTTATATTGTATAAATTAATGTTAAGTACAAACAAAAACAGTAAGGCTAATAATAGGATTCACTGTAAGATTACTATAGTAAATTCTACATCGAGATCGGGACAGATCACAAAAAGGCTTAAAAAACTTAGGTATATAAAAGTAAGATAACTATAATATCAACTAATGTATCTGATGTAGGGATTTTTTTTTAAATATAGATAGATAGATAAGTTATTTATTTACTTAACACAACACTTACACAGGTTACACAGAAAGATTTCTTAAAGATATATAGCCTAGTTTGTGTCCCACTTGGGATTCAAGCGGTTAAATTACTTTACACCTAATAATTATAACTTAATTTATGCCCCCCATATATAATATAATAGACATAGTAACGCCATTGAAATGGTATAATTAATTAAAATACATACGTCAGCCAACCCGCCTCTGTGACTATGATTAGGGGATTAATTAAGATGATACATTCTCCTGCTAATAAGCACCATGTGGAAATGTTAAACACACTAATATCAGTTATAATTAACACAAGATATAGTAAACCTCGTAAGTAAAGTCAGACGGCTAAATGGTGTAGTGGTTAGTGACCCTGACTGCTATTATGCCAAAGGTCCCGGGTTTGATTACCGGCTGGGGCAGATATTTGTTGAAAGACAGATATTTGTACTCCGTCTTGGGTGTTGATATTTTTATTTAGTATGTCTATGTATTTGTGTAGATATATCAGCTGTCCGACACCCATAACACAGGTTCTGCCTAGCTTGGGGTCAGATGGCTGTGTGTGAGATGTCCCTAAAATATTTATTTATTTCGGACGAAATCCTCTAAATATCAGTTTCTAAATGCAGTTTCAAAAATCTGTCCAGTTTTAGTATTTGTCACGAACACTAAAAATATATGAAATTAAGGTTTAGTAACTATCAAAGTTTTAATTTGGTATATTTTATCAAATAAAAACCTATTATTTTCTACCATAGTTACTTAACGCACCACTGCGCGGCGGCGTAGCATTTTCGTAGCAGTGTGCTACGGCGTAGCTCATTAGTGAAAACCCTTTGCTACGGCGTAGCATATGCGTAGCTGTTGCGTGTTTCGTAGCATACATCGTGCCATGACTGCTATGTTATTTATGGGGTAGTGATTTGGCTGACAATTAGACCTAAGTTATAATGGCCCTCAAATAATTAGCCATTAATATTATGCAAATTATACACAATTTAACTAAGATTGTTATTGTCTAACAAGTCGAATCGGGTTCGGAAAGGGTATATTATTATAAACGGTGTGTAAATGAATTTCACCAATTAACCTGATAAAAATAGTTACTGCAGTAAGACGTTATTGAGAAAGTGTTTGAAGTTCGTTTAAATTTTGTAGTTTACTTTAATTTCATTCAAAATTCTTTAAATCTTTCTTTGTACGTGGCAAAAAGAGGACAAGTAAGCCTGTGTTTATTTTATAAATTATTCAATAATATCCGCGCAATACCGCAGCGCACCGCCACACCAGACCGAAGTAATCAGTTTAAAACAATTTAATCAGAAAACTAGATTAAGCCAGTCGTTTTCCGCCGCCCAGCAGCAAAATTCATTAGATTTTAAACCTCATAGCTGTGCCTGTTTTTCTCAGGAATTTCATATCAAAAGAATGAGGTTTTTCTCCTTTCATAAGCAGGCCGCATAACTGTCTAGCCACATACCTGAGGAGGCCGCTAACTATTAGTGGAGGGTTAATTTCTTTATAGGGGAAGCCGGTGTGAAAAAATATATACTTACTTAAACCTAAAATGAAATATCGTGAGGCGCATTTCATTCATCATATTTTTTTTCTTTGATCCACTTACAGGCAATGAAAAGGTTCCACTGAAAAAAACACCAAATTACTCCTAAACGGAAAAAGCTACCTTAATGACGCCTGGTGCAACATTGAAGTACATTTAACGGAGCATCAGGATATTCCAACTAAAAATAATAATAACTTTTTCAAATTTTAAATTAAATGTTTGAAAAAATTGGGGCCCTTTGGTGTCTCTTTTTGTGAGAGGAACTATTAAAATTTCATTGCCCGTGAGTGTATAAGCTTACTTATTTTAAACAATAAACCGTAACTTTCATATAGTTGATTTTTTTTCACATCTGTTTATAAAAAAAAACATACGTAGGTAACCTATCAATCATTTAGGTTAAAAAATATAACGTTAAAATTTAAAACGGGACTGCGGCCAAGTGCGCAGTGAAATACTGTGCTGTTTGTGACTTCCGCCGGATCATGCGTTGGAGACGCTGCCAACTAGTTAGGGTAGCACTCATTTGTGTCTCCTATTCAGAAGGGCTAGCACGGGGCGCATTTAAGACGTGACAAGAGTTTTGCATCGCGCTCACTCACATCGCGCAGCCTCAAGAGCGAGCGCGACGGAGAACTCTTGTCACGTATTAATAGCGCCCTTTGCTACAGGGTCAGATAAGTAATATGAAAGTCACTGAAAAGTTGATTGTAAACGGGAGACTTCGTGTAGCCATCAAAAACTTGTACCACATAATACTTCTGTATAAAGATAAGATCATGTTAAATACTCATTATGAATTACTGAATTTTCCCCATGCACTTACACAATGAGTAGCTATGAATAATAAATGCTGTATTTATTTATGGATAGAATAATACATTTTCTCTGGCCTAATAAATAGTAATGTGCTCATTACGTGAATCGATTCTGACATTTTCAGGTCACTGGTTGTGTAGTTTGATCAATCATGATGGTATGTCATGTGGTGCAGTTCATGTTGATTATGACATTGACATCAGTTTTACATAAATAATGAGTAATGGCACTAGTTAAGGTGAATTGACAGTGCATGGTTTTATTGAAAGCATTAAAATTAGGTACAAGCCAATAGATGTTAGTAGGTAATATAATTGTTGCATATCGTTATGAAAATTGAGAAATTGTTAAGCAATTTTGATGTGATATTAACTTTTTTTTCAGTAACATTATGAACCCTGAGAATTGATGTAAGTATGTAGAAATGGTTACTTATTTATTTAAATGAAAACAATAGTTTGACTCGAGTAAAAATAATAATATACACCACATTAATTTTTAGGTATGAACCCTAAAAACTATATAAGTAGGTAGTTTGTTACTTTCTTATAGTAGGTATGTCATATTATATTAAATACGTGAAACATAATATGCCTTTTTACTATGGTATAAAAGTCCATGAAAAAGACGTTAAAGTCACATTAACACTGTCCCAAACATTATATCGGATTTATTCGTAACAACCCTATTACCTTCTATGCTTCTACTCTTCCGGGTCGTAAACTCATGATATAATAATTCACGTTATAATAATTATTCAGCAAACATTACCTCATGCATATGTCTTAATTAAGTATTCATTATTAATAAACACACGTCACGGAAGCAAGGGAAAATTCTGTTTAATTTGAAAAAGTACTAATGTAATTTTCAAAGAACACTGCTATTTCCAAAATTTATGTTAGAAAATTAATGAAGGTTAAGTGCCAATTTCTCCATAGTCGGTTATCTAACCGACAGGAATTGATTTATAAATTAAACGTCATCTTTATATAAAATTCATGACAGATGTGTCAAAAGTTAACCACTACTCCCTGGTTATGCTCTAACCGAGAATGGAGAAATTGGCACTTACTGTAACATACCAGTGAAGCCTGAGTACTGGAACAGTTATTATTCCATACCTACATATTCTATGAACACTATTTTGCGTTGTTACTGGAGGGTTACTTTAGCTTGACTTTCGCTGAGTTGCAGAAAGGAACATTACGCTAATGTCGGCATTAAATCTATGCGTGTCTCTTTCTGTCCATATACTGTCAAAGTAAGGCAGCTATACATTTAAGGTCGACATTAGCTTAAAGTCCCTTTCTGCAACTCAGCGATAACCTAACCAATGTTAAAAATCCCCGACATACAACCCTAAAAGTCGCATAACTTTTGAACGGCTAAGCTGATTTTGGTAAATTATGGCTAAAACATTCAGGATAACACAAAAAAAAACATATAGGTTCAGCCGTTTTTGAGCTATTGTACCACGACAGATGTGTGTACAGATACGTATATACACAGACGCGTTAAACATAACAACACTCTTTATCTCCGGCGGTTAAAACGAAGAACGAACGATACTTGCCATACAATAGACACGTCAAATACTATGAGATAGAGTCGTGTATTTTCTCTATGGAGTCGTGGTTAGCTCTGAAACCTGTTTTTCGTAACCTAGATTGACCCCCAGTGCTGAAACTAAAACCATTCTGGTATATTTGAGTGGCCCTTAAAACTTCGGTATTTCGCAATGATTAAAAGCAAACATAACATGTTTTCCAATATCTATAAATGGATTTTACCTTCGCAGGGTAAACATCAAATACCTACCTAGCGGTACAAATATGATCAAAAGCTCAATGTTCGTAAATAATTAGATATGTTGTATCGTCTTTATTAAAATACAAAATGGACTGCCTTTCTTTGTTTATAACTAAAAACAAACCACGGTTCATCGATTGAACTAGGCCGCACCAGCTGCGTCGCCGGCAACAGGCAACCCTGTTCAAATTATTATTACGCCGATCACTAACTTTGTCATTAAATATTTACCAAATAACCCGGCCCTTTATTATTGGCGCTTCAGTCGCATCGTCAAAGACTGACTTCGACAGCTGTTTAAACCTGCAATTTTTTTGTCAAAGTATAGCGCCGTTGGGCTTGCACGCTAACTGTTTGAGCTATAACTTTTTTCATACATATCCTTTTTTCGCATAACTGGGTCAACCAAATGTTGGATGTGGCATTCCATTAAAAACCTATGCCATTAAATCTGAGGTCACGAAAAAACAATACACATACAGCCTTTTGCTCTTACCTATCTGTCGTTTTTTTTCCACGATTCGTGTTCCCGTGCCGACTCCAGGGATTTCAAGGTTTCCGTTGCAAAAGCTTTTAAGACTTCAGTTTCGGGATTCAGGTTTTCTATTTCGTAAAGTAAGATTATTCGCGGCTTTATTATTTATTCCTGAAATTAACACGATGCTTCTGGGAATGGGAATCACTTGGTAATTCAATTTAAAATCTAAATACAATTTGTAAATAATGGAACGTAGTATTCGATGTTTTCAATTAGACAAGTCATCATCATCACCACAATCCATTAACTGGTGGGGCACGGATCTCCTTCCAAAGTGGTTCTGCCATGTTTTGCTTAACTTCAATGATCGGTTCCGATAACTTACGCTAGCTGGACTACAGACACTTCTACTTTTTACTAGATCAGTATCTATTTGTTTAGGTATTCCATTAATCCTTCGACTCCCGCCGTGTCTCGACGGCACAGTTGTCCGCGAGCGAGGTCCGTAACGCAATATTCTATTCGATATCGAATCCTAAACGAAATTCCGAATCACATTTAAGTTTTGTCCGAACGATGGGGCTCGCTGCAACGCCTCTCACTCGCCCCATAGACCTTATCTTCGCCGCCGTAAAGCCTTATATCCTTTGTTTTACGGTCCGTGGCTCCTGGCTACATGCCAAGCAATATTTTTACATATTTCCTCAGGACACACAAAGGGAAATCCTGCATACAGGACGTAACACTCGAAATGTCTTCCTTGGAAGGCGCTTTGTACTGGACGCCGAAACGAGAATGCAAATAAGCCATAAGTCACTGTTTCCGTTTCTAATAAAAAAGGAAGTCGGTTATTACTTTGCATAACGAACTCTTTGCTCCACTTTATTTTTTGGGAAACAAGAAAATTTATTATACTTTAGTTCAGTTGTTTAATTACTGTTTCTTTTTTGTATCGTCAAAGTTTATTTGTTTCGAGAAACAATAATTGTGAGTAAGGTTTTATGTTACTGTTACCAAGTCCTAACGGGAGTTTTTTTTTAATTGTTCTACACTTTTAGGGTGTCTTACACCAAACACTAAATAAATGAAGTTCAAACCGTTTCCCCTTAATTATTAATTAGAAGACTCAATAAAATCTCTAGACTATAACCGATTCTAATCAAGAACTACCTATAGTCTACTTTCAATAATAATATTGTTTTATTTTACTGTATACTGTCACAAAGGTACATCAATAGATTTAATCTCGATTTATGGGTTGACGCAAGCTACCTTTAGTATCATTTGTGTGCTAGTAGGTACATACAGGTAGGAACAGACAGACACAACATATATAGTTATGTACCTATGCCATCCTACCGCAAACAGTTTGATCTTGTGACTCATGAGTGGAGGATAGATGAATGAAATAATATTTTATCCATACATACAAACAATCTCTATAAGTAAATTTATGTTCATTTTATCACCTGTCGGTGAATCTTTTTTTTGTTGACTGTACCTACACAGGTAGGTACTACGTGTCGATTCTCTTTGATCCGGGTGTCTGTAAAGTGCTGTAAGCTAAGTGGCTTGACTCTACGCGCTAAGTACAATCGCAGCAGATTCTATATACCTAGTGCTTTCTAGACTAGTATTTTTTCTTTTGCCTAAATAGATTATTGGTCTACAATATAATGTATGTAAAATATATTCCAAAGTACTCTTACGGTGAAGGAAAACATCAGTACAAACAGGTACAGCTAAAAAAAAAGTTTATTATACCAAAAATTTACACAAGTTAAGTTAATAAATGCTGTATGATATAGGTACACAGTTTTAAAAAGAATGCCGGAAGTCTGTTGATATAATTACGTTATCTTCGGCACCTTAGCATGTCAAAGCAAACATTACAGCTAGACTAGATTTTGCAACCGACTAGCCAAACAGATTGCCGTCCGTCGCTGATTGCCCATTACGTATATTGGATACGGAAAAAACTGGCCAATTATTGGACATGGACTATTCTCAGAAGTGGAATAAATATAGGGTGTTTGTTGTGTTGCATAGTAAGCCGAAAGAGGGTAAGTCAAGGAGTCATCCTGAACCAGTTCGGAAATTCGCGAAAAAAATATCTGCTCCTCATACCAAAAAGTCACGAAATACAAAAAAAAATCACACATTTGCAAAATACGTAGGACAAAAGTTGTTTGCAATGAATGACCCCCTGAGTCACCGCCTTTTTTGCTACGCCCTGTAGATATAAGCTACAGCAGGTGCACATTGCGCAAGCTCAGAAGAGCTGAACAAGAATTTGATCGGACTTCGTAGATCAGCTGTAAGCTCGACATGCGAATTATCGTGCTTTGAAAGCTCAGATTGAAACCTACTGGAAATGCCAAGTATACTGAAGCTCTCTGATTCAAGTGCCAATTATGATATGATGTGAAAGTATTCGGAATTATGCGATAAAGTAACATTCAAGAGAAATGAAAAAGTTCCACTCAAAAGATTGACGGCACCAAACGATCCCAATTTTTTCAAACATTATTTAAAATTTGAACAACTTCTTGGGTACCCTACCCGACAGCGGCGGCGGCGTTTATTATTTAGTTATAGGTATAAGTCTGTAATTAACAACTTCTTAATACATTTTTTGGTAATATTCTGATGCGCTGCCGCTGTTAAATGTACTTCGATGTCCGCTCGAGCCCGCGTTGTTCTATGAGATCAATATTGCAGACTAGCTGTTCCCGCGAGCTTCGCTTCGCCTTAAAAGTTTTCCCGTGGGAATTCCGGGATAAGTAAGCCTATGTTCTTTCTCAGGGTCTAGACCATATGAATACCAGATTTCATTCAAATCCGTTCAGTAGTTTTGGCGTGAAAGAGTAACAGACAGACATACAGTCAGACACAGTTACTTTCGCATTTATAATATTAAGTTAGGATTAGGATTTCCGTTTAGGAGTAATTTGGTGCTGTACTGGAACTTTTTCATTGCTCGAGAGTGCACTAGTATTTTTTCCAGTGCGGCCTAGCCCGCTGCGGCCCGCCATAATATGCGTCATTCTATTAAGATACCTACATAAAAAAGTTAAATACGCTGATTTAACATCTTACAAATCGCCCGAGTCTTAGTTAAGCTCATGAATTGAACATGGTGTCTAAGTTATGGTTATGAATATGATAATATTATGTATATAATCGTGCTAAAGATAATAGCATCCAGATTTCATTACCTGGCAACAAAGGCTTCTGTAAATTATGTACTAAATCCCCACGTGTGTTGTCGCGCCATATTTAGCACAAATATTATGATACCTTGAAAGTGCTTTACGCAAGGAACATAATCCTTTTGTACCTTAACCTGATGTGACCTAAAACACTCGATTTTAAACTGTGTACTCCGCTAGCTAAGTGCTGTTTTTGAGTGGGCGCAGTAGTGCCAGTGCTATAAGGCGTGTTCACATTAATCGGTAGACTCCTTTAGGTAATTGTAGTCGAAAATTAACGCACAAATTTTGTAGTACCTAGGCATAATTATGCGTAGAAAACGTTTAGCGCTACACCATGGCGTGCTTCTGATTACTCTTGGAAAATTATACTCATATGTAAACGAATCTATGAAAAAAAAAATACAATTTAAAAGTAGAAGACAAAAAAAATATTCCTGAATGCACTGCCACTGTCAACACTGTGAAACCCTTAATTATAAAAGAAAGTATAATAGAGTACTTACATAAAACCGAGTATATTATAATTACGAATAGTGATTATTTTCCAAGTGAGTACTTTAATCAATAACAATCCTTTGAATATAAAAGTAAATGTAGTAAATTAAAACACGGCTTCAATTTCATTACAAATAGTGATTACCTACATACTCGTCTGAGTCCTTTAACCATCCACTTCGAATATGAAAATAGGGTAGCAATCAGCATTTGTAATAATCTTTTATACATTACATTAGGTACATTACCATATTGTGTACCTTTTATGATAAAATGCAGTTTTATGAAATTGAAATATATAAAGTATATTACTGATATAGTAAAATTGGTGTTATTCAATAAAACTCATCCGTGTGTGCATTTTCCTATATTAATATTAATATTGGTAGTTGTCTATCAAGCTTGTGTCAAGGGATTTGCTTGAATGTATCCACACCCTTATTTTAACTGTTGTAGTGTACAGCGCACGCACACCTCGCTCTAAGTAATCAGGTATAAGGATAATTATAATATGCATAATGTACATTGCTGTGTTTGTAGGCAGAATTTAGATCAGCGTACTGAGCGACTGTTCGTGCGTAAGGACATTGTATACTGGGTCGTAATTAACCAATTATGTTTCGTAAAATTATATGTTGGTAACGGCATTGGATTCTTAGGAATTTAGGTCTTAAGAATAGGCCACAAAATGCAAAGTTTAACGAGTCCTTTACTGTTTTTGGATTATAAAAATAATATGACAAGTATTTTGTGTTTAATTGTGTCAAGGGTAGTTCAAGTGACATAAGGTTTACTGACATAACATTAGCCTAGTTATTAATTACCATAACACATACAGCATAACCATTATATACTCACCTCATGTCTGTTTCCCTATGGGATAGGACGAGGATAAGTAATTTATATTATAATTGTCTACACATGTACGTACATAATTCGCTTTAATAACGGTAGGTACATTCTGTAGGTACTTATTTTCCAAAGTACAAATCAAAAACGATCAGTTACTTAATTGAATGTTGTTGTTGTTGCAGTCCTTAGGCACCCCAGAGGTGCAGAGGGTCTCCACTAACGTCCGCCACTTCCGCCTATCTTCGGCTGTACTTTTGGCCTCACTCCAGCTTAGTCCAGCGGCTCGCAGCTCGTTTTCGACGCTTCGGCGCCATGTTTGGACAGGGCGTCCCCGGGAGCGCTTGCCATTTGGTGGCCTCCAGTCAAAGGCTATAGTTGCGGCATTCGTAGCTCCTCTTCGTACAGTGTGCCCAATCCATCTCCACTTTCGCTTCGCAATTTCCTTGCCGATGGGAGATTGTCGGCACAGCTTCCACAGATCTTCGTTACGTATTGTCTTCGGCCAGAAAACGCGTAGGATCGACCTGAGGGACTTATTGACGAACACTTGCAGTTTGTTCGTCAGCCCTTTCGTCACTCTCCACGTTTCGCAACCAAAGAGCAATACGGACTTCACGATGGAGTCGAAGAGGGAGATTTTTATCCGCCTTGTGAGCACATTCGAGTCCCAAACAGGTTTGAGCTGGGCAAACGCAGCCTTCGCCTTCTTGATCCTGCTCTCTATATCCTCATCTGCTCCTCCCTGACGGGTGACCGTGCTTCCGAGGTAAGTAAATGCATCGACCGAGTCCAAGCGTTGGTCATCGAGTGTTAAGGCGTCCGAGGTTTTAGCCTTGATACGCATATCGACTGTTTTGCGTCGGTTTATTCGCAGACCCATCACTCTGGCTTCCTCCTGCAGGTGTGCGAGCTTCTCTTGTAATAAGTCGAGAGTTGGCGAAATCAGCACGATGTCGTCCGCGTAGTCTAGATCCTCTAGGACACCTGAAGCCCAGCTTATACCTCTCGGGATAGCAACCACGTTCCTCATCACATCGTCAAGGAGAATAACAAATAGGAGCGGTGACAGGAGACATCCCTGCTTGACGCCAGCTGAAATGCGTATTGGGGCCCCAAGCTCTTTTTCATGAACGACCCTACATGTACTGCCCTCGTATAGCGAGCGTATCAATTGGATGATGCAGGCTGGTATGCCTCTGCGTTGTAGACTTGACCACAACGCGGTCCACTTCACGGTGTCGAAGGCATTTTCGAAGTCTACAAAGGCCAGAAATAATTGAATGTTAATATGATTAAATTTTTTGATTTGCTATAAAAACTTATACAATATACATGTATGTCTAAAATAACTATGCATTTCCTAATTGATATCCTAACTAATATTATAAATGCGAAAGTAACTGTGTCTGTCTGTTACTCTTTCACTCCAAAATTACTGAACGGATTTGAATGAAATTTGGTATACATATGGTCTAGACCCTGAGAAAGAACATAGGCTACTTTTTATCCCGGAATTCCCACAGGAAAACTTTTTAAGGCGAAGTGAAGCTCGCGGGAACAGCTAGTAATAAATATATACTTCTTACATCACAATTTATTATGGTACCTATCACTTGGAACCACTCACATTCCAACACTCCGTATACATGCATTTCCTTATTTGCATTCTTATTTCTTTAAAAACTTTCAGCAGGTAAATTTTCAGCACATTACTGAAAATGTAGGTCAGTAGTAGACGGAAGCCTTCTTGGTGTTACAGTAAATAGATCACTACAACGCAGACTTTGAGAAATGTGTCTGAGGTTTGCGGCAACACTCAACAATAGAATATAGTGAATTAAGTACAAGTTACTTTATTCATTATCGTAACTGTTTTTAACCTCCGACAAAAAGAGGAATGTTATAATTTTCACGTGTCTGTGTATCTGTGTGTTCTATCTGTTCGTCGTATGACGTAGCGTAGCTCCCAAACTGCTGTACGGATTTGTAGGTAATGTTACTCCGAGTGTTCTTAGCTAATTTAGCCATGTTTCATAAAAATCGGTTCAGCAGTTCAAAAGTTATGCGAATTTTGTGATACCTAGGAATGTCGGGGGTTTTAAAAGTTACTTATGTCATTATTTCTCTGCTTAGGTACCTAATACTAATTTAGGTATTGAGTATTACTTAACTAAGTACTAACGATGTGAGTACGGTTTCGCTGGTGGTTATGTTGGTCCCGTTATAATAGGCAGCAAGCCGTGATTGTATCTATTTTAAAACATAGCCTCGGCTAAGAATCTAATCTGTGTCATCAGGATTTAGCACTGCACTATTCAGATGTCAAAATCTAAGTACTTGTCCAATTTTCTCTCAATGATTAAATTACAGCCTCGGATGGGAACCGGCAACCCTTCACGTGAGAAGCAGTGAGTTAACCAAATAGGGCTCGACGGGTGTCATTAAATTACAAGTTGAGAGGAAAGGTCCCTCTTAAGGGATTGCCGGAGCCGCGGCCCAAACCTCAGACATCCTCTCGGGATACGTTTAATGCATTTTATGGTAGTTTTCTATTGGATTGGGTTTAAGTTTATGTTCAAGAATATATCGTGATGGTAAACATTAGTAACACATAGTATAAAAATAAGAAGTTTGTGTGATTTCTTATGTGTGTAACCGATATTATAGTAAAGAAAGAACTAATGCTTTTATTAATTTCAACTACCTAATGTCTAACGGTCAGGTTATAGGAATTTGGAATAGATCAGTCTGTAGTACCAAAAACATTGTTAAGTTATGCACAGCTAGGTGAGATCCTGTGACATGCATAAACATGTAAATTAAACACGTTTGTACCTTGTCGTAATAAATTTTCATATTGACTTTACATAGAAATCCAAAATCATTTGGATTATGTGGACAAGGAAAGTGACATATAGGGGCACTTAATATTCCAGGAAGCTTTGTCGGCAATGTTAAACTGTGAAAGCTTAATAAATATTTTCGTCACATATTTGTAGAGAGAAGTCTCTTTAGCTACTTACCGGGTAGTTAGTAGTAGTTAAGAAGTTCCACCCACAAAATATCTTGGCCAAATCCAATTTTTTTTTTTTTACTAAGGTCTGATTTTTTTTACTATTTTTTTTACTAAGGTCTGATTTTTCAATAGTCAGATAATTGTTATATGCCGAATAAAATTGTTGCTGTCACTGTCTTATACAAACATTCAGACGCAACAGTATCAGAATTATTTTCCAGATAACTTTTATCTGGCTATTAAAAAATCAGGCCTAAGTATTCGAAATTGAACACAGTTTTAAAAAATGTTGGTAGGTACTCGTAATATTCTGTTACGCTATTAAATGTACTACTATATTGCAGACTCCGTTTAGGAGTAATTTAGTGCTATATCAATGGAACTTTTTCATTGCTCGTGAGTGTATCTGCCTGGCAACAAGCTACAACATTAGCTTAAAGTTCCTTTCTGCAACTCTTAACTGTTAGTATAGATATTACACATAATAGAACCATCAGTATTTAAAGTTACCATCCACACGTCCTTGACTGTTGCCGGGCACCGCATTGCGGCTTTGTACTCATTCATAATAAGTTATTTAGCTTCCCACTAGCCAACTATCGCTTTCGGCGAGGATGTTACTCCGGGATTTAGTGTATATTTAAACACAGTCTGACTACAAAAACAAGACTGACGAACCGATTTTTGGCGTTGAATTAAATGCATCTTGGATCTTTTTGTATTGTCTTCACAGAAAACAATATACTGTGTTGTGTAAACTTTTTAGGATATTTTCTACCTATTTTGCAAAAGAATATACTCAGCAGATAAATTAAGTTCAATTTATTAAAATAAGAAACTGATGCTTTTTTACTTTTAAGGAAATTATTATTCAACTTTAAGATTGCCACCTTTTCAAGGAAGAATAAAATCTTATACCCACTAGAAGACAAAATATCGAGACTCTTGTGTACCCTGTATGAGTACAATGTACTTAATTGTACTCATCCCAAATCGGTGATACAGCTCGCGACTGAACCCGTGAGTACAAATAAAATATTCTGTGAAATGACTATCCCTTCGGGGATTACAGCCGAGCATATACATGCAATGCAATTGACGACCCAATGGTGTATTGGTTAGTGACCCTGACTGATATGCCGAAGGTCCCGGGTTGGATTTCCGGCCGGGGAAGATATTTGTACTCGGATCTTGGGTGTCATTATGTATATAATTTGTATCTATCTATCTATATATTTGTGTAGCTCAGATATTAGCTGTCCGATACCCATACCATATTACAGGTTCTGCCTATTTGGGCGGATGGCCGTGTGTGACAATGTCCCCACACTATATTATATTATTATCATAAAGAATGCATGCACTCAGCTTCTTTATTTTACAACGGATATATTCGCTTGCCTACCGGGAGATCCCAGATAAATTTCCACCCAGTATACTTCCTCTGCTCTAGTATAATTTGATAGCGTCTCTATTTACAAGCTTTTATTGGCGCTTCGCCCGGGAGCTTTTAATTATTTTGCTTCGTCTTAAGATGCTGCACACTCACTATAATTTCGAACTGGCTTTCCGTCGAGATTTCGCTCCTGATTTATGTTCAACAAATGAAACAAAGACAGTCCTATTAACGGGGAAGTATATTTTACCGACGCAGTTAAATTAGTTTTGTACATCCTTTCAGGGTGTTGGGCAACTAATGCGATTTGCGAGGTAAATGGTGAAGTGATAGTGAGTGAATAGACATATCCTAATCCTAAATAATATTATAAATGCGAAAGTAACTGTGTTTGTCTGTCTGATACACTTTCTCGCCAAAATAACTGGACGGATTTGAATGAAATTAGGTATACATATGGTCTAGACCCTGACAAAGAATATAGGTTACTCTTATCCCGGAATTCCCACGGAAAAACTTTTTTTCATAGCTTTTTCAAAGCTAGTGTTTCATAAAGGTCAGCGACCAGCACCTATCGGTATTGTACGTATTGCACGAATTGTCATAAATGTATGGAGTAACGGTGTCAACAATGCCGATGAAGTTGACGAACTTGTGTGAATTTCTGTACATAGAATACGGGTGGACGTTTTAACACGTGGTAATGTCCAATTACTGAAATGCAGTTTGTATTGTTTTTAAAATAAAAGTAAAGTTTATTTTCTGTTCAATACCCTATATTCATGTGGCATCTCCGTGGGGCATCCTGAATAATTGCGAAAATTTATTAAATTGACGTTGGTTCCGGTTACTCATCATATTTCCGGAAGCTCATTAGCATTTCTCTTTTCTTTACTAAAGTTTATATATTATGAATTATAACATGGTACTTAAGTGCTCTCAAGACTGCAATAGCGCGTAAGTAACATACTTAGCAAACCAAGACATGTGAAGAGAACAATTGCTTCATAAATATTATACATGTGTGCGTGTTTTTATACCATGCCCCATTAACCAACGTACGAAAGGGTACCGGTTTCCCGAACCAGTTTACCTCCGAGACAATCTATAATGCATCGTATCACTGGGGAATAAGGTGGAGAACGCCCCTGGATGTTGCTCAGTTGCCAAGCGTACCTGTGCAAATGTAGTGTAACGTTCCTGAAAGTTTGATGTGTACGCTGCGATCTAAATGAGATTTTTATCTGAGCTCAAATGGACTGTTTTATTCTTGGTCTGTATCGTGTTTGAGGATATTTATAACGCGGTCTGATAATAAGCCCTGTCCATTTCGCATTGAAAGATTTTATTCAAAGATTCTACGAACATAGGCTTGACAAATTTTGGTGAATGATTAGCAGTAAAGTCCTGGTGGCTCAGATCTTTTATTCAAATTTATTTAATATGATAATAATAAAGAAACGAATAAACAATTTGAGCTTGAAAGATATGATACAATAGTGCAATCGTATACAGTTTTAGAAGTATATCAGATATAAATGAATTTAAATTTATTTAGACCGACAATTCAAAATGATCATTCGTTTTGCTTATGGCAATAAAGTAAACCTACAGTTTGGATAACAACGACCATACGGGCTTAGGAAGCCGTTGAACGTACTCTATTAATAAAGTACTCTAACTAAAACCTCCTATAAATCAAAATATTAGCATATAAACAAGGTCAGTAATGACAGGTAGGCTTCGCGTGACTTTTAACAATAAAAGAGGTAATATACAGGCTGGCCCTATTATTTGCATTATACAGACTTAGTGTTTCCATATGTAACTGAATGTAAGTGTTGATTGAATATTTTGTGTGTGTGTTTTTGTTAGAGGCATTCGCCACGCGAATCCGACATTTAGGTGCATATTGACTTTGTTAAGCACCCCGTGGTGTTATTGTTTTGTTTGTTATTTTAATATGTGCTCGTATGAAAATGAGAGGTTATATATGTGTTAGTTTTTATTTGTTGATATTTTTAACCGACTTCAAAAAAAGGAGGAGGTTCTCAATTCGTCGGGATATTTTTTTTTTTTTTATATTTTTTTTATGTATGTTCACCGATAACTCCGCCGTTTATGAACCGATTTTGAAAATTCTTTTTTTGTTGTATTGGGTTGAGCTTGAGCTGATCTGATGATGGAAACGGAAGGCAGTCAAGGGAACTCCTCAACTGTATATAGCAACTACCTCGTGTTTAGGCTTGAATGATTCGTATTGATTAGTAGGACTTTTTGGTATCATTTGCATCTTACTTTTGATTAAAAATTATTGCAAATAAACTAAAAACTATAAAATAAAATAATAATTAAAAAAAATAAAAAACCGACTTCAAAAAACCACTAAAATGTAAGTAATAATTTAAGGTTTACACAAATTATATGTGACAGTACAAATATACCTAAGCAGGAACTGTTCTTTTTTGAAGTTGGTGCCATATTTCTTCAGATTACTTTGTCACTGCACCAACATCAAAAAAGAACAGTTCCTGCTTAGGTATATTTGTACTGTCACATATAATTTGTGTAAACCTTAAATTATTACTTACATTTTAGTGGTTTTTTGAAGTCGGTTTTCGATTTTTGTTTCGTTTGTTTGTATGCGAGGTATTCTAAAATAAGACACAATATAAATAATGACAGTACGGAAATGACAGTACCCAACTCGCTCGTACCATTACTGTATGTTTTTAACTATATATATATAGAGCGGTGGTAGCTCAGTCGGGTAAGCGCCCGCTTCTCACGCAAGAGATGCGGGTTCGATCCCGGCGCTGATATGTACCAATGAGTTCTTTTAACTTAAGTACAATGTATACCATCACTCTTACGGTGAAGGAAAACATCGTGAGGAAACCTGCATATCTAGATTTAGCACATCTAGATATGTGAACCCACCAACCCGCAGTGGACCAGCGTGGTGGGAAATGGTCCAAGCTTAGGAAGGCAGTTTAGACCTTGGGGATATGCACAAAGGTTCCACTCGAGAGAGCCAGGTGCAGGTACTTACACCCCCACAGAGAATAGAATAGAATAGAATAGAACTATATATATGAAAGCAATAAAAGAAATATTTTTATAAGAACAAATGCATTAATTTGTTCCAAACATTCAATCAATCAGATTATTGACGAAAAAAGTTACACTATATCCTCCTACCTCGCCTATTTTCGTATTTCGACTAGGTACTTCCCATTTCTTCCATTTATTTGTTCTACCCTGTTCACTGCAAGTCCTACTTCGTTAAATATCCTGCTATGTATAGGGAGATACTCGTAGTAATACGTAGAACGTAACAGGTCTCCTGCATTAATTGATAATTAGAATAATGTATTTGTATAAAGGTGGGTCTACGCTAGACGAACCGAGCACGAGCGGAGCACGAGCCGAACACGATTCGTATAGTGTGGACCGACCTACAAGCCTCGAACGAGCGCGCTGCGAACATTTCGTTCGTGCTCGGCTGCGTTCCGCCTGTTGTCGGTTTTTTGACGAACACAAAGGGTTTTGCTTCGCCTTCGAGGACAGTGATCGCTGAACCTGAATGGCTCCGCTCGTGCTCGGTTCGTCTAGCGTAGACCCACCTTAATATTATCATCTTCCCAATTTGACAGTAGCTGTAATAAGGTATATTATTACAAATTTAGGATTCAATTTGAGAACAAAAGAGTATTTTCCATTATGACATCGTTTGTGCGTGAAAATCGACGTAAAATTTTACGATAACGACATTTATGTCCCTCATGTACCTAAATTTTTTATGTTTTTCGGCGTTTTGTCACTGCGGTGTAACCTCTAATAGCGGTTGAAGTTCTCGATTCGAATTCCTGGTCAGTTTTTTTAGCACCCGGTAGAAACAGAAGAATGTTATGAATGTGACATAACCTTGACTGGCTAATCCTTTCACCACGGTGACAAAACTAGTCCACTCTAGTTTTATCACTGGCACGAGACGAAGATCCACTATCCCTTACCTGACACTGTCTAAAATCTTTGGTCCAGCGGATGTGGTAGGCCTACTGCCAGCGACAAATTACAAAAAAAGTTGTCAAGTTGAACACAAAAGAAATAAGCGGAAAAATACTTTGAACGAAATCAGCCAATGAGAGCTCCGTATTAGAAGGGATAACGACGGTTAAAAACCCCAGAATGGCGGTCAGATAGGAGGTATCTACATTTGTGAGCCGCCCGCACAATTCCGTCTGAATTATACAGCTTAAAAAGAAATTCTGGCCACTTTGGTTTAATTAAACAAAATGGAAAACATTTTCTGTGGGTGCATGAGACAAACCGGTTTATGTTGATAAAATTGTAAATAAAGTGAAGAAAATAATTTTAAAGAATGAATACATTAACTCTGTCTGTTGTGGTGGTTACGATGAAAATACTTGTATTATGTATGTTATGAAAACCAATTGGCCATGGCTATTACAAACACTCTAGTTTTCCCCATATATTATTTCAATAGATTAAAGTTTAAAACAAAGGCATGATTTCATTCAACTCATTGTAATGAATAGTCTATAATCTCTAAACTATTATTTATTTCTTTTCAGGTAAGAGACTAAAATTAATTATCTATCAACTGATGTGATGAGCCATCGCGTGGCGGTCCGATGCAGAAAGTAAGCTGCAGTTTTGCGTGTCGGCAGCGTAAGTTAATCCTTATAAGTTTTGATACATTTTAAACTAAGTATGGTATAGTTGCTCCAGAGCCATAATTATTCTGCTAACCATTCTCTAGTAGGTTGGTATGCCATGAAGTCATTACTGTCAAATATTTTGATAAAGACTAAGACGATACTATATCACAAGCAAAGCCCCAACTTTAAGTAAATTTGGGTATTATAAATTAATATAAATATGTACGTACCAACAACACTCTTCGTCAATCATGCCACTTCATCGAAATGTAAAACATAAAAAAAGGACAAAACAAATTGATTTCCGAACTTTTAACCACCTTCTTCAGACGTGACGTGATTCAAGAATTCCAATGAAAAAGTTTTCTCTTTTGGTACACTTAAATTTCTTATACTTATTTTGAGATTACATCGAAGAGTGTCGACTGATGGGCCTCATTTGTAAAGTATCGGCATTTCTTTAACTTTTCGGAGATCCTTTGACAAAATGTGAAAAGTAAGAATGGTGTGGCTTAGTACCTAAAACAAATTACTAACTACCGAGAGAGTTCAGTTATACATAATTATGTTATAAAATAATTAATTAATTTATATACCTAATCAATAATAATAATAATAATTGTGTGGAGACATCTCACACACGGCCATCCGACCCCAAACTTGGCAGAGCCTGTATGTAATATGAGTATCGTATTCGGTACATCCGTTTAAATATTTTGTGCCACTCTTTCTCACTTCTATAAACTTCCCATTTTTCGTCGTGGAATTTTTCGACAGTTGCGAGAACCCTCAATTCCTCGATATTCGTGATATAAATTGTCTTACAAATTCGTTTTAATAAAGAGAACTTTTCCTTGACGAGACGAAATGTCGTGAATGAAATTGATTGGCTGTCGGTACTTCCTGATTCCGTGACTATACTGTGTTAATGTTATGTAGAGTTTTCTTTTCTTCACTGTCTTTTCTTAACGAGTCTGTGACAAAAACCAGTACCCCGATCCGGAAAAAACAGAACTAACGTATAGAATCGAGTGCGAGTGTTTTAATTCGCATTCTATTCGAAAGTGCTGTCAAGTTGACATCACTTTTGAACACTTTTTACCTATTGAATAGAATGACCACAGAGTACATTATATTATTCTGAGAATGACCTATGGAATGATAGCTGTCAAACTTTCGCAAATCTATTCACCGCCATTTTGTTGTTGACAGATTGACAGCACTTTCGAATAGAATACTCGCACTCGATTCTATAGGTACGTTAGCTCTGGTTTTTCCGGATCGGGGTGCACTGTTTTACTACTGTGTAGTAGGTCTAAGTTAAAGACTGATCCTCTATCACCGCTTTTGTGAAAAAAAATTATGTTTTCTTTTGTAATCTGCATACATTATGTGTCAAAAGTTTCAGGATAGTTTCTACTAGAGGCGCTACTTGTGTGCGAGGAAACATAATCTTTTATAGTTTTCGACCAACTATCAAACCTGTTCTAGACGTACATTGTTGACTATCGTTTTTTACCGTGTTGAAAGGATTAGCTGCTCAGGTTAGTGGTCATTCGCACATTGAACATTATTAGATAGGTACAAGTTAAAACCACACAAAAACTTAAGCTACGTACTTTAGTGACAGTTTTCTCCAAAAAATTCATGCAAACATAGTCTGATCGCTATCATAAGTCATGGAAATAAGACAAGAATAAAATGAAGATCAGATATGAAATGTTATCTGAAAAGCCAGGTCTATTTTTGGAACGAGATTTGTTTCTAGAAATGAGATAAATGAATATAAATTAGGGAAAAGGCGTACAGTACAACACAAGTTAACACAACCTATTCTGACAACATTAAGACATATGAGTATACCTACCTGATTATAATTCTGAACACAGTTGAAGAATGATTGAAGATGGACTCACCATCGCATTTCTGGATACGTTATGGACGTACAGTCTTCAACAGAGATATCTGACCACCGCTGAATGACATTAACAAAACGTACAGCTGCACAATTTTCAGAATTGCCTTCACATTGGTTGGTACATTCATTTCGAATACTGCACGGGTATTTCTTGTACCTAAGTTTTCCTTATTTACGAAAACATTTCCGAACAAAATAAGCATTATTAACCCTAAAAAGCGTATAGCATAAAATCGCTTCTGACACTCCGCTGGTTCAATAAAAATAAAATATCGGAGCGGCGCCGAGGCAGGCCACCCTTCCGGAGGGTTGGCGTCTTGTAATAGACTCGCTGACGTCACACGTTCATATCATAGGTGAATGGACTACTGCGGTTTTTGACCCTTTCACGAAAAAAGACGTGTTATAAATTAATAATAATAATAATAAGGCGGCAGGGCAGCTTGTGGCGAGCTGTTGGGCATTAGCGACCCCACCCACCCGATACCGGGGAGAACCCCTGTTCCTCATCTCTGGCTTGCCTTTATTGGTTGTCCAGAGTGAACACTGACGAGGAACAGGATCTCCCACCTCTTGCTTGCCTTCATTGGCTGGCTTGAGTGGTGTACCGCTAGAGCAGCAATGCTCGAGGAAGGATGTATTACCCAGTAAGGTGCTTGTAGGGATCTTGACCGATAACGCGATTGTCCTGAGAGCCGTGGAATACCTCTCCATCCTTAGCACCTCATGCCATGTTGCCCCCTTGTTGCTTCGTCACTGTTATGTGCTAGCGACTGTTTTGGGGGGCCCATTTACTGTGTGTGCGAGTCACCCCCTGCCTTTTTATCCGTGTGTGAAACATATAGGTCAGGCAGGGGCCATAGTCCTTCCATAGTCCCAGTTACCCAGTCCATTTAGCACCCCCTTCCATAACCCTGTATTAGTTTTGTCCATATCCTACAATAGTTCTGCACTAACCGGGGATTTTCCATGGGTTCACTCTATAGTTTACACAAGGAAAATCGTCGGTTGGTGTCACATTTCATATAGATTAATGTTGTCAAACGGGCCTCTACATGTTGGCTTCGGCCCCATGTACGCCTTCCAAATGCCCGGGACCCCATGGTCCCGTGATGGTAAAGACACAACATAATAATAATAATAATATGTGGGGACATCTCACACACGGCCATCCGACCCCAAGCTAGGCCGAACCTGTGTTATGGGTATCGGACAGCTGATATATCTACACAAATAGATAGATAGATACATATTGAATATAAATATCAACACCCAAGACCCGAGTACAAATATCTGTCTTTTAAACAAATATCTGCCCCAGCCGGGAATCGAACCCGGGACCTTCGGCATAGCAGTCAGGGCCACTAACCACTACGCCATTCGACCGTCATTGGACGCGTTTGGCGCGTATCTATAAAATAGAGGGACATATTCACAGCTAGGTACTTCTTTTTGAAAAGTTACTTTATTAAGAGGATTTTAGTTATGTTTCATCAAATTTTAAAGCTTTATTTCCCCATCTACAGAAAATATACATATTTACATGTAGATTTTCTACCCTAGGGTAACAACTCTGTGGCAACAGTTGTCAATTCTCAGGTAGGGTACCCTTATCACGACATGACGATAGCTCCTGACACGTGTTAAATGACCAGAAACTTCCATAGATGACAAAGTTGACAATGTTAGGCACATCCCTAGGTTTACTTCAACCTTTTCGATAGATATGTAAGTACTTATGTTTCTTGGCTTCAACTTATAGGTGTGTTCTCGCGAGCTTCGCTTCGCCTTAAAAAGTTTTCCCGTGGGAATACTGCAGTAAAAAGTAGCATATGTTCTTCCATCAGGATCTAGACTATCTGTATGCCAAACATTCAAATCCGTTCAGTAGTTTTGGCGTGAAAGAGTAACAGACAGACAGAAACAGTTACTTTCGCATTTATAATATTAGTTAGGATTTTAAGGCTGTTTCTAGTGAATTAGGATAACTAGCGACGCTAATTGAAAAGGAAATACTTCTTTGCTAAAACGTTTTCAATGCCAATGTTAAATGCAAAAACCACACACACCCGACTACACCTCATCCACATCTGCATACTGACGTTAAAAATGTAAGCTTGTATAATTATTTCTTTCTAACCATGAACCAAAATGTTCAAAGACTCTCGAACGTTGAAGAGCAACTGAAAGGGGAGTACTCCTGATTCACGACATAGAATAGAATAAAATACTACTTTATTGACTAAACAGGACACAAATAACAATTTATAATACAGTGGATACAATGCAATAGGCAGCCTTAAATCTTAAATCTCTTCCAGGCTTTCCAAGTTTTGGAGGGCAATATATCACGCAATCGGTAGTCTTTTAACACAACGAGATAGAGTCGAAGTCAGCTGTTTATTTATTTATTATTTATCTGTAAATATATAATTGTGTTTGTATTGAGTCTAAATAGTCAATATGGACTATGTGGTCTGGAAACAAATATTTATTAATATTCGCTCAAGGTTATATATAGCCTAATGAGTAGTTTGCATAAAATACGCAAGTAATCAAATACACAGTGGCGCCTGTAGCGGAAACTATAATTAAATTTTTGACAAATGTATTGAATTTGACGCTAATTAATTTGTAAATGTTACTTCGTTTTGACATAGCAATAGAGCCCCTGCTTAAGAATGGTTGATTGCTAATGTGTCAGTGGTGGTAAGGGTGCTTACATACAGAATCGGGTTCCTTGTATCTACCTGTACCGGTAACCTGATTATGCGAAAGCGCTCATGACATTACAAAATCCGGGAAATGCTCTGTGAGTGAGCGCTTTCGCATAATCAGGTTACCGGTACAGGTAGATACAGGGAACCTGATTCTCTATGTAAAAACCCTAAGGCTGTATTGCAGGTATTGAAGACTCTTTTTCGTGTAGTTAGAGTGACCCCGCCCGGTCTCCGCCGCGCCGGCGGGCGGTCCCGCAGAGATCTAAACAAGATAACCGAACCCGCTTTCACTCACTAATAGCTCTCTGAAAGACGCCTTGAGTAGGTATGCCGCTTCTTATAAAACTATATAACATAGACATAGTCACTATTATGTATCATTGAACAGCGCAGCATTTAATATTTTTACCCTATGTTATTATTAGTTTATCAGACAGATTACATAAAAGTACCTTAGAGGACCTTCGAAGGCGACTGTAACATTGTCCTCATTTGTAATAAACGCCGTAAGCGTAAGGTTTTTTTTCTTTTTTTAAAATTAAATCCAATCAATTTACGATGAGTATAAGTCCTTTCCATCTCAAACAAATCTGTAGGATAAATAAAAAAATACTTAACGTATCTAGAAACTAGACAGGAAACTGCACTTGACCGGTTTCATCCGGCTGCATCCGGTTTCATCCGGTTTGATCCGGCACGCGACGCAGCCGGCAATCTCCTTTAAAACTCACCATTTTAAGGGGATTACATCATTAGACCTAAATAGCTAAACTATGCCGTTTATTCCCCATTTCCAAGCTGCGCTCTTTAAAGGAAAACTTTAAGCCAAAAGTTTCCTCTTTCAATATTAACTTGAAGAACCAAATGTGTTTTTCTTGTGAATCTTTTAAAGATTTGCATATCAAGAAATATATTAAGAAATTTAGCGAGGAATTGACTTTTTGGTATGACATTCTTACGATGTCCTCCTTATAATAACACTACTTAAAAAATACCTCTGCATCGGATAGTGAAAGAATTAACATCCATTTCAATACTAATTTTAGCTGTATTATTAAACTTTCCGACCAACCTTATGTTTACACGTTTACCACTTTGACAAAGACAAATGGTACATCCCACCCTTTCAGTATTTAGTTCATTTGTACACCGAAATCACTATAAAACTCCACCGTTTAAAATATCATTAGCTATTAGCCTTGAAATCACGGTTCAAACAGAATGCCAGCGGCTTAATTTAATAGGTGTATAACCCGGTACGTTTTACTTGAATAGTTTAACTTCCCTTTAGCAAGGCAATTAATTGTGAGACCCCTTAAGCGGAAAACGTTTGACGCTTGAGCCTCGTAAATCAATACTAGGATTTGGTATTGGGTTTCAGTACCTAGGGACTGACTACTGACGCAGTGAATTTGAAGCAACGCATCTTAAATTTTGAGGTTGTCAGAACTAAACTGTACCCGCAATAAAATAACATTTTAACAGCTGCTCTATAGTATGTGGTATGGTATGGGGTATAATCGTTTAATTTTTTTAAGCTTAAGAAAATACTTAGGGTCACGTGTACAAAACGTGGTATCCCTTAATTTTAATTACTCATTTTAAATTATAATTCAACTCACTCGTGATATTTAAAGCGAGTGCAGATTAGTAGAGATTTATTTATCGAGCTATGGTCGGGTTTCTCTGATGGATCATATCAGAAATGAGGTTATCCGCCAGAGGACTAAGTTACCGACATCGCTGTCAAAATATGCAAGCTGAAGTGGCAGTGGCCTGGTCATATCTACCGAAGAACCGATAACCGGTGGGGTAGACGAGTTCTCAAGTGGAGATCACGAACAGGCAAATGCAGCGTGGGATGCCCTCCTGCCCGCTGGACTGACGACCTTAGGCCGGTAGCCGGTAGTGGTTGGATGAGGAAGGCCGAGGACCGAGTTTTGTGGCGCTACTTGGGAGAGGCCTATGTCCAACAGTGGATGATGATGATGATGATATGTTATTTAAACCTAAAAAAAATAAACAAGAAGACCTCTGACTTATATCCTGACTTGATAGAACAGCAGGGCTGATAAAATGTTATTATTTTACTTACTTATGTAGTTAGTTTACTCTTGGTACTTTGATTTTTGTCCACTTGAGACGTATTTAGAAGGTATTTCCAATGCGAAATCAATGCGTCTATCGGCATACATCGAAGGTCTCAAACGATAATGTATTCCTGTGAATAAATTGTCCATTAGCTCGCTTTACATAAGGCCAGGTGCACATTGAATTCATAAATGAATACCCAACTGTTTATGTACGGGTAGGTATTGGCTTTAGGTTAAGGTAACTGCGACTTTTGTAAGACAGGGATAATAACTAAGTATAAAAAAACTATAAGATGTCGCAAAAATTATATTGCCATCCAAATATTAGAATACAAATGTTGTTTCATCTTAAAATGTATAGTTTTCCGGGTGTAAGTTATATAAGACCGTGTACATTTTCTCTTTAAAATTCGGTTTTGTTATTTGATAAAAACATATTAAATCGGGCAAGTTTATAATACCCAATTTATTTACATGTTTAGACCCATTAAAAGAAAAAAGTATAAACGAAGATATCAATAATTTCATCCAGTGTGCACTACTCTTAAAACTGCTTAAATGTATTTGATCGCTGAATTCAGTTAAACGCTCCTTTATTTAACATTGTGGTTTTTATAGCTACAGCCTTTTTTTAGCTGACACTCAATAGGAAATTGTTATTGCCATAGGTGAGTATAATTTAGCACAGACTGCATATAATATAAAGCTTTAAAACATATTATTATTCTCCTCGACCATTCCTCAAAATGATGATGATATGAATTCAGATGAAGAAAGAAATAGGAAGTTATTTAATATTTAGAACGTCAAATATTCAATTAAATGAATCTCCTATTTTTATAAAGTCAGTATACCTATAACACGAAGGAAGAGCGCTTATAACAACGTTACATTTGAGAATTAAATGTAGATTTTTCTAAACAAAAATAAACTTTTGAATTTCCTCGTGATAAATCTGTTAAAAATGAATCTTCATAACAATACGGTCTGACAGTGACTGGCAAAAATAATTCCAAAACAAAAACGAATGTCTTTTTACACCAGTGCAGCGAGCATAGGATTCGATACTATTTTCGAATCTACACGAAGGGTCACTTTTACCAAACGCTAAACGTAATTAAATCAAATTTTAAATACATTTTGTACTAACTGACAGACGTATGACAGGCTACTAAATACGTTTAGCGTTTGGTGAAATTCCACCTAACATTTATGTAAAAAACAAATGTCACTTTTGGAACTAACTTTGCCTTACATTTTGACAGTGACAGTAGACGATACGCAACGTTAACGGAGGATCGAAACTTGTGCTCACGACTCAGAATATTTTATAACGAAACAATCCATGTCAATGTTATAGTAATTATACGTAAGTATATATTCTAGTGTTTAACAATATAGATATTAAACAAAATTAAACTGTCCTCATTGTCTTTCGCACTACCTATCACTTTCTCCACAACGCCCAAGGTTAACTGGAAGAGAATGCTTTTAGCATTAAGTTCGCCTATGTACAAAATTAATTTATGTGCAATAAAGAATTTAATAATAATAATAATACTTATACATAATACACTCGCGAGTCACGAGCAATGAAAAAGTTCCACCTAGGTAGGTAGGTACCCTATCTGCAATATTAGACGGCCGAATGGCGTAGTGGTTAGTGACCCTAACTACTGAGCCGATGGTCCCGGGTTCGATTCCCGGCTGGGGCAGATATTTGTTTAAACTTCTCGGGTCTTGGATGTGCCCGTAAAATGGCAATAGGCCCGCCCCCTATTACATTGGGACTAACATAACACTCTGGCGAAAAGTGGGTGCAGCAATGCACCTCTGCCTACCCCGCAAGGGAGTACATTAGTACAAGGCGTGAGTGCGTGTTTTTTTTTTTTGAGTGCCAATTTCTCCATAGTCGGTTATCTAACCGACCAAGGATTGGTTCATCAACATACGTCATTTCCATATAAAATTCTTGACAGATGTGTCAAAATTCTACCACTAATACATGGTTATGGTCTAACCGACTATGGAGGGGTTCCGCTCATCTCGCATAATCTTTATTGACCAAAACTCATTTCGCATAACTCGTATGGTCTAAACTTTTTTGGCCGAACCATCACTTTGTCAAGACTTATGTGGCATAGGGCTCGTTTCGTCTAAAACTCTTTAGGCACAATCTTTAAACACCTAAGTTTCGTTTGCTCAAATTTATGTTCGTCTATACCTATGTATAATCTTGTTTCTCCTAATGTTATCTTAATAAATAATATATTAAGTATGCAGTAAATGTACAAATTGTGGTATTTTTCTCCTACATCCCGAAAATCACGATATTGTATGATCAAAAAATCGAAAGTTAACGACCAATATAATTATTACAAACCCCATGAGATCGAAACCTAAAAATAGGTGCGACGACGAGCAAAGCGAGGAGGAGCGTGTTAGGTGCACATGTTCATCAAAACCAAAGCGGAGCGCAGCGAAGCGGAGCGGAGCGTTTTCCAAACAGCGGAAACAATACAAGTCACCAGTTTGCGCTATGTAGGGAGACGCTCCGTCAAAGTTAAAGCCAAACGAATATTATTACTTTGTATAAACCTAATAAACCTATGCCATAGCATTATTAGGCTATTCAAGATTTGGCCATACCATTATTAGGCTAAACAATGTTATGCGAAATAACTTTTTACTAAACGAGATTTATGCCATACGATTTTCGGCGTAACGAGACTTTGACCAAACGTTACTATGCAATACGAGATTAGGCAAATAAATCTTATGCCAAAAAAGGTAGAACCACTATGGAGAAATTGGCACGTAAGCAATTTAACAGAGCATCAGAAAGTAACCAACTGAAAATGTTGATTTTGTATTAAAATAAAGGTTTTTAAAAAATTAGGTCCTTTGGTGTCGACATGTTGTGGGTGGAACTTTTTTAACTCGTATTAACTCAATTCACTCATACGGTTAGTACGGTGTATGATAACCTCTACAAATTATTAAACATCGTGCCCAATATAAACATAGATTACTTTTCTATAGGTACTTAAGGGTACAGTGACTGCAATAATGATATTGGTTTCAGTGCTTGTAAATATTGATGAATCATCCTAGAAAAATAATAATGTATTTCATCGTAATTTTCTTGTTAATGTATTTTCTAAAAACCATCTTATTATATGTTGCACTTTCAAACGACGAGGTATACGAGTACCTACGAGGTCTAAGGGTCACTTGCACAATCATATTAAGGCCTTGTTCCACAATGCTTGGTTAGTGGCTACCTGTGAGATAAAATACATGCTGTCACTGTCAAAAAAATAATAACAGAAAGTGACAGCATGTATTTTATCTCACAGGTAGCCACTAACCAGACATTGTGGAACAGGGGCTAAATCTAGATTTAGTGTCAAATATCCATTAAAGAAACGTCAATCCATATAAATTTATGGCTTAAATCGGGATTTAACACTAAATCTAGATTTAATATGTTTGTGCAAGTCGCCCTAAGTATAATAATTAAAGTTAAAAACACCTACAATTGATTCGAGTTTCAACATTCCCACAAAAGACCGCTCAATCTTTTCATAACCAGGAGAAAGAAAGACGAAATGGCGACGAAGACTTGTCATAAAAATAATTAGACTGCCAGACACAGGCTGCAGTGGGATTACAAATACTTATTTAAGAAAATTTGAAAAAAAGATTACTTACCTACCTAATATAATAACATCATGATTGTTTGAAAGTTTCTTAGTTATTTTTAATTTAACATCATCATTAATCAACACAAAAACTGCATGCCACTCTTTAGACTCTCCATAAGAGTGGAAAAAAACTATTGATTGATTTGATGAGACCGAAGACGACTATACATATACAGTACACAATGTATTCTACTAATAAAGTATTCGATTCTTGGCGGGACAGATATACACAATACCTAATTATATCTTCTCTGGTTTATCTGTCATTCCTATCAGCTATATTCTATTTATTCTGAAACTCTGAAAAAGGTTGGTAAGAATCTTATTTATAACAACGATAAAAAAAACGAAAAGATTCCTGATAGATATTAGAGCAAGCGTAACGATGGAGGCGGATCCCCAGAGACCACAGATTATGGATGAGCAAGACAGCCGTGCTCTATCGAGAGATGGACGAAAAAATACGATATGCAAATATTCTGTGAATATTTTAACCTTAATTTAGGAAGACCAAGTAGATGAAAAACAGGCTTAAATTGATATTGAAAAGAAAATGATAATTTTTCCGGTTTATGATTGGCTTTAGATGTTTTTTATAACCATAGACGTTCTTGATAGTTAAAAACAAAAAATAAGGTTTGTTTTTTAAAATGCGATCGATTAGTTAATTGGCAAAAAAATTAAGTATGAATAAGGATTCCTTAGGTTGAACTCTAAAATTAACTAATAATTTACTAAAATTCTTCACGATTGCAGTAAACTTGTGTGTAACATTATATTTTCCCGTTTTCTTTTTTCCAACTTCCAACCAGCCTCATATCCCACTGAACCTATATCAATGTAAAACTACGGCATTCGGCTCAAGCAAGCTCATGTTCTCACTGCTCCATCATCATCACCATTATCATCAGCCCGTATCGTCCACTGCTGCTTACACCAAGGCGCGCCCTTCTGTCCTCGGCTTTCATCATCCACTAGTCTCGGTCTAAATTCCTCGGTCCAGCGTGACGGAGGGCGTCCCACTCTACGCTTACCATTTCCTGCTACCGCACCACCACATATTATTATCAATCCACACGCCATAAGCTGCATTACTTATTAGTGTGTGGTGGTGGTATGTTCTTACCTCAAGATCTACCGTACCACCACCGTCACATTAGCAATTATCAATCCATAAGCAGCGTCGCTCGCCTGTCAAACATCTCTCAGATCCATACAACTTACGTCACTTTGATAAGCCAGCGTCGCTGCTAATGTTCGGTGGTGGTAACCCCGCAGTTCGTTAACCCGACGCACCGGTCACCGGTAATGCTCCTCCCGAGCTAACTCACATGCATAATTACTATGTGTTTTATGCAAGATTACGTGTGTTACCGCCCTCAGCTTTGTAATAGACTTGCATTTTTTATTCGTGCTAGTCTAGCTCACCGACCTGCGTACTGGAGGTTAGGTCTCATTCCCGTTTTACCATAACCTTGGGCCCAAATTATCAGTAGGTAGTAATGTTGGTAATTATGTATTGCTAGTTATGGGCTATTAGTCCAGTGATCACAACTCTGGATCAAGTAAATAAGTCATGAATGGATAAAATGGTTAAAGTCGTATAATATCCTCATGTTTAACACAGACACATTTAAGTAGTTTAAAAATATCGGTATTTTTTATAAGATAGATTGTTCCTAGATGCTTAGTTAGCTTTTGCTGTAAAAAATATGATTCATGGAGTTTTTATGGGAATTCAAACAACTTACTACGTTGATGTCTATTCTATTCTATTCTATTCTTTGTGGTGGTGTAAGTACCTGCACCTGGCTCTCTTGAGTGGAATCTTTGTGCATAACGTTGATATCTATTAATATTTCTGAATTCTCACTCAAAGTTATCGGTGCCTTTTGCACCCGTATGTTTTATTTCATACAATCTTGAAAATCTGTATGTTTTTAAATATCATGAATCACCAGCCACGGTACAACAGGAACAGACCCGAGTCCTAAGTATTTAAGGCCAGGTGGACGCCGAGTGCAACACATCGAAATGCGGACGACGTCACATCCAACATTAATACGACCTACTTCCAGCGACTGAGCTATAAACTTTAATTAAAAAATTCAGACACGCTAAGACGGTCAACGTTTTTTAATTTTTATCGAATAGCAATCGTTTAATAAAACTTTTGCGAATCTATACACAAATATAATGTATATGTCTGCTACGGACGTTACATCGTGAAGATTTTATACTAAAAATGTCTCAAGAAAGTTACTCCGTCTGTAAGTATGAGTACATAGTAACCATGTTCTGAGATATTGCTTTCTATGTTTTAGTTTTACATCTAAAGGTAAATATTACTTAAATACTTAACTACATGTATTATTATTTAAAACGAACAAACGCGTCGAATAAAGGACCACCTCCGTGTCTTCCATCGGTTATCAAGAAGTTTATTTTGAAAAAAAAAACAACACAGTAACCTGCGTACAGTTGTTAAGTTTTCCCAAACAACATATCTTACTATTCAAACAAAACATGCCGAGAACACTTGCGTCCATCTCGAGAATCTTGCCAAAGCCCGTTTCCCTGAACTCAAGCCCTCCTGAATATAGTTTAAGGGGCATCTAAGATCAACCTCGGCCCGCGAAGGCTTTGCTTCTTGAATTTATTCCAAACCTTTGCAGGCCGGATTATACCTAGCCCGCCTCTGATCTGAAATTGAATTTTTGAGGTTTGTTGGATAGGCTGGCTGGGGATATTATATTTTCGATGCATTTTTAATATGTATTTATTGCATAGAAATAAGAGGTAGTACCTAGCCAACCTATGTCAGCAAAACCTTTATTTTGCTTTATGATACAATAATTTAGTATGATCATGCAAAAGGCCACATAGCATGACAAAGGTAGATGTTGTTGATGACAATAACGCATCATGAAAACACTTGATTTTAACACCATAATCTGAATAGGAAAAGTGTTAGATAGATAGATAGATATTTCTTAATTGCACACACAAACAGAAATTACACAAGAAAATGTACAAAATAGACGGTACAAATGGCGGCCTTATTATTAAGAGTAATTTCTTCCAGACTAAGAAAAGTGTTAGCTTTAGTTCAGTACGGTCATTTATTCATAAAAAAACATATACGAGAAGAGTGAACTTGAGAGAGTGGAATACTTAACATGAGAAAGATGAAAAGGTGGGAATAATATGAGGCATAAATTCCAAACCTCATTGTGAGACTGACGACCGCGGCTTCTGGTAACTGAATAAATCTCTGAACGCTTGCCCAAACAATCGGGTGAATCGGGTCTCGTCCGATCCATCGATTCTACAATTAAGGCATTACGGCAACAAAGAGCTCGGTCATTCAATTAAGCGATTATCGTAGAATTTCCAACACCGAACAATGCAGAGCTTCAACGAATAGCGTTTTCATCGAATAATTTCGGGAGGTTAACTTTGGGAAAGTTTTTCTCCTTTTTTGGGTTTCTCATCTTAAACGTACCTATATAGGTTTATTATTAATATTTAATACTTTATTGCACAAATATGACATTCTTTTCCCTATTTAATTTATTTCAATCATACGTACAAACATGAATTCAAAGAAATTGCTTGCTTTAAAATCTCACTTTAAAAAGGACAAAGGCAGGGTTCTAAGGACGTTTTGTACCACTATGGAAATGACGGGTTCCGTAATGAAAGTACCATGATTAGAGAGACACTGTACAGGTACACAAGTCAATTAATTACTAGATTTTTAGAAGCTGGGAGAAAAGAGAAAAACGGAAAAAAAGAATCTTTAAATTGTAGTCGCAATGGAACGTAAACATTCATACAGGAAGAATGGAACGTCAAGTGAAGTAATGTTTATGCCAAGTACTTTGTGATTTACGTCATAAATGTCTAGGTTGGATCTCAGTATAATGATAAAAATTGACAAACCAGAGCAGAAAAATTGAAATGATAAAAAAATGTGTCATGTCAACAACTATACGTCAACACCATGTCAACACTTGAACAACACAAGACGAACAACGTGAATAATAATTTGATAATAATATTATTATGTTAGGTATATCAAGTTATATGTTTTAATTACGTTTAAATAAATACGGGACGTGCAACGTACATAATAAATATAATGATTTTATTAATATTATCGACTAGATCAGGCTACTACTTTCATCATGGAATAATGTTATACTTATCCAACGTCTGAAGTTTTAAATTGCCATTCCGCAACAGGGATCTGCTATGCCATTTCGAAATGCTATATGTAAAGGTTCTACTATATGGGTATGCATTTGGCGAGTAATGTAATGAAATAAAATATACTGTTTAAAAGATCATTGTTTTATTTACATAACATAATTTGCCTGGAATCAACTTTAGGAATTTTATGTTCCTATTACCTACTCTATTCTATTCTCTGTTGGGGTGTAAGTACCTGCACCTGGCTCTCTAGATGTGCTAAATCTAGATAGGTATGCAGGTTTCCTTCACTGTAAGTGTGATGGTATACATTTTAATTAAATTCAAAGAACACATTGGTACATGTCAGCGCCGGGATTCGAACTGCAGAACGCAGTTGCTCTTCTCATATTTGACTTAGGTATTTATCATCCTATGGTTCATAGAAAATATTGTCAGGATTTTGCGTGTTCTTGTTCTGCTGCTTCTGCAGGTTCCTGATGAAGATGGGACGGGAGCCTGCCGGGGAGGTGGAACAGGAACCGGGTCTGGTTCTCCCCTTTGTCACATTTGTTTTATATCTTCAGCAGTTTCAGCGGTATTCAAAATATTAAATAATTAGGTTAGGTAATGGAAAATGAAATAACAACTACTATGACAAGATTGACAAGCAAGATTCAGTGTTATTAGATTTAAATATTCAAAAAATATCGATTATAGTGAATCGAATAATGAGAAAAAGAAAATGGTTTACTATGGATAAAAGTCTTCAAGACTTAAATATAATGATATTTTATAAACCAAATGTACTAGTTTTGGCACACATAGTACCAGAACATGTAATTTATTGATAAATAAAATATCTTTTGTATTTAAGAATGTATCGGTATTTCTATTCGATTACTTTTTTGCTCGGATTTGCTGGTAATATTCCGTGGTCTGGCACCACTGTTGTTACGTTCCGTTCTCTATATGTTTGTTTTTACGTTCCATTATCCTTAGATTTAAATATTCTTCATTTATCATTTTTTCTTTTCCCCCGACTTCTAAAAATATTGTAATTACTGAAAATACCTTGTCTACACTGTATTAATAAATGATGAAAACATGGTTATGAAACGCTCCAAAAAAAAGGCGGTACGCCCACTGCCGTTCTCCTTTAAGGTGTTTACTTACTTCATTTGTTTACTCACTATACTTATATGTTACGAGTAAATTCCCACATATTACGTATGAAACCAAACCCAAAAACAGCATCATTGCACTCATGTGGCAGACATCTTTCCAACATCAACCATAATCATACGCAGCTTAAACCTAAAAATATTCAGTCGGCTTACCTTTAGAAGCCAAAGTTTATTCCTGGCATATAGCCAGTTGTGCGCAGTGATGTAACAAGTATTCTGTGCGCCCCTAGGTTTTTGAGTGTAGTACATAGGTAACATATATAACATAACATAACATAACATAACAATTATATATTTTTTGTCAGTTTTGTTATTTTGGTGACCAATAAAGTAAATTCTGCTTTATTGAAATAGCTAGCACCGACAGTATCATTCTATCAAATAGGCGAAAAACACTCTGCCAAGACACGGCTAACCAGATGACTGAAAATGCTGAAAACCAGATCAATTAATAATATCCTACTAATATTACGTAGGCGAAAATTTGTGAGTATGTGTGTGTGTATGTTTGTTACTTCTTCACGTCAAAACGGCTGAATTGATTTAAATGAAATTTGGTATGGAGTTAACTGACACCCTGGATTAACACATAGTCGAAGCTTTTTATTCCGACGGGAAAACTTTTTAAGGCGAAGCAAAGCTCGCGGGAACAGCTAGTAGTATACATTCATGAATTTTGAAGGGATTAATCCTTTATTATGACTTTTGCGTGGACTTTTTTGCGACCCCTCAGAGTTAGCGCCCCGTGCCTAAGCCGGTTGGCGCCCCCTATTTACAGCACTGGTTTTGGCATCGACTATTTACCCCGAAGAACCTACACGTTAGATTAAAGGGATCTGTTTACTTCGAATCTTGTGGGGTCAAAAGATTTTACCCCAAACTGAATGGTGAAGGATAATTCGGTTTGTAATGAGGCTTTTGTGGGTGGTAATGGAGTTTTGATGTGTGTGTTTAGAGCCTTCACCCAGTGTTGCGGTCGTCTTCAAAGGCGGACGAAGGATGCAGGTATAGTTTTCGTAGTTCGAATATATTTGTATCTATCCAATATAATATGGATGTAAAAGTTATTTGTATCCTAATAATAGGCTGCTAATCGCTGCATGTTTTTATTATTTGGAAAAGATAGCGTAGATAAAGCTTTTAAACCTAGCTATCTATTTATAGTTTCCAAAACTCTAAATTCTAAATGATCCGTGAAAATCGTCGGAGCTGTATCCGAGATTCCAAATATTTATAAGTACTTTACGTCTAAACGAATATATATTGTCGTAATCCCGTTATAGTGCTTAGAAATTCTTAATATTATATTTTGAATATCAACCGATACTTTAGATAATTGCCAGTTAAAGGCTCATGCAATCAAAGACAAAGTAAAAATACATCGTATTCCTGTCCTGTTCTCTGTTATTATTTGAAATGTTCTGAAAGTCTGCAAGAAAGTTAAAATAAGCAGCCACAACAAGCTTCATTTTACAGAAATGAAACAGTAAATAAAAAAGTGAAATAGCAAATCCAAGTTTGCACTCACAGCGCTTCGCTCTCTGGTATTTCGAGATATAACATTTCTTCGGAAAGCGCAAAAGCAATCGTATTTAGTAATTGATCGAAATTTTTCATTTTCTCTCCAATTCCGGCCAGTTCCGGCCTTTGACCGGAACAATTGGATATTTTAACCCGGATATAGCCCATCACTACACAGAGAGAATTGTTTTTCTCAAAGCCAGGTAACTATAGTGATGGGACACGAACCATTCGAAGATATTTTCAGTTCAAACGTGCTCGAGGACGGAATTTTCGCCAATATTCAACCAGTTAATTTTGCCCGACCGGTAATCAAACTCCATAGGACTTGGTAATTACTAAAGCGGAATAAACATTATAAAGCACAATATATATTTACTTAGCTTTGTTGTCAATACGGTATAAATTTCCGGTGGCAACCGAATAAGCGTTGAATATTGACGCAATACAAACAATGTTATAACCTTTAAACGATTTGCTACCTAATTACTGTGAGATTTTCCATCTAAATTTCACACTTCACTTGGGCGTATTTTGTTTTATCGCTACATGTTATTTGAAACATCAAAGACTTGGCTTCCCTCTATAGGAACAAATTGTGCCTAAAATAATATCGTATCATTACTTTAATTTACACACATTAACGTAATTTGTTTTTCTTTGGAGTTTTCCCCTATATCCTTATTTTCTGACAAGAATCTTGAAATGTAAAGTGATCCGTACTCTACAAACACTTTTCCGGTCGCAAAAAATACATAATGCACGCGAAAAGGATACAGGAAATAAACAGCTAAATATATATTTACTTACTTAAGTAACAAAGTTTCTATAGAGACTAAAAAAAACTTAGACCAAATGTTGTTCAGAATGACCCCCCTCTCCTGTATAATAATAAATTATAATATGCTAAAGCACAGTTTCTTAAAAAGGGCAAAAGGTCTTTCAATAACCTAACAAAAGTTAAAAATACTCGACTTTCAAAACTAAAAGTCGCATAACAGTTAACCCGTTTTTGATAAAATATGACTATGTGACCAAATAGATAGAACAAATCGTAAATAGGTTCATCCGTTTAGGAGCTACCCTACCACAGACAGATACACGATAAACTTATAACAGCCCTCTTATTTGTCGGGTATTAATAAGGGAGTACTGAGTCACGGTGCGTGAATAGGCGAAAGCTTACAAAAGTTTAGATAGGCCGGCGGCAAAACCACAGCTGGGTCTAGAAGTTTGTGACTCTGTAATAGGGTACCTTGTAAGAAACAACTGTTCGTCCCAAGAATGGAATGAAGAAATCTTCGTCATATGTTCGCATTTGTGGCATATGAAGTTTCTTTATTCTACGCTTTTGAAGATGTTTTCCAACTAAGCAGAAATTGTTTTCTTAATTCCATTACAGAAGTAAAGGGTTAAGTATAGGAAAATTTAAGATAGATAGATATATTATTTATTTGTACAAAAAAACATGGACAACATTACAAAAAACTTAATCTAACACATAAGTACAAATGGTGGTCTTATCGTTTAAAGCGATTTCTTTCAGACAACCTTTGGGTGGTGGTTTGGATATTTCTTCTTTCATTTAGGAAGGGTACTGGTGTACCAAGAATAAAGAATACACCATAATATATAAATAACTAGCTGTTCCCGCGCGCTTCGCTTCGCCTTAAAAAGTTTTCCCGTGGGAATTCCGGGATAAAAAGTAGCCTATGTTTTTTCCCAGGGTCTAGACCGTATGTATACCAAATTTCGTTCAAATCCGTTCAGTAGTTTTGGCGTGAAAGAGTAACAGACAGACAGACAGACAGACAGACAGACAGACACAGTTACATTCGCATTTATAATATTAGTTAGGATTATGTGTGTATACTAAAATAAGTGTATAATCTAGAGATTATACACTTATTTTAGTATACACACATAATCCTAACTAAGAGTTAGAACTCTATTTACCCTTTGATGACTCTCCATAAAATATTTTTGGAATAATCACCACATATAGCATTGTGATTGCTACGTGTCCCGATTCTCAATAACACGTTACGAATATTTAATTGTACACACATTAATTTTATCACGCATGTGATGTCCAAAAAATATCGAATTTGATAGCCGCGCTTGCCCCGTCGTACAGTACGAGACTGGCTAAACCTTACACGTTATATCATCCTTGATTTGTGCGTAGCTAGAGCTAAATTTGACAGACACTGATATAAATTTAGGCTGTTTCCGACAGTACTATCAAACCAATTCGAACATTAAATTGTTTTTGTAACCAAATCAGAAGGCAGGTTTTACATAACGATTTTTTCCCGTTTCCGCATGCAAAGCCAGCCAGGACTCCCACATAAGTAAGAAGTATGAAAACGAAAGGAATGTGAAAATAAAAAGTGATGTCCCGATCACGCCGCAAATGCTAAGAACGTACCCTTAATACAATTTAGACCGTCTATTCAAACAAATTCAGAATGATGCGGGAATAATTTTATATGAAAAAGGGCTGAAAATACGAACGACGCATTATTTCGATGAGCTTATTATACGAACCACAACTCTTTCGATGTGAGCCGCTTCGATAAATTACTCGGCGTGTTTTATTTATCAACTTCATTTATTTTGGGGATAGAGGCTTATTCTTAGTTATACTGCTTAAATGTTAATGCAATATAATTTTGTATTTTTGACAGTATAGGATTTATTAGTAGATATAGAGTAGATAAAGCTAGTCATACTTATATTATATGAATGTTCCTATATATTTTTAAATAATCTTTGTGTGTTTGATACGCCTTTTCTGATCTACTACATCTCTCTCTTTATGAAGGAGGCAGTCGTAGAAATGTTTTAACCCCAAATGTTACCAACTATAAAAGTAATAAAATAAAGGGCGGTATTGTTATATAGGTACGCCAGGTTTACCAATTCGTGATTTGTCAAGCTAGAGTTTAGCTAGAGTAACCTTTTAGATATAAAAGTTAACTTTTCATTAACACCGACATAATACTAACTTGGTAACGATACATTTTATAAATGTTTTACATCGATCCCTTTTTGAATAGGAGTTATTAAAAAGCTATAAACGTTACTCACAGACTTTCACCATTAAGTGAGCAGCATAAAACGGTTCGGTGAGCTATGTATGGTGTTATTGGCGTATTGGAGATTGCGTGACAGCTCAATAAGGTTTTTTTTTATATACTTAAGTTCCTAACCATATTTGATTTATGGGCCCAACGACGGAAAGCGGTCCGTTTCAATCGAAGTTAAAATAAATCCCTTAAGAAATGCTTACTTGAGTTATCGCTGGGATGTGGCTTTGAATATCTAATGGAGTTTTGTCATGTACCTATGTATGTAGTACCTATTTATGTATACGCAGTAATGTCGAGGATGGCATAATTATTTACATAGATCATCAATCATACTTTGATAATGTACATAGGTACATTGATAGTCTTTTGTATAGGGATAAGAAACGAAGAAATTTAAGAAATTCTTTTTCAAGTTTTGACTCGGCTCAGCAACCGCTACTCTACCCAAGTATAAGGCTCTTCTCTTCTCTTCTCTGTGGGGGTGTAAGAACCTGCATTTGGCTCTCTCGAGTGCAAGTGGAACCTTTGTGCATATCCCCAAGGTCTAAACTGCCTTCCTAAGCTTGGACCATTTCCCACCACGATGGTCCATTGCGGGTTGGTGGGTTCACATATGTCTATATCTAGATATGTAGGTTTATTCACGATGTTTTCCTTCAACGTAAGAGCGATGGTATACATTGTACTTAAACTCAAAGAACTCATTGGTACATGTCAGCGCCGGGATTCGAACCCGCATCTCTGGCGTGAGAAGCGGTCGCTTACCCGGCTGATCTACCACCGCTCTGTGTATATAAGTATAGTTAGGTAGTAGGTACACCGCCCTCAAATTTTCTTTACTTTTATTTTCTTTATGTTTAAGGTTGCCCGTAAGAGATCGCTCTTAGCGATAAGGCCGCCTATTGTTCATTGTTCCTAGTTTATAAGTTCTCTTGGTATGTTTTAATTTGTGGTGTTCAATAAAGATATATTTTATTCTATTCTATTCTATAAGTATAAGGCTCACGCAGTCACAAAAAAAAAAACACGCACTCACACCTTGTACTAATGTACTCCCTTGCGGGGTAGGCAGAGGTGCATTGCTGCACCCACTTTTCGCCAGAGTGTTATGTTAGTCCCAATGTAATAGGGGGCGGGCCTATTGCCATTTTACGGGCACATCCAAGACCCGAGAACAAATATCTGTGTTTAAACAAATATCTGCCCCAGCCGGGAATCGAACCCGGGACCATCGGCTCAGTAGTCAGGGTCACTAACCACTACGCCATTCGGTCGTCGGTGATATTTGATATTATTAAAATCTAAAATAGTATCAAAAGTTTTCAAAAAGCCTCCAAACCTTTTGAAGATCGAAATTATTAAATTAACTAACTTAAATTTCTTTATAATAATAATTATTTTATCTCCTTTTGACGCAAAAAATATCTTGTAGAATTTCAGGTTTTCTCTAACCTCTTTCAAAATGTATAAGTACATAGAAGGTCAAGTTCCAACAGCCACTATTTTCAGTCCCTGGAGACTGTTATAATTTTAACACGATGAATTTGAAGCGCTTAAGTACCTGGCTAATATTCTGACTTCGACATTTTATGATATATGAACGCAAGTATAAGTGGAGTACATGACCTAATCAATACCATATTGCAGAGACTACGTGATGAAACATTAAATTTGCGGCCTGCAATATTGAACTACATTTAACATCCCATCACAATATAACAAACCAAAAATTGAATAATTTAAATAATACATTTTGAAAAAATTGTGGCATTCATGACTGTCTTTTTTTAGTGTCACTATTTTATTGCTTGGTTATAAAATATTACTACTGACATTATTAATTTGCCTGATAAATACTATATGCATTTCGCCATCTAGAGACATAATTAGGAACCTATAAGTAAGTATGTATAGGTATGTTTTTAACAAACTTGATATCACTGCCTGGGCCGGGACCGAAATGTGTCACTGACCAAAATCTCATTTCCTGGCCATTATTTCCCGACTGCCTTATTTAAGGATAAAAGTAACATTCCCTGCGTACACCCCAGCAATATAGCAGCACTTATTATAAGAAACAAAGGTTGAGAAAAGAGAATACAAATGAGGGTATAAGGAAGGCTTGGCCACAAAAAGATAGGTACAGTTCAGTGGCAGATTCAGCGCTATAAGTATAAGTATATTTTGTTTTTATTCTGAATAGCCGTTCCCGCGCGCTTCGCTTCGCCTTAAAAAGTATTCCCGTGGGAATTCCGGGATGAAAAGTATCCTATGTTCTTTCCCAGGGTCTAGACCGTATGTATACCAAATTTCATTCAAATCCGTTTAGTAGTTTTGGCGTAAAAGAGTAACAGACAGACAGACACAGTTACTTTCGCATTTATAATATTAGTTAGGATCGTAACGTCGTCTTTCTGATTATTTTTTTAAACCAACGTGTCATGTAAGTACTAGACTTACTGGCATCAGATATAAATTCCCTTCAGTTATCCTAAGCAAAAATAATTCGATAATACAGTCTGAACTGCCACAGTCTCAAAAGATTTAAATAGTACAGTCCCGTCTCTCGGGAAATGAGCAGTCTCATCATCACTTAGCTTTTACTAGAAAACTCAAATGAAACAGAATATTTTAAATTATTAACGTTCCAAAGCACTTGTACTTTAAGTTCAAAGACATCAAGTTAACGACTGAATGAAAATGAACCCCTTTGCAATAAAATATGAAGGCCTAATTTGCATTTTGGAAGTTAAATTTTATGTTACCTTAGGTATTTAGGTACTAATTATTTTACTGTGTGCACAACATTTTCTTCTAGCGTCCACCGTATTATTTAAACCATCTAAATTTAACGCATACATTACATTACTTTTGTTGGCTTTTCAATTAAAGATATAATTGTAGTATATCTACAATTATACTTACATTTGTCAATTACTTTCTGCTCTGAAAACCCAAGTCCGCGTTGTTCTATGATCTCTCCTCTAGCTAAAGCTTCAAACTGTCAATTATAGCAATTACAATTTATTAACATCTAGATAACTAGATTAGGTTCAGCAGCGCTACAGACGGGGCTTGATATCTGATAGCTTGTACACGTACTGGTAAGACGCAGACTAAATAAAATAGGGATGTGCTGTTTACATATAGGAATTATCGCATTTTTTAAGACGTAACAGTGATTAGCAGTGACAATCATAAGAACTACAGTGTTATGTTTGAACAAAAACAAAGAAAACTTTTCCGCATTTTTTTACCGTCAAAACTTTTTAAATTCAACGTAATATGAAAAAAAATGTACCAATGAATACAGTAAAAAAAACTAACTTTGTGTGTAAGTATGTGAAATATTTACAATTATTATGTGCAATGATAATTTTACGATAAATACAATCTATTACCTTGTTTCAAGTATGTGTCTCTATTATATCGGTTTTCATTACACTTGTTTTGTATTGTTAAATACAATGTGACACTTATATGTGTTGATGGGTTGTATTTGTACTAATATACTTAGGTAATATAATGCCTACACGTTATTACGAAATCCGCTCTGAACCGGGGTCACTCTCTAAATTGAAAGAAAGAAAGAAAGAAAGAAAGAAAGAAAGAAACATTTATTTGACACACTGAACAATAAAAAACAGAAACAAAAAGAATAAAACCGGCCAAGTGCGAGTCGGGCTCGCGCACAAAGGGTTCCGTAGCAGCAAAATTACAGTTAAATCAACCTATCTCAAAAACTATAAGAGATACTTTGATCAAACCAAAAATCGTTGAAAGAGTTAATTAGCATGCATCACCTCTATTTTTTTTAGAATTTTATACCCCGTAGTTATAAAAATAGAGGGGGGGGGACATACTTTTTACGACTTAGAGAGCTGATATCTCAAAAACCGTTCACTTTAAGAAAAATGTTTTTTAGAAAACTTTATATCATTTTAAAAGACCTTTCCATTGATACCCCACACGGGTATGTACATCGAAAAAAAAAATTTCATCCCTCAGTTACATGTATGGGGGGCCCCACCCCCAATTCTTTTTTTTACTATTTAGTGTCATATTTTTGTAGCGGTTCATACAACACATATTCCCATCAAATTTCATCACTGTAGTACTTATAGTTTCCGAGTAAATCGGCTGTGACAGACGGACAGACGGACAGACGGACAGACGGACAGACGGACATGACGAAACTATAAGGGTTCCGTTTTTGCCATTTTGGCTACGGAACCCTAATAATTTATATGAAAAGAAAAAAAACAGAAAATAATACAAACAAACTGATACAAACAAACATACAAACAAACGGTTGCCGAACGAAGTAACGATAATTGTCACGCAATCGGGACGCTTTAATATAACGAGATAGATCTGTATGCGCATATCCATAGAATATACAATAATAAATAATAATATAAATAAATATGTGGGTACATCTTACACACGGCCATCCAACCCCAAGCTAGGTAGAGCCTGTGTTATGGGTGTCGGACAGCTGATATATCTACACAAATACATAGATAGATACATAGTAAATATAAATATCTACACCCAAGACCCGAGTACAAATATCTGTCTTTATTAAACAAATATCTGCCCCAGTCGGGAATCGAACCCGGGACCTTTAGCATAGCAGACAGGGTCACTTACCACTACGCCATTCAATTCAGCCGCCAACACAATACAACAAGATACATTCGTAGTTAGCATATCCTTAAAATATACATAATAAATGAAAACCAATTTTCATTCACGACCTACATAGTTCTTTAATACGTTATGGAATTTGCCGCAACCATAACACGGAACTGGTATCGTCATGTCGACGAAAGCTGATTAACTCTAATATGCCATCTCATTCCTTTTTCATTATCCTGTCCTTCCAATATACCATTAAGTACCACATGAACGAATAATACGCCTACGCAAAATGTGTTTGTAAATAATTATGTTATACTCAATTCTTATTATTTTGTTATTAGAAGCTTACTTTGCAACTGGTAAAGGAGCGAGTTTTTTTCTTAATTGAACTTTACATTTAATATGTACGGTCAGCTGCATAAGTAGCTATACACTTTTGTTCCTTGTCAAACTGGACAAAGCTACACAACAAACTGTCAATGTTTTGATAGGCGGTTTGTGAGTTTGACAAGGTACAAAAGTGACTGTACTTACCTTACATTATACAAACAAAATGGGTTGTCACATGAATAAAGCAATAAACTGTTCGCATTTTGTTTAAAACCGTTTTAAGTTCAACCAAATGACAACCATTGTACCGATGAATACGGTCACAAACTTCTACCGAACTATAGTTCGGTAACCTAACCTAACTTCTAACCGAAGTAATTTAAAATAAGGGCTCCTACCACTGAGCTAAGAGAGATGATGTTTGACGATTTCTTTTGCGCTGACATTTCATCTGATTCGTATTATTAATCAAAGAATGAAACTGTTAGAAGAACGCCCAGTAACAAAACTCTTTTACATTAAATGTTACAGTTTACTCAAGGCAAACATAAAAACACTTCCACCACCGACTTTGTTGTGACCTACATGAAAATTCCACCTGAAATGAGGTCAAACATCTCGTCATTCGCTTACGTGCAGATGCATTGCAAAGGGAACGTACCTTATGGTTATTCGAAGCACCTCATAATGATATGAGCTACTGCTTTCATTACTTGTGGGGGTGTGATAGCACCAGCATTAAATTACTGGCTTTGGACCGAGCGTTTCGTTTTGGATGTACTGAAATAATAAAAAAAAACATGTATATTTCTACGTGAAGATTAATTGATAAAATGAAATATTGCGATCTGATTTTATAAAAGTTTGTCGTAGAATTATCGTGATAAATCTACGATGTATACCTAATAAGGACTTATGGTGATAAGGAACTCTCATTGGAAGGAGACCCGTGCCCCAGCAGTGGGGACGTGATGGGTCGTGATGATGATGATGGTGATAAGACCTCTTATTCATCTCTAGCATCATTTTCAAATTAAAGATAGTCTCTACAGTATTTATGTTTAGGTGTTTCTACTCCGGAAAACACAAATATAATGTACCTAATTTGTTTTATTTATTCCTGTACCTAACTGTTCAAATAAAAGGTAAATGCCCCTTTCTTTTGTCGCCTTGTCGTTTGAGCGATTCGTTGAAATGGTTAATGGTTTATTTATTCCAAGTTTTTTCCGTCTGGAATTAAATATTTATTTCATGTAAGTTTATAAAAAAATATCAGCTATACAATGAACTTAAGGCGTTTATCTGGGTTTGACAGTTAACAAACTTAGTGCCAATTTCTCCATTCTTGGTTAGAGCATAACCAGGGAATAGTGGTCAACTTTTGGTTAATTTATAGATCAATCCCTGTCTTAGATAACCGACAATGGAGAAATTGCCACTAAGCCGTATGAGTACATATTCATAAGCACAGTAAATACTTTGCTTTGTTTTTCGTTCGTTTATTGTTTATCAAACATCGCTACTCAGTTATTTCCAAACAAACATCTCACAAGGCCAATAAACGTTGAGCTTGACTTGTTTCCGAGTGTACTCGGTAAGTGTTCTATTGAATACAGAAAGAAGATAGAAAGTCGGGACACAAAGTGACGTGTCGTATATCGCAACTCAGAGGCCGTTGGGGACAACTCCGATATCCATTACTTGTTCTGTATTAGATCCCTAGTGGAAACATTTTTGCTTTGCAATACCTACTCTGGGTGATTCGGACGAAATTGGGTTTCTTAGTAGACAGAGTTTGAGCTGGTGTTTTGTTGTGTCTTAGTTTTTATTACTTATAGACTTGTCAGTTTTTTTTTAAATGAATAAGTATTTATTTTATATCAGTAGAATAAATCCCTAGTTAAAAAGAAAATGTTCAAAATATAGAATACGTATGCGGTTGAGCTTAACATTTAGGTACTTAATGGAATATTACATTAAAAAATAACTTTACGTACCTATTTGACTCAAAAAGTGAGGTACATAGCAAAGAATACATCACAAAAAAACCCGTGAGAAAGGGTTTTTGGTCAACAACTAAACGGTAGAAAATAAAAAACCCTATTACATCAACGCTACCAACACCGGTTGCCAACTCACACGACGAGACAAGTGGCCATTATGCCTAATGATCGTCACTAATAGCGTAATAGGGCGCCGACGAAGATTCGTATTAAGGGTAATGTCACACCAAGTACTGCGCCTACGGTCCATTTCGTTTTCACGGACCAGCTTGTGCTCAGGGTTAGGGCTTGTGTTAAAGATGTGCTGGCCTTAAGGTGTAATGGGCCGCGTTGATCTGTTGGTTAACAACCTACTTTTGATTAAGTTGATGTGCTCAGTTTGGTTTACTAAACGTGTGAGTTGCACTTCGAGTGTACAATAAGGGATAATTAAGCAAAGTCAAAAGTGTACTTTTTTTATTGCATGGCTGCGTAAATTTAATTTCCCGAATTCTAAATTGAAATTGACGACCGAATGGCGTAGTGGTTAGTGACCCTGACTACTGAGCCGAAGGTCCCGGGTTCGATTCCCGGATGGGGCAGATATTTGTTTAAACACAGATATTCTCAGGTCTTGGATGTGCCCGTAAAATTATTCTGAGACTCTTTTATTTGGCTTTTTTTTTTTTTTTTTTTGGCTTAAAGTTTACATAATTCTAAGTCAATAATACCACTGAGTACCTATTCATTTAAGTAACATATTATGCATATTACTCCCTCCCCACCCATAGTTTGTGTTCATGACTACATTGTATATGATAACTAACAAATAAGTTACCTTTTGATCATTTTTACATAGACTTACAATATATCAAGTTTTGATTGGTTTGATCAAGTTATACCTAAAGAGGGTTATTTTGTATATATCTTGGATAAACATCCTCTCAATTCTACCTATCAACATACTAACGGGTAACCCCGGGTGGTTTCAGACATGTCGAGGATGACGACCCGGAAGGTGCAGAGCCGTGACCTGGAGATCCAGCTGAGGACAGCTTTGGAGGATCTCAAGGCATCTCGTGACCTCTCAAGCCAACTGATGGCAGAGCGGGAGGACAATGAAAAGGAATTTGATTCCCTTTTAAAAAAGAACTCGGACTTAAAGAATGACATAGCTGAAATGGACATCCAATACCAAGACTTGCAAGGCAAATGTGATGAGCTACAGATTGTACTTAGATCATACAAAGAAAATCAGGATTTACATGAAGCTGCCTTGTCTAAGATCTATAGCCTAGAGCAGCAATTGGCTGAAGCACACGCAGAGATCCAGCAAATAAATGAAGCACATGCAAGGGAGGAAACAGATAAGACAATGGCATTGTACGATGAATTAGTCACCCTACACCCCACCCCTATGCCAACAATAGACCTCACAACTCCAAGAAAATCAACCAATATCACAGGTGCAAACAGGCTTAAAAAATATATTAAAATAAAGAAATATATCAGGAAGTCTGAGCGAGCATTGAAAAAGCATAAGACGCACCTTCCATTGACAAAGGATAGAGTGAGACTCCAACTACTTGTGAATAAATATGAACAAGAGATGTCAGACTACAACCAGAAGCTCGCAGACAACAACCAGGAGTGCGAGTTCAACATGGCTATGCTACAGTCTAGGCTGGCCACATTGAAGTCTGCCCTAGAACAGAGAACTCTGGAATACGAAAACCAGCTGCTGGTGCTGAGTAGTGTGGGCTTAGTTCGGGTTGAGATGCTGCCGGAGAAGTCTTCACCTGCTGAAGCCACCACCGCATCTCCGGAGGCCACCACCACCACCTCGGAGGCCACAAACAGCATCCCGCTGGCCACCACTGGACTCTCGGGGACCACCACCATCCTCCCGAGGGCCACCACCACCTCGGAGGCCAAAAACAGCATCCCGCTGGCCACCACTGGACTCTCGGGGACCACCACCATCCTCCCAAGGGCCACCACCACCTCGGAGGCCACAAACAGCATCCCGTTGGCCACCACTGGACTCTCGGGGATCACCACCAGACTCTCGGGGACCACCACCATCCTCCCGAGGGCCACCACCATCCTCCCGAGGGCCACCACCAGCCTCCCGACGGCCACGCCATCCTCAAGGGTCATCCAGAGTAAATCGGCTACAGCAGATGTTTTTCCGACCTCCAATAATAAATTACATAGGATACCCACCTATGCTCAGGCAGCTAGTAGAATAGTAGGTAATAAGCAGTTACCTAAGATGTCACCCACTTACTTGACAAGGCTTACTACTGATACAAGTAGTAGCAGTTCAGCCAAGGATTACAGCACAGTTGTATACTCCGATAGGCTTGGCAAGGATTTCGGGCACATGTTGGGTAATCATGTAACTGGAAATGTTGTTAATCATTGTTACCCAGAACTTTCATTCGCACAAATAGTACAACTGATTTCAGAGAGGTCGTACACCGAAAAAACTACTATATTAATTATGGTGGGAAATAGTTTAGGTGTGTCAAATTCTGATATAAATAGAAGTTTTGCTATATTAGAAAGCATTCCTGCAAAACATATATTTGTTTGTGCATTTCCTTATTCTTGCACACTGCCTGACAAATACAATTATATGACATGTAGCCTAAATAAAAATATGTACAATGCGTGTTATAAATCTGACTGTATCAATTTCTTTGATACTAATTTGTATGTAGATAATTTTAAGTTGACCTGGGACAGTTTATTTCTGTCCTTAAATCAGAAACGACGTTTAGCTACAGAAGTAGCTCCTCTTATTAACTCAGTTATAAGCATTATAACGAAGAAAACTTGTGTCCCTATTGACACCGTCAGTAGTAATACTGAAAATAGTACAGTAGATTTAAATTAGATTTTCAGACAACGGGAGAGCATCATAGCGTTGATATAAAGATTGATTCAGTTCACTGCTCTCTCGGCTCAAAACTATCGAAGGACAAGACATTTAAGAATGAATTTAAATTGGTACATCAGAATATTCAGAGTATTTCTTCTAAATTGTTAGAAATAGAACTATTTTCGGAAAAATTTAACATTGATTGTTTATGTATCACAGAACATTGGTTAGACGAGAATAAAATGATGTTCCAATTAAAAAATTACAAACTTATAAGCTGTTTTAACAGAAATATCAACGAGCATGGTGGGTCACTTATATTTCTTAAAGAAAATTGTAAATGTAAAGAACGAAAGGATATAGTTGCTCTTTCTGTTAAACACCATATAGAAATTTCATGTGCAGAGCTTAATAAGTATATAATAGTATGTACCTACAGGCCACCTACTGGTGATTTTATTACCTTTGAGACTGTCATGGAGGATGTTCTAAGGTTAGCTTCCAATAGTAAAAAGGAAGTAATAGTGTGTGGTGACTTTAATGTTGACCTATTAGGTGACTCTCCTAATAGGTCGAAATTGTTGTTACTTTTTAAATCATTTAATCTTTTTAATGTTTTTCTGGAACCAACTAGAATTACACCCACGTCAGCCACTTGTCTAGATAACATATTCTGTAACTGTGAGTTTAAAGACAGTAGTGTGATTAATTGCCTGAGGTCAGACCACAGTGGGCAGACCATTACCTTAGTAAACACTGACAAGACAAATAAAACTAAGGTGAGATGCAGACCGATTACTACAAAGAAAATTGACAATTACTTGAAGAAACTAGACGAAAAACTTCCGAATGTTAAATTAGATTGCAATTCTAATGAGATGTATAGTAACTTGTTTAAGATAATAGCTGATGAGTTTGAGAGTAATTTTGAAACGAAGGAAGTTTTGATTGACAATAAAATTAAATTTTGTGACTGGGCTACAGAGGGTATTCGCAAAAGCAGGGCGACATTATATGATCTGTATGAGATGAAAACATTCATACTCCGACCTGACTTTCAATCTTATGTGAAGAAATATAGCAAGATGTATAAATGTGTCTGTCACTGTGCGAAGACAATTTTTATTAATAACAAGATTAAAGACTCTGCTAACAAATCTAAGGCCGTTTGGACTATTATTAATAACGAAACGGGGAAGAATCGAACACGCGAGACAAATTTATCTTTGAAGGTAGGCAATGACATTATAACATCGAATGATGCGGTGGCGAGGGTCTTTGAAGAGTTTTTTACGAACATTCCTTTAGAGACTACGTGTAACCTAGATTCTTCGGCTGCAGCAGCTGAAACCCTGACGAAGGAGAACGCACCTTCAACCGATAAGGAATTTAAATTCAGATATATTAATACATTAACTATTATAAAAACATTTAAGTCATTAAATATGAAGAAAACTGAAGACTTGTGGGGAATGTCAGTTAAATTTGTTCTTTCTATTATTAATAAAATCGCCCCAATTTTGGCTAACATCTTTAATAAATGTATCGCTGAAGGTGTGTTCCCAGATCTTATGAAATTTAGTAAAATTATACCTCTGTTCAAAAGTGGGGATATGGAGGACCCTGCAAATTTCAGGCCTGTCTCGGTTCTTCCAGTTTTGAGTAAAATATTTGAGAGGGTCATACTCAGTCAGATGCTTTTGCATTTCAATGATGCTCGATTGTTTCATAGCCAGCAGTATGGTTTTACAAAAGGCAAATCAACAGCCGATGCCGGTACTGCGTTGATTAAGCACATATTTGACGCCTGGGAAGACCATCACGATGCTATTGGAGTCTTCTGTGATCTGTCGAAGGCGTTTGATTGTGTAGACCATCAGACTTTAATTTCGAAACTTAGATACTATGGAATAGGAGGAAAGGCTTTAGATTTGATATCTTCATATTTAGACAAGAGACAACAAAGGGTCGATATTAACAATACTAAATCACAGGGGGCTCATGTAAAAATAGGCGTCCCTCAAGGATCTATTCTAGGACCATTTTTATTCCTCATTTATATTAATGACTTGCCTTTTATGGTTGAAAAATTGACTAATATAGTTTTATTTGCTGACGATACTTCTTTGCTTTTTAAAGTTAAAAGAAGAGAAAATAATTTTAATGAAATTAATTCAATTCTATCTGACATACACGATTGGTTTACCGTTAATAATCTTCTATTGAATTCTAAGAAAACGAAATGTATTAAATTTACACTGCCGAATGTTAGACAATGCGATACTAACATTATTCTAGATGGGAATAAATTGGACCTAGTTAATGATACTGTCTTTCTTGGGATGACTATAGATTCAAAGTTACAGTGGGGACCTCACATTGAAAAATTGTCTGGAAGGTTGAGCTCCGCAGCTTTTGCTGTACGGAAAATTAGACAGCTGACCGACGTTGAAACCGCCAGATTAGTTTACTTTAGTTATTTCCACAGCTTATTATCGTATGGCATTTTGCTTTGGGGTAGAGCAGCTGATATTGAAACTATATTTGTATTACAGAAAAGAGCCATCCGCTCTATATACAAACTTGGTTCCAGGGATTCATTGAGAGAACTATTTAAAGAAATTAACATCCTTACAGTTCCATGTCAGTTCATTTTTTCCAATTTAATGTATGTACGAAAGAATATTTCAACTTTTGATACAATTGGCAGTAATCATGACATTAATACTAGGAACAAGCATAAGCTGGCTTTTCCAGCGATGCGTCTGGCGAAAGTTAATAAATCGTTTTTAGGGTACTGTATTAGATTTTATAATAAGCTTCCAGCAGAAGTTGCTCAAATGCCAGAGAATAAGTTTAAGTGTTACATTAAAGAGAAACTCAGTAAAAAAGCTTATTATAAAATTGATGATTACTTAGAGGACGTTAATGCATGGCTGTGATAAGTAGTTAGCTCTGCTCATATTATTATAATAATAATTATTAAGCTTATATGTATTGTATACCAACTAGTTTTAAGTCTTTTTTTGAAAAGATGGCTCAGGAGTTTCTTGCCTCCGTTCTTCTCCTTAGACAGAAAGAGCCCCCCCTTATCCGAACGGAGAGTAATTTGTAAAAATTGACGTTCATCAGAAAATTTTATATTTGTACGATGAATAAAAAAAAATTTGAGTTTTGCCCAGTACAATTTCAGTTAACATATTAGCATAAACAGCGACAAAATTTACACAGAACAGTGCGTCGTTTTGTTACAAAATTATTTCCTATTATTCTCTTGAACGCACTTGTTTGTTTTCTCTAAACCCCAGATTACAAAATGGCCGCCTGGCCGCTACTGCAAGAGGTCGGGTCTTCACAAAACACAGGCTTTGTTTCGAGTGACCACGGCACAATCATGCTCTAATTTTTGTTTCTCCACGCACTGTGTTTTGGAACCGTGTTTATAAGATTTCCCATAGTAGTTATGGAGCTTGCCTTAAAAAAATGGACACATACTAATTCCTGCCAAGTAGCATGTATACATACAACTTATAATGTCAAAGTCAGTTCTAAAGAAATAAGTAGGTCTTATAAAACAGTGTACTGATTACTGAATTCTTCATATAATCATTTCGATATCGGTTACAAATAACCATTAGTGCAGGTCTAAGATTTGTGGACAGGGTTGGAAAGGATTGACTTATTTAAAAAAACGAATATTATTCTTTACCAACACATATAGTAAATACAAAATATACATAAACAAGGACCTAAACCAAACCTTCAGATCTCGCGCACACAAAACGAAGAGTGACACCCGACAGCGCGTCTCTGCACCGCAGTGCGTGCACTAAAAGTAGGCTTTCTTTAATCCCCCGAGGATTCGCAAATGATTCCGACGAAATAAAAGGCTCCTCGCTCCGCGGAACCCTCTCATTCCTTGTAATTTGTACGTTTCACGCGCCCCAGTACCTTTAAATCTTTTTTTACTTCAGTTTTTTTTAAACATAAGACTGCGAAGCGGCTTCGTCCTGAAAGTGCAGATTTTTCGCTGAAAATACAAAGAGTTTGAATTATGCTTTGTAGTAGATTGTCTTGTGTGCCCTTCTTGGTCTAGTTTATATTGCGGAGAGCTCGTGTAAACGGGTTTTTGCGGGTAGACTCGCATTTTGCGAAAGGGTTTGTGGGTATTTGTTTTGTGTCTCCGTCGGTCGTGATCATCAGAGCGACACAATCTGTCTTCATCGTCCCGCCACTACAGTCAACTGGGTGTATAAGAAATTCACGGTCATGAGGTATTTTAAGAACTTTCACAATAAGTAAATTTACTATCAAACATACATTTAGGACGTGAACCAAAAACAATGCCTTCTAATGTGGAACCCATTGCAGCATTGTTAAGTTATAATCCAAAATAAAATATGGTTATTTATTGAAGTGTAATTATGAAATACTTTGTCGTTTTTCGTGAAATTAAATGCTTCCAAATACCTAGATATAAACGTTTTCATTAAGAATTGAAAGAACAATTAATCATATAATAATCCTCGAGGATCACAACGTCAATCACTACGAATTATTTATTTATTCATTACAGTAACTTAATCTACCCTTAGGATAATATCCCCATGATTTTATCCACAATGACTGATCTCATATCCCCATAATTCTCGAGTTAGTATGAGCAGATTAGTGATTACGCGTGTGCGATTATGTGATTTGCTATCGCATTTGGTTTGGGACAGCTCCTGTCACGTTTTGTTATTGATACGCTGAAGCGGGATGTGGCGCGGACATGTATAGGGTGTCATTTTATCAGTGGACGGGAAGTCATACATCTTTCAATTTACTGAATTCAGAGTTAGACAGTTCCTTTTTAAGTCTATTATAATAGAGAGTGTAGTATATAAAATATTGACGGTCATCAAAAATACAATGGTGAAAAGTTCAAATTCCACCCTGTGTGTACAGAAAGCTTCATTATAATATTGTTTACTTTTATGAAGTTTGGTTATTACAAACATAAATTTTATAGATCATACAGTATGGTGACAAAAAAGAAACTGAATACCATTTAGAATTACTCTGAATTATGTGGTCTTTATTATTATTAAATTTATTTGAAACACTTATTACTACAAGCGTTTGATGTGTGCCTGCCTCTGAACCACTTCCGTGGGCACACCCTGTAAATGCCATTACATATTTACATGACATGACGTTATACGTGATAAATTTCAATGTTCGAATGAACATCGTGTCATGATGTGTTGTCACACGAGTTCAATTTAATCACTGGAATGGTTGAAGAGATATTAATAGGTATATCCTAAATTAACAAATTATATTTTAAAAATACCTAACACCACAGAGATTGCTTTAAGTTTTTGGGATATGTATACAACTATAATTATTTCATTTCATCAATCAATCACACAAAACGTACAAATCACGTGTGATAATGGTAACAAAGCGGCTTAGCTTCAGAAAATATCCTAAGAAATCCTCAACCGAAGGCAAGAGGCCCAAAACACAAAAAGCTGGCGATATTAAAACTTATGGCTCCAAACGCACGAGTCACACATAAAGTGAAGTTTACAGCCGAAGCACTAAAGAGAAGGACCTTTTACATCTGTGCCCGATAGCATTAAAACATTCATGTACAGACATTACGTATTATCGTTATACAGGATGTATTGTGAGCTTATGCGGGTTTCTTCATAATTTATTTTTATTTCCGAACGCGTCGTCGTTTCGATCTCGGTTTGTTGGCGAGGGATTTCTGGCTGAGGTAAATATCTTTGGAGCCATTTAGCATTGTCTGGGTTTTACATGTACAGGGTATAGGTACCTATGATGTGTAATAGCAGTCAACTCCCTTTTGTCCTTAGCTTGAACCATCGTTTAATTTTTTATAGACTTCTGCCGTTTTTGGTTCTAAGGTGTTTTCACCAATAGAATGATAATAATAACTATAGGTAATTAGAATTATTTTAATTATTCTGCTTTTCTCTCTACCTTAAACAAATACGTCCTTTAAGTAGGTACTCGTATTACCACGACGATCCCGGACGTAAATTCCGCCCAAACCCCAACACAAGTGTAAGTTAATCCGGCTGTACCTAACTGCGACATAACCGGCCCGCTGATTGGATTAGCCGCTGTCAGTTGCGTCCCGGAGTGACAGCTGCCAGGTGCCCCGACGCCGGCCATTTGTGGACTCAACCCGGCCGTTTGTGGACTCAGCCCGGCCGGTTGACGCTGTATCTTGTTGTTGTCTAGCTGTGTTTTACTGTCTTTCAAATACTAGGGTTCCGTAGCTGAATGGCAAAAGCGGTTCATTTCCTCACGCTCCGCTCACATAGGGCGATTGACAACCGAATGGTGTGGTGGTTAGTGACCCTGCTATGTTTGAGGTCCCGGGTTCGTTTCCCGTGCGCGACAAATGTTTGTTAACATCTTTAAATATATTTGTACTCGGGACTTGCGTGTTAATATACATTTATCTATGTATCTGTATAGATAGATAATGTAGACATTATGGTGTCTGTCATAGAATAACGAGTACTAGTGTACTCGTACTACTACTGTACTCGTGTCTATAGACATGTCTTTAATTATTATGTGCTATGGGAATTTCGTTATAAAAGGTAGCTTGTATACTGAGGGGGAGGGGTAGCATTATGAAGGTGAAACTAATTCAGTCAGTATTAAAATATTAACTAACAACCAAGTTATTCCTCCTTATAATGTAAACTAATAATTTTGCAAAACCAGCCAAATAACTCTTACCCAATTTATCCAGAGCCACTCTCAATAATATGACTTGCTATCTAAGCCATCTATGCAAGTTTGCGACATATCAAATTGAAAAGTAATATCGTAGTCATAACCATAACACAGATACATATATGCAATTTCCTTCAACGACTTGCAATATTATTCACCGTACGGCCACGACTTAACTGCTGATGTAAGAATAACCCGTTCCTTGGCTGAAAAAGAGGGATGCTATAAGTTAGTGTATCTGTGCGTGTATCCGTGAAATAGTTACTCTGAAACAGATGGATTAATTTTTATGGTCGTATAGAGTTTAAAAGTAGCATAATGTCCTTCGAAAAAGGAGGAGGTTCTCAATGTATTTCTATTCTATTTATTATAAGGCTATAAAAGTCGTTTGGCAAAAATCAGGTATTCAGTCATCTATTTAGGTTTGTGGCGGATAGCATTGGCCTACTTCCCGCCCTTGTATACATTATTGTACATAGATACATACAATGTAGCTATGTGTGTGTGTGTCTGATGTCGCAACAAAAAGAGTTAAAAGGTAAGCGTCCACCTTTCGGTATCGTTCGCATCGGACCAAACGGATTTTCGTAAATTTGGTAGTGAAATGGTTCAGACTCAATTTGTGTTTTTTTTCATATTTGTTTATGAAAACCAATGAAAACACATTATGAAGTTATGAAGCTAACACACACCAGTATTTTCTCCTAGAAGCGACCTAGATCATAGATAACAATATCAAAAGTTTTTTTCATAATAAGACGCGAGCTCCAACTCCCAAGATGTAAATTCTTACGAAGAAGAAAACTTGACTGTGTAGGCATGAAAGTTTTAAGCGCAGTTAGCATAAATGTTACATTTTTTACAAAATAAGTCTATGTAGCTTGCATATTTTCCCGAAAGTAGCATAAACAGAGATGTGCTAAAATATGCCAAGACTGTTTTAAGGGTTAGCTAATAGAGAAACAAAGGTTTTTCATTTGAATAAATAATAATATGTGGGTACATCTCACACACGGCCATCCGATCCCAAACTAGGCAGAGCCTGTAATATGGGTATCGGACAGCTGATATATCTTCACAAATATTTACGCCTTTTGTACCCTAATAAAGTTTTAATTTAATATTGCTATTATTCATTGGTTTATAAATAAAGATAACTCTATCTACTCGTATCCATCTATATCTAAGCCTGCACTTATGTCCTGCTTAAAGTACCCTATGGCAATTAAGACAATCACAGCATTGCATTCAAGTGATGTTATCAGTTGCGAACATCTAGACGACTGAATGGCGTAGTGGTTAGTGACCCTGACTACTGAGCCGATGGTCCCGGGTTCGATTCCCGGCCGGGGCAGATATTTGTTTAAACACAGATATTTGTTCTCGGGTCTTGCATGTGCCCGTAAAATGGCAATAGGCCCGCCCTCTATTACATTGGGACTAACATAACACTCTGACGAAAAGTGGGTGCAGCAATGCACCTCTGCCTACCCCGAGAGGGAGTACATTAGTACAAGGCGTGAGTGCGTGTGTTTTTTTTTTTTACAAACAGGCTTTTTACTTTCTTGCTTTTAGCTAAACATTTGTACTCACGTGATATGTCACGAGCCGTATCACCGTTTGTGAATTGGTTCTAACTTGTTATGATAACACATCTCCTTTAGTCTTTTTGCTCAAAATACAGACTACCTCTCGTAATAAAGCAGCCTTTCTGTAATATTCCGTGCAATAAGTTGTGAAAAGTTATAGCTTTTCTTGGAATTAATTGTAGATATTCGTTTTGACGCTGATATGTTGGGTTTGGGCGTTAAATATTGTGTGATATTACTGCCGTGATATTATTGTAGTTATTATATATTTTTTGCAATATCTGGTTTAATTTATAATTTGTTATCAATATCAATGATTATTACTGTCGTATTACGAACCCAAATTACTCTAAACTTAATTTGAAGTTACACGCAATTAAATTTTAGTGAATGTCACGAATCTTCCTATATAAATATTAAGTTATTTAATAAAAGAAATATGGGTTCTGACCTGGAATAAATACATTTATTATCAGTTATTATTATGTAAAGAATAGTTACACACTGAATCATGTACAATTTTCAAACGAGTATAAAAAAAAAAAAAAAAAACACGCACTCACGCCTTGTACTAATGTACTCCCTTGCGGGGTAGGCAGAGGTGCATTGCTGCACCCACTTTTCGCCAGAGTGTTATGTTAGTCCCAATGTAATAGGGGGCGGGCCTATTGCCATTTTACGGGCACATCCAAGACCTGAGAACAAATATCTATGTTTAAACAAATATCTGCCCCAGCCGGGAATCGAACCCGGGACCATCGGCTCAGTAGTCAGGGTCACTAACCACTACGCCATTCGGTCGTCAAACGAGTATCTACAGAGTTAATAAAACAGTTACCAAAAGCGAATACTTTTTAATATCCTCACTCAAATATTGAGCAAACGGTCAGTGTTTCAAGGACTTTTTTCCCAAAGAATTAAAAATATTATTTTATGACGATTGCAAAAGCGGGCAACAGCTAGTAATAACAAAACGGCTGGAATTGAAACTGAGCTGTGTGCTCGGGGCGGTGAGGAATTTCTAGACTCTAGTTAGGGCGAGTGCCGATTAGGCGCACATCTAGAGTCTAGATTCTAGAGTCTGATTGGGTCAGCCGCAAACTCAAGGACTCTAGTGACCGCTGGCTCGACACTAGTTACTTGACCTCTCACTTGTCATGTCCTAACCTGAGTTAAAATCTCTCAATTTAGTCTCGTCTTGTCTTGTATAAGGGTTTTCATGGGATTACAAGGTGCATAAAATATACCTAGTTCAGAGCTTCGTGGCTACACGATGAGATATCGCGTGTAATTTACATTCGATAGTTTAAAGTGAGGCTAAATAAATAGTCCGGATTCCGGACTCCAAATGGACGTGGTCCAAATAGTTTAATAAAACTGGAGTTAGCACACATACACATAAAATATAATACCTACATATTGACTGTGTTGTGTATCCTACACTGAGGTCAGATTTGAGAGGACATAATATATAATAATAATATTAATAATAATAACACTGATTAAAAGTGTACAATTACACAAATCCCTCTGTGCTTACACTAATGGATTATTCTTTTAACTATGATGGTGACAGAAAAACCAGTCAGCATGTCGGCAGTCGCTGCGCCCTGACTGCCCAGGGTGCACCGGATCACCATATAATAAGTAATAGTTACTGCCTAGTAATAATTATTATAAATCTGTTTCCTATTTAGTGTTCCTATATAGTATTACCTAGTTCGTAGCTGGTGTATTTAAGTTTGCTATGTAAGAACAATGAATCCTAAAAATTTTCGTGAACCATACATTACATGATGTAATTAAGTGTTATGGTATGTTTTATTAGTCAGTGACTAAGTGTGAGCCTAATGTAGACATGCCCTAGCAACAAGCTGTCGGCGATATTGCGGGCGCGGCCGGTGAGGCGCTTAGTTTAGTAAATTGTCTCTCTCATGGCTTATCTTTATTGGTTTTGGCAAATAATAAAATTCCGGTTTCGGTAGTACGTTAGGCTGATGTATTTATTTATAAGTGGACGCGAAAAGAGTACCTAAGTAGCTGTGATACTATCCTCCGGGGAATGTCAGTCGGTACAATAGATGCTAATATATTATAAATTGTATGGAATAAGGGACATGATGTGACAAATAGAATTTAAAATCGATGTAATTTAGAATCGATTTTTAGTTATTTTGATTTACTTATGTATGGATTTTATCATAATGATGGGTTAAATAAATAGAAAAAGGCTTATTGCCACATGTCACGGTCCAGTTTGTACCCGACCGAGGTATCTACTATGTATAAACTGGTATAAACAAAATGTACCTTACCTTATAAAATAATAATATTTGATAGACAGACCCGCATCATCGATTATTTAGACTGCAAAAGGGCAAAATATACATACAATAAGAAAAAATACGATGGCTGACTCGCTGTAAATATGTAATGTATGTACGAAAGGTGCTCTAGTCAATTTCATGTGGTTTTTTGGCATCGCTGCGGCAGTTTAACTGACACGTTGAAGTTTTATTTTTAGTTAATTTCGTAAAACCCTTTTTACGCATTGAGATTATATTTACTGTTGTTGTTGCAGTCCTATGGCACCCCAGAGGTGCAGAGGGTCTCCACTAACGTCCGCCACTTCCGCCTATCTTCGGCTGTACTTTTGGCCTCACTCCAGCTTAGTCCATATTTACTAGTTCCAGCCTTTCAACTTTCAATCTAATGATGCCTACACAAATACCTATAAATTAATCTCAAAAAATGTTACACGTTTACATTGTTAACAAAAACCACTTTAAAACCACTTCAAACCTAAAGCAGAGCGCGACGTAACACACAAGACTGCAATCCTCAACATAATGACTTCTTGTTAACACAAAATAGAAACAACATCCCTGGAGATGTGACGTCACAAGACTCACAAGCATCTTGTAAACTGCACAGCTGTTTTACGTAACAATGTCGACCACTTTGAGGTGGTAACAAGCTATTTAAATTTCATGAGACGCATTTCAACGTAGGTAGTGCCGGAGCGTCGCATAGTTGCGTCTACCCTCCATAGTTGTAGGGGAGGTGTGTATGTATAATGCATTTTTTCTTGCTTGGCATAAAAGGTAAACAATCTTGGTGTGTATTTTTATTTGGTAATAAGTATGTTAGCAGTGGGAAAAGTATCCCAGCAGTGGGAAAACAAATAGACTAATAAAAAAAAAAAAAAAAAGTATGTTTTAAAATAAAGCTTAAAATGAAAAACTTAGATGAAACTAGCAAATATTGATACTTTCGCAACGAAACCATTTGTTTTAGCCGTAGGCAGGGTCAGTGTACCCGAGATACTGAGCTAATCTCAGTAAGGGCAAAATAAAAAATATATAAACTATAACGGTTACGGTAACGGTAAAAAATATAACGGTTTGTGATCACCTGTCAAGTTAGAATTCCCGCCACAAATTCCACAATAAGTATTTCTATTCGTAATGCCACTTTATCAAACAAAACACAATCACCAATTGAAAAAGCAGAAGATAAAAAGATCTGTTACGCAGAACAGAACACGAGACGAAATCGTCTAACGAATCGAGAAACTAAAGCGTATCAGGCAGTGACTGGAACAAATCTTATTACACAATCAAATAATGTTCAAATACCATCCCTTAAATTTGCCAGTAGGGATGGAGTAGCTGGAATCTACAAACAAAATCTTTAAACAATACCCAGATCGTAGGTTTCGGGGGGTGGAGGGTTACTTTATACTGACGAAAAACGAACGAACGAGAGCTATCGTGCAATCGTCACTTTTAATACAACGAGGTAGAGTCGTGGCTCGCGCTGTAGCTCTTCGAAACTTAGTTTTTCATTATAAAGAGTGACCCTCCTGGGCTACCAGACTTCGATACGGGTCCCTTTTTATCAGTTCTTTGTTGATAATAGAGCAATGAAATAAAATACGTTTCTCGGATACACACTCCTGTACCCTTATTTAAAAATAATCCGGCCAGTTTGGGCGCCGGGTTTTCAGAAAATGGGAACCACAAGATTGAATTTTTCCTTTATCGCTGTAATGTAAGTAAAGAACTTACTAGAGTTTTGTTCATTTTGCGCCGCTCTCAGTTGCCAGTGTATGAAAATATAAGGTTAAAAAAGAAGTAATAATGTGATTTTTCTGCTTTAACCCGAGCTAATGGAGAGCTAAGCACCGGTGGTTAGTAGTGTAGTATATTCTGTATAAAAACACAGGGTGGTAATTAAGTTATATTTTCTCATTGTTACGCATATTTTTTTGTATAATTGAGCAGCTGGTATTTGATAGGATTGCAGCGATTAGAAACAATTTTGATTATGCAACCAACGTCTGGAGTTCGAATTTTCCAATAGGATTTTCTTAAATTTAAGAGCCTTAATTGCTGTGTAGTTCCCGCAACCGCGGTCTGTCACAACTAGTAACAAGATTCAAGAGCCAGTTCTTTCATTTCTTGATACGACATGACCTCTGCCATCCTGCAGCAAGGAGATAAGATAAATCAAGATAAATGCGATAAAAGTCATTGCGGTACTCCCTAGAGTTGTCACCCAACCCGTAACGTAAAAAACTGTAAACACACAGCCATGTCTATTTTAACAAACAACACCAAACACACTTATGAAAAATGTTCCACAACTCATCATACCGTCACCGATATTTTACAACGAGATTTCAAAATGGCGTCTCCTTTCGGACAAAGGCGTTCGACGTCGCACGCTGTCCAGGGGGTCACTCTATGTGGCGAAAAACGAAGTTTCAGAGCCACGACTCGATGCCGTTGTAATAATAGTACCTCTGGGATCTCTTTGGTTTGTTTTTCGTCAGTGTAGAGTAACCCTCCAGAGGATACATTAACGACGTGATACATCACTCACCACTACGTGACTGAGTAGGTACGAGTATGTATTATGTCCGAAGGTCCCGTGCTGGAAAATATCAACGGTAGTGCAAGATGCTATTACAGAGGGGGGAATTTTATGAGTGGTATACGTGTTGGCAAGTGGATGTAGAAATGAAGTACCTAAGATAGAACCAAAAGTATACTTAAAATAGATTGTTTGTTTTCAGTCGTTACCTGTAAAGCATCGACTCCACCTCCACTTTACCAGTGAGCTGACTCTATAGCTGTATTTTTTGTGAGATAGAATCACACTGAATCGTATGGAAATTCACACAGAAAATTCCACCTTTTACAAAGTCAGTCCCCACCACCAATGCAGATTGACCACTTATACTATTGGGCTTAAACGCTTGATACCATAAATACCTACTTTGTTTTATTTATTTCTCCACTTCACGAGTTGAAAGTGGTAGAAGTAGATACTTATAAAACACTTATTTTGATTTAGAAAAAAATATATATTTACATTACCTAAATCCTGGCTACTTCAAAAAATCAGCATCACATTAATTCCGCACCAAATCCATGCAAAAAAGTACTACTTCCGATATTCGATGTTTCGCCTGCTTTCATCCCGTGGGTACATTTACCGACATGATATATCACTCTCAAGTCTACGTGTCTTGCAAACTTTTGCATCTTTTCTCGAGTGTGTGGAGGGTTCAGTAGTATCTGAAATAATGAAAAACGCGTAGACCAATAAATGGTGGAGTATTAAAGTTGTAGGTATATGGTAGGTGTAAGTAAATGAATTGTGAGCTTAATTTGGCAGAGGGATTAAAGTAGCTACTTGGATATATTAAACTGCAAATAGGTATATTATAAAATAACTTGGATAAATTTAATTTACAATTAACAAGACCATCACATTACGTATAAAATATAAGGTCAGTACTAAATATTAAGAAAAACTTACTAAAAGTTGATATTTAATAATTAAGAATGACGAATTTCATATTGCAGTTAGATTAAATAGCAGTAAAATATAAAATACTAGCTGTTCCCGCGAGCTTCGCTTTGCCCTAAAAAGTTTTTCCGTGAGAACTCCGGGGTGAAAAGTAGCCTATGTTCTTTCTCAGGGTCTAGACCATATGTATACCAAATTTCATTCAAATCCGTTCAGTAGTTTTGGCGTGAAAGAGTAACAGACAGACAGACACAGTTACTTTCGCATTTCTAATATTAGTTAGGATAGTCCAGAAAACTCACTAAATTCAGTCTATAAAAACACCAAGCTCTCTTCACGTCTTCCGTACACACAGTGACTATTTTAAAATCTGAGCGAAAATATCCAGCGCAAACTTTCATGCGGCATAAAATGAGTGACTCTGACAAAGTAATTCGGAACTGCTGGACTTGTATAAAGTGTCCCGGCCACAGCTCCTAAAGAGTTTCGGAGCGTTTGACCACTGCACCATGCGGTACCCTAAAACTCTTCGGGCAACGCACCGAGGTGAAACTGCTTCAGTAAGTAACCTTCTTCAGTGCGTTTAGTACAGGTTTGGCGGTTTGTCGAAAACTTATAAACACTTACACCTTGTACTAATGTACTCCCTTGCGGGGTAGGCAGAGGTGCATTGCTGCACCCACTTTTCGCCAGTGTTTATTTTAGTCCCAATGTAATAGGGGGCGGGCCTATTGCCATTTTACGGGCACATCTAAGACCCGAGAACAAATATCTGTGTTGAACCCGGTACCTTCGGCACAAGAGTCAGCGTTTTTAACCGCTGCGCCATCCGGTCGCTCTTGTCAAAAACTATAATAAAATAATATAAATTTTACGTTTTCTCGCATACAAAGTGCGCCTCTAGCGGAAACTATCATGAAACTTTTGACAGATAATGTGTGCAGACGACAGCAGAAGAGTTTTTCGTTTTCGTAAATTGCAAAAACCATACTAGTAGCGAAGCTATCGTGGCAGATATTTCCCTTCCCTGTAGGATTACGTACGTTCAATTAAGGTAAGCGTCCTCCTTTAGGCATCGTATGATCGTACCCAACGAACGTATCGCATTTAGTATAGAAATTCACACAAGTCCACTTCATCGGCGTTGCCGACGCTTTTTACCCAACTGCCGAAGGATGAGGGTAATGTTTTTCGATTGTATGTTTGTATGTATGTATGTATGTATGTCTGTTTCTTTGTTCCCTCCTGTAGCCTAAACGGCTTGATAGATTTTGATGTATGAGGTATCGTTAGAAGCGTATTAATTGCGCGATGGTATAACCATCTATGTGACGTTTTATTAAAATGTATAAAGCGCCCTCTAGAGGAAATAAAGTGATGATTGAAAAAATAATATTTTTCCAACTATGCCGTGTGGGGTATCAAATGAAAGGGCTTGATTAGCACATTACAAAAATATGCATATTGTAGGTATTTAAATCACAACACCAAAATTATTGAAATAAAAAATGTAAAAGAACTAAAATTCGACTACTAACATAAAATTTCATAAAATAAAAACAACTAAAAAGTTGCAAATAAAAAAAATAATTATAAACAAACAAAAAACCCGACTGCACGCTAAAAAGATGAAAACAAGCCCCAATGTTAATGGAAAGTATCGCAGGCGGGGACCAACTTGACCGCCTCACAAGGTACACCGTCTATCTAAGTCACATTCAGCTAAATGGTGAACCCTCTGCTGGTCCCCGCCTGCGATACTTTCCATTAACATTGGGGCTTGTTTTCATCTTTTTAGCGTGCAGTCGGGTTTTTTGTTTCTTTATAATTATATTTCTAGATACATTTATGATAATCGGTTTAATGCGATACATTCCATACCGATAGGTGGACCCTTACCTTTATAACATTCACAAAACACGTTACACTAGGAACGGTGGTAGCTCAGTCGGGTAAACGCCCACTTCTCACGCAAGAGATGCGGGTTCGAATCCCGCGCTGACAAGTACCAACGAGTTCTTTTAACTTAAGTACTTACAATGTATAAGATCGCTCTTACGGTGAAGGAATACATCGTGAGGAAACCTGCATATCTAGATTTAGCACATCTAGATATGTGAACCCACCAACCCGCAGTGGACCAGCGTGGTGGGAAAATGATCCAAGCTTAGGAAGGCAGTTTAGATCTTGGGTATATGCACAAAGATTCCATTCGAGAGAGCCCGGTGCAGGTACTTACATCCCCACAGAGAATAGAATAGAATAGAGAGAACGTTACACTGTTTAGGTTCTACACATGTTGCAGGAAACTTTTGTGCGGTTAAGTTTTCTGCAAAATTCATGTACAAACTTCCTTGCAGTTTGGACGAGGGAGCTTAATTCATCGCACTTTCATACTATACATATACTGAATAATATCTTAGTGCTTCCCTTGCCAACCTGAGATAAGACGTGTTGTTCTGAAGAACGACTTGAGTTTTATACAGGGTGTTAGGAAACAAAAGTAATGTAAGCCTGAAAGCAGGAAACTTACATGTTAGGTACTATTACTTTTTTTAACTTCGTTCAAATTATAAGTAGGTACCTACCTATTATACATAAACAGAAGCGTCCGTAGTCGAGCGGGCCTCATTGATCGTAACTGATCGCTGAGGTTAAGCAACAACTGACACGGTCAGCCATTGGATGGGTGACCAATTTCAAGTGGTGCTTTTCTGGACGCTTCCGTGCTTCGGACGGCACGTTAAGCCGTGGGTCCCGGTTGCTGCTTCGGCAGCAGTCGTTAAGCCTAGTCAGAGGCCTTCGGGCGGCTTGAAAACATCTGACAGTCGGGTTGCCCACTTACCCGACAACTCTCTCAGCACAAGCTTGCTTGTGTTGGGGTCCACCAACCCGCACTTGGCCAGCGTGGTGGACTAGGCCTAAACCCTTCCTTCATTGGAAGGAGACCCGTGCCCCAGCAGTGGGGACGTAATGGGTCGTGATGATGATGATACATAAACAGATCAGTTTTAAGATGATTGCATTTTTTTGTTCACAATAGTATTGGCTCTAACACTTTGTACAAAATCAAAATAATAAAAATGTTTTACACAAAAATAATCTCTTTTAACGGATGGTGAAACCATTAATAATTAAACCAATATAGGGTCATTTTATACAGCATGTAATTTTAAACAAAGGTCTCATTTAGTATTTAGACGTACCTACTATTATTTTAATTGCGAAGAAGGCACACGAATCATTTGACATTTAGACAGCAGTTTACTGACTCCTACACATTCACCTTTTGGTTTATGATTTAAACATAGGTATGTCATGTTTCTAAAACATAATTATTTTTGTTTCAGATGGAATAGCCGTAGCAGCTTGAATGTCAAGGTAAATATTATATATTCTCGTATGTTACATTATTATTTCATAAATTAGTGGTAATTTAATTTTTGTCAAACTCACAAACTGCCTATTCAAACATCTACGGTTTGTTATGAAGTCAGTTTTACAAGGTACAAAAGTTTATAGCTACTTATGCAACTGACCGTACATTAATATAACACAAAAAATAAAAATGACCTTACCTATGTAATAGGTATATGTTTGTTTAAACTGATAATAATTGTAATACTACAATTTAATTTATTTGTGTAAGTACGTTTGTGTTTATATAATGTGTAATATGGGTGTCTAGCCTGAAATAAATGACTATTTATTTTATTTATTTATTTATTAAGAGTGCATCCCTTGGAAATACCATTTTATTTCATATTAATTAAAAATAGAGCATACGGTGCCATTCGTAAGAGAGAAATACTGTAACTTTTCCTGTTCTAAGAATAGCAGTTGTAAGGTCTACCCGCCGACGCCGCGGGGCAAGTGCACGTAATGTTCATAAAAGTACCATTAATTGGCTATCAGAAGTGTTGCCAAAAATTTCTGATATCGATAGATTTTTATAGTATATGAAATACATTAATAATTCAGGGAAAAACTCCGATAATTTCGGGAAAATCCGGAAAACTTTAATGACATTTATTTATTAGGAAGCCTGCTGCATAGGCAAACACCTTTCGGCTGACCTATGAAATTTATGTAAACCCCGTTAAATACTATTGGACGCAGGACATGTAGGTCAATAAGTTAGCTAAATCTAGGGCTGCCTAAAATATGACCTGTGTTTTAGTCGGGTTAATTTTCAAAATTAAACGTTATGTTAACTTGCATTTGTGCGATAAAATTAAACAATATTAAGAGTAAGACAGTCTATCGATATCGTTAAATCTCTCAACACTAGTACAACACTAGTCAGGGCAGAAACGTGACGGGGCCAGGATGATTAGGTGTCACGTGACCCTTAAATTGCCCTTCCGTAAGGGCAGAGTGGAAACCCTACACGGTAAGATTACAATTTCCACCTCAATTCTCCTCCATTTATTTTATTTTCACAACAGAATTCTCTGGTTTTCAAAAAATTCAAAAGTTGTAACTCATTTAAGATGAAATTTCGGGTAATGATCGAAAAAAACTCTACAACTTTGGAGGATTGGACATAATAAGTCTAAAAGAATAAAATAATACTTACTCATGACCTCATCTACCTCCAAATAATGTGTATCGGTCCATGTGCGAAACACTCTGTATAATTTATTTTGTAGGCTTTATACAGCCTGGCCATGGTGGAGAAGAATTCATTGTTTGTAATGTTGTAATTAGGTCCGTTATGACCCTTTTTTGGTTTTTAGTTTGGACCATGACTTTTAACTGGCGCTGTACGTGTATAAATGTTATAAAACGTATTGTTTTAAAAAATGTACAACGGCCATTAAAATAAACACAAGCAAGCTAAAAGCCCGTCACTCCGCCCGACTTTACTGTATGAAACGGGACACGTAAACTAGGAAAGAGCAGGAAAACTTCTCGTTCACCGGTGAACGAAAAAACAGTGGAGGTATACGTTTTACGTGTGTTTTGCGTCTATAATCACAATCAGATTGAAATGTGCTTGTAAAATGCAATCAAATTGCTATAACCTACCCAACGTTAAACACTGCGATTATCAAAACCAAAAGTCGCATAACATTCAGAACATTAATTTGGGGTAACATTACCTATGTATGACCCAAAAAAGACATAAAAAACCGGTTCAGCCGTTTGTTAGCTACGCTACCACAGACAGATACACAGACACGTTCAACTTTAAACACCCCTCTTTTTTGTCGAGGGGTCAAAATCATATAGGCTTTGATAGCTCAAATGTGATATTTCATTGCACTTGAATTAGCCACATTGCACAGAGGTTTGGTAAATAAGGCCGCAGCCCATACCTACCTATTGATAGCTGTACTTGGAAACGGCAGTGTAGTCAGCCAGACGGAAACGGAATATTGAAAGCCTAGTCACCCGGTATTATAGTCATGTTTAATGGTGGCAAGCAGAAAAAAACATACCAAATTTTACCACATTCTAAAATGAATCTTTAATGTAGGAACCTCAATATTATTCTAGAAGATCTATTTATTGATCCCCACAGGTTAATTTTTTTTGTTAATTTTCCCGGCTGGGATTGAACGCCGCACAATAGTCAGTTACTAACCACTGCACCCTCAGGTCGTCTCCCTTTGTAAAGTAAATTGACAGCAGTGTCGAAGATGTTGGTAGAAGATATTCTTTTATTACGTTCAGCCATGCGATCAGGATATTGCGATGTAAGATTGTATGTGTCTTGTATTGTGATGGAAAAGCTATTGATTGTAACCAGACACGAACGTAGTTTAGATTTTAATAATACGCTCGTGAGCAATGAAAAAGTTCCACCCACAAAATGCCGACGCCAAATTACCCCAATTTATGTTTGATGAAATTTGGTATGTGAGAAGCTGATACGCTGAATTACACCCTAGACTAGGCTACTTTTAATATCTGGATTCCCACAGATTTTTTTTCAGTTATAACGGAGGTCGCAGGCAACAGCTACTTCTCGCTTATTTATATGCATTATTATTAGTGTACACGTCGATGTTAAATAAAGTCCTTTACAATAGTTCATTGCCACAGAGGATTTCTGTCAAACAGTGTACAGCAACCATGACGCATTCACAATGTATGAATGTCAACCACAAATTATATTTCAGAATATGTTGAGTATTATACTCACGATTCCGGACCATTACCACAGCAGTCAGCGTTGTAATGTAATACTCGTAATAATAAGTACAGCTTCCAACTCAGAATCTGATTCTGAGTTGGAACGTTTTGATTTCATGTCCACGCTCATCGCCAGTTACGGGTGCATATAAGCGCTTTTATATAGTCAGACCCCCTTATTCATAGACAAGTTACACGACGTTTTAACTAATAAACTGTTTTGTCCCTCTCCGACCATGAACAATTTGTTATTTGACAGAGAGGGACAAAACAGTTTATTAGTTAAAACGTCCTGTATCTTTTCTATGAATAAGGCGGTAAGATAAGAGCTTAGAACTAATCTGAATGTGTATAATATGATATCACCACTGTGACCGATGCGCTAATAAAATTAAAATAAATCCATATTTATGTGACATCTAGAGAAAATCTTAATATTATAATAATTCGAAAACCTCACAATATACCTAGTTAGCCCGTTTTGACAGCTACAAAATATAATCAATCATAAGTTGGGAATCAAAATCATACAAAATCTTAACTTTGAGTTGATACCTAACTATTTTTTCTTTCAATTGTTAACTAATAAATTATGCTTGAGGATTTTGTCTTTTGGATGTATTTGTTCTAGTAAATCAAAGATAAATGCAATATAATAATTACGTGAAGCTGTCAAAACGGGCCTATCAACCTATCATATCCTGACGATACCAAGTTAATATCTCTACGGTTACACATATTTCATTTCTTTCTTTATTTTACGCGGTATGAAATATACCTAGTAGCTCCCGTTCAGCCTTGAGCTATCGCATGTCTAACTTATCGTTTTCACCCTTAAAACGCGGCGGCATGCATATGGCGGCCAAGCATGCGAGGCCGATCATTCACACGGCTAAATGTTGACATAATACACCCTAATATAGGCCGCCTTCGGTTCAGCCTCGGTATAATAAGTGTGACGAATACGCATGTAAATGTTGTGTTGAAATTTTATGTGAAAGTCAACATATTTTACCCAGAAAACGAAGACTGAAGATAGTTCTGATTTAAACTCGGGTTTAGTTTTTACTATAGGTTTTTATGAAAGCTCTAGACTGTAAGTGGTTCTAATCCAGTACTTACTATATTTAGTCTACCGTTTTAACAGACCGACAGAGCGGTTGTACCTCAGCTGCTCAAAAAATAAACGATATTTATGACAAATAATAAGATTTTTAGGATCTACTATATAAACAGCATTATACGTACTTCTTACGTTAAAGGAAAACATTGTACAAGGTAATAACTAATAAGTCAACTATATAAATGAGTTCTTCCTAGTTGCAACTTACATTGACGAGTGAACAACAAACAAGTATTAACTTTCATATCCACTGTGAGATAGATGACACAAATATTACTAAATCAATAGAGCTTTTGTGAATGTCACGATATTTCAATTGGTATTCTACTAATATTATTAAGGCAAAATTTTGTACAACAACATACATAATGTTTGTTACTCTTTCACGTAAATACTACTGAAGAGAATTTCATTAAACTGATAGTAAGTACTAGTTTTTATCCCGGATTTCCCACGGTGTGAACGTTATAATATTTATGCCGGTTGATCAATATTTTTAGATACAAGGATTCATTAATTGTACTACAGAACCCAAAAGCAGGATCAATAAAGTTTCGCCACACTCAATTAGCTTGAGTCATTTATCTTTCAATTCGTTTGTATCGGTGTAGTTGCTAACTGTATTACGTAATTAGGTTAGCCGATAACGGAAAACACCAACGCTTTTCTTTGTTTGAGTTAATTTCTGACTTCTATTGTTTCGAGGGAAGATTCTTATAGATAGATAGATAGAATATTCTTTATTTGTACACACACACATAAAAGAAACTTACATAACTTAAATACTATAAACTATGTACAAAAATGGCGGTCTTATCGCTTAAAGCGATTTTTTCAAGACAACCTTAGGGTGGAAGGATATTTTGATTAAAGATTCTTACAATAATTTTTTTTTTTATCTCCATTTGGAATAGAAAATACTTACTAAAATTATTATAATTGGTGGGGATAGATCATAAGAAATCTAAAAAATTTAGAGAAATCTAGTCATAACAAATTTTTGGAAGTTTTAAGTAGGTAACAGATACTTTTCAAAGAATGGATCAATGACATGTAACATGATTAAATTGATCCCATATTAACTTTCAACTGGATTTTTTACCGTCTTTCGTTACACATAGGGTATTTCAAGGTATTGATATTGACATTTATGAGACAGCATACGATGAATTTCTCAGAGAATCACTTTTATGATCAGTCAACAAGAGGCCCATATATTTTGTAAGCAAATAAATAATGTGTCTATACAATACAACAATAAAACTTGAAATCCTGAGATGACAAGCATCTCTCCCAACATTCCGTATTAAATCATCTGAAACAATAATTCAAGCCAAAATTCAATTTACTACTACATAATATTGTACGCACAATGTCTGCGCATATTATTTCCTCTATGTAACGGCCTGCACTGCCAAATACACTGGCTCGGCTTCCGCGCAAGCCTATGTCTGGGATAAAGTCAAAACGTATCAATTGAATAACTTTAAAATCACGTACATAACTTGATAATGTTACGATCAACGGAATAACCGTTATCATGTAACTTATACACTCACGGGCAATGAAAAGGTTCCACTCAGAAAAACACAAAATTACTCCTAAACGGAAAAGGCTGGCTTAGTGACGACTTTTCCAACATTGAAGTACATTTAACAGAGGGTTAGGATATTACCAACTAAACGGTAATAGGTATTTTGTTCAAATTTTAAATTAAATGTTTGAAAAAATTCGGTTTGTTTGGTGTCGGCATTTTGTGAGTGGAACTTTTTTATTGCTCATGAGTGTACTTTGTCCATTGAGATAATTCGTTTTTGACATTCGAAAACCCATAGACATTTGATGACTGCAAAGGAAAACCAACTTTACTTGCCAGACATAAGGGAACGTCAAAAACGCATTCACTCAATGGACAAACATTAGGGCATGCAATACCGGAACTATTTTCAATACCGGTATTGAGTTCCGGTATTGCAACTCAATACCGGGATCCCGGTATTAATACCGGTATTAGATTTCCTTGTAATAAATGGCATATATTGTGATTAAAGGTCGTATAGGTCAAAATAAAACGAGAAAAAGCAATGAAATTCAGTTTTTTGTAATAGATTTTTACCATAATTGAGTATTAGAGTTTAAATTTTACAAAAAAAAATATTTTTACATCCAGTGTCCGTTTACGCATGGTCAACAGTAGATATCAAACGGCCGAAAACTGCATCAAACGGTTGGAAACAAGTGCGCTTTCACAGTACATAGGAATACTATATCTTAATCGCTTTATTATAGCCTAAAAAAGTCCGATTCCGGTATTACTTCAATACCGGTATTAACTTTCAATACCGGTATTGAAAAAAGCGTGAATTTTGTCCCTAATACCGGTATTACGAATACCGGTATTGCGGTATTGCATGCCCTAACAAACATGTTTACATGGTTTACATGACCATAAAAATACTTTCTAAAATCTTAGTTCTTTCAAGTCGCACAAACATTTATGTTATACCTACATATTTGTATTTCCTATATAACAAATTTATTGCCACGTTATTAAAAGCGTATAAATACAATTTAAAATATTCAAACCTAGTCTCCACAGCTTAAATAACGTTGTACGTTTTACAAAATCAAAGCCTATGTACTCTCACAGATTAAATTTTAATAACGTTCTGCGTTCTACCGTCCACTCCTATTGGTGGCTGAGTACGTCAGGCTAGGAGGATCATGGCTAAGCTGGAGGGTTACTCTATACTGACTAAAAACGAACGAACGAGAGCTGTCAAACAATCGGCACGTTTAATACAACGAGACAGAGTCGTAGCTCGCGCAGTAACGCTCTGAAACTACCTAGCTAGTTTCAGCCTAGTTTTTCGTCATATAGAGTAACCCTCTGAGCCGTGTGATATGGGCCGGACATACGCACATAGGTACATATCACAACCTACATAAGCTGTACACGTCGGTTTATAAGCTTAGCATGGCCGGAAATTCTGCATGCTGTTTTGGACACGACGTATGCAACTTGCAATGTCGGACATAGTGACTTGTCGATAATGTCATCGAATTTACTACGGGTTTAGTGTGTTTGACTCAATGACAAAGGAATAAAGAGAGGACATGGCATATCCACGAAAAAAATGCGCTTACCTAAACTTTGGTTTCAATTAAAATGGCGGCGGTTTTCTTGAAAAATGTAAACAAACAAATTGTTTGACAGCTGAAATACCTTGTGTTTGGATGTCAATAAACATGGCGACCGGTCGCAATGTTGTAATTTTAGGCAAAGACAAAACTACTGTTGTCCTTTTTTACGTACGATAACACTAATAAGTTAAAAAGAAACGACGATATATTTTTAAATACCGATTTTTATGCCAGGTCCTCTCTTTATTCTTTTGTCATTGGTTTGACTACACGTTAGTCGGTTCGGCATATTTCAGTTTGATGGTAAGGCTGGAGGTTGTGGCTTCGCTTAAATTAACCTGATACTCCTAGCAGTTTTTGCTCACGAGCGCCGACGCATAGCTGTATGGTAATGTAGGAATCTGGTATGGCAAATATCCTTCAATCACTCTACAAGGTGTTGCAAAAAGGGTATACTAAGCCGAAACCTACATGTGCAGCATGTTATATCTAAGCCCGAAACTGAAATCAGAATTTGGAAATTCGCGAAAAAAAATTATGTTTTTTCCATAGTTAAAGTCACGTGACCAACAAAGTTTCTATGGAAAATGTTTTTTTTTTTCGCGTTTTGCAACACCCTGTATAAAACTGAAAGTATTGATATGTTTTATGGGGAATTTGAAGGTGGCTGGTCCGCTAAATCATGGCGCACAATTCGCACCGGGATTCATTTCAGGCTGCGTGGGTAAGGACTTGACGACCAGTACCATACAGGGTGTTGCAAAAAGGGTATACTAAACCGAAACCTACATATGCAGCATGTAAATATAGGTATTTAAGCGAAAATTTCAAAATTCTGATTTAATTTTCAATTTCAAAATTCTGATTTCATTTTCGGGCTTAGATATAACATGCTGCAAATATAGGTTTATTCTTGGTATAATACCCATTTTGCAACACCCTGTATATATCGGTAACAACGCATCATCATCAGTCAATGATTTCCACTGAAGAACCTAATAGCACTTATCTCAAACTTCTAAATCTAAATTTTTAATTATGTATCTACTGTACAGTGTACAATGGTTAAATACAAAATACTTGTAAAAATCTCTAGGTTTTGTACATTTTGAATGGAAATATTTTAAGCTAAAAAATATCTCTTTTTGAATAGAATTTACTTGTAAGTTATTAAAGTTTAAATAGATAGGCCTTGGATAAAGTTTTTTAACAACCTCCAGAGGAAAGTATTGCCAGAGTTTGAAAACAAGTTTGTTTGTATCTCTTTGAGGGAACAGAGTAAAGAAGAATGTTCAACATAAATATCTTATTAAAAAGGCTATTAAATGTATGTTTTTTAAAACAAACCTTTTGAAATAAGAAAGTTGTCTTTATCTGTCTGCAAAAAATTAAGTACTCCATTTGACTGAAGTCAAATTGATTTATATATAACTTGCCGCAGGTACCGATTTTAACGGAACAGTAATTTATAATCTTAAATAATTATAAGTAAGAAATCTAGTAAAAAATAGGAACTTGGTATGTTAAAAAGCTCCAGTACATAAAGAACGTCAATGGCAGGTGGAACTTCATTGCTCGCTAGTGTATTTAGAAATAATAACTATCTTAACTATATATAATATTTAATATATAATATTATAAATGCGAAAGTCACTGTGTCTGTCTGTTACTCTTTCACGCAAAAACTACTAAACGGATTTGAATGAAATTTGGTATACATTTAGTCTAGACCCTGAGAAAGAACATAGGCTCCTTTTTATCCCGGAATTCCCACGGGAAAACTTTTTAAGGCGAAGCGAAGCTCGCGGGAACAGCTAGTAACCTATCTTCTTCTTATAGTGCCTTTCCATCATTGAAGGTTGGCAGTCAGCTCTTTGCAGCGCTCTCTATTCCTGGCTGTTTTAAATAATTCTTCCACGGTTTTTACACCGGTCCACTCTTTGATGTTGCACAGCCACGTAGTAACCTATAAGCAAATAATTTAGTACCTATATATTCTAGAAATCGTATCTTGTAATTTTGTCGGCTACGCTCTCACTAATGAGACGAAGGAAGTTTCAGGCCGCTACAGCCTGAAAATAGAGGGCAGGATGAAATGAAAGACATTTCAGATGATATTTCACAAGCCAAGTAATTTAGGTTAACGCCTGTGCTAGCGTTCGCGAAATGATCAGGGCAGAAAGATAGGGTAGGTTACTTTGTTAGACTACTTAAATAGTTTTTTGTTATGGCTTTGTACACTTATTGTGACTGTCATACCATTGTCTGTTCATTTGTAGGACTATCAAATCGAGACGTTTCTAAAGAGTGAACATGTACATCATTTATTAAAATTAATTATTTATTATAAATTAACAAGAAAAATAGCTGTTGCCCGAGCTTTGCTTTGCCTTTAAAAGGACTTCCGTGGAATGATACTGATATAGGTATAATGTTTTATTAAATGTTAATCATCTCAACACCCTGTATAAAAGACGGCACCAGTGGCAGTGTATCAAAGCGGAACCACCTCTTAATTTGCGTCGACATCTAACATTTCACAGTCACTAGCTGCAAAATGGTATCGCACTGAAGAAATACGAGTCAGACCTGCCAATCGTAAATATCAGCTCCGTAGGCCATGATTACTCGGTAGAAATGGTTAAGGGGAGACGGGTTTGCGTTGAGAAATGTTGCCGAAATACCTACGTCGAAATATTATTACTTACCTAGAAATACTCATATTTCCGTGACATCAGAAAGCCTCTTCTTGTAAAGTATCTTAGGTACCTAATAGGTATTTTCACCTTCAGTTATATTTATAATTTGCCAGGACTCGAAAATACCGGACTGTACGCTTGAATACTGGACATTTGTTAACCTATTTGAAGTCGGTTCTATAAGGGTAATTCTACCGTACGGATTAAAAAAATAAATAAAAATAAAATCAACTTTTACGCATATTGAAGTAGATTTTTAACTTTTACATAATGATGGGAACATTAAATAAAAAAATCAGAGATATAGTAGAATTATTTTAGGAAAAAATATGAACTTTTTGTTTTATTAAATAGACACGAGTGACTATGAAGTCGACATGGGTGATACAATCCATGTTTTTTATCATAATATAATCATTTAAGGTTCTCAACTTTATTCTATAATATTATTCTCATTACATATAAACCATAATATGTTTTTGTCTATTGAAATTATATATTGAAAAAAGTTTAAAAAATATATTAAAAATTTCGACAAAAGTGTCTTCACAAATGTCGAAATTTTTTGATGGTGGAAATTTAGGTTTTATTAGGTGACCACAAAATAAATATGAATCAAGGTCATCGGAATCATATTAAATGAAAATAATACATTATTTGGGACTATTATTCCAAATATTTTATTTTTATTTAGATCAATAATCTCAGAATCGCTTTTTTCATCCTTGTCTTTTCCTTAGCACATTTTGTAATAAGTTTGATTTGATAATCGTAAACCTTTAATTGTCTAAAATAATCTGCATTAATCCTGGTGCCTCCTTTTTTTTAAAAACTTTATTTTTTTTAAAGTATTTTCCATAATTACTGTATTGTTTTTGTCAAATTTCTTATTCTAGCATTAATTTACTCATTTTTAATATTTTTTACTTAAACCGTGTATTTCTTGTGCTTTAACTTCGTCTTTACCCCTATTTTGGTAAAAACCCTAAACCTAGGTAAAAAGATCGGTACATTATATAGTATAATTTAACAGAAATTTCACAACACACTACAAGCTACAGTCACTTGTGTCGATCAAATAAAATCACAAGTGTCGACAAGACATATAATAACGCCTGCATCGCATGTTTGATACATCTGTTAACTCTTTTGACATATTTACAATTATATTAGTGAATGCAATAAGCAATAGAAAAAAAAATACACAGTTAATAGATATTTGACCAAAGTCCTAGAAGCATCTGTCACCTCGTGTCGAACAAAATCACAATTGTCGAACAATTTTTCATCACGCGTGACATCGACATTAGTGAGAACATCGACAAAATACGCCATATCAGCTTCAATATGATGTTAAACTTGTGCATGTTTTAAAAATGTGCTAAGTACTCTCATACTCACTAAGTCAAGTAACAAAAATTGTAATTGAATGATCCATTTATTTTTTATAGCCTCCTCATTTGTGACAGGTCAACTTTGACACAGGTGTAGAACGTATATTGAATTTTGAATTACAAAAAAACTATTCATTCCCCACGAAAATTTTAGACTTGGCAATGACAGGTGTGGTTTAGAGTTGCCATTAATAAAAAATATGTTCACAGAGTAAAATATTTACCTTCATAAAATCGTGATTTATGAACGTCGACATTTGTGACTATTTTTTTATAACGGTTGTAGAATGGTCTGTATTTTTTTAATTAATTGTTGGAAAAATATAATATTTAACTATGAATAAGTAAAAGTATTGTAATTTATTTTATTATGTTAAATATAATCCTATCTCTACACAATATTTTTTTATAGCTGCTCAAACCGTGCTACCACGCTCGCGAACAATCGACACGACGTGACAAATCACATAGTGTCGATATGGTTTTTTCAATAAATAATGAAAATTTTCATTATATTTTATGGAGAACACATAGAACACGATCCCGGCTTGATTGTGATAGTACATTATTAACGTCTAGGTATTATATTTTAAGAGTTATTTCACGCGAACATAAAAATCGATGTTTGGTAGAATGACCCATATATCTGATAAAAATAATAACTTAAGTATTTCATTCTGACATTAGTTAGCCTATTTGCGCTCGGTTCTATCTGGTATAATAATAACTCATTTCTTTCTATTTTTATATGTATCAATACATATACTTTTTTTTTCTAAAAGGGTTAAAGGCATTTTTAACCAAGAAACCAAGAATCGAACCCGGGATCCGGCGACCGCCATTTGTCGGGAAGGTCGAGGACAGAGCGGTACTCCTCGATAAAGCCATCAAACACCATTTCGTTTACCTGTGAACAATATTTAACTTCAATTTAATTTCGTACACGAGATGTTGTTATACTCTTTAAAACTGCAAATTCTTAAAGAAAGTTTTCATACGTGCAATACTCTTTTAGAAAAGGCTACTTTACCGCTAAGATACTGCCGTCTACCTCTTAAATATATTATGACTTCCACAAGCGCTCTTCGCAAGCTGTGTTCACATTATATTGTCTTTTATTCTGTCGTTTTCTTGACCGGACTGCAACCGAAAATAGCCACAAGTCCCCAGACTTTAAGACCTAATAGTCGTTACCGCCTACATAAACTAAAAGGACAAGACGAAGTGAGTTATCGAGCGTGAATATGTCTTCTTAACATCCTTTTATTTACTTCAATACAATAAGTTTTAAGCGTCGGTGGGGCGACAATATATTTTGTAAAAATGGGACAGGCAGGCATTCAATTATTCTTTTAATAAAAATGATGCATGTGATTTCGTAATAAGCTTCGTAGCGCTCGGGTAGCCATGTTTTTTAAGGTCCCCTTGGGGAATCTCGCCCTTACTTTGTATCGGGGGTTTTGCAATTTTCACGTTGTAATAAGCGTCGCTGTTGATGAAAGAGTTAAAATTTAAATTTAAAGGATAAGAAGGCATTAATTTTAATAAGTTTTGAAAGCTTGCAAGCGGATAAAAAGCAAGATATTGTACACAGATCCGTATAAATTGAAAAATTTACTTTAATGCTAAAATAATAATAATTTAACAATGAAACAGTACAAGAAGATTTTGGTAATGTGGGTGTAGCTATTATACTTATGATATATTGTTTTCTCATCCCATTTCCCATTTATGAAACAAAATAAATTATATTCTTATGTATCACAATAATTATAATTCCAAGTGTGTTTTTAAATATAAAATAGATAGCGATCTATGAATGATTTTTTGTAGCTAAGGTTAATATCTGCTCTTACTACCTCATCTATATTTTCAGATACTTTTACAGGAAGGGAAAAAGCTACGATAACAGCTGATGTCTTCTATTTTTATTTGAATATCGACTTATAATACTGCTGTTGGCCCGTAGTAAAACTATACGAATCTTTGATAAATCCATCTGCATTGCAAACTTTTATCCCATAAAATATTCCCTCCCGCCGGAAAAGCACCGAATGCTCAAACGGACACTTTGTTTTATTGTCCGAATCTCTCTTTAAACATGCATTGTTGTTACCCTACTGCTCCTTAGAGACCGTTCCATTTTCTTTCATATGTTTCGTATCGCCATTCGTCTACTGACTGTTCCGAGTTGCTATTCCGCAATACTTGTCTCATTTTTAAAATATATCGCACTCGCCGCGCTACCTGTGGAAAATTTCAATTTCTCCAATCGTAAAAGCAGAGGTTCTAAACTTTTAACGACGGTACCTTAAAAATAAGTTAGGACCGAAGAGGAATAAAATACGAGATAGTGTTATTGACGACCAGCCTCGCCGTTTTATTTGACTATTTCTATGGAGTAATGAAAAAACTTCAAAATCATGCGGAAGTTTTTGATCGGTTCGCGGAATGGCTCCGAGCGTAGACATTATTCTTTCCTTTGTGAGATGACATCTTGTTCAGAGAATTTTAAAGTTTTATCTGGAGCATGAAATGTAATTGAATTTGTTTAAGCAAGTTTTTCAGTGAAGTCAAATGTACAGAAGGGGTAAAAATCCACTTAGAAGATTTCGAATTCGAGTATCACTCTCGGGAGCGTATCCTGACATAAAGTAACAGGAGTCATGTGGCTTGGACTTTACTAAAAATAGTATGTTACTGGTGCGCCATTCGACCGACTCAAATAGACGAGAAGTGGGGCTACCACCACCGAAGCTTAGCAATTAACAATCTGTAAACATCGTCGCTCGCCTGTCAAACGTGTTGTATTTTTTATGGATCGACCATAGAACAACGCGGACTCGGGTGACAGATATTAGATAGATCGGTGGTGGTATGTTAGCTGAAGGTGACCAAACCAAAAACCCTGTACATCCCTATGGACTGACGATGATGTAACTGAAATTTATGAGGTAGACAGAAAACAGAATGACTGTTGGTTGTGGTCCTTGGGAGACAATCTTCCACTCTTGCTATGTCCAATATTGGAAGATTTTAGGCTGACTATGATCTCTATGATTGGCAACGGTACTGGTTTCCATAGCTGGGTTTTAGTAGGTAATATTCTGGTGCGCTGTTAAGTGTACCTCAATATTGCCGATAGCGTCATTAAGCTAGTATTTTCCATCTATGAGTAATTTGGTGCTATTATCACTGGGACTTTTTCAATGCTCTTGACTGTATATTTAATTTACTATACGGCAGGAATGTAGGGTGATTGCTGACAAAAAGCTTTATTATACTTCCTGAGGTATTTGTACCGCTCGCTGCGTGGTATTCTTTTTATTTATTCACGGGGCACACCGACTAGTCACGCATTTATTGGTGTTTGTCACGATATTTGAACCACGATATAGACATTCTCTATTATTGCTAGCGAATGGATCGTTTGCACAAAACAATTATGATTGCCTAGCCCGCATGCTTTTAATTCAAACCGATAAAGGCAGAAGGGTTACGGAGAATTAAAGCCATAGGTAAAAGTAAGCTATAGTCCCATTTACAAGATGCTAACTTAAATAGTTTCTTGCCCATTTTTCGTCACTTTTAATATTGTCTTTCGACAAAACTGTAGATATGTCGCAGGCATCTGGTTGAATCTCCTTTTTGGTTGAATCACTAGCTCGTTCTCTGAATGACGCTATTAAGTTGTATGACTAATTTCGAAGAAAAACTTGAGGCGAAACTGGATAATTATGAACATACTTTGATTTTTAATGTTTAGTTAATGTGTGAGATAAGAGGTTTGTAACATAGTATTTTTGTTGACTCTTGTCCGGTCATGTTCACCCTAACCGGACATTACAAAGTCGGCTATCCCATTCAACGACTTCGCTAAATGACGTTCAGTAAGACGTCGAACGTTACAATCAACGACTTGACGAGTTGTCCTTTAGTCATACAATTGAATAGCGCCATCCAATGAATGCGCTAGTGATTCAACCAAAAAGGAGATTCAACTAGATGCCTGCGACATATATACCATTTATTGTACACACAGCGTCTAGACAAGCGGTAAAATAGTCAGTGGTACGAACTAATTGGTACTTAGCGTAGTAATCAAATGTTTAATTAAACTGTCGCCTTTGCAAACGAAGCAGTGGAGCTATAAGGGATTGAAGTGTGAAACCATTAGGAACTTAGGTTTTTAGGTATTATGGAGAAGCATTCTATTCTATTCTATTCTCTGTGGGGGTGCAAGTACCTGCACCTGGCTCCCTCGAGTGGAACCTTTGTGCATATCCCCAAGGTCTAAACTGCCTTCCTAAGCTTGGACCATTTCCCACTACGCTGGTCCACTGCAGGTTGGTGGGTTGATGGGTTCACATATCTAGATGTGCTAAATCTAGATATGCAGATTTCCTCACGATGTTTTCCTTCACCGTAAGACCGATGGTATACATTGTACTTAAGTTAAAAGAACTCATTGGTACATGTCAGCGCCGGGATTCGAACCCGCATCTCTTGCGTCAGAAGCGGGCGCTTACCCGACTGAGCTACCACCGCTCTGGAGAAGCATTTTTGTTCCATGGATTTCCAAAAGTTGTACAATTAAAGTTGTTCAGATTGACCCCCATGAGTCACGCCTTTTCGTCTTAGTTTACCATTTTTGATGATTAAGCACTACAACTTCTTGTCTAACATTAATGTACCCGATTTTCGAACAAAAGCTGGATATTGCATCGATATTCTATTGTTAAGAGGTTTATTCACAGCTCCGAGAAGTCAATTTTCGTACGACAAAGAGCTTAACCAGATTCTAATAAATGTTATCGTGAAGATACTAGCTTAGCTCTAGATAGAACCTACATAGTTAGGTTAGGTTTCTAGCTGTCATCAGCAAAATCATTCTCAGTGCTTGCTCCTGCACGGTTTTGGACATATTTATACACTAACGAGCAATGAAAAAGTAGCATTGACATTGCAGTAGGTAGGTACTAAGCAAGTTTCTATAACTATATCTATCTATAACTGGTAGTTACTTTCATACAATTTTGACATAATCAAAATAGTAACAATCTGTCAAAATCGTATGAAAGTAACTACCAGTTATGTTATGGATATATAGAGTTATAGAAACTGGCAGTAACAGAGCATTAGAATGTTATCAATCAAAAATGTAAATATTTTAACCAAGTCCTAAAATAAATGTTTTAAAACATTGGGGTGTATTTAGTGTGGAAATTTTGTAAGTGAACTTTTTTATTGCTTTTGAGTGTATTTTTCAGGGACATGCAGCAATGTGAGGGCTCGTCCTTAAAATTGAACCATGTAAAACGCCCCATTACCGATCACTTCGGTCTTCAAAACAGAATTGACTATTATTAAAGTTCCTTTTCTTATGTTTTTGGCTTTGAAATAAATAAATTTATTATTTATTATTTATTATTTTATTTATTTATTTATTAAATTAATTCATATTACAAACAGAAATATAAAGCGACGGAAATTACTTAATAACCAATACTTAATTAAATGTATAATTTTATATAAAATCCGTTCCTTCTCATTGTTGTATTTTGAATTTCAGTAGAAATGCTAGAATGTGGGTCATATTTTCCCATAAAATTGGAAGAAATATATTATGTACAGGGTGTTGCAAAAAGGGTAAACCGAAAGGGAGTAACTCAGGGAGTCATTCTGAGCAACTTTTCTACTAGTTTTGGAAATTCACGAGTATACACAATGATTTCAAGAGGAAGGATACGCTTGTCAGAACGTTTTGTGAAATGAAAATGACACCCGCGCGCTGGTCCTAATTCATAATGCCATATGGCCAATGCGGGAGTGTCATTTTCTAGGGCGGTTGGGCCTGTCCTACACGAGAGAGTGACCCCCTAGCCCGTGTTCTGATATACTGAACGATGATTCTCGTACCATAAATACAAAGAAATAAGTCGCTAGGATAATATAAAAACTTAATATGGCGCGTGGGCTACCCGGATACAGGCATTTAATATTGAAAATTAAGTGTCTGTTTTCTATTTTTTCATAAAATAATCTGATAATGTAATATACCAGGTAAATTAGTTAACAATATAGAGATTGCTTTCTTAACATAGATATTAAAAAAATATTGGCAAGTTATTAACTCAAAATTAAATTTTCCCTAATATTTCATTCTAAATCTACATTATTTTGTTACAGACAATTATGACTAGGCTTTATATTGTTATGACAACCGAGATGAAAGCTTTCTTTGTTAGCTAAAGGAATCCATTAAGTGTATGGATTTAAGATAATACTGAAGTTGAGAGCACAACAGGCGTAGACGGGCATTTCACTTATCTTATGACGTGTTTACATGTTCAAGTCACTATACAATTGAATGCTCTCCTTCTAAGGGGACTTGCACCAATCATCAGTGAAATTAAATCCATTCTCTCTTGCTTTGAAAGTCTAAACTGCCTTCCTAAGCTTGGACCATTTCCCACCACGCTGGTACACTGCGGGTTGGTGGGTTCACATATCTAGATGTGCTAAATCTAGATATGCAGGTTTACTTATAAAGAAAGAAAGAAAGAAAGAAAAACTTTATTTGGCTTAGACAGCAATATTAATTTACAAAGAAAGATGCAATGAAATATAAATATAGGTACTTAATCTAATCAATCTAAATATATATAAGTATATAAATCTAATAATGAGAAAAAAAATATATGTATATATAAGTAATTGGTGATAGGTAATAATTAATATGCTGTCGTCGTCAAAACGGTGTCCACTCAGCTACTGCAGCGCCTTTGGTTGGTTTAAAGGACACTCATGATGTTTTCCTTTCCCGTAAGAGCGATGTTATACATTGTACTTAAGTTAAAAGAACTCATTGGTACATGTCAGCGCCGGGATTCGAACCCGCATATCTTGCATGAGAAGCGGGCGCTTACCCGACTGAGCTACCACCGCTCAAGTCACCCCTAATGTTTTCTATTTATTGCGTCTGTGACAAATGCAAGAGCTTGTAAGGTTTGCCACCGTGGTAAAAGGATGGGCCCGGCAGATTAGCGCAGTGAGTACCTTCTGAAACCACGCCATAACCAAATTATTTTGTAATATTTTTTCTGTACTGCAGTAATTTTACGTACTTAAAAGCGGAAGAAGGGAGTTCAATAACCTCAACAAATATTCGAAAGTACTCAAATTCAAATGGTTTAATCAACGTAAAATTCTACAATTATTTGTCGATAGTCATGTACCACCATTTTACAAAGGCCCCGTCATAAAGGATGAAAGAAATGGCGAAAGAAACTCCTCGAGAGAGTAAATCGAAATAACATGAACGAGGCACAGCAATACACGCAAAGTTGTGGATCAAGCGAGCTGTCATGAACAGTCAGCGACTAACTCGCGTCAGACGTTAAATTTTAAAACAGACTTTCAAAGTAATAGTAGGACTCCTTTATCTTCTTTGAATCTATGTTAACTTAACTTCTATGCTAACTTAGCTGTCTGTTTGAAGTAGGGATAAATATAGTCAAGAAATTATACCTATTTACTCAGAGGAGCTCTTAATCATTATAAAATTTCGCATTGTGTATAATTCTCTATTTATGAGAAGAGTCCTATGAGGTCCTATGAGGTCCTATCGTGGGAGTGGTAGATAGAACTAAAACACAATCTCAGGGAATACTTCACTGTATTTAAAGGTTCTACAAACACAAATATATGCAAGTGAGGTACCTACTGTATAGCTTAATACTAATAACCGCGAAGGCGCAAGCGAGCGTGGTGCAGCCGTCAACGAGTTAGCCGGGACTGAATGCGCGGGCTCCGCTGGCCGGCGGCGCGAGCGGGGGTGCGCGCGGGTGAAGAGGCGATGCGCGGGACGCGGTCTGCGCAGTAAAGCTGCGCAAGAATCGGCTTGGGACGCTAACGTTTTGGCGCGCGATTTGAGTAGCCCTGGTCCTCCCCCTTGTCATCCAAAATCTTTTATTTGGTACAAATACGCATCTTCGGATCACATCACTATATTCACCATCGGACATATTGTGTCACAGTATGATGATTTTCAGAGTCAAAATCAAATCAAAATCAAAATCAAAAATAATTTATTTAACACCATGTAAGCATAGACAAATATTATACAGTGAGAAACATTACATAAAAGATGGTAGGTATAAGTCGTCCATACTAAATGATGACATTAGGTATTTCGCATGGAATTTCAGTGAAGTCCACACTAGACTAAGCCTGTGTCGTGGACTTCGGTAGGCAGATATAACCAAAGTAATTTGTCATGCGCTAGGTGGTACACTGTTGTGTAAAAATAAAATAAAAGTAACAAAATTCTTTAAATTCTAGGTAAGAATTTAAAGAATTTTGTTACTTTTATTTTCAATAGTATAGTCAAACTAGTAATTCCATTAAATAATTACGATCTTACGGGAATACGAACGCTTTAAAATTATATGAACTAGCGTAAGTAAATCAGTTTCAGCACCTTAAATCTAATTAAAAATAATATACTATGTTAAAATTATTTTCGGAATCCCCATAGGAAAATATTTAAAGGTAAAAAGCAATGAAATTTTTAATATTCCCTTAAATTGACATGTCAATAGAGAGCTCGGGAGAATATTTCGTATGAAATCACTTGGAGAGGATGGGAATGTTGTTTATTGACAGTTTCCTTCCATTGCATTCACAGAAATTGACTGTTGAATTATTGGTTTCGTATATGTAGGTGATGTTGAAAATTATGGGATTATAAGGTGGTGAAATTGCTTTTAGGCGATAGGCCCGCTTTTGTGTACTTACTTACTGTTTAAAACTTTGTTGTTAAAAAAAAAAGTTGAACGATCCATATGACATCTCAGCTATTACAACATCCAGGCTTTCTGCTCCAGTTTACTCGGGAGCTAAGCTGGCTGAGCTGAAATCAAGGGGATATGTACAAAGGTTCCACTCGAGAGAGCCACGTACTGGAACTTAGCCCCCTCTCAGAATAGAATAGAATAGATCCAATATGTAGGCAGTATCAAAAATCACTATAATAAATTGACAAAACGTATTAACATTCCTCATATATTATGTAAAAAGACATAGCAATTTTCGAAATTACAGGTGAAATATCCATTCAGTAGCACAAAGGAGAATTTACATTTGCGTGCTACTAAATAAGGGTGTGGTTATATTGAAATTTATTAATGTGGAAGCCGTGGGATTTCAATAAATCATTTATTTGCATAAAATTTTACAGTATATTTGCGGTTGTCAATAAATATTTTTATTAGGTAGGTAGGTACTTAACATTTTTTAAATTACAATATGAATACCGACTTGGTAGGTACTGTTATATTTTTATATAAAATTATACAATATTTTATAACTATGTTGTAAGTAACATCATTATAACAACTGAAATTAACACTAAAGTAAGTTTGTTGTATGTAAATCTTCTGTATGTGATTCACGGAGAATACTGTATTTATTTATCTATTTATATAAGGCACATCAACAGTAGGTACATGTTACAATACACTTACAAAAGATAGGTTAGAGAGGTACTTATCTGTAACATGTACCAATTACAGACATGCTCAACACTTGTTGGCACATAACAAAACATACCTAAAAATTAAGGAGCGTCACTCAACAATATTGTAAAAATAATAAAAACAGTTCATTTAAATTAAGTAATACTTCGAACAAACACACTTGACTTCTTTATAATGAATAGTAGTAATTTACGTGTAGATAAATAATATTTTCAAGCATGAGCGGACCCTTACCCGACAATTTCCATGAAAAATGTTTAAACCGCTTTTTCATGTTACGTTAGTTTCGCATAACTTTATAGCTTCGTGCAAGTTTTAATTTCATAACTACAGTTCGTAACCCGTTTTCGGCTGTTTTTTGCGTTCCCATGTAAATTTCAGTCAAGTTTAAAATTTTTGTGGTATACGTATTTACGTATACACGCTCAAAAGGCTTAGGTTAGTTCAACTTGGGACCTAAGTAAACCCAATTTCGTAAAAAAAAATTAATAACTTACAACATGTTGAGTACCTATTTAACCAACGTAACTACAACTACAACTAGATAGATGAAATAAGTTTTCAAATGAATACAATATATTATACACAGTTTGCCTATTTAACCTAAATCACAGTCGGCTTAACATATTTGACTTAAAAGTGGTAGAGAGGTAGCAGGAGAGATATAGGATATGTATTATCTTATATTTATCTTTTATCTTTATTTATCCCGGAATTCCCGCGGGAACTTTTTAAGGCGGAGTTGAGCTCGCGAGCAGGATCATAGACAGCCCCGTAGACGGAATAGGCCTAGGTGAACTTATACACTCACGGGCAATGAAAAGGTTCCACTGAGAAAAGCACTAAATTACTCCTTAACGGAAAATGCTAGCTTAATAACGCCTTCTTCAACATTAAAGTACATTTAACAGAGCATCAAGATATGACCAACTAAAATAATAATATTTGGTAAAGAATAAAAAAAATAAATAATAAAAAAATAGGGGGTTTTTGAAAAAATAGGGGTCATTTGAGTAGAACTTTTTCATTGCCCGTGAGTGTATTTGGACTTTGAAACAAAGGTTAAAGTTTATAACAAAAATAAATGATGCAAACACATTTGTATCAGAATCAAACATCATGTTCAGTGCTTACTTTTCTTTAATCCCATGACGATTTTCTGATAAGTGTTCAAAATTCTTACTACTCGTATCGGTAAGGAACTTTTAAGTATAATAGAGGAATATACCTATTATAAATAATACTATATCTTGAGTTACTACTAGACCAGTAGTAACTCAAGATATAGCACAGCCATTATGAAAAAAGTCTACATCGCAACTCGCAACTCAACTCAAGCTACGATCTTCAGTGACGCCTACAGCCTACAAGAATAGTCATTCACACTGTCGAAGAACCATTGAAAATTTCAAACTCTTATTCAAACGAATATAAGCTTTATACGCCAAGCAATTAAGCTTAGATTGGTGTGGTGAGAGATACTAATTATTGCCAGGAGAAAGAAGCGGCGAGAAGCCTGTGAAATCATGCGAGATCGTAAACTATAGTTATAGTGGAGTCGAGTAGGGATGGGCTATGGTATAACCATAAATGTTTTTAAATAATGTTTTGATATTTCTTCAGCGTAGCAAACCCTACTGTACTCTGTGCATTATATTATTGGTTTCTTGACAGTCGAAATCCCATACATATTGGATGACTGCAAAGGAAAACCAACTTTACTAACCAGACATACTCGTAAGGAAACGTCAAGAATACAATAACATAGTGGAAGCTCTATAGTCCAGTTTCTTACCAACAAGTAAAACAAAACATAACTATAATTTGAAAAAAAAAATACTCAGAACAGTCAGTATGATAGTGACATAATATGGAACGCTAATGGGAGGTGGAACTTTGTCATGATGTAATTGCTCTTGAGTGACAAAGTTCCATGACATGAGTCCTATGACGTTAGATTGAGAAGGTAAACCAACTGTATTTACCAGGCATAAGGATATTATGCCCGGTAAATAAAGTTGGTTTTCCTTTAAAAACAACCAAGTGACGAATAAAAGTTACGGATTTGACAGCTGTCACAGGGCTCATGCTTCATTTTACAAAGTATAATAAAACATCGATAGCTGTCTCTTTTCCTTATCAGTGTTTCCCCTCACTATGTCTCGAGCACACTGCGCTCTGTAAAGTGGCATACGCTCTTTCCAACGCCGCCATTCATATTAAAGGACTTTACTAGGTAGCGAAATTTAATAAAACTATACACAATAGAAGCTGCTTGATCATGTTTCGTGTGAAAATACATTACTATTATGTTCTAGACGATGAATGGATTGCGGTGCTGATGTTAAATTTTAAATTTGAGAGTGATTTTATAATTACAGGATGTTGTCACTGGATGATAAGTCGTTAAGTAGCTACTACTTTTGAAATAATAGGTTGTAGATTCAATATGGTATACTGCTTTAATTTTTTTATTCCATGCGGGAAAAGAGGAGTGTTATAAGTTTATCGTATCTGTGTAAGTATATGTATCTGCCTGTGGTAGCGTAGCTCCCAAAATGCTGAACCGATTTTCGTTTTGTTTTTTTTAGTGTGGTAGGTAATCCTACCCTGAGTATCCTTATTCATCCTTACTAATATTATAAATGCGAAAGTAACTGTGTCTGTCTGTCTGTCTGTCTGTATGTCTGTCTGTTACTCTTTCACGCCAAAACTACTGAACGGATTTGAATGAAATTTGGTATACATACGGTCTAAACCCTGGGAAAGAACATAGGCTACTTTTTATCCCGGAATTCCCACGGGAAAACTTTTTAAGGCGAAGCGAAGCGCGCGGGAACAGCTAGTGTTTTATAAAAATCACTTCATTTATCCCTCAGACATACCATCACAATCTAAAACATAATGTCCTTTTTTGTTCGGGTCTAAATACAAATGATAGTAGAACATTTTGTATTCACGTATTCCATTTGTTCACAAAACGCGCAGTTTATTCAGATGAAGTACCCTGCTCAGAAAATTTGGACATCAGGTAAAGCAATTTCATTCATAAAACGAGGAAGAGTACAGAAGTAAAGGTTAACAGAATTACACATATTCTCAGAAATTAGAGTTAAAGGTTATTCGTCGGAGAAATATACAAAGTAAAATAAGATAAGAAATTCTTTATTTGTACACAAAAACATGGACACAATAATAGAAAAATATGTGAGTAAAAACTAAGTATAATATGTATGCAATAATTTACTTTACTTCTGTACTATCTGTTTATGTTTTTGTGTTTACAAAATGCCGAACCCACCACCTGAAATTAAGAATAGCGAGAAATGACGGTGCCTACTACTGCCTACCCAATTATTATTCATGTAAGTTTGCATCATTTATTTTTGTTATAAACTTTAACCTTTGTTTCAAAGTCCAAATACACTCACGGGCAATGAAAAAGTTCTACTCAAATGACCCCTATTTTTTCAAAAACCCCCTATTTTTTTATTATTTATTTTTTTTATTCTTTACCAAATATTATTATTTTAGTTGGTCATATCTTGATGCTCTGTTAAATGTACTTTAATGTTGAAGAAGGCGTTATTAAGCTACCATTTTCCGTTAAGGAGTAATTTAGTGCTTTTCTCAGTGGAACCTTTTCATTGCCCGTGAGTGTATTTGGACTTTGAAACAAAGGTTAAAGTTTATAACAAAAATAAATGATGCAAACTTACATGAATAATAATTGGGTAGGCAGTAGTAGGCACCGTCATTTCTCGCTATTCTTAATTTCAGGTGGTGGGTTCGGCATTTTGTAAACACAAAAACATAAACAGATAGTACAGAAGTAAAGTAAATTATTGCATACATATTATACTTAGTTTTTACTCACATATTTTTCTATTATTGTGTCCATGTTTTTGTGTACAAATAAAGAATTTCTTATCTTATTTTACTTTGTATATTTCTCCGACGAATAACCTTTAACTCTAATTTCTGAGAATATGTGTAATTCTGTTAACCTTTACTTCTGTACTCTTCCTCGTTTTATGAATGAAATTGCTTTACCTGATGTCCAAATTTTCTGAGCAGGGTACTTCATCTGAATAAACTGCGCGTTTTGTGAACAAATGGAATACGTGAATACAAAATGTTCTACTATCATTTGTATTTAGACCCGAACAAAAAAGGACATTATGTTTTAGATTGTGATGGTATGTCTGAGGGATAAATGAAGTGATTTTTATAAAACACTAGCTGTTCCCGCGCGCTTCGCTTCGCCTTAAAAAGTTTTCCCGTGGGAATTCCGGGATAAAAAGTAGCCTATGTTCTTTCCCAGGGTTTAGACCGTATGTATACCAAATTTCATTCAAATCCGTTCAGTAGTTTTGGCGTGAAAGAGTAACAGACAGACATACAGACAGACAGACAGACAGACACAGTTACTTTCGCATTTATAATATTAGTAAGGATGAATAAGGATACTCAGGGTAGGATTACCTACCACACTAAAAAAAACAAAACGAAAATCGGTTCAGCATTTTGGGAGCTACGCTACCACAGGCAGATACATATACTTACACAGATACGATAAACTTATAACACTCCTCTTTTCCCGCATGGAATAAAAAAATTAAAGCAGTATACCATATTGAATCTACAACCTATTATTTCAAAAGTAGTAGCTACTTAACGACTTATCATCCAGTGACAACATCCTGTAATTATAAAATCACTCTCAAATTTAAAATTTAACATCAGCACCGCAATCCATTCATCGTCTAGAACATAATAGTAATGTATTTTCACACGAAACATGATCAAGCAGCTTCTATTGTGTATAGTTTTATTAAATTTCGCTACCTAGTAAAGTCCTTTAATATGAATGGCGGCGTTGGAAAGAGCGTATGCCACTTTACAGAGCGCAGTGTGCTCGAGACATAGTGAGGGGAAACACTGATAAGGAAAAGAGACAGCTATCGATGTTTTATTATACTTTGTAAAATGAAGCATGAGCCCTGTGACAGCTGTCAAATCCGTAACTTTTATTCGTCACTTGGTTGTTTTTAAAGGAAAACCAACTTTATTTACCGGGCATAATATCCTTATGCCTGGTAAATACAGTTGGTTTACCTTCTCAATCTAACGTCATAGGACTCATGTCATGGAACTTTGTCACTCAAGAGCAATTACATCATGACAAAGTTCCACCTCCCATTAGCGTTCCATATTATGTCACTATCATACTGACTGTTCTGAGTATTTTTTTTTTCAAATTATAGTTATGTTTTGTTTTACTTGTTGGTAAGAAACTGGACTATAGAGCTTCCACTATGTTATTGTATTCTTGACGTTTCCTTACGAGTATGTCTGGTTAGTAAAGTTGGTTTTCCTTTGCAGTCATCCAATATGTATGGGATTTCGACTGTCAAGAAACCAATAATATAATGCACAGAGTACAGTAGGGTTTGCTACGCTGAAGAAATATCAAAACATTATTTAAAAACATTTATGGTTATACCATAGCCCATCCCTACTCGACTCCACTATAACTATAGTTTACGATCTCGCATGATTTCACAGGCTTCTCGCCGCTTCTTTCTCCTGGCAATAATTAGTATCTCTCACCACACCAATCTAAGCTTAATTGCTTGGCGTATAAAGCTTATATTCGTTTGAATAAGAGTTTGAAATTTTCAATGGTTCTTCGACAGTGTGAATGACTATTCTTGTAGGCTGTAGGCGTCACTGAAGATCGTAGCTTGAGTTGAGTTGCGAGTTGCGATGTAGACTTTTTTCATAATGGCTGTGCTATATCTTGAGTTACTACTGGTCTAGTAGTAACTCAAGATATAGTATTATTTATAATAGGTATATTCCTCTATTATACTTAAAAGTTCCTTACCGATACGAGTAGTAAGAATTTTGAACACTTATCAGAAAATCGTCATGGGATTAAAGAAAAGTAAGCACTGAACATGATGTTTGATTCTGATACAAATGGCGAGGTATATTACGAGTAATCTCTAAGTACTTATCTCGTGTGACGCACGTCTTTTCCGAAAAGTCTTTTTGGGACAAATATTTTGTTTATCTTAGCGGTTCTATCAAAACAACAGAATCCTATGACAATATTTATCCTCACAGTGGTGAACTCTGCGACCGAAATAACCTTTTGTTAGTTTTACTTCCACGCGAATTCACAGTTCGAAAAGTTTTACGTAAAAATCTGGGTTTAGTTTTAGACTCCGATAAAAATAGTTGCCATACAATAGTAATTAACTTTTTTCGAGCATCGTGAAGGTATATAAAAGTTGATATATCATTAGCGTATACCGATATGAATATATAAAAAACCTATTTCTAAATTACATAATAACGATACGTAGACAGAGACCTTCATCCTGGCCTTTACGTCACAAGCGACTGACATTACGAGTATCCAAGGATCGCATTACTTGAGGGTTTCTCTGCAACTAGACACGGCTATGAAGACCGGCCAGACCTCGAACCCGACACCAAGGTCGGACCGCAGTGTCAGGTTAGTTCGTCGGTTAACTGACAACCTAGCATGCTCGGCTGAGTCTTAATGAACATGACGTAGATACTTCCAAGTTCAAGTATGTAAGCATGTATGTAGTTATGTATAAACGGTCGAATGGCGTAGTGGTTAGTGGCCCTGACTGCTATGCCGAAGGTCCCGGGTTCGATTCCCGGCTGGGGCAGATATTTGTTTAAAGACAAGCAGTGGGCAGATACGGGCTGATAATGATGATGATGATGATTTGTACTCGGGTCTTGGGTGTTGATATTTATATTTAATATCTATCTATCTATGTATTTGTGTAGATATATCAGCTGTCCGATACCCATAACACAGGCTCTGCCTAGCTTGGGGTCGGGTGGCCGTGTGTGAGATTTCCACACATATTATTATTATTATAAACTCACGAGCAATGAAAAAGTTCCAGTGACAATAGCACCAAATTACTTCTAACAGAAAAGATTAGCTCAATGACGCCGTCTGCAATATTGAAGTACATTTAATAGCGTATCACAATATAACCAACAAAAAAACGTAATATTTTCATAAATGTTTTAATTCAATGTTTTGAAAAATTGCGGTCATTTGGTAAGTGAAACTTTTTCACTGCTCGTGGATGTACTTCCATCCGCGAGGGCCTGGTGCTCTATTCCAATGTGTTAGAATGATATCGCCGAGATAACTTTTATCTCGGGTGAAACAAAAAAATGCCTTTGAATTTATATATAAAATGTTATTCTAATTGGCAAACATGGTACCACATTTATTTCATGAATCACTTCAGCGTAACCAATACCTCCAATTAAACATTTAATAGGCCATCGGTATTCTGTCAATTAACCTAGTTTTGTTTAGATTAGACCTGGTATAATAGTCTAGTAAATTTTCCGACGGACATACTACACTTTCATGAAAGCTTTCACAGAAACTGAATCTGTCCCAAAAGCCTTGTTTTCAGTGTTTTAATATAGTATGATGAGCGAGCGCTTTAGGTGACAATTTTGGAGAAGACGAAGCGCTTTTGTCGAAAATGTTTATGACATATGACCCCTGACGACAAAATTAAAGTATGAGAATTTAAAACATACTAAAATACTAGAGACAAAAGCATAACATTTCCATTTTTAATCAGTTATTGTATCCTGAAACCGAAAAGAAAAATACCTATTTAACTTTTTCCTTGATCTATAGACCTATAGGTACCGGTTCCATACACCACCCAGTAGTGTATAGATCAAAGAAAACGTTTTTTTTTTCTTTTTCAGTACAGTTTCAGGATACAATAACTGCATACATACAAATACCGTTCTAAATTTGAGGCTTCTATGTCTGCTAGAAGTGCCTAAAACTTCCTGTGAGCTTGAGAGAGTGAGTGAGTGACAAATTGAGAAACTTTGACTAAATTTTTAATTATAAAAATACTGGTTAAAAATTTATTCAGTTTGGGTTTATAGAATATCTAATTGTATTCTGAAAATCCAGACATCTAGCAATTTTTATGACATAGTTATAGGGGGTCGAAAATGGCCTGAACAACTTCGAGAAAAGGATGGGGCGGTGCCGCTGTGTTTGCTCAAATTAAAAATTCATCTATTTTAATTATTAATTCAGTCCAGATTGATATTTTCATGTTCTTCCATGGTTTAGTATCAGTGGACTAAGTAATTCTGTAGACTCTAGCTGGACCTAGTAATATGATTTTAGCCGATGTTCGTAGGTTTCTTCAGATGGGATTGATTGAAACATTACCCTCGGGAGCTGTAATTTAGTTCCTGATGGCGACAAATTAGTTTGCCCTTTACCTTTCAGGCAATTTGTTAAACGACCCCTAATCAATAATCGAGACACTATAGTCAGGTTGGAGTCGAAATGTGAAGATTTTGTTATATTTTTTCACCTTTTTACCTACTTATGTAATATTTTATATAAAATACACAGAGTCATCATCATCACAAAACATACTCTTATTATGGCGTATGATAAGCAAATACTTAAGTATCAAGATTTAAATACTTACTTTTACTCCTTTCAGAAATAACTTGTAAAGATATTTAGTTACAGAGGTTTGTTTGTTGTATTTGTATGTAAATTGAAACCTCAAAGTTATTACATCAATCATGGTTGCTAGATTTTATTACACGAGTACATAAGTGACTAAATTGACGTTCGATAGGTGAGCCACTAATCCTATTATGAATTGGGATTAGACGCCTAATACTCAATGTGTTTATTGTGAATAGTTAGTATTAATTTATTATCCAGGTTATATTGTAAAAAATCTATAAATCTATTTATACGTATTTTTAAAAGCGTTATATTTCCTTTTAAAACATTAGAATTAAAAACATTGGAAGAAATTGGCAAAAATCGGTATTACCCGAAATTCGGAATAACCCACCTGCACTATATATACAGGATTGCAAACATGATTGGAAATTTCCAACGACAAGAGATCAAACAAGCTGAAAGTGGGTGCCTCCGGGGCCGTGACTGCAACACCCTGTATTATCTGTGTGCCCGCACTTTTAACCTCAACGATGTGTCACCGAAAAAAGTTCCTTTTATCGTTTTAAAAGCTATTCGTTAAAAAGTCAACAATAGAGTTGGCATTATGAGGCAACTGTATGCGGGCTTTGTGCTGGGCGGACGCTTCCTAAAGTTGCACAAAGCGAAAATTGTGAGAGCTGTACGGCTGAATTTTACTACAGGAGTATTATTTTGTTGCTCGGGACATACAGATGAAGGTGAAGCGAAGAGTGAGTACGCGTACGCACTAGTGGGATTTGAGAAACAGAATAGTCTAGTCGGCTGGAGTGGTGTGGTGTAGGTAGACTTCTTTGTGATAAGGCTTTGTCCATGAGTGAAAGGGTAACTTTTTACTTAAAAAATATGTTATTTTCTGTCCTCTGTTTATTTTTTTGTATGAGTAGGTACACGAAAGTTATAGATTTATTATAGTGTTACATAGTTCTATCTATCTATGACATTGTCACTAGCAGCACCTGATGATGGTGAATTGATAATAATTACTTTCAAAAGGCTTGGTAAGCATGGCCATCGTCATTCACAACGGATATTAGAAATATGACAGGGTGTGATCAGAATTATTAAACACTTCTCTTACATTATTTGTTCTTAACTTGTTGTAATTTTCTAGTGGCACGCGACAGCACTGTGTATTGAAGGCATTAAAGCGTACGTATAATTTAAACAGTATTTTTTATTCAATGAGGTTCGTTGACCTGTGATTACTGGAAAATATAACAATCACGCAACTAGTTAACTTCTTGGCTTTACTTTTTATTTGTTTTCTGTCTGGGTTCGTTGATTACTGTAGTTGGAGGTTTGAGGCGACTGGTTAATTTGATTTGAAATATGAAAAGTATTTTTTCTTCACCAATCTTTAAAATATGTATAAAAAATCAAAAAAAAATGTTAGTTGAGCTAAAACTCGGAAAGGGCTTGATCAATTTCGAATATTTTGGTGTTGAAAGTCGTGTGTCGTATACTATGTATTTCGTGTTTATTCTACAGTCAGATTATTTGTCAGGTTTTTGGGTTTAAGTATATACTAGTGCTGTTCCCAGCTTCCCAGCTGCAACATCTCAGGCCCAAGTGGCCATAATGATACTTTACCTACGATGGTAGAGGGTACCTTAACAAGAAGCAGTTTTTAATCACAGTATCTATTGAACAACTGTCCTGTCAACAACTGTCTGTAACTAGCTGTCCCCGCGCGCTTCGCTTCGCCTTAAAAAGTTTTCCCGTGGGAATTCCGGGATAAAAAGTAGCCTATGTTCTTTCCCAGGGTCTAGACCATATGTATACCAAATTTCATTCAAATCCGTTCAGTAGTTTTGGCGTGAAAGAGTAACAGACAGACAGACAGACAGACACAGTTACTTTCGCATTTATAATATTAGTTAGGATTAGGATTGTTCTCGTATTTAATCACAAAAATATATCATTGATTACTTTTTAACTCGGTATTTCCATTAGAAAACCTTTTGGGAGTAGTTTACGCAAAAACCCCAGTACGGACAAGATATTTTTATGATAAAATCAGGTCAGTGTTTTATATTTTAACTAAGTCAGGTGGGCATAAGCGAGCGGGCGGACCGCGTAAAAGGCTAAATATATTCATAATTAGATGGTAGTACCTACGTTGCTTGTTATCCCTATTTAACAACCTCGCACCGGTTAAATAGGTTTTTTTACGCCTTATTTAGGGCTTCGTTTAGTACCTACTTACCGAGTTCATTGCATGGGTGAATTTTCATGTGAGTAATGTAAAATTTATGACCAAAAGCCACTTTTACCGTTTAGTAAAAATCTGCTGCTACATAGTACAGGGTGTCCTGTTAAACAACGCCATGCCAGTGATATAACTTTTTTGATAGTTTTTGTTGTTTGTTGATTATACTTTTCCACCTGGTATTTTATGCTATAATGTCCAAGGTAAACCTATTATAGTTAAAGGTCTTCTACCTCATAATTCTTGTCTAAAAGAACCTCTATATCACTAGCAAACCCTTAACAGCTTAAGTAATGCCAGAAGAGGCTGATAAATTTCCAAATACTATCACAAATAGAGGTTAATTTTCCTTGGCTAGATTTACGAGAAAAGGTTAAGCTTCTACGGTCAATTTATGAGATCCATATGACATTGGTTGCGACCGTGCGAATTTCCTATTTTTTGAGTTTTATATTACTTACTAGTTCCCATTTTTTTAGTTTATATAGTACTAGAATTTGTACCTTGAAATACTCATTTATTCATTCATAGATAGGACAGTTTGTTAGTTTGACAAGATACCAAAATGTAAGGGTACTTATGAAGCTGGCCGTTCGTGCATGTTTCAATTAATAAGTCACATCATAACGACATACAGGCTGTTAGGTTAACTAGTTGCTGTTTCGACCGAGTAGCTCAGTCTGGGCAAAGGCGACTGGCGCTGGCTCTATAAATACATTAATCTAAAAGGTCCTTTTAAAACCTGAAAGCCGTATAATACCGTTAGTGGCTATTGTTCCCAATTAAACTCCCAAGCGTACTGGCGGACAGAAAAACTGACCCAAACAGGAACAGGGTGAAAATTTAATAGTGGTATATCGCCTTGGCAGGTGATTTTTTCATACTGAGCCACTTTTATTGTGTAAACCACGCAGAAATCGCGAAAAAAACAGATTTTTTGGTTGAGTACATATTAAAATGGACTGTAAAATATCTGAATCTTTTGCCCGATTTCAGAGTTCCCAAAGGATATGTCACTGATAAAATTTCCCGCTGTATAAAAGCTTCAGTTGTATCGCATGCGACAGTCGGTTTTGTTTTTTATGTCCATAGGTGGACATACGTTGTTGCCGTAAAAGCCTATCGCCTAATACACCCTCCTGTTTGGATAGTTACATAGGGAGAAGTGTAGTTTTTTCAGTTTATCAACTTAAAATCTGTGATTGTGAAATAGATTTTTTGATTATTTTGTAAGTCGAACTAAATGTTTATTTACTATGCCAAGCTCTCACAGTTTTCTAGTTTTGCTAGATAATTTTAGGCAATTTACAGTAGATTAAGTAATCTTCTCCTTAGGCTGCGTCCCAGTAAGTACATTATAAAATGTATCTGTCCGATAACAATAATGTTGTCACTGTCTAAAACATAATTTCAGAGAGAACCATTTCCGTTTTTGACCCCATATAACATTGTTCTGGAAAAACTAGATGTCTGTATTTCAGTAGGCAATTGTAGAAACCCGGTATATTTCAAATATCGCATTAAATCTGAACCATTTTATTATGTATACTTATTTATTTTACAAATATCACTTCTCTTTCCACCTGTGTTCTGGCAGCAAGTATATATCACTCTTCGGGACAACCTTCCAACTGGAGACACATAAATACATCAGGGTGACAATTAAGTGAGTAACCGAGCGAGTCGAATCAATTCCCGAGAAACACTGCCCTTAACTTTAAGCTATTGGCCGTTTAAACAGTATTTTGTAGTAGTATTGCTCGAAATATATGTGTCTTGTTCACTAAAATAGCTGCTGTGCAGAAGGTTCCAGGTTCGATCCCTTATGGATTGATGTTTGTTGATCTTTCATTACAACTTTAATGATTTCGGCAAACCAAAGTATACCCTTGATTAGATAAGAGTGTATTTTTTCCAAGAATTCACACAGAGAAGCTTTTTAAGCCGAATCAAATTGACAATAATAAGTACCTAATAAAACTATGCCATTACTGTTAGGATTTCAAGCGTGCTTTTTTTTCTTTTCAACAGAAATAGTTCACAGACTTCTCAGTTGCATTTCGCTTGAAGAAAATAAAGGTTTTGAAAAAGTGGGGTTGCAAAGAAATATTGTATTCACTTGGAACGCTCAGCACGTCTGATAATCCTTGTTGAGTCCAAGTTATGGCCTCGCTAAGTGACGGGTTTAAATGTAGTTGCAATGTCGTGATTTGCAATTTCTACTACGTGTATTAACACTGTTGGAAACGGAAATATTGCCGTTCTAATTTTTTATAATTTCCCTTAACTTTCCACTAGGTAGGTATGTACCCGGAAAAGTTTACGGGCATATTTCCACTTAGTGCACATTCCCAGGGAATCTATTTAAATTTGTCTGAATATTCTAAGGGTTTTCCCGTTACAAAACAAAAGGAGTGAGTGTTACAAAGTATTCACAGTGTTCCGAAACGGTATTCAGGTTCTAATTTATAACTATTTATCAATACTATACTCGTAACAAGACTAAAAGAATTGACATAAGGAAAAATCTCTATGTGGGAGTCAAGTTAGCTGTACATATTGGAAAAAAGAGAGATGTGGTTAAAAGCTTTATGTTCTACAGTAATTATAAGTTTGGAAATGCATTGTACCTTGATTTGGCACAGTTATTCCTTAGTTTAGTATTCGGGGTGGATTTATACCGAGACCGTTCGAAAATATATTTGCTAACATTTTTCATCGGCTCAAAGATACATTCGGTATTTTATTACACACGCTGACATCACGGGTGAAACAAAAAGCAACCCACTCCGACGTATCTGTGAAAACTCATTGTTTTTACCAGAACTTCATAAGCGGACGCCGTACATTTTGCGTTGTGTAAAACCAGCGCCAAAATAGTGCACTCTGTAGATAACCCTTAAAAATTATAGCGTGGACTAGCGCGGTCGCGCATTTGAGGAAAAAATGCTGTTTCAGTGAAAAAGAGCTTGTTTGTAAAAGATTTCCTTTTTTCATAAAGAAGCCGGCGTTTTAGTGTTGCTAAAAGGAAAATAAAGCGTATAACTAGTTACTTAGCTGGCTGGGATTTGCATATCTGTTGTGCTGGTTTTGCAACCGTTTTCGGTTGTGCGTTTATTTTTTTATCCGTTTTTGGTTGATTTGGCTAAGATTCGGAGAACTTTTTGTATTGATATAAGGAACTGATTTTTAGAAACTGATTAACCAACCTGCATTTCTTTTTCTGACATTTCATTAGAACCACCCTTGTAAACTTAACTCCAGCATCTAAAATCTCACTTTACCTAACTACATAATTATTATTAACACGTGTATTCCGTATAGTAGCTTTCTACAAAGCATTAGTACAATATACCACCCAAAAACACAGCACCAACGTAATGACGTAACGTTTTATGTAAACTCCGTCACGTACGTAGGTGCGAATACGTTGTACAACACACGCACGTCCGTCGAAATTCATTCCGCAGGGTATGTGACACATCCCTGGGCGGGTACATGCATTATAAACAAGATTATTGTGTCAGCTAACCAACTCAACCGTGGGCTTCGTTTTTTCAACGTGCGGCCGGTGAAATTTTTAGGCTGGCAATTTTCGAGGTGGGAATTTTGTTATAACTTTAGTTAGCTGGGTAGCTGAGACTTGGTAGAGAGAATACGGTGGTTGGGTATTTAACACGTTCAACGCCATCAAAAATTTAGTGAATTTCCATTGGGGCCATGGCGGACAGAGCTGGGCGACAACAAGCTTTTCCATTCGGGCCGTGTCGGACAACGGTGACCGCGAGTCAGAGTCTTTTTTGACTTGCTCCCAGAGGCCGACGGGCAGTAATTCTTAGGCGATTGCAATGAAGGTTGACCCGCGTGGCTCTCTAGTATGTCCTATACCACTTGGTTTTTTGAAAATGTTTAAGATAAATTTTTTTAAATCAAATATCTAGGATCATGACGCCCGTCATGTTTTTTTTTATTAAAAAGGGAACTATGCGGATAAAATCACATGGTGGGTCGTTTGTAATTGATATATGTACATAAATTAAGGGATCTTTTGAAAAACTGTCGGTCTTTTAAGTTTGGGGCAAAGTTAGCTACTAGTGGGGGGTGGGCGACACATCGTGGCCGGGGCTGACCCGCGCGGCTCTGTGCAACGAATTTTCGGTTTTCCTTCCTTGGAGGCCGCGTCGGTCATTGCTGGGTGATACCCCATAACTCAGTAAATAATCAATATAAATACACCGCTGTTAAATAGAATACTATTAAAATCGGTTTATCTATTAAAATAACTCAAAAAAAAGTTGCGAAATTTTGACATTTTACTGATTTGCATTTGACCCGATTGAAATATACCACTGTCGCCCAGCAGTGACCGACATGGCGTGGAACGTGTTTAAGGGTAGATGTTGGGGTGTTGTATTATATTAGATGTGCTTAATTGTGGTATTGATAACTTATTTATACACATGTGTTTAATGTGTGGGTCTTGTGTATTGTATATTTTTAAGACAGTACATTCAGCGATCTAGTTGTAAAGCATGTTTACCCGCAAACATGCTGTATAGCGTCACCAATTTTAAAACTGACATCTCAGATGTATTTTTAAATTTTAAATACCGAATTTGTAGTGCTTTTATCACATGTAACATTAATTAAGGAGCACACAGCTTCAGTAATTTCCGTAGTAAACACCCCGTCTGACTACGGACAGGCTCCATCACACTGCGGTATCATTTTAGTGAGTAATTTTGCAACATGGCAACACGTGCACCATATCCGGTACAGTGGCCGTCCGAAATTACAAAACAGAGTGGTCAACGCTAACTTTGCAGCATGAACAAGTAGAAACCAAACCAGTTTATTAGGGACACAATTATTTTTTGTCATTTCCGACGTGGTATCGCTTTTAAATTGATTTAGGGCTAAGTACATCAGCTAAGCAAAAAATATGTTCTATCGTTTACTTGTTGCAAATTTAGCATTGGTAGACTCTAGCATCTAGGTAGGTTATTTTTCTTTTAAGGTCCTTCATTCAGATCTAATTATTAGCTACCAAAAAAAAAACATATACAACATAAATGAGGTACCCGGTTTTGCGAAAAATATTACAACGTTAATATTTAAGAGATAAATAAACCGTAAATTTGAATTTAAGGTTTGTTAATCAACGGATTACAAACACGTCCACATAAACGTTTCATTCATAAATTACAGGTATTTATTACCGGCTACTTGGGGAGAAGGATTTGTTAAAGGTTACCGAGTTGGGTTTGATTTATTAGTGTCGGTTTATGGCCACCACATTACTTATTTTTGGCAAATAATTTATTTATTTTCAACCTTACCGATGTTAAAAGCGTTCGACAATAATTGTTGAATGGGTAATTCGATTTTGATGAGAAGTAGGCATGGATGCTGACGATTGAGACATACATCATTATGTGTAATATAGAAAATGGAGTCACTGTTTTAGAAATCTTTATAGGAAACATTGTATTTTAGTTGTACCAAAAACAAAATTAAGAAATAAATAACATAATTGCGTATTTAAATTACCTACATGGAAATGGAGCGTTTAATTCAAGTCTTCTTATGTACGCTCCAGTTAGCTTAAAATTTTAATTCATATAATTTTCTTAAAGGAATTTACTGAAGAACAGAACAGATATTTTAATGAAATTTTGAGAATCCCTCCGATATTTATAATATTTTCTACTATACCTTCTGGTTTTAAGTTGCATTTCCTATAATGAGGTATTAAAACAGGACTTTTACAATCATCAATAGGAACTAAATATCACGTCTAATAAAAAAAAACACACACACCTACGTCTTTTACTATATATCTAGTCTATTAATATTAACCAAAATGACAAACCAAGCTAAAATATATTAAAGATACATCACTATACCTACCTGTAATACACAAGACTAGACGTAAATTAATAACACCCCTTTCTAGCGTTCGAGTTTAAACCTCCCCAAGTATTTCAAGTGCAAACAAATAAACAAAAGGTGTCAATTTATTTTCAACGACCTCCAGCAAACACTTTCAGCTCCCGTGCTCTAATTTGACTCGAGAAAGTTCTTTTCGCCCAACATTTACAGGTGTTTGCTCAATAAACACCCTAGATATTGGCCCTTACTACTCGTTCACCGGGCAAACAGTGTAAGTAAGCTTTTCCAATTGCAGGATCGAGCTTTGCAAAGCTCATGTTCCGTTACTGGGGGGTCACTTTCTAAATCGACGAACGAAGCTTTCTCGAACTTTCAGAGCGGTGGGCTAACTACGGCTCTATGTCGTTGTATTAAGCGTGCCGATTGCTTGACAGTTTTTGTTTGTTTATGCGTCGGTTTATAGAGTGACCCCTAGCTAAGGTACTCATATTGTTTGGACGCGGAAAACGGCTGGAAAGCGCTTAGAAAAGTAGCTTTAGGAAGTTATGAAAAACTTTTAGCTCGCTTCGAGTTGAGCTCAATCTAGAACTGGCTTTTCTGAGGGTATTGTCCATGATATTTTTATTAAAAGGGATATGTAGAAACATAATTGATGTACCTATGTGTCTGTTTCACAATGACTGGAATACGCATCACATAAAATATGTTATATGCCAAGTTAAACTTTTATAAAATCTCCAAATCTGTTAGCATGCATAATGATCTTTTTACCGCTTCAACCAGAAACATAATCATACTTTGTGAAACAGGCAGTTTATATTTCAGAGTAGAAACGTAACCATTATATTTCTCTTACGTACCACAACTTAGCATTTAAATGAGTGAATTTCGAATCTATGTTTCAAACGCAGACTGTGCCGGTTTTAATGAACTGCAAATCGCACAGGATATTTGAAACCACATCGCAATTAACTCCTCGAAATTGGTTTATTTTACTCCGTACTGCCTTATATGAACTAGAATCGGGGAAACGTTTAATACCTGTGTAGTTGTGTACTAGGTATCCTATTAGATACTACAATTACATTTGGTTCAATGAGTATTCGGATATTTAAGGGCTGTCACAACACTGCGTATACTGTAGACAGTTACTAAATTATGTGGTAGATGTTCGTATTTGAGATACAAAATTGTGGATGGGTTGTGCATATATATAATTTATTTATTTCAGACAATTTGTCCATATAAAAACACGGTTTACAACACTTACATTCTAATATCTACTTAATAACGAAAACAGATTTTGTTCTTAAGACTAGTTGCCAGACAAGTGGACTGTCATTTCTTTGTGCTATAGCACTTAGGATACTGTTACGGCTCCCCCGCACTCTGCCCAAAAGAGAGGCCGACTTCTTGCACCAGATTGCATTGAAGCCGTCTGTGCGTGCCTCGGCGAACATTGCTGAGGCACTGCAGAAGCCGGGTAGCCGCAACTGTGCCCTAAATGCATTATTGAATTGGATACGCAGAGCATTATACGCCTTTTGGGTATATTTTACCCACAAACTTCCCGAGTACAAAGATGTGCAGTATGCTTTAAAAATCGCAATTTTGACTGCAGGTGTACATCGGGAAAATCTGCGGGCCAGCATATTCGCCCTGACTGATAATGCTCTGCGTTCCCTCTCCATGTCCGCGTCATCATTCAGGTCCTCGGTCAACACGTGCCCAAGATATTTAAACTGATGAGCATAATCTATTACCGATGACCGGTGGATACCTCGAACAAGCTAGTAGCGTGGGACCACCTCTGGAACGACGACCTTTCTCTGGCATGTCGTGCTATTTAGCAGTAGTGGCTTGGCTACATGAGGATTCACATCCAGTGGCGTGCTTCGGGTGAGACCTACGTCCAGCAGTGGACTGCTATAAGCTGATGATGATGATTATAAGCATATTTACGGCTACTCTGCATCATTAATGCAGCACTTTATATTTAAGATTTGTGCGGTCATCTGCCAAAAAATTTCCTTGAATATATTCATGATAATTTCTGGTAGGGGCTGAATAACATAATATTACATATTATAACGCCACAAGTTGCCAGCCGACGCTGGGAATATTAATTCAAGGCCAACTAAAATCCACTTACATTTTTTTCTTCCACAAGATAATAATAGTCGGCCTTCAACGATGCCTCAAGTAAAATATTACTTTCATAAATCTGAAATTTTGCGAAGAGAAGTACCTACGTGTTTCTTATATTAGCAAGCCTCACAGCGGGGTAGGTACATCCACTGCGAACTCTTTGCATGTTTAATATCTTATTTTTTTACCTATTATGTTAAAAATACTATCGGATCTACAAGTCTAGATACAGATTTATATGTCTTAACAAAATAAAAATATGGGCTTTCCCACATATTACAAAATAGCTTTTCGACGATTCGGCTCGCAACCTGTCAGGAGTAAAAATGTACCTAAAGTGAAAAGCAGGTTACTCGCTTGCGAATCACCACTGACTACCCCTTTGGGGATTACAGTCGTGAGCATATTATGTACGTATGTTGTAGATGCGACTGCATGCGGTTGGTGTGGTACGGTCAGTCTGATTTCAGCTTTGGCTAATTGGCATTTTTGTCAAAATCCAGGGCTCGATATCAAGTTCTGAAGGACACACTATTTTGGCGCCATTTTGCCACATACGAGCAACAGATTGACCTAAACTATTATTATCCAGCAGGCTAGCCTCCTCTGGTGACGTATCACTAAATTCCAATCCGACCGACACTATAGAGCTTCCACTATGTTATTGTATTTTAGACGTTTCCTTATGTCTGGTAAGTAAAGTTGGTTTTCCTTTGCAGTGCAAATATGTATGGGATTTTTTGTCATTGTCAATAAACAAATAATATAATGGACAGAGTATAATCTGAATGGCCAGTTTTTTCACTACGGTAACATGACAAACCCAAGTTTGCCACCGACACCCTAACAAGAATATAGACATCACTATCCTTGTAGAAGACTAGTATTATAACTTGCGTGTGATAACGCATATAATTCTCCCAAAGAACTTCCTTTTATACACCGCACACCACGTTGTGGGTTTAACCGTAAATTTTCAGTATCGGAACTATAAAGTTTGGTGGAACACAATATAGCTAGGACAAGCCGGGTAAGTCACAACACAATTCTGTTTCAGGTTGAGGCTATAGGATAACGAAATAAGAAAAGTGATAATAAAATTCAACATGTAGTTATTTTATATTGAGTCTTAAGTTAGGATACAAAGGTAGCTATGAAAAAATATTTTTAGTGTTATCTTACAGAATTATGATTTAAATGTACTAGCATTATTTTCAATATAATATCACGTTGAATTACTTTGAAAATCGCCTAAAAGTTTTTTTAAATATTTATATTGATAAAATATATTATTAGGTAGGTATTTAAAATATTTAGCATTTATGAAGACCTCTAATTGGAACTCACCATCATTATTATACACAATTTGAATAACCAATTCTGATAAATACAGGTACCTAAATATACCTACCATAATAATATATATGTTCCATACAACGTGCACATGAGTAAAATTAAACAAATACCAGGTATTCTAATCGAACTGAAACGTAACGAGCCGTTATACATTGTTAATTATTATTTGTCTAAAATTAACAGTCAATTAAGTTGTGAACACTGTTGTTTACCTTTAGTAGGTTTAGCCTTTATAAATTATCGCACCAGTGCCTAGATATTTTGGACCCTGTAGAATAAATTACAATATAATTAAATTTATTTATGTGTTATAAATGTATTTACGGCGTAAATGAACAGTTTGGGAAAGTTCGCGGGAATGGTTAGTTTTTATTATCCTTATGTGACATTCCTAATTTCTGTAGGTAATAAGTACTTCGTTTTTCAAAGATCGAAAAAGGGTAATATTTTAATTGTATATGACAAGCTTCGTATACGATACGTCATTGTACTAATGTTCCATGAGCCCGAGCTAAAACACCTTTTGTTTTTAACATTGTTTAATGTCGGCATAGAATAAGTGTGTGTGTGTGTGTATGTGGTAAAGCAATATCAGAAATAGCCACAGTATTTAGAAATAGGTCAAATGTCCTCGAGAAATGGATGACCTAAGCTGTTACCTGCGCAGACAAAGAATCAATAGAGTTTTACAAAATATGATTTTATGCTATTTAAAATGTTGTACCAAAAGTGGTTAATTCATGCCATTCATAGATAATAATAATTTCATGATCAAGTGACTTTTTGCTATGTGCATTTGTTTATGTTTAATTTTCAATAAAGTTGGTCAGAATGATAATCCGAGTCACTCCTTTTCAGATTACTCTCTATCCTTTGCAACACCTTGCGCGTCTTTTGCTTACTGTACTTAGTACTAGACGAGATAACTTTGCAAGCCAATGCGGAATGGATCTCGAGAGCAACGGTTAGTGTTATACATAATTCCCCGTATGCATGGCAACGACGACCAGACGGCGCAGTGGTTAGAGACTCTGCCTGCCGAGCCGAAGGCCGCGGGTTCGATCCCCACCCGAGTCAGATGTGAATTTAAAGATCGTTATTTTGTTCTCGGGTCTTAGAAGTATTTTTTGTGTTACGTGAAACCTATCTCCAACCCCGCCTGCCAAGCGTGGAGATTCTGACAATGATACTCCATCCAGGTTTGAGGAGGCCCATGTTCTTCAGTGGACTATTTACGACATGTGTGTTTGTGTGTGTGTGTGTCTGTGTGAGTATGTGTGGCAACAAAGCAGGAGGGTCACTCTATACTAACGAAAACGAACGAACGAGAGCTGTCGTGCAATTGGCACGTTTACAACGAGATAGAGTCGTGGCTTCGTTTCTTCGTGAAACTTTGTTTTTCGTGTGTATAGAGTAACCCTCCAGTTCTCAAAGGTGAGCATCTATTTAATATTGCATAAGGATAATATCTGGAGATATCTGGAACTAGAATAATCGCATCAGCGTGATTGTTGACTCCTTATTCCCAGCACGTCGGGTCTCACAAAATACAATGCGGACGAAACATTATACAGGGTGTTTGAAATCGGTAAAGTATGGGTATGGGTAAGCAGAAAGAGGGTTATTCAGGCTTAACATGTTTTGTTATATAGTATTTTTATTATTTCTCTTGAAAATTCGCGATTTTTTTTAATTCCCATAGTAAATTTGTTGTTATGTGATTTTTTACCGTAGAGAATAGACTTTTTCCACGTATATTTAAATGTCATAAGTAGACAAAAGTCGGGGTGACTCAACTCTTTTCTGCTTACTATACTTACCACTTTTGCCACCCTGTGTATCTTCCGCGGGGAAATGTCTGGATGCTGTACGTACATAAGCAACTCAATTACTACAGGTCTTGTTTATATACTATTCGGAACTGAGGGGGTTACTCTACATTACGAAAAACTAAGTTTCGGAGCGCTGCCGCGGCGATTGCACGACATCTCTCGCACGTTCGTTTTTCGTCAGTATAGAGTGACGCCCCTGGGACGGGTGGTGCAAGGTTTATGCCTTGCAGTGTTGCTAGATTCGGTTCCCTAGCAATACGAAATTGAATTTCTATCAATGCGGATTTGAACGCTGCGGCGGCGGGTTGGACGATGATAGAAACCGTTGTAAGAATCCTCGACTTTCTGGATCTATAATGTATATGAAAGTTGGTGTAATTTTATTCAGATCAAGAAAGTATGCTTTAAAATTTAGCGAGATACCTACAGGCTTTATTATCGATTTCAAAAAGCTTTCAACTTTTGTGGATTTGTATTTCTGATTCACCAATTTTGAAGTTCAGCCAAATTATATTTATTTCTTCAGACACACAAAATCAAATAAAAATCTATTAAAACCCCGTCTTTTTTTCGGCTAGCGGCACCTTGAAACGGATCAAACTCAAATACCAAGTAATTAGAACTCAAACGGCCCTGACGACCAGACTTCTCTCTAAAAGGTGAACATTCTTGAATTGGAATCACTAAAGTTACCTCTGAAAATTCATTAAAACGTTTATTGGATCTCAAGAAACAAAACTCACCAGTCTATGAACAGAAAGTTCCATCTCACAAAAAGGTTTCCTCTACATAATTTAAAAGAACAAGGCTTTTTGCCTAAAACTGAACGGAAAAACACGGGAGAGGAACGATAAAATTTATTGCGAAACTTTTACAAAAAGTAGTAGCTTTAGTCATTATCATTCTTGCCGGGTTTTAAACTGTAAAGTCAAAGGCAAAGGTAGGTTATGAACAGGCGATATCAAAGGTGAAGGTCTATAAAGGAAAATGTGTCTCTATTTTTATGTTAGATACTGATTATACAATACAATACAAACATTTTAGCATCATGACAAGCACTAAAAGAAAGTATTATTACTGTGTATACTCTGTAAATGTATACTCTTAGGTACCTAGGTGGCGGAACTACAAATGGTACCAGAGTATTCAGTATTCACGCCTCCAACCATTACACACTGCCTAATGTGGCTTAATTTATATTGTTAATTTGAATTTCTGAGCTTGCGAGCTTATTCGCTACCTGGTTCAACTTTCCAAATGGAGATTAATTGAAAAGTTTAAAGTTTTAACGCTGCTTAGATTATTTGGGCTAGAGTAAGGTACCCATTATCCTTTCCCACGCATTATTTAATTTTTTACAGCCTATTTTAAGATCAGTTTTACGAGACTAACAAACACTGAATACTAGTCGTAGGTAGTACTGAAAAAAACTAGGAACAGACGAACAGACCTACTGGTTGTAGTTATACTATACATAAGTACTAGTTATAAGTAAGTATAATGATGTTGTCAGTTCCACTCGAAAGAGCCACGCTAACTACAGGAGCTTTACCCCCCATAGAACAGAAATAGAATAGGTAGAATAATCATAACCCACCTTTTAACGTGAACGTAGTCGTCCAAAAACGACTTTTTAAAATAACAAAACGAATTCTACGTTTACTACTCGCATTCCCATTGTATATGCGAGCAATTCACTCCGTTGTTACATAAACAGAAGGCCACAGAACCAACACACTTTAACTCTTTCATCGTCCATTGTTACGATTGTCAAAGAGGCGGAAACGCCGTGAAACACGGACTTTTGTTCAAACAATAATAATGAAAACACATAATTTTGGCGCTACAAACTCGTGAGTGGAATGAGCGGTATTTTAGCCGGTTTCAATATGATATAATAATATTATTTGCTATATGAATTGGCATTTCTGACAGCAGTTCTAAAATAACTAACCATAGCGGTAAGCTAACTTGTGATACCTAGATTCTGATAGTAGAGGTATACTGTACTCCAGAGTACTCTTTATTTACACATCCATCAAAATAATAAGGTTAACAAATTTAATCATAACTTACACAAAGGTTCTACTGCACATAGGTTCCACTCGAGAGAGCCAGGTGCAGGTACTTACACCCCTACAGAGAATAGAATAGAATAGGCCAACTCCCCATGAGGCCATTTTGTATTGCTTACTTTCTATTTTAGCTAAGTTTAGAAAACAGCGTCAAGCGATTTTAGACAAAAAATCATTTATAAATAGTCACGCAATCATTCGCCGGAGACAAACCTTTGAATTTCAGCTCGCGCCTTACATTTTTATTGCAATTTCGTCCAACAATTTCTTTTGTTGCCCCCGAGCCCGCTTTTAGCAAGCTTGGACTAAAAATTAATGTTTTCCCCTCTGACGTGGAATATAAAGGACAACTTTTCCCGCAGATCCCTTTTTGTGATACAAGTTTTTGTAATCGCCCCGTTTTATTCGACAAACTTCGCAGCTACTCCGGGCTGTGATTATTCACTGTTTTTGAAACATTGCAGTTCAAGTTGTTTACTAGACGACGCCTTTATTTAAATGCACAGACTTATTTTTGTTAAGTTTTGTATGGTTTCATCATCATCATCAGCCAATAATCATCCACTGCTCTCCCAAGGAGCGCCACAACACTCGGTCCTCGGCCTTCCTCATCCAACCACTACCGGCTACCCGCCTTAGGTCGTCAGTCCAGCGGACAGGAGCGCGTCCCACGCTGCTGCGTTTGCCTGTTCGTGGTCTCCACTCGAGAACTCGTCTACCCCAACGGTATGGTTAAATAATTGTAACAACTAAACTAAACAACCAATTATACAGGTTTCCACGTATAAAAAATATTAATATCTGGTACTTAATATTATTAAAACATTGATAAACAAAAAAGTATTGTAAAATATACAGATTACCTTACAGTTGTAGAGAGCCAGGTGCAGGCATAGAATAGAATTCACCTAATTACGTTTCATGAAAACTCGAATCATTATGTGATTAATCTCATATAATACCTAAGTAGGCAAATTAACGGGTTATCCATTTTATCACATACTGATTAACCATAACTACACATACACATGCATTGCATAAATTACTTTACACAGCCATTTCATAATCATTATCCCTTATCATATATATGTACATATATCGAAAAATATCAATAGGTAGCATTTAGTAATATTTAGAAGGGATTTTTATAATTCTGTTACGGCGGGGTTACCCCCACCGAACATAAGCAATCGACAATCCTCAGGCAGCACCGCTTATCTGACAAATATGACGTAACTTGTATGGATCTGACAGTTGGATAAGGATTGTTGATTGCTAATAAATTAAAAGTCGATCTTGGTACGGTAGCTGGTGTCAGCTGGACCCATTCTAGATTTTTTATAAGTATAAGTAACCATATTACATACGAGTATATTACGTATAATACATATTCTTACGTATGCTTGTCATCTCAAAATTGATTAAGGCATGAATAAGGTTCTTTTATAGTACTTACATCATTAGCCTATAGCAGTCCACTGCTGCACATAGGCCTCTCCCAAAGCACGCCACTGGATGCGATCTTTAGCTTTCCGAATCCAATCATAACCAGCCACCTTTCGCAAGTCGTCATCCCATCTAGCAGGAGGTACGTTTGCCTAGTCGCGGCCTCCACTCCAGAACATGTTTACCCTTTTATAGTACAAAACACAGTATTTATTAATTTTAAATAATGTTATTGTGAATTAATTGAATGCAGCCGTTGATCGCTAACAGCGACGCTAAATTGATAATAATTGCTATATTTTGATTCGCATTGTGAAATTTGCATATTAAACGAGTATTAGGCCGTCACACAGAAGTGTTTTAATTAAAAATTTATTTAATTTTGATCATGTGCGATATCAGTTAGTATATTTACAATATTAGCTATTAAACTGTACTTACCTGTTTACTACTACGAACCTAGCTTCGCTGGGTACAGCCAAAAGAACTAACAGGCCATTAAAGGGCACTAGCCATTCTAAATCTCAGAAGATAATCAAATAATTCAAATAATTAATATTATTATTTAAAAATCTGTGGAACGTAAAGACAAAACTGCTGCGAGAACATACCTAGTTAACAATTCTTATCGCTCCATAGGAGGTATCCATTACATTTATAAATGGAGCTTCTTAATTTATCATAGAATAAAATACATTTATAAGCCATGCTATTTTATGCTTGCAAAAACCTTACCATGGCAAGTTGTCCTTTTTCATATAAGTACGAAATTTAAAACTATTCCTACTATGACTAAGTTTACTTATCATGAATAAAAGCTCCAATTCACTAATAAGCTTAACATTATCGATTGTAACGAAAGAGCTTAGCGGGAACTACGAAAGAAAACAGAAAAATAATTGCAAATTGAAAACAGACTTAACGGCACAGAGCCAATTGTCTTGCGAAAAAAAACCGGATAGTTTCCGAGTTTCTAAACTTGACTCTAGAACGGAATGGTTAATGCACAACTACAATAACTAGATAAGTGTGTGGCCATAGCGTAGTCGGAGTGTAACTTCAGGAACAACCTTTACTTACTCATGTTTACGAAATTATGCTTTTATATTTACGCTACAATTACCCTAACGGTTTTCGGTAGATAGATCTGGCCGACCCACTACTATTTCCGTTCGTTATGATCGTAAAGGCATACTATATTAATTAAAAACAATAACTCATGATATAAGCTTTTCCCTACTGCAGATATTCCAAATGAACACACTGTAAAACAAAAATGTGTCCCAACAACGTGTGTGTACAACGTTGCCCATTTCTTCCCATTTACCACGCGTTGCTCCCAATCGCCCCTGCAGCGGCCCTAGCAGTATCTATTGTGTTATTTATTGTACGCTAGGGTTGTCACGCAGTTCGGATACAAATACGGATACGAAGTCGGTTTCGTTGCATTTTTACTGCATAGTTTATCCTATCAAAGGTGTTGTGGCTGTCGATGATCTTCATTATAGTGAATATGTTTTATTGTTGTTAACTGGTAAACGACCGGTACGCGGTTTACAAAATTTGTTACAATGTGAAATCTACAATTATAGTTTAATGTGGAAATATTTACAAAAACGTGTTAAGGCATTTGGAATCATTAATGATTTGGATCATATGAAACTCTAAATTCAATTTAGTCCGTTTTTTAATGTTCCTCATTACACATACACTTATGGCGGCTAACTCGTGATTCCGGATTTTTCCTTGCACCGGATATCGGTTCGGATCGCGCATCTCTCGCACACACAGTGATCCGGGCATTGTGTAGGTACGTGAACCGGTAGTACCCGGTATTTTTCCGGTACATTTTGCCCGATATGAGCTGAGAGCACGTCCGCTTTATGTAGTTTCCAATACGCTGGTACGGACAAATGAAAATGGCTATGCGTTGTTTAGTCCGAGGTGAGCTGTCTGATTGGTATCTCTTACCGACGTTGCGCTATTGACTTTGTGTCATGTCTGACATACGCTATACCTATACTGCTAGCAATGTTACAAAATGGTGGTACTTTACCCGTGGGTACAAAAGGTACGGCGAAAATTGGGTGTCTGTTTTGCGAATCACCTCTGACTACCCCTTCGGGGATTAGTCGTGGAAATATGCATTCAAAAAATTAAAAAAAATATCAAAATGCTTATTTCGTTAACAATAATGGCTTACACAATCTGTAACCAAGTGCTGAGACCAACCTTAATTATAACAATAATCTAGTGTTAAATAATACAGTGATGTCGATTCTGAAGGCAGAAATTCTAATTTTAACGCTGTCAAACTAAAAAATTTGCTACCATAAAATGACATTTACGGAAACAATCATAGAGTCGAATTTTAAACAAAGAAATTAAGGTTTTGACAGCACTAAATTTAGAATTTTTGCCTTCAGAATCGATATCATTGAGTAAATAAATAAAATGCATGCATGCTACCGTTTTGTAGAATAGTAAGATTAATCTTTCTTCTTAGTGTATCGGTGACAAACACTAGACCTAAAATATGGTTTGTAAATGTGGTCAAAAGATTACGCAGTCAGATTAGTCGGTGATTTCCCTAAGGCCCGGGTCTCCTATTACGCGCCGTAGATCGCGTCCAGCGTCACGCCGTAGGCCGCGTCACGATGCTCACTACGTCTACGCGCCAACGTCGGCGTGTGAAGGAGACCGCATCAGTACATTTCTATAGTGAGCATCGTGACGCAGCCTACAGCGTGACGCTGGACGCGACCTATGGCGTAAATAGGAGACCCGGGCCTAAGTAGATGGGATTTTCGTTACAAAGTTCACCGTTGACACGAACAGAGGGTGTTGTAGGTTGATTTGTCATCTGAATTAGTGTGTTTGGTGTACTAATTGTATTAAAACTACTGCGTGTAATTAATAAAGCGAATTAAGTGATTACTATGATTTTCTAATGTTTTTTTTTTCATTTCCAGGTAAGCATATGAATAAACAAGTGGTGACATAACAAGTTTAGTACTAAGATAAGGTAAGGCTCAAAATACGCATGATACGAAGTACGAATTGGCACATTTACATTATAGTATTTCGGTTAAACAGTTACATTGTATAGTAAAACCACCAAACGTACACGATATAGGTTTATTTCCATGACTTTCAGCATTATTCATAGTTTTAGCAATAAATTACATTTTTATAATCCACAACTCGAACCACCATTTTTCATCCCAAAAACCCAATTGCCTCCTTTTTCTGACATCTCGCCTGACATCTATTCCCTTCTGTCAATCAAATGTCAGTCTCCCTCAAGAGCGGTGTTGCCACTATTCCTCGTAACATAATAGAATCAATTAAAATATGAATTACAGTGAAATAATACCCAATTTAGGATACTTTCACAGTGAACCTTACACTCGTCCATCCTGACCTCGTGTATGTCCTCATACACGGATCAAAGTAGATACAAAGGCACCTTACACTCGGCAAGTGAGACTGACTATCGATAGTATTAATTATACCTAATATCATTAAGTGGGTAGGTCTACACTAATATAATTAAATTATTAACTTTAACATCAGACAAAATATTTGTATAAAACAATGACTTAACAATCAATCAACAGTTATCAGTGCAAATTGTAAACGTTAATGACTACTCCTTGTACATTGTAATAACAATTTCATAAAAATGGCCATAATAAGCATTATTTTTATATAAGTAAACGAAGAGATAACAATCTGATAATCCATCCATTTCTAGTAGAGAATCGTGTATCCAGTACTTGCTAACCCATCCATTCTAGCAATACTGGATACTTAACAAATCAAAATCTGCTAACCCATCCATTCTAGCAGACTTCAATTATTCCTATCTTGCAGGGAATCCAGTACCAGCTAACCCATCAATTCTAGCTGTACTGATAGAAAACTCATTAGTCCTGCAAACCCATTCTTGCAATACTGCAAACCCATTCTTGCAGGACTAAGATATTAATTACTAAGTTACATCTTCTTAGAGCTTGAACTTAATCCATCATAATTCAACATCGATTCATTAAATGACCTTGGTCCTTAAAATTCATCCATTAAGTATTTTTACAATAACAATCGTCTGGATCCTTGGTCCATATCTTAATACCATGATTAACTTTAAATAACATTGATTTTACTTTGATAACTGTTGTTCTTCAAATTATCCATTTAAAATCCATCAATCCATAATATCCATATACATAACTATCAATATTATTAAATAATTAAGTATATAATGTTAATATTAATTCCATAAAATTCATCCATTAAGTATTTTTACAATAACAACCTTCTGGATCTTTGTTTTGTTCCATGATTAACTTTTACATAACATACTTTGATACAGACCAACTATAAAGTCCTGACAATAAAGAGTGCGATTTTGCTAAGACTTTTTATCATTGTCAATTATTTGCTTACAGTTAGGTACATTCATTTTAAAAATAACATGCCGATTGATAATAGCTTTATAACGAATATGTTCTTAAATAAAAATAATAAATCGATTTAAATACAGTCTTTAACAATTAGTTAGGTTCCACTTCCGTTTCCATGACTTTATAGTTTGGTTGTAATTGATATTCTTCAAATCATTTATAAAAATTGTATCAATCCATATCTATTATATTATATCTATCAAAACATATATTACTTACTCCTTACAGATTAAACTACAATGTCACGCATTAATATGAAACTCTGAAAGTTATTCACTCCACAACTGGTATTAAGTACTTATAAGTATCCTTAAATAATGTTTAAACAATGAAATATATCAGAGGAGCAATCGTAAGTAATAACCTAGGTAAGTACCAATTAACCTGAGATGTCAGAAAAAGAACTTACATATTTTTTTTGTGGATTTTGATGTCTATCCAAAGTCAAAGTCAATTTTTTTTTTGATCGTGTACATTTTTTTTTTATTACTCTCCGTTCGGATAAGGGGGGCTCTTTCTGTCTAAGGAGAAGAACGGAGGCAAGAAACTCCTGAGCCATCTTTTCAAAAAAAGACTTAAAACTAGTTTGGTACTTATACAATATTTATAAGCTTAATAATAATTATTATAATAATATGAGCAGAGCCAAGTACTTATCACAGCCATGCATTAACGTCCTCTAAGTAATCATCAATTTTATAATAAGCTTTATTTTCCAGAGTTTCTCTTTAATGTATCCTGAATACAAATTAATTATTACCTATTATCATGAACATAAAATATATCAGATGCAATCTGCTATTAACTGAAAAGATACCATTAAATCCCAAAATTATTATAATTACATATAAATAGGTAATTGCAAATTGCCGAAGATGGAACTAGGTAAGTACCTATACAATACAATGTAATCCCTGAAATCCCTTGCTGAATGAAGTTATCATTTCACGAGCATTTGAGAGCGCAGAGACAATTAAGCTTAGGTACTTATCCAAATCTATTAAGGGAAAGTAACAAGTTGCCCTATATTTTTATTCAAACAAAAGTTGCTCCAGATTTATCCAAAACTTTTGATTTAACATAACTGTTAACCAATGTAAATCCCTTTTAAAATAAATATTAAATAACTAGGTACCCTAGTCCTTCAGATACCTTGTTTTGACTTTTCGAAACCGCTCCAACTTTATCCATAACATTTAATTTTAACATAAGTACTTAACTGCTAATCAATGTAAATCCCATTTAAGTTGAATATTTATAATCACAAAATTTTAATACTACAAGTTTCCATATCTAGATAACCCATCCCCTCGAGCTGCCATCCATGTATGACGATATTCAGCATATTAGTCCATCAATCCATTCATCCTTGTATGATCATGACAAAATAATGTAGTCTCATTTGTCCTTAAAGGTCAACTTTGTTCAAACAAATAGATAAAAACGACAATTTAAGACAAATTCGACTGATTGTACTATTCCATAGAATGATCATGTTCTAGAGAATATTTAGTAGGTATACAATAATAATAATCACAGCAGAAACCAACGGGCAAAACCTATCTGACATATTATTATATATCCAAGTCATAAAATTTAATAAGTAGGTAATTAATCATGTTTTTAATTCGAAGCCGGTCTAACTTCCCTGGATAAAGAGTACTTTAATAAGTTGAAAACTCCACTCTCCTACGCAACAGTTCGAATATACATTAACTACAACATGTAGTAAATAGATACATCCATCTTTTCCTCAACTCCATCTCCGTGTAAAATTCCAGACGCTCACACTCACAAATGTTCACATACCTCATGATATTCATATCCACATTAAGCGCATCCAGTAATATCCGCAGGTCACAATATTGAACTGTGGGAACTTCGAAAAACACACGAGTCCTGTTTTAGCAACCGCCATTCGCCAATGGCCACATGGCAATATAAGTTCAAAATTCCCTAGGCAACAGAAACTAATCCATCTCTCAATATCCGGTCGTCACTTCAATGTAAGCCACCTTTAACCACCTATAACAGCAATACTAGATAGGACCGTCTAAGTCACTATATGCCAAGTCTACAACAATTGAATATTACGTAACTTCTTATAAGTAGAACTTTGCAAACCCTCATAGACTGCCACAAGTTGTAGTGGCCCCCAACTAACTATCTTTAGAAAATCATAACATTAGTCCATAAGATTTTACCTACTAGATAAACTATAGGTATGGGTGAAATAGATCCGATAATTAATTATGCAATGCTATTAGCGCACAGTCATGATCCATACCTTACCCATTAGAAAAAGTAGAGTCATCATCATCATTTCATCTACTATACCTACTTTACCTACCATACTAAATTATATACCTAATACCTATAAGTACCTTAATTTGGCTGGTATCCTTAATATATTATTAATAAAATAAAATTATTAGATCCAACTATAACACTTGAAATGCAACATATAAGTATTTATGACACACAGTCCCAGAATCGCAAGGCAATGACAAAAGACAGTAGGTATTCCGTATTGTAGCTTCATTTGAAATCATTACGAACAGACTCAATAATGGCCTAGGAATTTTAAACTCAAGTAAATATATGTAGGTACCTACTGAATACTTGTTAGGACATAGCGTCATTCAAGTCTGTCGACAACAGCTGACTGATAGGTACCTACTACACAGATGCTGGATACAAGATTCGCTTCCTCCTACCCCATCTTCATGGAATCAACAGGCCCACTCAACAATAACCTCTATGTGAGTGGGTAGACATACTAAAGGTCTACAGAAGGTACATGAACCCTTCAACGTGGTCGAGAACGGATGGAAAACCAAAGAGTCTCGCCCTGCCGGACATCAGTCCCTGCCAGATCACTTTATTTCCTTCTTTACCACCTTATTCCCCACCAATACTGAAAACAACAACAATGTTCCTTTCACGTAAATGTCATTAGCTGAAGTAGGTAGGTATATCAAATATTTTAGATAATGAATCAAAATCAAATGATGCCCTTGTAAAACTGAGTACATTTATGAAACAAAGAATCATTCAATCACAAAATGAATTATAGCACCCATGACACCATATATCACATGACATATTTTAAGAGGAGGACTCTAAGAATATAATTATCGTTTCGGTTTAATATAGGTACACCACAAAAGAGAACAAAGCACTTAGGTACTTTTATACCTATTGTGACTTTACTCCAATTCCATATCAAAATTAGTTACGCAATTATTATGCGCAAGATTCCCTTTTTACATTACAATAATTAATATTTAATTGGAATATACAAAGCCCGACCAACAAATTAATTACTCCTCCAGTGCAACCCTTCTGTCACTCACAGCCAATGCAATCAAAACCATCAAGACTTCCTCAAATGAACATTCCATCATCAAACTTGAAGCAACTGTAAAACCTCCAAAATCACTATATCAAAAAGCAATTAAGTATAAATAAAACATTGCAAGATAACTGTGCAACCACCATTCAAAATTAAGTATCAATACCAATGCAATGGAATTCATCCAGGTTTCAAATTAATTTTCCCTTTCCTTATAACCATAACATAGGTACCTCATACCTTTATTAACCTACATTACGAGTAACTTTATGCACCTGATCAAAACTAACTAAATAATATGTAAATAACACCCAGTTCGGTGCTCCTTATAATAATCATGGTGATCATGCAACTGTAGATGTAGCTCCAGTCCTGTTGATGACAGCGTCGCCACTGCCGCCCGTCGGCCATTGAGCATGCGAACCGAAGTTCAGACTCCCGCCTCAGTCTGGTATGGTATGGTCTGGTGTCTTCGGTCTGGGTACTGACACCACTGATAGCCATCTCCTCCACTGTTCCTCCAGCCTTGGTCCGGTTGATATTGATGTTGACAGCCCTGACAACCGCTGTCACCACGGCTCCAACTCCAGGCCTGCACCTGGAGATGTAGACGCTGGCAACCCCAGCCGCACCACCGCAGCCGCAGGCACAGCCCCAGCCGCACCCCAGGCACAGCCGTACCGCAGCCTCATCTTTGTCCATCTTCAACTGAATCTGCTGCATCCCATATATCTTGAGTGGTCCAGTTTTCTCGTCTTGTCTCCAACTCAAACAAAAAGGAATAAATTTATATTAGTAGGTATACATATTATAATTTTATACACAGATATTATTATGTATAACCTTCAGGGTACATTAATTATAATATACATGATGACAGATAAGGTGGATATTAAATAGATAATCCTAATTTAGCAGTCTTCAATACTTAATATATTTGGTATCTTTGGCAACTAAAATAAAATGATTATATAGGTAATGACCCATAGTAATTTTCGGTAGTAAGTTTAATGAGCCCAACGGTATAATCATACCCTTGTTACACCTAATGTTAACATAGAACATTTTCATAAATAATCATCATTTATGAAAATTTAATTTAAGACTTATAGTCAATAACAATGACTCACGTTTATCATATTAGGCTATCTAGTATTTATAAATAATATCTACCACACGATAGGTAGTAAGCGTAACATCGGGAAATCTTTGCAGAAACTAATATTTCGTAAAACCCAATAGTACTTTACTCAGAATAATAATGCTAATATTTTAAAGTAATCAAGGCATCGTTTTTGAACGCTCCCTGTAATGTCAACACTGTCAGATGATCAAACTGTCAGTGTCAATGTCAGATGTCAATTGAATCTGGATAGTTTCCTATATTTATTTTATAGATGTCGCTAGCATATCGCAATAAAAATCTTACGAAAATGATAAATATGAGTAATATGACTATTCCGAACATTTCCTTAGTATTACACGACATAATAACATAACATTACTACTATACGCGTGTCATCTACTGATGAAAAACACAATATTTTGATATTATTATTCATCTCGGCCAAATGCCGACAACAAGAATCACAACAAAATTTATGGGAGAAGGTTACTCACCGCTTCTGATCTATAGTAAAACCACCAAACGTACACGATATAGGTTTATTTCCATGACTTTCAGCATTATTCATAGTTTTAGCAATAAATTACATTTTTATAATCCACAACTCGAACCACCATTTTTCATCCCAAAAACCCAATTGCCTCCTTTTTCTGACATCTCGCCTGACATCTATTCCCTTCTGTCAATCAAATGTCAGTCTCCCTCAAGAGCGGTGTTGCCACTATTCCTCGTAACATAATAGAATCAATTAAAATATGAATTACAGTGAAATAATACCCAATTTAGGATACTTTCACAGTGAACCTTACAATAATTGTAAAAGATATTTTGACTTTTTTATATCTCTGGCTCACCCTGGACAATGAGCAATCAACATCTAATCTAACGGATTATGTCATTTCTCATGTGATTCATATGATAAATCCCGAGCAATCAAAAGCGCGATCGGTGGGACAATCCAACTTACCTTCCACATTTTTGGACCAATCACCAATCACCATTGATCACCATACGACATCACTGACAAGACTCAATGGTTGTAGTTGTAAAGTAATATTCGAGTACTTACTATGAAAGTACAATTTAATAACTTACTTCTATATTGCCTAACTTGGTGTTGCTTTTACCCAACTGTACGAGCCGCAACTCGTACATCGCCGCGTCAGCGGATCATTTTACAACAAACCAATAATTTTCCATGTATTCATTAGTATACTTTCAGCAAATCAATAAATCAATTTACAGTTACAAAAACTCTTATCATTTATCTACTGTACGGTCCGTACCGTACATGTTGGTCCTTCGAAAAATCAGGACATCGCGCGTGTTTAGTTCAAGTTTCGTGTAGAACATTGGATTGCAGTGACTTGGATTGTAACGTGTGAGTGTTCTGGGTATCAGCACTTTGGAATCAGTTCACGGAGCCTGTATCAATAGCAGGAGCTTCGAACGGAACTACAGCAAGTATCATCGTCGAGTTTTCAAGTAAGATCATTCCATTTACTTGTGAGCTTATCATATCATAAATTACCATGGAAATGGAGAATATCATCGCTAATCAAGATCAAATCATAGGTGCTATAAAGCAGCTGCTGTCCAACTTCAAAAAGGATAGCGCTGAGCGTAAGACACCTGAATTTATCAAACGTAGATTGGACACTCTTGAATCTTATTGGAAGGAGTTCCAATCAAATCATATCAACCTGTGTAAATACGAAGACCGCTCAGGGAAATATTTCACTGAAAATATTTATCAACAAACTAACGATCTTTATCTATCAGCTAAATCATTTATCATGAATTATCAACCATTGCCAATCGGAGAGCAGGGGAAACCTACTGCCTTCACCTTAAAGCCGTCAGCATTATCAAGGTCGCACTCGCCCTCGGGAGGTGCTTCCGCCTCCACCACGTACTCGCAGGGTACTAACAGCAAGCTGGATGAAATGCTGCGCAGGCAAAGCAGCAATTTCAGAGCCTTTTCACGCACTGTAGCATACATAGATCTCGATATTATCAAGGAGAAGTGGGAATTTCAAGACGCTCTAAAAACATTGGAATCTCGCTGGTCTATTATCGATCAACTTCATTTAGAAATCGATAGCGATCTAAATGGGGGATATGAAGAATATCAAAATAGTTTATTTAGTTTAATAGTAGCAATGAGAACATGTACAACAATTTAAAAAGATCTATTAATCAGAAAATGTGGTCTATGAAACACAACGATCAAATTACTCCAAAGGTCGAAATCCCAACCTTTGAGGGAAACTATCATACGTGGACATCGTTTAAGGATCTATTTCTGGAAACTGTTCATAAAAACGCATCATTATCAGCAGCCCAAAAAATGCAATTTCTTAAGTCCAAGGTTAAGGGAGAAGCACAGAAATTAATTCAACATCTATGTATCAGTTCCGACAATTATGAAATCAGTTGGGAGATTCTGAACAACAGATACAATAACAATAAATTAATTTTCAACTCGCATATGAGCATTCTCATGAACCTTCCGTCTATGCAATTTCAATCAGCAAATCATATCAAACGACTGCATGACACCATAAATGAATGTCTTTTCGCGGTTCAAAACCTAGGCGTCGACATCGTCACTTGGGACCCCATGCTTGTCTTTATACTCAGCCAAAAACTAGACTCCGAATCAAATAATGAATATATCACCTCGCTAAAAAACCCGAAGGAATTGCCATCATTATCCGAATTCATAAAATTCCTGGAAACGAAATTCATATCATTAGAATCAAGCCGTCGTAAGCAAGACAAGAATCAACAAGGTACATCATCTTCATCTGAAACTAAAAGGCCTTATCAAGAAAAAACTAACTTTAATCAATACCGAAATGATCAGAATAGCCCCAGGAAATTCTACAACAATGCAACGCAAAAACCATATCAGTCCGGCAAAGCAACCGGATCAGCAATTAAATGTGCCTATTGCAATAACACCGATCATGCCATATTTTATTGCAAGAAATTTCTGGAAATGCCGATTGAATTGAAAAAGAAAACAGTCCGCCAATTGAATTTATGCAACAATTGTCTTTATTCGCACTTTGGCATGCCGTGTTTTTCCGAGAAAAGGTGCAAGGAATGCAACGGTCATCATAATTCGTTGTTACACGAGGCGCCGAAGGCAGGAAACAACATGGAATCAGGTCGGCCAGCTACAAAATCAGACAATATTAGTCGCAATCATAGCCATGTTTCGCAAGATGATATTTCGGAAATATTATTATCAACTGCGATTATCAATGTACAGGCGAAGGACGGGAAGAGCCATAAACTACGAGCCCTAATTGACCAGGGATCACAAACATCTATCATATCAGAAAATGCGAGTCAGCTGCTGCAACTGCCTCGACAAAGGTGCAAGGGTATCATTTATGGAGTAGGATCCAAAGAAAATACCTGCAAGGGAATAATCAATATCAAATGCTCATCATTATCAAGCGACTATGCATTTAATACAGATGCTTATATCATGCCAAAATTAGTTAAACAATTACCAAATCAATCGTTCCCGAAGCCCTCATGGAAATACCTAAATAATATCAAATTAGCAGACCCAGAGTTCTACGTCAGCCGGCCTATCGATATTTTATTAGGAGCTGATGTGTACTCATCAATCATCATGGGAGGGATTATCAAAGAAGACGACCACAGGCCTATCGCACAACAGACTCAGTTAGGCTGGATATTGTGTGGTAACGTAAAGTCGCTTCACTGTAACGTTGTCCTAAACTTTACGGATGACATTCAAAGATTCTGGACAGTTGAAGACATTCATGAAAGTTCGGAGCTATCAATCGAAGATCAAGAATGTATCAATTTTTATCAGGAAACTACGAAGAGATTATCAGACGGTCACTATGAAGTTAGGATTCCCATCAAAGAAGGAGGTCTACAACTATTAGGCGAATCCAGGCCAAAAGCCATAGCGCAGTTTAAACAGTTAGAAAAACGACTTAAGCGACAACATCAGTTAGCAGAAAAATATAAGTTGTTTCTACAGGAGTACGAGCAACTCGGACACATGAAACGCGCAGCGCGTGACTGTAATGTGAGCTACTACCTACCGCACCATGCCGTAGAGCGCGCCGATTCTACTACTTCACAAGTCCGTGTTGTTTTTAATGCAACTTCAGCGACGTCAACCGGTTATAGTCTCAATGACATACAGAAACAAGGTCCAAATTTGCAGCAAAACTTGTTCGAACTTATATTAAAATGGAGACAGTATAAAATAGCATTCGTAGCGGACATTGAGAAAATGTTCCGACAGATATGGTTAAATGAAGATGACCAAAGATTACATAAAATCATATGGCGAGAATCAGATGATCAACCATTGCAAGACTATAATTTAACCACAGTTTCCTATGGTGGAAAATCATCGCCTTTCCTTGCGATGATGACCTTGAAGCAGTTAGCTCGCGACGAAGGTCATAAGTATCAAAGTTCGGCAAAACATGCACTTGAAAATCATTTTTACATGGACGATTTAGTCAGTGGAAGCCACGATATCAATACCGCAAAGCAACTTGTATCGGACTTATTAAAGCTTCTAAGTTCCGGAGGCTTTCATTTGCGAAAATGGACCTCGAACCAACCTGAAATATTGGAAGCAGTAGATCAACAACAACAAACAAGTCAAGGTGACTTCTCATTTAAACAAGCAGAATCAAGCAAAACATTAGGGTTACGCTGGAATCCAGTAACAGATGAGTTTCGATTCCAAATTAATCTTGAAGATTTCTCTGATAAAACCACAAAACGAGCACTCTTATCAAACATATCAAAGATATTTGATCCCTTGGGTTGGCTTTCCCCATTGACCACCAAATTGAAGCTTTTGTTCCAGAAAACCTGGCAGACTGGAATAGAATGGGATGAAGAAATACCAGAATGTATCAAATCAGAGTGGATGAAAATTCAGAGCGACCTCCAAACTATCAACGACATACAGTTACCAAGATGGTTATGTATGAAAAAATGCAGCACCATAGAGCTTCATGGTTTCTCAGACTCGTCAACGAAGGCCTATGCTGCCGTCATATACTGTAAAATACCTGAAGAATCAGTTTCATCATCAGAGTCCACAATTGTACTGGTAGCAGCCAAAGCAAGAATAATATCAGAGAGCAAAAGTATATCATTGCCGAGACTGGAACTGTGTGCAGCTCATTTGTTATCAAAACTGATGAGTCATGTAGTGACTAGCTTAACAGAAGCAAAGGAGATCAAGGTTTTCGGCTGGAGCGACTCCACTGCAGTCCTTGGGTGGATCCAAGGCGAACCTACGAGATGGAAGCCGTTTGTAGCAAATCGTGTTCAGCAATTAACAAAAATCATGCCACCCGAAGGCTGGAGATATGTCGAGTCAAGTCAAAACCCTGCTGATTGTGCCAGCCGTGGTATTTCAGCCGAGCAGTTGAAGAATAATCAGTTATGGTGGCAAGGGCCAGAGTGGTTATCATCTTTTAATCATCAGGACGAAAAGTTAAAACCTTCGTATACCACAAATGAAGAGGAAAAGAAATCAAAACAAACATTAGCATCGGTCAAGACAGACGAACGCGACATCATAAAAGAAATTGTAAACAATCATAGCAATATTACTCGACCAACACGAGTCCTAGCGTGGGTGATGCGCTTTTTATCAAAAAACAAAGACAGGCCATGTTACCTAACCGCGTCAGAACTTAATCAAGCAAGGATGAAAATCATTATGAACGAGCAGCGTTCTGAATTTGCAGATGAAATGGAATCATTACAAAAAAGCAATAAAATTGACCCTAGAAGCAAACTGTATCAATTGAACCCATTCATGAAGGATGGTGTTTTACATGTCGGTGGACGAATCAAAAACGCACATATTGTTGAAAATATGAAGCACCCCATCATCATCCCCCACTCAGGCCATCTGACAAACTTACTAATAGATCAAGGACATATGATGACATTTCACGGAGGCGCCCGCCTTACTTTATCATGGCTGCGTCAACAATACTGGATAATCGGAGGTAACAGAGCTGTGAAACAAAGATTATCAAGGTGTGTTATCTGTAAGAAGAAGAATCCACCTAAACAATATCAAATCATGGGCGATTTGCCAGAAGCACGAACAAACGTAACACGACCGTTCTATCACACCGGAATCGATTACACCGGGTTTGTGGACATCAAAATGAATAAAGGACGAGGAGCAAAAACAACGAAAGGATACATTGCTGTTTTTGTTTGCATGGCAACGAAAGCAGTCCATCTGGAGTTGGTCTCGGACCTTTCATCATCAGCAATGCTCGCCAGCCTGCGCAGAATGGCAGCGAGGAGAGGAGTTCCAGGTCACCTGTATTCTGACTGCGGAACCAACTTTTGTGGAGCCAGCAGGACACTCCAAAAAGAGTATATCAACCTCAAAGAAACTCTAGATGAAGAGTTCTTCGCAGCAATATCAGAAATGAACTTAGAATGGCACTTCAACGCACCTGCCTGGCCGAGTGCAGGAGGACTGTGGGAGGCTGCGGTGAAAAGTCTTAAATATCATCTTGTAAGGGTAATAGGAAACCAAAAACTTACATTTGAAGAATATTCGACTATCCTATGTCAAGTGGAAGCATGCTTGAACACAAGGCCACTGTGTGCTATCAGCGAAGATCCTGACGACATCAACTATCTAACTCCAGCTCACTTTCTATCAAGCGGACCACTTTTAACAATCATCGAGACGGAGAAAGATGAAAGAACTAGATGGAGATTATCCCAAAAAATATTCCAAGACATATGGAAAAGATGGCAGACTGAGTATTTATGTCAACTATCAAAGCGCAGCAAATGGCAACAGCCACAAGAAAATATCAATATCAACGATCTGGTGGTCGTACGTGACGACAATCTCCCAGCTGGAAAATGGGCGATGGGCCGCGTGCTCGAAGTCCATCCCGGGCAGGACGGCTACGTGAGAGTCGCCACCATCAAAACACAGAACGGCATCTATAAAAGACCCGTGGTAAAGTTATCAAAACTACCTGTAAACACAGAAAACCAAAGAGAGGAGCCTGTAAGAAAAGAAAGAGAATCAAAAGGATATCCGAGAAAGAAAGGAAGTTATCTTTCTATCCTAATGGTTTTACTATTTATGTTTGTATCAGCACAATGCAGTTATCAAATATCAGCATTTAATAATAGTCAAAGAATTTACTTCGACAAAATATCAAACATGCGACTCGTAAAGGATGAATGGAATCTGATTGCGTATTACGATTTACAACCGTATTGGCAAGGTACAAAACTTCTTCAGCAATATATCAATCATATGGACAACATCTGCACAAAGGTCATTGAACATAAACAATGTGACGTAGTAATACTACAATTACGTCACGATTACGAGGAGATCGAGTTTAACAACCAACTCGTACTGAATCAGCAAAACAGCGCGCGACCGAGACAGCGGCGCGGGCTTATCAACGGTGTCGGGTCGCTAGCCAGGAGCCTGTTCGGAGTACTAGACGATGAATTCGCCGAACAATATCAAAGAGACATAACACTTATAAAATCCAATCAGAATCATTTGGCATCATTATGGAAGAATCAGACATCGGTTATAGAGGCTGAATTTAATCTTTTACAAAGAGTAGAAACCGCCATGGACAAGCAGCATAAGATTTTTAATAAACATATAAATGAGTTTGAGCAGACGATCAGTAACACACAAGCTGAATTGAAAAATTCTAGATCAATGAACGACTTTGCACTAATGTCAATCTCTGCGAATAGCTTATCAGTGAACTTGAGAAATATTCAAGATACCTTGATGGATACTATTACAGACATTCATTACGGAAGGTTCAATATGCATTTACTAACCCTAAAACAAGTTCGGGACGAACTAAATATCATATCTGGGCAACTTCAAGATTTATCTCTACCTATCAAGAATATACAGACCGATATGTATGAAATATACCACATGTTAAAGGTCAAGGCCAGCATGAAACCTGACTATTTAATTTTTGAAATCAGAATCCCCCTCGTGACAAGAGACAACTACGAAATATACAAGCTCATTCCCATTCCTTTTGAAAGAGAAGGTAAAATGATGAATGTAGAACCAATAGCCAGTCATTTAGCGATAAACCTGCATAAAGATCTATTTATTGAGATATCAGAAATCGATATACAGAACTGCCTTAGAGGCGACACACAAACTTATATCTGTTTATTATCAAGACCAGTGAATCAGATGACGTCAGATATCAACCATTATTGTATCAGTAACCCATCAACACAACAGTGCACTACTACAACTTCTACGTGTCGGGATACCTGGCATGAGCTTAGCAACGTCAACACATATTTATATTTCTGTTGCGGACAATGCACCGTCCGACTCATGTGTGAGAGTTACGTCACCACTCAACAGCTGAGCAATGCTGGCATAGCAAAAATCAGCGAGGATTGCATTGTAAAAGGACAATCATTTACTATTTTCGCACATAGACAGATCAGCAATCAGATAACAATATCTTCAGATTTGGCAAAAATCGAGATTCCCCAAATAAATAACATTATAAATATATCAATACCAAGCACTGAACTAGTAGAGGATATCATGAACGTTAGCGATCATAAAAAGATATTGACCAATATAAGGAATAACATAAAACAGATGAAAGCAGAAGGAGTATTGTCAGAGAGTCTATCACAACATGACATTCATCATTACGTAGCAATTTATCTGGTGATCGGAGCAGCAGCAGTGGCGAGCGCGGTGTATGCGTGCCAGGGCCTGCGCGCGCGCCGCGCCCCCGCCCCCGCCGCGCCCGGGCCCGCCCGCGCCGGCAGCGTCGCCGAGGCGGCGGCAGCCGGCCCATTTCAGCAGCATCAGTGTAGTGTACATAGTGTAAAAGCAGAGCTATCTAGTGTTCAAGTAGATAAACAAAGAGTGCCGTGTTTCAGTGAAAATCCACTAAGTGCGCGGAGTGTCGTGAATAAGGCTACTTCGCCTATATTTCGTAATCCGTTAAAAATTCGGTTATAATCAATCACACTAGAGACTTTACAATTTAGAATTTAAAACAAAAATGGCATCATCTTGTTATTAGTTTGGTGGTAGCTCAGTCGGGTAAGCGCCCGCTTCTCACGCAAGAGATGCGGGTTCGATCCCGGCGCTGACATGTACCAATGAGTTCTTTTAACTTAAGTACAATGTATACCATCGCTCTTACGGTGAAGGAAAACATCGTGAGGAAACCTGCATATCTAGATTTAGCACATCTAGATATGTGAACCCACCAACCCGCAGTGGACCAGCGTGGTGGGAAATGGTCCAAGCTTAGGTAGGCAGTTTAGACCTTGGGGATATGCACAAAGGTTCCACTCGAGAGAGCCAGGTGCAGGTACTTACACCCCCACAGAGAATAGAATAGAATAGAATAGAATAGTTATTAGTTTACATCATCCCCATCATAAATTAGTTATTAATATTAAATACCTATTATCATCAGTATCTATAATTAAATCAATTGTTTTCATCTCTCGCCGGGAGCATGTACGAGCCGCAACTCGTACATCGCCGCGTCAGCGGATCATTTTACAACAAACCAATAATTTTCCATGTATTCATTAGTATACTTTCAGCAATCGCGTCGGTTACTCATCCCCATCATTATCATAAGGCATTGGTTATCAATAAATCAATTTACAGTTACAAAAACTCTTATCATTTATCTACTGTACGGTCCGTACCGTACACCAACTATCGATAATTGACTTTCAAAATTAGTTATGGTATCGATGCTCGATAACTTAAAGGTCTGCCCTTTGAAACTTTGTATTTGCGATATTTGGGCCATATCTGGCTCAGTATAACCTCATGATAATATCAACTTTGCTCGTGCGTAATCATAATTATGATTGTGTACGGTCAGCATCATGGTAGCTACACATTTTGTAGCTTGCCAAACTAAGAAACCGTCAATGTTTGAATGAAATCAAAGGGGACTTCTCAGTTTGATAAAGTATAAAGGTAATATTGACAAGAATTATATGATTCAAAGTATCCATCGATTCACATGAAGATAAAGGTAGCAGGTGTATCTTTATTCTGGATTGCTATATCCCGAAAAAATGCGGGCGGGTGTTACATAATTAGTTATGCAAATTATGCAAATATACAGGGTGATACTTCTGTAAAATTAACTTTGCTGAAAAATCATACCCTCTTTTAAAAAAGCTAATAAGAAATGTTTAACGGGATTTTCTGATTCATATTGTGGCATATTTGACAGCGTATATAAGTCATCTGCCTTGGGGTTTTTATATCGCTTGAATTCTTAATTTATCGTCAATTTCAATTTATCAGTGTTGAAGATTATAATACTCTCAAAAAGATATTCGTCTCACATTTAAAATAAACGCCAATTGCCCGATAACCAATATAATTAACCGCCTACAATCTATTTTCAGATTGGTATTTCGGGGTCTAAATTTAATCATTCAGAGTTCAGAAGTTGGCTTCCGCTGAAATTTTGCATCAATAATTGAGAATAAAAGCCAATAATAATAGTGTTATGCATATATATGTATATCTAAGTATACCTTTTATTCAACTTTCAGAAAGCCAAGTTAAATACAGAGTGTTGTAAAAGTGGTTTAGTTTTTCGAAAAGGGTCATTGGAGGACATTCATAACAACTCTTGTTTTATGATAACATTCAGATGCGATAAATCTAGATATGCAGGTTTCCTATCATACTTCGCTTCACCGAAAGAGAAACGGAATACCTTGTACTCAAATTACAAAGAACTCATTGGTACAGTTTGTTCCAAACAAGTATCCACCGACCCTCCAACATTACAGCGTCGCAGTATGTACGATTATCGTAACATAATGTATTATTATATTAATTATTAAAAGCATTTACTTAAGCCTTAATAAGGGGTGGGAATATGGATGACACATTGTTTGAACTTTAACCCATTAAGTTAAGGATGAAGAGTTGAATGATTTCTAATTCTGTATTTGCCTATTTATCAGTTGGGGCTGATGCTTTAACAAAAATATAACATAATTTTACCTATCTAATATCTGTAGGGGCCATAATTGCCGCCCTAATAACTTCAACCACAGTTGTCGGTACCTATGTCACAATTATACTTCCTAAGCCAACCTCGAAATGATCCTGTCAAAAACACGACTGAACCAACACCGAATAAGGAGTCAATTTTCATTGCGACATCTGGCCTTTAAATTTAAGCATGAAGCAGCATAATTCAGTTATACAAAAGCGAGGTGTCTCCTTGACGGAGTTTTTGTACAGTATAGTATCACTACTAACTGCCAGTTTCTTCACTTTGACTTTGACACATAAAAATCAGACACCTAGCGACCACATCGCGTGTGTGTCGATGCGAACGCGCGACAGAATCGCTGCAAAAAGCCGCCATGGGCGACCTATACCTATTATACCTAGGTAGGCCTAAGGGTGACATGCACTAAAGTGTTAAATCTAGATTTAGTGTCTAATCTCGATTAAAGAAACGTGTGTCCATATAAATTTATGGCATAAATCGTGTTTTTATTACTATGGTGCAAGTGGCCCTAAGAATGGTTGTCAAACTTGAAGCCCGTCGGTGGTAATTCGTCGTGGTAGCCGGTAGGGCCGCGGGTTCCAATTAACTGGCTTCATGAATACGCTGATTGCAGCCAACGATCCAGGAAACGGGGCATTGTCGCTCCGCTGGATTGACATTTCTTATTTAGCCTAATTATTAATTAATTATTATTAATAAATATTTTATTCTTATATTTTAGATCTTGAAAATGACAGGCTACATGATCTGCTGGTCAAACTGTACAACTTTACCAAGATACCTAGATGACCTAGTTACATGCCGTTGAACAAACGTCATAAAAAAGTAAACAGCAAATCATATAAAAAAATCTGATACGACCACACCAATACTTACAAAGCTCTTAAAATGTTTAATTAAAAAAGTTTTCTTTAAGGGGTTTTAAAACGGAGACAAAACAAACGGTCCAGTTAAACGCCAAGGTTTTTACAAAACTATTTGAATAGTTGTTGTAAGCAAAGATTGGCTCATTTGAATGAAACAAAGTGAAAAGCAAACTTCGTTCAATGGAGAATGGAAAGCGCTTCTAATTCATTTTGGCGACTATAGTTTCCCTGTGAAAATACAATTTCGTTTGGCTCGTTTATATTTTAGACAGAAACGGCGACGGTGGCGGAGGAGTAATATTGTTTTTGATTAAATTCCACTCAAAAGTTTTCATCCAATTTTTGTTTCTCGGGATTCAGTTATAAGACACTCTTTTATTTTGTTCGTACACATTTTCGTAGCCTACTACTACGCTACAAAATTATGCGTATACTTAAATCATAACTTGTAACTCGCTACGTTATCGTTATGATCTTTTTTAAAGTGGCATAAAAATTCAAAATGACTAGTAGCATAACCTTTTGGATTAATAATTATACCTACTCAGTAAATTTATGCTCTCAAGTTCTGACAAAAGGTGACTGAACTGCAGTTAACAATGGGACTCGGCAACAGTCAAACAACACTACATAAGTTCTCTTACCCCACTTATGCTAACGACGAAATTCGCTTGCATAGTCAGATTTCTTGTGCAAATAAGATTCTTGCTGAGTGGTAGGAACAGAAGGTTCACTACAAATCTAATTTTTGGGAATGTATGGTTAGTTAATTAAATTGGTTTTTATATGAAATGGCGAAAGAAATGGGCTAAACGGGTTTTTTGTTGAATTATAATCTACAATATTGTTTACTTGTATTATATTTTGTTCTCGCGATGATAGTTAAAACGACCACGGCATAGATAGAAGAAGTGTTCATTTTTTATTTTATTTAGATACAAGCTGTTCCCGCGAGCTTCGCTTCGCCTTAAAAAGTTTTCCCGTAGGAATTACGGGATAAAAAGTAGCCTATGTTCTTTCCCAGAGTTTAGACAATCTGTATACCAAATTTCATTCTTATCCGTTCAGTAGTTTGGGCGTGAAATCGAAACAGACAGACACAGTTACTTTCGCATTTAGTTAGTTTAGGATAAGACACAAAATAGATTTTTTCGCCGACCGAATGGCGTAGTGGTTATATAGTGACCCTGACTACTGAGCTGAAGGTCCCGGGTTCGATTCCCGGCTGGGGCAGATATTTGTTTAAACACAGATATTTGTTCCCGGGTCTTAGATGTGCCCGAAATGGCAATAGGCCCGCCCCCTATTACATTGGGACTAACATAACACTCTGGCGAAAAGTGGGTGCAGCAATGCACCTCGGCCTACCCCGCAAGAGAGTACATTAGTACAAGGCGTGAGTGTGTGTGTGTGTAGTTTTTTCGCCAATCACCAATTCAGATTTGAAAGTTATATTAATCAAGTCACTTAAAAGCCTTTCGCTATACTTTGAGTCGATTTTCTTTTCTCGATCGGTGAAGAAAATCCTACTACACTTGTCTCTCTGAGCTTACTTACTTACCGCTGGAGTTTTCTCTGAGTGACAAAACCAGACGACTAAGTTTGAAACATTAGCTCCGTGCAGTTAACTATGAGAGTACGTTATTTGCATTAATGTGTTTGGGAAACAAACATTTATAGACGAGGGGTATTCATAGTGTATATTAGTGGTTAATTTTGTTTCACCGACTCAGGGTTTATTCAGAGGACCCAGTTTAGGTTTTTCATTAAGGTTCGAATCTGCTGTAGTAGGTATGTAGTTTTTGAAGCCGTTCACAACACCACTAGGCACATTGACAAGAATCAAAGACAGCTGTCACAAACCACTCTCCTTCACAGACAACTGACGACTGAGCAGCATTGGCCCTAAAATGTATATTTTAGGGCCACGGGTGCCATTTTATTGAGTGGTTTGCCCTGTTCTTACGCTAGTAATATAATATATGTCAATGTTTTAGTGTGTCGGTGATAAACATAAGAGCAAAAGATCACAAGTTTTACCTATATACCTATAACACTATAGCCTTTCTCTGTTACGGTTATAGCAAAAACAAAATTATACTCAACAACATTTTTATTCTGTTATTTCTACCGATCCGGCCCTCTATCGTCTGTTTATGAAAACAATAATAATCAGAAAGATAAATACGGTTGAAAATATTGGCTGACATTTTCCTGTGTTTTCGGTGGATTTTCGGTTACACAGGGTAAATAGGCGACATACACAATATGGAGACAATGTACAGATCACTGACAACTATTACTGACAATTCTGATGTTATTTTTTGCGATAAAAAGGAAAAAGAAACAAAATAGTTTTGTTTTCATCATCATCATCATCAGTGTCATCATTTTTTTTCAAGATAATGAAAACTTGAGACATTTTTATATCACGTATTAAAGATCTACATACTCTAGAACATGCTACTGAATTTCATAAATAATATATTTCGATCTTCCTTCCAGTGTCAATTTTCAAAACACCATATTATTTATGATTTACTAACGCACAATTTTGTCACTGAACGTTGTGTACTCCATTATGTACGAGTAAAAGAACCGGATGCGAGTGACAATAAGCAAATAGAACTAAATTAATTTCCGTATTGGTGAATTATCGAGTGGATAAATTGAGAATAACATGACTGGATCACAAGGGTATATTGTGTAAGTTAATAATGGAAGGGTTGGAATCCAATATAAATAAGTAGGAAGGGAAAATAAGTTAGCTATTGACTTTTACTTGTACGGTATTCTATCAAAACACACGGATGTGCCATACGATCTATGGAGCTGCATGGGATTGCCTTAGTCTGTGCTATAGTAATCTAAGGGCCTAACTTAAAAATAAAGAAGCTTGGAGTTTTTTTTCTGTTTTAATGGCACAAAATCTGACCTTAGTTACCTTATTTAGTTATGACCTTAGTTATTGAACAAACTAGCTGTTCCCGCAAGCTTCGCTTTGCTGTGAAAGAGTAACAGACAGACACAGTTACTTTCGCATTTATAATATTAGTTAGGATAATCTAAAAAGTTCCACTTGTTATTGCCGTTCCATATTAGCTATGCCAATGGAACTTTTTCATTGAACGCGAGTGTATTAAGATTTATACATTTATGTTTGCTTTCCCTCTTCCCAGTAGACTGCTCGCACTCATCCACCTAGACGCCTGCAACGCATACCCGACACGCCGCTAACTCAATCAGTGTAGACCAGTTCGGCTACCGAAAACGCCATAGGACCGCAAAATTAAATTTAGATTTAAAGCTTCCATAGGTCAAGTAGCTTAGTAATTTAAATGAATTCCAGACTTATTCCAGAACTTAAAAAAAAGTAACTGTCGCTGATGGTCGGATTGATTAAATCCGGGTCGGGCCAGTTGACAAATTTAAACAACGGAAATAATTCACTATCGTGTTTTATTAATTGTACTTTAAATTCTGGTGCAACGAGTGATCCCACGTTGTGTGTTGTGAATGTTGTGATATTCATTCATGCTTTAAATAAAAAATACACAGACTGCATTCATTGAATTATGATTCGTCATCCCTCCTACTATGATTTTATTATTAAACGCGATTTTTCGAGTTTGTTTATTATATAAATGAATGATTTTTATCAAATTTGGCATGTAGGTAGGGAGCGATTAAGATATGAGTACCTACTTTTTATCCTGGAGTTATCACGGAAAAAACTTCTCAGGCATTACAAATTTGAATAACTGAAAAGTACTTACCTAATAACTGAAAGATGGAGAAATAATTGAATAGTACTTAATAGGATAAATGTTATAGCAAACACTAAATTTTTATTCCGGGAAACTCCACGAGGAGGTGAAACTGGCGGACGACCGCTTTAAATAAACATTATTTATTTATTTGATACTTTATTGCACAAATATGAAATATAAGTGTACAAGGTGGACTTAATGCCAAAAGCATTTTCTACCAGCCAACCTACAGGAGGCACAGAAAAACTAGTAGAAAGGTGCAACAAAAAACAGTGGTTACTAAATTGAAAAAGCTAAAACTAAATACCTATAGTCAATTGATAATTAACTTGATTATCAGCTTTATCCCGGGCATAAATATTAAGGCAAGGCGATATTCCCGGTAAAATCTAGTAAAATAATAATATAATAATAATATGTGGGGACATCTCACACACGGCCATCCGACCCCAAGTTAGGCAGAGCCTGTGTTATGGGTATCGGACGGCTGATATATCTACACAAATACATAGATAGATAGATATGAGATATAAATATGGGTCCAGCCAGACTCGTCCCATTCCACACTCGACCCGGCCAAACTCGACCCGAATTTCATAATTTCGATAAGGTTCATTTTTGTTTGTATTTTTTTTTCTTATCGCAAAGTACAGTCGACAGAAAATGTTTATGGATTTCTTAATTGATTGCATATAAAGTGATTATCACTTAAATTTAAGAAATATGTTGACTAAACTAGCCTAAGTTTGACCTCAGTAACAGAGAGAAGTAGTTTACCCTTCTCATTGTTTTAGCCTGAAATAAACGGGTTATCGATAACAATGGTCAAGATTTGGATGGCCTGCATCCATCTCTTTCGCGCACTTACTTGTATTGTAATTTATACATTTGATAAGCAAGGGCTACTGCGAAGTAATTATAATTTTATAAACAGCAAACGGATTTTATAAAAAGGATTTTATACATATTTCATTGTAAAGATATTTTGTGTAACTGTGATTTTAGCACACATAATTATTAATAGTTACTTATTTTGTTAATATTTATTATTACTTATTACGTTTATAATTCAAAACATGTGTTACCTACTAATAATGTTTATAGAAAATGATAAATAAATGATTAAAAGAACAAATTATTACTTTTGTTTGAATTAATCAGCACATAAAACACCTAACTATAATTTCAGTAAAAAAACTCTTGTGGCTGACAGTACATTTCAACAAAAGTACCTAGACCTTACCGTATTTTAGAAATTCGGGTCGAGTTTGGCCGGGTCGAGTGTGGAATGGGACGAGTCTGGCTGGACCCATAAATATCAAATAATTTCAATCAACTAAGTATATAGTTTATTTTAAGGACGTTAAGTACCAGGATATCATGGGTAGGAGAAAGTTTATTTCAGCTCACAGCTTCACACCACATACGTTATACGGTAAGCGTGGTAATGGCTGAAACTTTCAGCAAGCGCCATATTTCTACAGCCGCATTTTGAGTATGTTTGTTAAATTGCAGTGGAAATTTAGCATAAAATTCAGTTTGAAACAAAGAGCTGTCATATTTTCTTCTTGAGTTAATTTAATGTGAGTCGAATGTTATAGTAACTAGAAAGTTCCTCTATATTTTTTAAAATAAACTTATATGTAGGTAAAATACATAATTGACATGGAAAACATTTTTTTACTACTCGTCATTAAAACCACATTTATTTGACACTAGCTGTTCCCGCGCGCTTCGCTTCGCCTTAAAAAGTTTTCCCGTAGGAATTCCGGGATAAAAAGTAGCCTACGTTCTTTCCCAGGGTCTAGACCGTATGTATACCAAATTTCATTCAAATCCGTTCAGTAGTTTTGGCGTGAAAGAGTAACAGACAGACAGACACAGTTACTTTCGCATTTATAATATTAGTTAGGATTAGGATTATTTGAGTCCTTTTTTTCTGGTAACAAGTGGGTCAATGAAATTCACCAGACACACTAGTCAGGTCTGTAATGAATTAATCTTAATATTCATAAGTAATTTGTAACAGCACCCCATGAAATGGCAGCGAGTCAAACAAAGCATTAATTTAGAATAGATAGATAGAATATTCTTTATTTGTACACACACACATAAAAGAAACTTACAAAACTTAAATACTAACAAATATGTACAAAAATGGCGGTCTTATCGCTTAAAGCGATTTTATCACCGCCCACGGCCCGTAAGCTCAAAGAACTTGTGTTTTCTGAATTACTTACAAACATTTAAAGGTAAAAAACGGCTGAATCTCGCATTTTATAATAAAGAGTGCCTTGACACCTTTAGCTAATGACGACCGACGCTTTAATAAGTCAGAAAAAAAATAAAAAACAATCGTCAAAAGAAACTTTTAGAACTTAGAACCGGCCGTACTGACAACTTAGGTAAGTACCCGGTGAATTTACTTAACTGCAACAGGGTCTCGAGTGCGAATTTTTTCACCTATCGAGAAGTGAAATCGAACACGCAGATTTGTATGGAATACACTCACGGAAATGAAACAGTTCCACCTGCCAATGACGTTTCATACGTCTCTGGAACTTTTTCAGTGCCCGTGCGTGAGTGTATTATTAGATATAAATTTTATTTTTTATTCGTACATAAATTAGTTATGTATTATTCTGCTCCACTGCTGGTGTTATTCGAGTCTTCACCTATCAGCGAATCCTTAACGGTTGCCGCATTAGCAAGGAGTGAGGCGTAAGACCATTATTCTGAAGACGTGATTCATTATACAAAGAGGGAGTGCAGCCGGTGTCGCTGTATAAAACATAAGGAGCTAGGGTTGCCACAGATAAATTAATACAGATAGAAATAAAGAAACAAACACTGATTTAATATACTCACACAGTCGGCTATAATGTTGTGTTGTTTTTTAAACTACAGTTTTCCAGTCGTCTTAAAACGGTTTCATTAATTTATTTATTTTTCTTTTACTAGGTACTTGTGATGAAGATTTTATAGAATTTGTGACAAGTGAAGTACTTATATTGGAGATATAATTTTGAGCTGACCACCCCGGTGGAGAAGTCATGGGGTCAAATGGTTCAATCAAAATCAAAATCAAAATCAAAATATATTTATTGTGAATTGTGACCAATTGTGACACATAGGTTTAGGCAGCTATTAACAAAGTCCTCTTAATTTTATTGCTACTATGGCCTGCCCTTGGGCGTACAAAGTTATACAATTATAAAATACCTAAATCATGCATTCTAATTAATAATGGTTATGTCATAAGTAGGTACTAACTAATAGTAAAAAAAAAACAATTAACTACAAATACCTTCACTTAAAATCTAATTTGGCAACTCGGTTGAGACACAGACAATCTAATTTAACAGTTATAATTGTACGTTACATTTATTTTTGTTAATGTCCATGAAAAATTCCTGTACCGAATAATAATATGTCCTCGAGACAAGGAACCACTTCAAGGTTTTTTTTAAATATATTTATTTCGTCAATTGTTCGAATCTGTTCTGGAAGGCTATTATAGATTTTTGGTGCATAGTGGTGGTTAATTGATAGATAGGTACGGTATACGGCAGATAAATCAGACCCCTCTCAGAAACATTGTTACTATGAGAGGGGGGTCAGGTTTTTCTGCACATGACCGTACTAGCTGAGTTTTGAATTTGAACCCTCACCTCGAGCTCTCAAAATTATAAGATATTACAGGACCTTTCCGTTTCTAGGTTAAATAAAATTTAACTTGTTGTGTCTACTAAATGAACTTTCTTTTTTACCTCAAAGGTCTTGCGAACTGATCGCTTATAATGGTCATTAATGCATAATAATTGACTGGTAGAAAATGCTTTTAGTATTAAGTCCAAATAATATTCATGACAAATTTTTGAGACCAGTTCAAGATAATCATATACTTACATGTAAGTAATTAATATGCATATCAAAATACTTAATTTGTCATATACGACTGATTATATCAAGATTTACATTTATAAACATGCGAAATGCATGCAAACACTGTTATTTCGAGATCTATCATTTTGCTAACAGTTTGCTTCCATTATCCTGTATTAAGTTTAAATAATTCTATTAGTAATAATTTAATTTTCATAAAAAACATAATAATTTCTAACTGATATAACTATCTAACTTTTGCGGGAAATTCAATACAAAAGCTATAAATTCTGTGTAATAGATAAAAATCTCTTAGATGACATCTCAATTGATTGAAATAATGACCTCTTTATCCATTTGGGTTACATTAGGTTTTGCGACCCAAAATCGGATTCCCAAGGGCTCTCTCCCAGATATAAAACCCTTGAAAGAAATTTTATATAAAATAAAAGAACTACCTACTGAGTTTTTACCTAACCTATTCGGTCCCAGTCTGTAGGATAAAATCTTAAAGTAAAAAATAGGTAAGTACACGATTTTCTTTATTAAAATACGAGACCAACAATTTTCGATTACGTTTGAATAGCTGGGTTGTGATATAAACCGATATTGATTTAGTATTTTTAGGGTTCCGTTCCTCAAAAATAGAAAGGAACCCTTATAGCATCACTTTGTTGTCCGTCTGTCTGTCTGTCACCACCCTTTTTCTCAGAAACGGGTAAAGTTATCAGGATATACAAATATACAACTTTACGGCCCGACAAAGTAGTAAAAACAAGTATTTAAAAAAAGCTGGGGTCCTCCCATACAAGTAAAGCGGGGATGAATATTTTTTTTCCCGCTGTTTCGATGGTGTGGGATATCGTTGAATAAGTCTTTCAAAAACATTATAGGTATGCTGAAATCATTTTTTGATTCAGTGTTTGGTTTAGGAAATATTAAGCTTCAAAGTGCAAATTTTTGTTAGACTCAAGTGTCCCCCCCCCCCCCCCCCTGCAGGCTGAATGGTTGGTCCTAAAAACATTAAAAAATTCAAATATGAAGTTCATTTATGACGAAATTAAAAGGAAAACTATCTCAGGTAAGTAGACTTTATATGTTTACGATTAATAGTCAATATTGTAATTGCAAACTTACATTTAAAGTTGCCATTCCAGTCAGCCATTGGATGGTTGACCGATTTCATGTGGTTCTTTTCTGGACGCTTCTGTGCTTCGGACGGCACGTTAAGCCGTGGGTCCCGGTTGCTGCTTCGGCAGCAGTCGTTAAGCCTAGTCAGAGGCCTTCCGGCGGCTTGAAAACATCTGACAGTCGGGTTGCCCACTTACCCGACAACTCTCTCAGCACAAGCTTGCTCCACCAACCCGCACTAGGCCAGCGTGGTGGACTAGGCCTAAACCCTTCATTGGAAGGAGACCCGTGCCCCAGCAGTGGGGACGTGATTGGTCGTGATGATTTAAAGTTGCAGAATTGACCATGATGTATAGTTCTCCAAAATTGATATCGATGTATGGCAAAATATAATTTCAACTGCAAAGTTAAGTTTGTTTTTTGAGAGTGCTTATCTTTGTACGGAACCCTCAGTGCGCGAGTCCAACTCGAACTTGGCCGGTTTTTAATTTTGGTCAGATTATTATTTAGTTGAAGATTTAGGGTCGCTGCTGGTGACAAATTATATCTTAGTACCACTTATGATTATGGTTCCATAGGATAGTTATCAGTAATGCATACAAATTATTATTGAGTATTGAAATTCAACTTTACTTTCGTAAGTAACTCTTTTATCCACCAACAAAGGTTGGCTGGAAGAAATAGCTTTTTGGCAATAAGCCCGCCATTGTATGCTTTTACTGTGTTTATCAATTGTTATGTATTTATGTTTTTGTATACAATAACGTGTTAAAATAAATAAATAATTTGAGTTTCGACTGTCTGTTAATTACATATTTTTTGTGTAATAATGTAACGTAATTATAACCTTCAAAATAATATTATAACTTTGCCATTTCACACTTCAATAATAAATTACTCACTATAAATTAAACATTTAATGTCAGTTATATTCATAAGTGGATATATCGCATAATCGCATAAAATTTTACGTAAGTATTTAAATTAAATACTAAGGTATTATCATAATAACGAGAATGCATTTCAATAAAATTTGCAACCATAATCAAATCCTCTTAAACATTAATTTTCACATAAGCAGCTTTGCTTTGACATTATTCCCCCAGTGCGGAGTAATTATGCTCACTGGGTTGGCCCCACAAACTACAAAAGCTGTATAAATTCAGGACGCACTTTCCACAATCCAGTTTTGTTGGTTTACTTTATTATTCCTGAGTTTCCTGACGAACAATCACGTAAGTTAGATGAGTCTTTTGTATTGGTGAGATTTGATTGTCTACGAAAACTGTAGTAGGTAAGTACAGATTAACATTCTTGTATACAAAGTGGTGGTGCCTCTAAAAAAACTATAAAAAAATATCTGAAAAAATTAAGACCTAATGTCACCTAACAGAAAAAGGGGCGTTTTATAAGTTTAACGTGTTCGCATACCTCTCTGTGGAAGCGTACTAGCGTAGCTCCTAACGGATCAACCGATTTTCGTTTTGTTTTACTTACCTCACCTTAGACTTAGACCTTAATGTTCCCGTTGTGGCTATATCTAATAACAATTTTCTTGTAAAATCCTACCTTCAGTCACTATATATTTTAGTATTATATGCGGGGACCTATTAATGGCATAAAGTAATAATTAAGTTATGTTGTGAAGTTTTTTAAAAATGCTGTTGGTTTTCCATGAAAATGTTAAAATAAAAATAAGTAAAATGACTTTATTTTTTGGAGAGTAGACTGCCAACCCTGAAACAGCTAGTCATTGCTAGGTTATTGTTTCGATGCGGGGAGTAGCGGCGCTGTTGCTTGAGGTTTTGTTATGTAAAATAATGAATTCGTCGTCCCACCAGCACTTTACAGCTGACGGGTTAAAGTTACCTGGGGGGTCACTTTATATGATGAAAAACTAAGTTTCGGAGCGCTACGCGAGACACGACATTGCACAGAGGCGCGAGCATAGGATTCGATACTATTTTCGAATCTACACGAAGGGTCGCTTTTACCAAACGCAAAACGTATTTAAATCAAATTTTAAATACATTTTGCACTAATTGACAGACGTATGACAGGCTACTAAAATACGTTTAGCGTTTGGTGAAATTCCACCTAACATGGAAAAAACAAATGCCACTTTTTAGAACTAACAAATTTGCCTTACATTTTGACAGTGACATTTGACGATACGCAACGTAAACGGAGGTTTCAAATCCTGTGCTCGGGCAACAGCTCTCGTTCGCTCGATTTTCGTCAGTATATAGAGTGACCCTTCTTCAGCATCACCTTCTTCCGTCGTCGGTCTTGTTGTTTAAGTATGAAATTTTGATGTAATTTAAGAATGATATTATTTTTATCGCGAGTTAGGTGGATGGTGTAAGTAGCTAGGTGATTCTGTTGTATGTATAAAGTTGTAACGAGCCGTTACCAAACCATCCACCGCACCTACCCACATACCGAAGCCACAAGAGCGCCCGCGAGTCGAGGCGGGGCACCACACAGGCGACTCCGGAGAATACAAGGGGCGCGGGGCGACCCGCCTATAAGTAGCCGCGAGCCGGCTGCCCGGCCACCATTCGTCACCTCCTGCTCCGGCGAGTGATCAGTCCGTTCCCGAGATCCTTCCCCGCACCTCTATCTATTTAAGTATCTATTCACGCACACTAATCTCACTACACCGTCCTCCCTACGCTGTGGGTCGCCTACTAGCGGATCGAGGTTCCCCGGAATACACGGACGCCTGGGTCGCCTAGTTTAAAGCGGCCGTGTACCGAACTATACAATCGCTGAACACACACCGGCCCTCAGCCACACGTTCTCTTATCAACACAACTACACTCCACAAATCCTGGAACAAATCCACACGCACCACCGGTATTCGCCCGACCTCCTGTACCCTTATTCCTTCCCTTTATTAAGATAGGAACATCCGCGTTGGCCCCTTCAGGGCCCGAACCATATCAATATAAAATATCAATAACCGTGATAAGTATTTGTGCATTTGTGTAGTGTGTTAATATTAAGTACATAAGCTGTAAGTACCTTAGATACATAAGTTAACCTGGTTGTAAATAAAGCGGGTCCAGTGCCGCCTGAATTGTGTTACACTAATTAATCGGCATTATTAATTCTCACCCCGTACACCTACCGAGGTTATTTCCCTCCAGGGGCCTCAGGATCAAGATCAGGATAGTTAGGACCGCTTCACGGTCAATGTAGATCCCCCAGGCGACCAGGCACTCCTTCAGAGGCCGGCGTCAAGCTGAGCTAGTCTAAGACCGCTTCCCGGTACATATTAATTGAGAGGTATTAGGTAGGTACCAGCCCTAAGCACTAGGGACATTAGTCATAAGGGTAAGTATCACATTACAATATAGCACCCAACCCCTACTCTCGGGGGAGGCCAGGCAGGTCGATTCGCCCAGGGGTCGCTCCCCGGTGATCCAGACCAGCTCCTGCTGAGCTGCTACATTACATTTGGCGCCCAACGTAAAATCCACTAATTCTCATCAATATTTAGTATTATTTAGCCCCCTGTAATAACTTGTAAATCATTAGAAAATATTAGAAATAACCGACCGACCGACCGACTAGCCGTTCAACTTAACTACCCGTAATTGTTCTAAAAATAGACCGACAACCGACCGACCGACCCCGTTTAACAAAAATTACAATTCAAAAGTAAAGAGCACGTAAATTTTTGTTGGTCATTTTTATTGAAATTTCCGTAACCGATTACAAACTGGCCCCGTTTTATAGTAGGTAAATATACAGCATCAAATGCCAACTTCTTGGATTTATAACCTTAGTAAAGAGGAATTAATAAGGGAAAGTAGGGAGAGGAAGCTACCGACCGTAAATTTAACCGTAGACAAACTAAGAAAACAGCTATCCGACCACATTAGAGAAGAAGAGGAGGAGACCTTCGAGATGACATCCGAAGACCAGACCAAAACCGCGAGCCAGCTGAACCTGTCATCCATCGTGAGGGAATGGAATATATCGTTCGACACCGCATGCGACCCGGTTGAGTTCATCGAGCGTTTGGATGAACTGACGTCATCAGGTGACGTCCCGCAGGACCGATTACTCCAGGTACTACCTAAAGTACTAAGAGGTAAACCGCTGTTATGGTACAGAAACAACTCTGACAACTGGAAAAAGTGGGAGGACTTCCTAGAAGAATTCAAACTCTTTTTCTACCCGGCGGGATACGAGAAGAACCTGCTCGAGATGATCATCGCACGAAAACAACTCCACCGTGAATCTTTCGTCAATTACCTGACCGACATACAAACCCTGATGAGAAGGTACGGAAAAATGACCAAAACCGAAAAAGAAGAAAGAGTGTACGAAAACATGAACGCGAGTTACAAGTACTACATCAAGAAGCAAGACTTCACCAGCCTCGGGGAATTAATCAAACAGGCAGCCGAGTACGAGCAGATCACAGAAGAATCTTCATCTCAACAGTGGAATCACCGACCAGACCGACACCGCCAGACACCGAAAAGTCAACCAGAAACATCACCAGAACCTCGTAAAATACACGAAAAATACAACAAGACCACGTGCTGTTGGAACTGCGGCAAAGCAGGCCACTCACACAAGGAATGCCGGGGCAGGCAAGTACTGTTCTGTAGCCAATGCGGAGTCCTCGGGAGACTAACGCGCAACTGCTGCAGAAGAGAAACCAAGTTCGGAGACACGAACATAACCGCCGAAGAAAACCTACTGGAACAACGAATCTTCGAAAACGTAAAAATAGGGAACATGACATACCGAGCGTTGATTGATACAGGCTCCACCAGATCATACATCAGTAGAAACATTTATGAAGAGAACTCGACAAACGCCGACACAGAAAAAGTCACAGGGATGCGAGTAACCGTCGCAGATGGCAGAGTCATGGACGTGAAACTCAAGATAGACCCAGAAATCGAGATACGGCAGAGAAAATTAACACACGAACTCTTCGTGCTACCAGCTTATTCACCGTCAAACCTAGTTATCATAGGGATAGACCTACTAAGAAAAGCAGGAGCCACAATAGTCTGGGACAACAACACCGAAAATACACCGAAAGTCACCGAAATCGTCGCACCAGAATCAACGCCACCAGACAATAATATAATAAACGGCCCAAGAAAAACAAAATCCCGCAAGCAAAAGAAAAAACCTAACCAACTACATCCACCAAGATATCCCGACACAGCTTCAATCCAGGAACGAAAAGGATGGTTCGAGAGGAAAATGACCGAAACCCGAAAATCACCTGAAAATGACCCAACATTCACAATCAAAAACGGCTCACTCCATAAACGAATTGTAAATCCGAGGTACGGGGTCAAGATCAATTCACAATCGCAGTGGAAAATATGCGTTCCGACAGTGAAAAGAAGGTCGATTATCGAGCAACACCTTAATGAAGCGACAACAACAGGCCACCGAAGCACGGGAAAAATCCTAAAAAGCATTGCCGAAACATATTATTGGCCCGGGATGTACAAAGATGTTCTTCATCATATGAAAAAATACAAAGAACGACTAAAATCATCTTCATCAAACTCGCCGCAACCAAATTCCACCGAACCGAAACAGTAATAACCTACCGACGACGTCATCACCCATCGCCAGATGTGCCTAGCCGCGGTACTCATGCGATGCCGAACGATTTACCGATTATTCCAAATCTACCCTCAATCATCAACATAATGAAGATTGAAGACAAATAGCCGTAAAAAGTTAAAACATTTTATATATTTATGACTTAGTCATTCCGTACCGTACCGTATAAACCTTATTATGTATAATTTGTAATTAAATTGATATACAACCGAAAAACCACAATCTGTATTAAAAATATAGAAATAGGTAAAAATGTAAACGCAAATGCACACATTTTACACCGTCCGTCCGTAGATTAATATAATATAAGTAAATAATAGACACACAGACATAATATTAAACTTATAACATCCACCTTTTTGCATCCAAGTCACAAGCAAAATGTAGATCAGACTTAGAATAAGGAGTGTAATGTTTTTGAACGCAGCCCAATACGTTACTCTGTGAACGTACACAGGTTAGAATTTTAATTGTCAAGCGTCAAACCGACCGAGTAAATTTCAGCGCAAGGGCACATGCCGTATAAATTTTATGTTATTTGCAATGTAAATAATCTAAAACCGAAAAGCTGAAACCGTATACCTAATGTAATTACCAGGAAAATGTATATCAATACACAATAAGTTATACATACATTATAAATTTTATGTTATTTGCAATGTAAATAATCTAAAACCGAAAAGCTGAAACCGTATACCTAATGTAATTACCAGGAAAATGTATATCAATACACAATAAGTTATACATACATTATAAATTTTATGTTATTTGCAATGTAAATAATCTAAAACCGAAAAGCTGAAACCGTATACCTAATCCTAATTACCAGGAAAATGTATATCAATACACAATAAGTTATACATACATAGCCTACAATGTAAGTAAAACCAACCATACATTTTATCCTTGCTCATAGCTTGCAAAAGCAATATATTCACATCTTTTATACAGAAAAGAACCCCGAATATACCTGAAACCGAATGCCCTGTTTTACCTGGCCCAAGCAAGGATGAAATGCTCATGGACTATACCGTCTAATCTTGTTTTTTTTACCAAAATTATTAGTATTATAATTGTAAATTTAACTAGAAATAAATATCTAAGTAAATAAAATATATCCTGAATCCAGATGATAAAGTAGGAACCTGTGGTAAACAAATGCACCAGTACATGCACCTTTCTCTTTATTATTTTTTGTGTTTGTCTACATAACCTGTGAATTTTTACCAGGTAAAAATTCTCCTGCTGAGGGGGGAGAATGTAACGAGCCGTTACCAAACCATCCACCGCACCTACCCACATACCGAAGCCACAAGAGCGCCCGCGAGTCGAGGCGGGGCACCACACAGGCGACTCCGGAGAATACAAGGGGCGCGGGGCGACCCGCCTATAAGTAGCCGCGAGCCGGCTGCCCGGCCACCATTCGTCACCTCCTGCTCCGGCGAGTGATCAGTCCGTTCCCGAGATCCTTCCCCGCACCTCTATCTATTTAAGTATCTATTCACGCACACTAATCTCACTACACCGTCCTCCCTACGCTGTGGGTCGCCTACTAGCGGATCGAGGTTCCCCGGAATACACGGACGCCTGGGTCGCCTAGTTTAAAGCGGCCGTGTACCGAACTATACAATCGCTGAACACACACCGGCCCTCAGCCACACGTTCTCTTATCAACACAACTACACTCCACAAATCCTGGAACAAATCCACACGCACCACCGGTATTCGCCCGACCTCCTGTACCCTTATTCCTTCCCTTTATTAAGATAGGAACATCCGCGTTGGCCCCTTCAGGGCCCGAACCATATCAATATAAAATATCAATAACCGTGATAAGTATTTGTGCATTTGTGTAGTGTGTTTAATATTAAGTACATAAGCTGTAAGTACCTTAGATACATAAGTTAACCTGGTTGTAAATAAAGCGGGTCCAGTGCCGCCTGAATTGTGTTACACTAATTAATCGGCATTATTAATTCTCACCCCGTACACCTACCGAGGTTATTTCCCTCCAGGGGCCTCAGGATCAAGATCAGGATAGTTAGGACCGCTTCACGGTCAATGTAGATCCCCCAGGCGACCAGGCACTCCTTCAGAGGCCGGCGTCAAGCTGAGCTAGTCTAAGACCGCTTCCCGGTACATATTAATTGAGAGGTATTAGGTAGGTACCAGCCCTAAGCACTAGGGACATTAGTCATAAGGGTAAGTATCACATTACAATATAGCACCCAACCCCTACTCTCGGGGGAGGCCAGGCAGGTCGATTCGCCCAGGGGTCGCTCCCCGGTGATCCAGACCAGCTCCTGCTGAGCTGCTACATTACAAAGTTGTGTAAAAATGTTACATGTTAGATTAAAATATTCATATAAAAATATTATATAGAGCCCATTTTCCAGTCAGTAGGACAAATCAGGATAATTTTATTTCAATATAAGTACCTACTTGGCTTTAGTATGATTGCATAGGTTAAGTTTCTACTTATCTATTAATTTCACCATGATCATTATGTGATCATAGTTATAGAATAGTGCAACAAGATACGCTAGGTAAGTAGGTATATACATTTTGTTATTTTACAGCATAAAAAACTAAAATAACACTTTTATTCTAGTAAAATGACTGTTTTATGAAACCGAAGAAGCTCTCTGCAGTGCATTCTTTGAATAAAAGTGTTTAAAGTGGATTTCCATATTGAATACCACTTGAATGGCTTGCCTATAACGCTTGTGTTCAAAGAAAACACAGAATTCTGCTCGAATTTCCAACGAAAAATATTATATACAGGGTCAGTCTTTCTAGTGAAGTATGTTACAGAGCTCTTCATTCTGAACAACTTTTGTTATAATGACCTTGGGATATTCTCGAAAAAAAAATCTACTCCCCATACACAGTGATACGTAAACAACCAATGTTCATTTCATCACGACCCATTACGTCCCCACTGCTGGGGCACGGGTCTCCTTCCAATGAAGGAAGGGTTTAGGCCTAGTCCACCCAACCAATCGTTATCATTATAACAAAAGTTGTTCAGAATGAAGAGCTCTGTAACATACTTCCGGATATGCACCTATGAAAGACTCAACCTGTATATGGTGATAAAAAAAGTTATTGCAAGCCGAAACGGAGTGACTCAGCAGGTCACTCTGATCGACTATATTGTTCTACAACTTTACAAATTGCCTAAAAAAAGGTTTTAAATTATATTACCCACACCAGTAGCTACTCAATAAGTAGACATAATTTGGTAATAATATTACACATACATTTTAGGCATTCTGTTGTGTATACGATATATTTTTTAAAGTTATCTGTAAAAAATAGTGATTTAAACTATTGCTAAATATTTTGGTAATGTACGACAGCAAGCATGTCTTTCATCATTGCCTCAATATGTCCAATGTCCTATGTTTACTAATAGAGTTGCAACGAAACCCGCCATAGGATAGTTATCAAATTGAAATGGTTCCATTAAAGTACTAAATACCATTTTTATTTGAAATCCCGAACAGCAAAATAGGGTGTTATAAATTTAAAATGTCAGTGTATCTGTATGTGGTGGCGTAACTCCCAAACGGCTAAACCGAATTTGGAAGTTTTTAGGGTGATTATTCTATTATATTCTCTGTGGGGGTGTAAGTACCTGACTCTCTCAAGTGGAACCTTTGGTCCCCAAGGTCTAAACTGCCTTCCTAAGCTTGTACCATTTCCCACCACGCTGGTCCACTGCGGGATGGTGGGTTCACATAATTATTTAGATGTGCTAAATCTAGATATGCAGGTTTCCTTACGATGTTTTCCTTCACCGTAAGAGCGGTGGTATACATTTTACTTAAGTAAAAACTCATTGGTACTTGTCACCGCCGGGATTCAAACTCGCATCTCTTGCGTGAGAAGCGGGCGCTTACCCGACTGAGCTACCACCGCTCGGGTGATTATTCATAATTCATAACCTTACTAACAGACAGAAATATAGTGTCAAACTAAAAACATAAAACAAACGAACACTCACACCTTGTACTAATGTACTCCCTTGCGGGGAAGGCAGAGGTGCATTGCTGCACCCACTTTTCGCCAGTGTTATTTTAGTCCCAATGTAATAGGGGGCCTATTGCCATTTTACGGACACACCCAAGACCCAAGAACAAATATCTGTGTTAAAACAAATATCTGCCCCAGCCGGGAATCGAACCCGGGACCTTCGGCTCAGTAGTCAGGGTCACTAACCACTACGCCATTTGGTCGCCTCTAAACTAGCAATAACAAATGGCCGGAGGCTTCACAAAACATTCGATCCGCGCCCGCAAAACAAACAAATAAACGAACAATTGAACATCGCCGTACAAAAGGTTCTTCAACGTGCCATACTAATGAATGCCTCTCTAATCAAGAGGTTTTTTATCGTACGTCGTTGTTGCGAGTTCAATTTCGATGGAATTCCGCTTGATGGCAGGAAAAATACCCTTTTCCCCTCTTTATCGCTTATTGTACTTTTTGCCCCTTTTGGATCGCCAGTAGTTCCATCGGGTTGGCTGTAGTTGAGTTTTAAATATTCAGTAACTAAATGATGCTTTTGTTTTCGGGCTAAAACATGACAGCAATATTTTTGTATAACACGGGTGACTATTTAAAATGGAAAAGCCGGTATAGAAAAGCAATTTGCTTGATTATGTGAACAGCGCAGCTTTTCGGTTTTGCAAAGTGTCGTTAGGGGCCGTACAGCGTTTGACAATTAAAATATAGCACAAAATTCGGTTTACCTGCCAACCGTTGTTGTGGTTAAAATATTTTAAAGGCCATTTTTTTTCCATATTTCCCTGACATAATTAACGCCGCCAGTCTAATGTTGGATCTATAGTGGACCAAAAGATAATTATAGAATGTTACTAGACCTTTCGTGGTCTCTACTTATCAGGTCCCCATCTAAATTCTTGAAATATTTTCCCAAAACCAAACACATGGAAAACCTAAGTAAGTATTCCAAAAAACACACACAATATTAAGGATCAAATTCCCATTTTTTCAAAGGGTAACCGTTTCATACGTGTACTTCGTAATATCTTTGTTATGGGCCGGCTAAGTGACTATGAACTTATCGTAATGTCCCGTGCACATGTGTATTTTATATCCTCCACATTACATCAAAGCCCTTACACCAGGATTTATTTCGAGGGTTGAAAGAAAAGTAAAGAGATTTTGCATGGTTTTCCTTTCCTTGCTGATGAAGATTGTCGTTTATGGGGTTTTAAAATACGAGTTAGTATATACATGTAGTTTAGGAGGTTGCCATGTCGTCTGTTGTCCAACGTATGAATCGCATTCAGTAATATCTGAATTGAAATTCATACAAGTATACACTTCATCGGCATTGCCGACGCGGTTTCTCCATATTCGATAGGTAGACGTTTAATTTTAAGGGTTGATTCACATAGCATCCTTTACAAGTAAAAAATCTTTCTTTTAAATTCAATGAATATAATATGTTAAGCCTTACAGGAAGCATGCTATGAACTTATGAACCAACTACCATGGTTTGGCTGTATCACTGATAAAATTTAACCCATCCCAGTACAGTTATTTTGCTGGTATTTTGTGAACTTGCCAAAAATGCACTTACGAAAGCATTGTAAGTCTTTGTTTACGAGATAGTATCTACGTTTCCTAGTTCACTTTTATGAAGCTTTTATGTTATTCATTTGCCAACTTTCTTGTTTAGCAGAGTATTTCCGGATTGCAATTAAGTAAGAAAATGTGTAAATAGTTACCGACATATTGTTTATCGTTTATGTGTCTTCTCATTGACTTATAAATTACCTATTATATCTGTTGTACTCGTTTTATACGTTGCATACGTTACTCCGAACGCGACCTACAATCGTTGATTTCTAGCAGGGAAATAGAACGAACACGAAATACCTAGTATATAAATCAGAAGAAAGAAAACATCGTCCAGATTATCTATTCTACAATACCATAAGTCAGTGGTTTGCAAACACCCTAAAACAATACAATTCAAATAATCCATTGAAAAAAAATTGATGTGAAAAAGCATACTGGTAAATAACTAGCAACACTGCAGAGGATATTCTCCCCAACCCAAGATAAAAGGGCCGGCAGAAATAACCTACTTTTGTGGAATCGGTACTAAAACGTAAATAAGTCTACTGCTCTCAGCCCGTTTTATGGTTGGCGAGATTAATTTGTGGCGAAAGAATCAGCCATTATCTTAGAAGAGAAAAGATGGAATGCCCCGATCATAGTCTTGGATGAAACAAGGCCTGGTTTATGTTTAGTTAGGTGCTTTAGGGCTACGGAAAAAGCTATGCTCGGGCTTTTTCTGAGTGGACGTCTCTAAAACGGAGGTGGGTGCCATTTGGTAGCGAGAGGTAGTGGCAAGGCTGTAGTAGAAGACGTGTCACAACGTTACTACTCTTAAAACCTGCAAGCTGGATAGACAGTAGACTCATACACTCACGGGCAATGAAAAAGTTCCAGTGACAATAGCAGCAAATTACTCCTTAGCGGAAAATGCTAGCTTAATGACACCTTCTGCAATATTGAAGTACATTTAACAGAGCATGAAAGTGTTACCAACTAAAAAGGTAATTGATCAAATTCTAAATGATATGTTTGAAAAATTGGGGTCATTTGGTGTCAACACTTTATAAATGGAAATTTTTTATTGCTCTTGAGGGTCGTGTTTCTATAACCATACGCTCCCTAGTCCTATAAATAAAATAAAAACAACACAGTAAAATGGGGATTTATTCAAATTAATTTATATAATATAATTAAAATTTATAAATAAAAATAATACTGTCACTTCTTACACTAAACCTTCGATATCACTTCACCTCTGTCGTTTAAAATGATCACTGATCGATCGACGCACATTTCTCCAACTCTCTTTTGATTATAGGCACATTGGAAGTTAACGAAACCCGTACCCACTCTTTTAGGTATAAAAATTATTTTATTAAACGGCTGTAACGCATATATCGATGATTTGTACACATTATCTTCAACACGATATTGTCGGGACTCATCTAATATTATGATCAAAATTGCGACCAAAATGTACACATTCTGTATTCGTGACATTTTTGAGATAATCACTATTGCAATGTAGTCTTGTAAATGCAGCGATATCATTATATACAGGCTGATGAAGAATCTAAGGTCAAGAACTCAGATAACTTTGTTTCCGTCAAACACCTGACCTTGACATGTTATCGCGATTTATTTATAGTTCATGATAATGAGAATGCAACTGCATAAATGAGACATTAAATTTGTTAGGAACTAGTTTTTGTTGACCACGAGTTTCATAAAGGTTTGATGGATGCATACAGGTTTTGTAGTGGGATTACAGGGATAAAATAACGTATACAATACATCCGCACCCAGTTTAGACGTACTTACCTACTCCCTTGTATCTAATTTAAACCTTTTTTTATCGGTTTATTCCAATTCTTTTTTTATTACAAATTAATTATTTATTCAACTTACGTACTTACAATAATTTTTAAATTATTTCTTTATTGTCAAGATTATGAGTCTACTGCCATTTTACAAACGCTCAGTCACTGAGGATAAATTATTTGTTACTATACAACATACATACATACAAACCTACATTATTAGCTATACTTACATACACATTACACATCTTTCCCTTTTCCTTTCCTTGTTATATCAGTATAATTATGTTATGACTCGCTCAAATAATCACATCATTTGAATGTCTATTATAAGTTGATCCAGGGTTTTCCCCATTTATTCACCCGTATCATAACAGCTAATGCTGAGTGAGGCAGGAAGTTGAGGAAACGTCGAAATTCTCTTCATTACTGGATCCGATGTTAGTGAGCCAACAAACTTCGTAGAACTAATAACTGCTCTCGTTACACAACTATCAATGAAAGATGAACTGTGAAGATGTCACTACTGTCTTCACGGGGAAATTGTGTGAAATGTACAGGGTGTTCAAAGTGGTATAGGAAGCCGAAAGAGTGTTTCAGCTCTGAATTCATGAAAAAATATTCTATCCCCATTTTAGAAAGTCACGTTACCATCGAATGGACGGGAGTGGCCAGTGTGGAACAGCTGATGCGCTTGGCGAAGAATAGAGAGGAGTATGCAGAGCTGACCGCCAACCTCCAGTAGTGGAGAGGCACCAGAAGAAGAAGAAGTTACCATCGAACTTTTTCCACTTACCTACATAATAAATACAACTCCATGTCTACACGTAATTAGTTTACCTTTGGAAATAAAATAAAAAAAAGATATTTTAAACTATAAAGTCAGCAAACATTGGCTAATCTATAGCTTAGGCTGATGGATTGCAGCGTAGTCGTTTCACAGTAATGTGATAAAGTTCCATTCAATAGATTATTTACCTTCTGCCAAACTAGGAGATAGCGGCGTGTACAACCCTGTCACTCCATGATAGATTGGCTCAATTTTAATTGCTTTTCAGCAGATGTGGGTCACTTGGTTTTCGAAATAGGTTGAAACGTGGTTACGTGATAACTGACTCGTTTTACGAATTACAACAGCTACCGAACCACCAGCGACACATCAACAATCCTTTAAATTAATATGCTGAAACCTGGAAAACCAATATTGATCTCCTGTTTTATAAAATTAATTATTTTCAAATTTCTCTTTAATACTCTATGTTCTAGGAGGCATTCAAGTGAAAGTGAAAGATTCAAATTAACCTAAGCCGTGCTAAACCGCGTGTCTATTTAAAATCATCCTGTATGTCATGAGGAGATCTCCTTTGATCAAAGGGATCCCTCTAATCCAGATCGCTTACTAGGATTAACATAACTTCACTGCGTTAAACCCTGTTTTGATCTGCATTCATAGAATAGCTTAATGAAACAATAAATTCCCTTGGCTTTAAGAGTGTTAGGGTTTCGTAGACAGCTTAGTAGTAGTTGTGAGTGTTGTATGCAGCTATTTAACATTTTACTACTTACATAATTATTTGTGAAATATTCAACACTAGATTATCCCGCCCACTTTACTTCACCCTTTAGAACTGTCCGTAGTCCGTAGTCGAGCTGGCTTCAGTAATCGTAACCGATCACTGACGTTAAGCAAGAACTGGCACGGCCAGCCATTGGATGGGTGACCAATTTCAAGTGGTTCTTTTCTGGACGCTTCCGTGCTTCAGACGGCACGTTAGGCCGTGGGTCCCGGTTGCTGCTTCGGCAGCAGTTGTTAAGCCTAGTGAGAGGTCTTCGTGCAGCTTGAAAACATCTGACAGTCAGGTTGCCCACTTACCCGACAACTTCAGTGCATTGTACTCATTCAAAAACGGCGATACGGCTTCCGACCTATCACGTGAGTGCCAATTTACAGCGAAAAGCGGGTGACTCGCTTGTGAGTCACCTCTGACTACCCCTTCGGGGATTACAGTCATGAGCATATGTACCTATGTACTTTACTTCACCTCAAAAGGTGTTCCCGTGGAAATTCCGGGAAAAGCTGTTATACAACATTAAAACCAATGTTATCATCAAAAATTTCCTAAGATTCCCGTTTTTAAATATTTCCTGTTACTTTCAGAACTAATATCGGAACTACTGGGAAGTATTTGCTTTCCTGAGCGCATCACAAAAGTTACTTCACATTGGAATCCCGTCATGAAAACGAAAAGGCCAAATACTTCGGAAACTATTTCAGGAGCAAATGACATCCCCTGACAATGGCAGTCGAAGGCGTTGAATTTCCGTCGTTAATATTCAATTTGGATAGAATATAAATAGAAATAGAAGTCGTTTATTTGTGAAACATAGGTTTTACAGGTTATTAAGTACTCTATATTCTGTCCTATAATAGACGTACGAATAATAATATGTTAGATATTATTCTGTCGTCAGGATAGCGAGTATACAGGATGTCCCAAAAGTCAACGTCATCCCTTAAAGGGCTGATAGGTCAGCTCATGAGAGGCCAGAATATCACAATATGACCTTAGTAAAAACTCGATAATTTTCGAGATATTGACACTTTTATAAATTTGCTGAAAATCGACACCTTGGATCAGTTTTTTGCGTGCCGCCGGTACAAAAATCCATATTGTTAGAATTTGTTTGGTGTTGCATCACCCTGTGTAGCCCTGCTATTGATCGCAATTAAAAAAAAATATCGAGTAATGCTGTATGTTTAAAAAAAAAAGGTTTTCAAAGTCATAAAAGGTAATCGTATTTTTTTATAAACAACTTTGACTCTACATACTGTAAAAAAATATAGCACACAAACCTGGCACCTTATTTGAAAAGATTGCTCATTTAATGCAGTTTCCAAAATGGTATGAAACGTTGCTATTGTTTCAATTAACAAAAAAGTTATTGCTATTTTAGTACAAAACGACTTCGATGTAAAATTGTTTGAAGGAAATTTATCTGACTGAATTTATTAAGGGTAAGTCATGTTGGAATGAGTTAAACTAAAATAGGTGGTGTGGCCGGGAGTGGGAAAAGAGACAACGTTGTCACAGAATAAAAAAAACGCATTTTGAGTATCTTTCTCGAAAAAAGTGGACTATAGCAACTCCACATTCCCCATAAATGTAGCGCATGGTAACGTGCATTCCTGAGTAGTGCTAATGTGTGATATTGTACAAGTAAAACGCTTACATATGTACATTGTACACCCACAGTATTCAAAAAAGGGACAGATCAGTTTGTCATTAACATTACCTCTAATTACTTGTTATTTATTTTAAAGTTATTGTTAAACAAAACCAAACTCTCAAAATTATGATTATGACCATTAATGAGTATAATTTTTTGCTGATTATGTACTTAATATAATAATGTGGTGTTATAATTTTGAGAAATAAAAATAAAAGTCAATAAATGTTTGTTTTTTTTTTAAATAAGGTGTAAAAAACGCATCATCATCATTGCGTCATTAAGATGTTGCCACGGCTGACCCCACCACCTATTTTACTTTTACTCATTCCAACATGACTTACCCTTAATAAATTCAGTCAGATAAATTTCCTTCAAACAATTTTATATCGAGGTCGTTTTGTACTAAAATAGCAATAACTTTTTTGTTAATTGAAACAATAGCAACGTTTCATACCATTTTGGAAATTGCATTAAATGAGCAATCTTTTCAAATAAGGTACCAGGATTGCGTGGTATATTTTTTTTACAGTATGTAGAGTCAAAGTTGTTTATAAAAAAATACGATTACCTTTTATGACTTTGAAAACCGTGTTTTTTTTAAACATACAGCATTACTCGATATTTTTTTTGACTGCGATCAATAGCAGGGCTATACAGGGTGATGCAACACCAAACAAATTCTAACAATATGGATTTTTGTACCGGCGGCACGCAAAAAACTGATCCAAGGTGTCGATTTTCGGCAAATTTATGAAAGTGTCAATATCTCGAAAATTATCGAGTTTTTACTAAGGTCATATTCTGATATTCTGGCCTCTCATGAGCTGACCTATCAGCCCTTTAAGGGATGACGTTGACTTTTGGGACACCCTGTATAATAAAATATCTTCGTAAGGGTTCAGGTATACAGAATTTCAGGAGAGATACGTAAATACACAGAAGGTACTAAATAACTGCACTATATTAGCAGAATGCATGAGGACAGCCGAGGATAGAGTGTTGTGAAGCTGCTCAGATAAGCCTATGCACAGAAATAGACGTTTACGGGCTAATGATGATGACACAGGCTTAATTACGCATCCATAACATACCATATCTTTATAGACGATTATGGGTCGATGATGATAATACAGGAAGTGTTTCAATACTTGATGAATCTTAACATGGGGCGATCAGTTCTAGACGGGTTTACACGTGTAACTAGTATCACCCCTCTTTATTGATCGGTGATTTGGTTAAAGTAAGTCCATTTATGACCACATTCAATATATTTACATAATTATGTATCTTTACCGATAATTAAGTTATCTCAATATGTCAAAATTGGATGAAATTAATCGAGTCTGACGATAAAATTTAATGAAAATGGAATGCTTTCTACGTATAAAATTTTGAATTCGTAATGAATTTAACCGCTTCCCAAATGTTGTTTCGGTATCTCGAACTCACTTTGACCCCTGCCACCTTAATCTATACGGCAAAGATATTTTAATACGAACTAGTGTCAGTGCAAAAGAAACGTCTCAACAAATAAATAAATAAATATGTGGGGACATCTCACACACGGCCATCCGACCCCAAGCTAGGCCGAACCTGTGTTATGGGTGTCGGACAGCTGATATATTTACACAAATACATAGATAGATAAATACTAATTATAAATGTCAACAGCCAAGACCCGAGAACAAATATCTGTGTTTAAACAAATATCTGCCCCAGCCGGGAATCGAACCCGGGACCTTCGGCTCAGCAGTCAGGGTCACTAACCACTACGCCATTCGGCCGTCAGTAAAAATAACACCTCACTTCTACCATTGAGTTCTTATTTTGAATTAGGTACTTCGGTTAGAAGATTTGTGCCTTTATTCATTGGTACAATGGTTGTCATTAGGTTAAGCCATAGACTTAGTATATACTGCGCTAGTATATACAGGGTGTTAACTAGAATGCGTTTGAGCGGGAAATGGGGGTTAGTATTAGTCTAACCAAGCACGTTTCTAAGAAAAAAAACATCAGAATCTCGTATATTTATGTTTAAAGTCTAAAGTAAAGTGGAAAGTTTTACCTTAATCAAAAAACATGGTTACCCTACACAAACACATAACCAATGAGACATTCGATTGCAAAAGAACACACACTGTAAATTTGTTATCAACTTCACTTTTCATAATTTATTTGATGTAACTATGATTGTAATTAATTACACAGTAGGTAATAACAATTATTTAATAAAATTGAAATTATTCATGGTGATTAATGACATACTAATCAACAATTAAACAGCTGATGTGCATAAAGTTTCATAGATCGTACAGAATATAATTTATGACTTTCTAGGAGCACAGAACAATAACTAAACCTTTTTACTCAGAATAAGGTAAGCGTTAAGTATTCACCCTTGATACTCACCACGTTTTATTTTTCTTTTATTACCTAAAGATGCGTACAGACCGGCCCAACGAACGCCCACCGATGGACATTTATCATACATAATACAGGGGCAGATTGAGCAACGAAGGTCAACAAAACCCGTTCGTTGGCGTTCGTTTGGCCAGTCTGTACGCAGCTAAAGATAAAAGACCACAATGCATAACAGGATGATAACAGGGTCTACTTCAATGACGAATTGGTTTACTTACACTCGCTCATCTCGATTTGTGTTGTGTACTTGCGATTGAGACGTCTTTGATGGCGAATAGTACGGAAATCCTCATAATAAGTATGGCCTCACTTTGAATACCAGTAGAATAATAACAATCTCGCGTATCATAACCATCGAGTATTTATGATAGTCATTACCTTCTCTGTGGATCTAGTCTGTCAGTCAGTCATTGTTGTTTACTTGTTTACAAATGGTTTACAATCATTACCTAAAAGGGAAAAGGTACCTACAATTCTATCTTTTGATTACTAAGCCTTGTTCCTCATCTCGTTTTATGTTGTGCTGTGCTGTGATTACGTGTGACCTATGTTATGAAGCATAAAATAAAACTGTTCTGTATTCATAAAAGATAATTATTGTGTATCAATAAAGTGATACTTATGGAGTAAAATGAAATGTCTACAATGGATTGGGTACTTTGAGTACCCAAAATCTCGGTAGGTACCTTGACGATGTGGCTCCAAGTGTGGTGCTGATGCACGCATACTTTTTTATTGACCTTGGCTTTGATTTTTTTAGCCTTGACCTTGGCTTTCAAGTTCATGGTCATTCTGTCAAACGTACCTAAACATGAATAGGGTGACTATGAAATTTTAAAATGAACCAAATAAAACTGTTTTATGTTGGTCAGCTTAAAGCAAATAAAATACGTTTTTTAATGTCTTATCGTGTTCAGTATCATCAGCTGTATCTACCATTTCCCGCTCCAACGCAATTAAGTTAACACCCTGTATTAACCCCCTTATTCATAGAGAAGTTACAAAACGTTTTAACTAATAAACTGTTTTGTCTCTCTCTGTCCTCTCTGTTGGAGAGGAACAAAACAGTTTATTAGTTAAAACGTCTTGTAACTTTTCTATTAATACGGGGGTTAGTCTATGGGTTAAACTTAAAACGGTTTAACAGTAAATAAAATGCGGACAGTTTTTTCTTTGTTTTTGAATATGAAACACCATTTTTTTCGTGTATGGTTAATCTAAGCTCATAATCGTAATTTTTTATTGTTTCAGATTCTATAACAACTTCTGCGGCCGTCACAGCGATTGAAATAAAATATAAACAGAAGACACTAGAAGGTAAATTGGTTTTTAATAATATTTTTCTAGTAGGTGTTATATCTATTTACTAGATACACTACACCTACCAACTATCTCTCTAATGTTTTGGTAGAGTGACAAAATAGATACAATGATAACAGTAGTGTCTTTCATAATTTTACTGCACAAAAAAGGAGAAGAGTCCGTAGTCTGGCTAGCTTCCCCTAAACCCTTCAATCGAACGAGACCTGTGCTCCTGCAGTGGGAACAAATAACACACGTAAAGTATCCAACTGAAACATTTGAAACAATCACGCAAAATAGCCGCAAAATGCAATCTCATTGAGTTAGCACAATCACAAACGATCGTGAATAAATACTATCACATAACTGAGTGAAATAGAATTGAAAATTTATTCAATATGGAATGGAAACAGGGTCTATTGCCCTCACGCCTGACTGCACATCGAAGCGGCGGCAGATAAGCAAGTGGCAATATTCTGTGTCAATTGTTTGTTTTTTTTTATAAATGTAGATATTCATAGATTGTTTTTTCGAGCTGCTTCGCATTGTCAACATTACACTCCAAAGAGTTTCAAAAGCTAGTAACAAAATGACCTTTCCATAATATCGTACTTTTCACCTTTTCAGTGTAATAAAATACGTAATTTTTTTATTTTATTCAACGTCATCGACTGTCATCAAGGACGTTTGACTGCGGAATGAATGAGATCTGCTAAAGTAGACTAGGTAATTTCGTTCCCTTTTTACTTCACTTGCGGTGTCTAGGCGAATCTAATTCTATGGAACTGGATCTAAATAAATTTATATATGTATATCAAGACGACCGAATGGCGTAGTGGTTAGTGACCCTGACTACTGAGCCGATGGTCCGAATCCCGGCTGGGGCAGATTTGTTAAAACACAGATATTTGTTCTCGGGTCTTGGATGTCCCCGTAAAAATGGCAATAGGCTAGTGTTGTAAAAATGAGTGCTGAGCGTCGAGCGTTAAGCACTGAGTCGACGCTTTGGAGCGTTTTAGACTCGAGCGTTAAACGCTTGAGCCTATTGAATAGGCCCACCCCCTATTACATTGGGACTAACATAACGCTCTGGCGAAAAGTGGGTGCAGCAATGCACCTCTGCCTACCCCGCAAGGGAGTACATTAGTACAAGGCGTAAGTGTTTCTTTGTTTGTTTTTTTTTTGTATATGTATGTAGGTATGTATGTAATGTACGCGTGGAAGTCCAAATTATTCTGTACAACATGAAACGTAGAAGGAATTTGCATTTCGTGTAGGGAGCGCCTGCTGAAACTGGTGTTAGTCACGGGATAATCACCATTGCTGCCAATAAAGGGCGTTAATGATAAGGGTTCATGATAATAGCATAAGTTTATAATGCTGTATGTTTATTATTACATAAATTTTATTGTAATGGTATAAAACTAAATCTGTGGATTATGATACGATGAAAAGACAAATGTCAACGAAAGGAAGCGTCCTTTAGACGCCGATTGTCTTGTATGCGTTTTATTATTACTAACTATATTTTTATTTATTTTTTTCATTTTAGTCTATAAAAATTAAGTACATTTAACTGAAAAATATGAGATTTCAGAGTGTTTACATCAAATTGAAATCTAAAATATATAGCAGACTTGCGGGCAAAAGTTAGCACCAAGGCTATATAAATAAATGTGTTTACAATTCGTTTAATTTAGGTTTATGCTCTCGAAATGAATGCGGCCGCAGTAAAACGGTTAAAATAAAGAGTTTGTAATGTGTTAGTAAAAGTTTTGTAATTAACCTGTATATGTACATATACACACACACGGCAACTCCAAATGGTTGGCAGGGCACACAAACGTAGTGTATGTGTGCACACTAACGTGGTCTATGTGTGCAATAAAGCAGAAATCGGTAAATACACCAGTAACAAACCACACACACACACACAACAGCACAAACGAGTTTGCGCGTAGGCAAACGCCCTTATACCAGCTGTGACATAAAAATATCAACCGGTCGAGTAAGTCAAATAGTTATAAAATTGACTTGAAGCAAAATTTCACAGCCTGTAGCTATACTCTTCGTAGCTCATTGGTAGTATGTTAGACTTATGAGACATAGGTCGTGAGTTCGAGTCCACTGATCGGTATTTTTATTTTACTTTATTTAAATTTAGCGTTAATTTAAACGCTGTTGAGTATAAAATAAATTTATTTGAAATTGACAAATGACTACAAGCTGCATAGCTGTCGACTATTTCTCTTCGCTAAAAATATATGATTCGTTCTTCATTTGAGAAGTAAAACCATTCTACCCTCATACAATATGAATAAACGAAATTAGTTTTTAGTTTTAGTGACAATTCACCTCTGCGTCTGCATAGTGATTCACTTTGTGATTTGTCAATTTATAATTAATTTATCTTCGCAGTCACTATGGAAAGTCATTTAACCATGTTCAAAAAGGCGGAGATAATCGTATTTATATGAACAAAACATTACAATTAGTGAAATCGCAAGACGTTTAACGGTAAGTAACATAGAATTGAAAATATTTTATTTGACTGTTAGAATATTTGTATTTGTATAAGCTAAGTATTTGTTTTTTTTTTGTTTGCAGAGGAGAACTGTTCAATTATGGGTTCACCAATACGCAGATTCGGGACATGTAGACAGTAGTCGTCTATACGGATGCATCACCACGCCATCGAGAAATCGTAGCTGCACATAGCGCTGATCCGTTCTGCAGCACCCGTTCTACGGCCACAACACATAATCTATCCCTACAAACCGTACGGGTTCACTTGCGTGCTGCTGGGTTGCGGTGTCGGAGGCCGACGAAGAAAATTGCTCTAACCGATCAGCATCGTCGAAACAGAGTGCGTTTTGCGACTGACTATTTTAAACTTTGATTGGTGCAATAATGTGGTGATATTTAGTGATGAAAAGTCCTTTAAGTCAGACAAGGATGGATGGTAAGATATTATGGCGAAAAAGTGGTGAAAATTATAGTTATTGGGGTTAGCTCAGTAATTTTTATTTTTCCATTTGTATAAGATTTTAGTTATTTTGTTAAATACTTATTATTATTTACAATTATGGGTAAGCCAATGTGTTAATGATGTTATTGTTACTGATGTTGGAATAAGTTATCTTATTTCTAGCTAATTAACATGTTGATTCATATAACTAATGACTTGCCTATTTACTTTAGTAAAACAGCCAGTCCATCCTTTTCTGATGTTTATATAATGATATAAAACTGCTAATTGAAAATTTTCCTTATTAATATAAACTACAACTATGTTTTAAAACGAAAAACAACAAAAACGTAACATCCTTAATGTTTATGTTACGGCAAGAATAAATTTTGTAATTTTAACACTTAATAACTTGTTTCATTTACTTTCTGTGTTGCTTTTATTCGTATATACTACAATAATATTATTAACCATATTAAAAATAAATTAAATCTATAAAAAAAAACAAAAAAGGAATATTGTAAGTTCAGTGGGATTTGAACCACCATACCAAATAATGTGAGTCTTGTATCATACCAACTGAGCCATTCAATCTATTACAATGCATTGCAAAATTTTGCTTCATATTATAAAAACAATGAATCATTGTCACTGGCACAACTACATGCTTACAATATCCGTGTGTGGGTTGCCCAGAACTAAATAATTACGTCGACGTCGCTGACACACACATACACTACCTACGTTAGTGTGCCCTGCCAACCATTTAACGTTGCCGTGTGTACCGTAACCGGTAATGGGGTTTTGGATGAGTTTCAAATGATATAAATTGGAGAGTTTTGTACTTTTTATGTAGGTATACAAGTTGTAAAGAGTAAGTAATTTTTTTTTCTGCATTTTGATTGAAACAATAAGTACAAAATAAAAAAAGTTTGTTTTGGCCTGATAAATAAAATAACAAAAAAAATATAAGGCATGTGATATGAAATTTTAGGTAATTAATTAATTATTGAAAAAGTAGAAAAAATATATCTCAATACCTAAATGTTGTGTTTTAGACATAGGTCTTAAAGAAGAAAATACTTTCCAGGACCTCCTCTATCACAGTCTCTTCCTCCTGAGATACAGTTTAATACTAGTTCAGGAGGTTGCAACCTTTTCTCAAGATATACCTAGTACACTTTAAATGTAACTAATATAATTCTGTGCCTAAGAACAAGTTTGTACTGAAATTTTTCTGCAAATAAATGTTTTTTTTTTTTTTTTTTTTTTTTTTTAGTTTTTCTTGTCGGTTCTTGTGCTGAACACCCTGTATATTTCTTTGTACCTATCTGAGAAAGCTTATTATTGTTAAATAGCTCTGAAGTTAGGTACACAAAATTATTTACATACTTATGTTTTCTTAAACTGTTAGCTTTCATAAAAAAAATGTAAGCATCATCATAATATTATTTTGCAATATTACATACCGCATTACATAGATGCATAACTTCCACTTTTTCGCACGCAAATGTAGGTAGATAATTTAAGCCGATAGCCAACGGCTTTGAGACTCGCTTAATGCGAGTAACTGGATCAGAGTAGGAGTAACTTTTATCCTCTAGTTAACGCATAGCTTCAGAGCCAAACCCCAGGAGGGTAATTCTCGTGCTTACAAAAAAAAATCGTCTCAATCCCATCCTATTATTTTTAAGTAGGTAAAGCCTTATTCGTGCTAGTGTTGTCAATTTCCTTCTGAGAACCAAAAAACAATCATAAATATATCATAGTGTTAAAAAGTCATCGCTTTTATAAAAAAAAAAAAACACGCACTCACGCCTTGTACCAATGTACTCCCTTGCGGGGTAGGCAGAGGTGCATCGCTTTTATATCGCAACACTTTTAACAAGCGACTGATTTTCGAGGATGTCCATTCGAAATAATTATAGGTATTATGGCTAATTTTAAAAGCGCCAAGCCTTTGAAACTCTTGTGAAAATTAATCCTTTACTGCCATTTGAATTTGAATAGACTTTGATTTTTATTTTTGAGTCGAGAATTACCCTGCAGCCGCAGAACAAAATCCCAGATTACTACCGAATGCCTGCAACCAAAGATAACGCGGCCATTAAGCAGACTCATTACATTATTAATTATTACAGCCGTGCCGGATCTCATAAGCTTTTTGCCTCTCATTCGAAAGATTGTGGGTTCAAATCCTTTCATCAATCAATGAATTTAACACATTACATTTCTTTAAAATAAAATGATAATGAGATTAAATATGCTCACGACTGTAATCCCCGAAGGGGTAGTAGGTAAGATAGGTCGTAAGCTAAGATCGCCGTTTTTTAAATGAGTTAAATGCACATACGGTACACATCTAGAATCTAGATGTGCCTGTGTTCCTGACCTGTCTAAGATTTCCTGCTGAGATTGATTGCTACATGTTTTATTGTCAAAATGACCATGTTAGCCTTTCCTCGCGTTTACAACGAAATTACATCTACAGGGTGTTGCAAAATTCGTATACTAAGCCGAAACCTACATGTGCAGCATGGTATATCTAAGCCCGAATCTGAAATCAGAATTTAGAAATTGGCGAATAAAAAAATATTCTCCCATAGTAAAAAGTCACGTGACCAACAAAGTTTGTATGGAAAATGAAATTTTTTTTTCGCGAATTTTCAAATTCTGATCTCAGTTTCAGGCTTAGATATACCATGCTGCACATGTAGGTTTCGGCTTAGTATACCCTTTTTGCTACACCCTGTATAAGATTTTGCAGAGTTGCCGTCAGGATTTAAACTTGCAGCCTCTCGAATAAGAGACGAGTTCTTATCCGGTTCGCTACGTATCACACAAAGGTTGGCTGGTAGAGATTGCTTTAAGCAATAAGACCGCCTTTTTTGTACTATTTTATATATAAGTTGTGATTTTGTAATGTTTTCTTTAATGGTGCAAAATAAAGAGTATTTTATTGTATTGTATTGTATCACTGTACTGATTCCAATGAGTACAGTGTGTCCAACGCAATAATTCTGGATTTCGAGCACCCATTACACCGAATATATCAGTCAAATAACGAGAGGTTCCTGTCGATAGACATTATTTAAAAATAAAAAAGCTATTTTTATAAAGGAAATATCCAAGCATATATTGTTTAGTTAAGGATATGTTAGTACTCGTAATTATTTTTCTTATATGTTTATTATATATTATCGTGGTAAATGTTTAGGGTAATGAGCTTACTATGTATTTCTTGTTTATAATTTATGTTTTGTTATGTTTACTGTTGTTTGTCCTTATAAATAAAATAAATGATAATAATGGCCACAATCTTCCTATCACGCGAGTAATGTAGGGCTCGTTTTGAGTAGCCTCTACCCGTTCAAGGATGAATATTGGGTTGGGAGCATATATAAGTACACATAATATACGTACATACATTACATAAATAGGCCTTTATCATGCCGCAGTTAGATAGAAAGGCCGTAAGTAGATGAATAACGGCTAATAATTCATGGGATTTTTTCTAATAAACTTACAAGCTATTACTTACATAGACGCTCCAGCGCCAAATTGCCAAGATTTATTGCCTATTCGAGACTAGCTTCATTCTTGCTCAGAGCCGGGAACGCCCTGATTTCCCGGGAATCTTTTCGGGAATAACAATAGATGGATGGCAAACAAAAGAAATGCCCAGCCTAGTTAAAGTAGGGTCTATGAAATATTCGTTAGCATAAAAAGTAATTTTCGATCTTATACTTAAAAGCGATTCCGAATAGAACGATGGCAAAACTAGTACAATGTTATGTTACTGGACTAACGTAAACCATCATACTGATTTTTATACCATACATAAATCATAGAAAACAGTTTGCAAAACACGTGGTTATGTATTAAATTGGCAGCGATGTGCTCAATCGGTGTTAAAATTATGCGATATCATTACCGTGGCCTCATTCCCACGTGTGTAGTAATTTGCATAATATATATTTTGCTAGTATAAAGTGTATCAGCAGTGTGGGCTCTATTCTTAGAACAGACTGAATGAACCAGTTACGTCGTCCTGTGTGCGAAACTTAATTACTCGTATTTAGTGATGTCGTTAATTGGGAATTTAATTTATCCGTTTCTTTAATTATCCTGAAGCATTTTTTTTATCAATCGATACATACATAGGTATACGTAACAGTATTAAAAGTCGTTATGGCTGTCCCGATATCGACAAGGATATTTTTAAATTAAAATTGTGGTTTAGCTATCTGATAGATGACCTAATTTCTGATACCATCCGTTATATACTATACCAAAAGTACAGCCATTTCCATTAACGTTTATCCACGACACGAGATTGTACCATATTAATTATATTCTGGGAAAAAGAACCTTTGTAGTTACATGTCCCCTTATTTTTAGCTCATCAAAGCCATATGGTGTAAATAAGAGCAGTAAGCCTGTATGTTGCAACAGCTGGGATAAGCTATACCTGTATCTTATAATTAACTGCTGCAATCTCATAAAAATAGCAACCGACATTAACCATACAACTATGGCCCTTACGACGCCCTTACAATATCCGGGTTCAAAAGAGGTATCTGTACAAAATAAATCTGAATAAGATGAAAAATAATTATTTTACGAATCATAATATTATAATTGTGTATCCGAGCCATCATTTTGCGTAATACCTAAAATTGTGACCAGCGCATCTTTTTGTTGGAATCAATAAATTCAAAATCGTATCATCTCGATTCTAAATGTCAGGTATAATGTTATGCATTCCGGTTCTAGTAAGCTTATAAAACAACTTCACAACATTACTCGAAGTCATTTAAAAAGTAGCCTCGCCCAGGAACCCTTGGGTTATATTTTTAAAGATGATCAAATTGGTAAGTGATTTTTTTTTATGATTTATTAATGGACAATTACGTCTATGATCTCATCTTAACTTACATTCATGGCTTTACGAACAGATTTATTATGGTCCGGTTTATTACATATCGCACCTAATATATGTTTTAAACATTTTCAGATCGTCTTGTCCGCCATTTTGGCCTTCGCTGCCGCCAAGGCCAAATCCAAGCCGCAAGAACTCGTCTACAGCTATGGTCAAGAGGGTGCCCCCGTTCCGTACTCCGTCCAACCGGCCGTATACCCAGGTGCACCGAACGCCGGCCCGTACCCTGTTCAATATGCAGATGGAAACGTGAACCAAGGCGTAGTATACCAGCAACCTGGTTTTGGCTACCAGCAAACTGTAGGCGCGCCTGGAAATGTGCAGCAACTGGCGTACACAGCCAACAACCAAGCTGCTTACTCAGCTGCTAACAACAACCAAGCTGGTTACGTATTTGCCAACAACCAGGGAGCTGGCCAACAGGCCGGTAATGGACAAGTTCAACAAGTGCTGGTGTATGCTGCTCCTCAAGGAAACCCTCAAGGGCCAGTCCAATACGTTCCGCAACAAGTACCGCAGAATGTTCAAGCTCCGCAGTACCAAGTGGTCTATGGAGGGCAACAAAAACAAGCAGCTTACGGCGGTGGACAACAACAAGTGGTTTATGGAGCTCAGCAACCACAAATAGCTTACGGAGGTCAGCAGCAGCAAATCGTATACGGTGGACAGCAACAACAAGCAGGCTATGCTGGACAGCAAGTCGCTTACGGAGGACAGCAAGTTAATTTCGCTCAAAACGCCGGATCGCAACTTGTTCAGTCAGTCGCCCCTGCTCAAGTGATCTACTCTAACCAAGTAGGTGTTCAAAATACAGCCAGCGCTGCATCAGCTTATGCTACTGCTCCAGCTACCTTCAGCAACCAGGTATCCACCCAGCAAGTGGCTAACACAGTTGAAATTCAACCATCTAAAGTGACGACCATCCCTGCTCAAGGATATACCGTTTACCAACCAACCAGTAGTGCCGCAGTAAGCAGACCAGAAGTGACCGTTCAGAAATTCCAGTCTGCTCCAGCTTTAAATACTAGATTTGCCCAAACTTACCAACAGGCCACTCCAGCAGTGGTTAACACAAATCAGTACACCTATTCCGCCCCAGTGACCAAAACAACACAGTATGTTAACCAACAAGTATCAAAACCTGCCCAATTTACCCAAACTTACCAGAAAGTTACACCAGCTGTGGTTAACACTAACCAATACCAATATTCTGCCGCTCCTGTGACTAAAACCACCCAGTACGTCAATCAAAATGTTCAGTCAAACCCCACCCCCTTCAAGTCTCACAAGTGGTCTTTCTCAACGGTTGCTCCCGCGACAAAGCAAGTATCTTACACTACTCCTGCCCCTTTTAAAGTTCAGTCGAACCCTAGTCTTGTGTCAAGGATTGCTCCTTCTGTACCTTCATTTGTCGCTAATAACCAAGCTGTGAACGTTGGCTCAGCCGGTATTCGCCAATATTCTGTATCGACGCCAGCGCCCTTATTCACTACCACTACCCCTGCCCCCTACAAGGCTAAAGTCGCTGCTCCATTAACTGTCATCTCTCCTACTTTCCCCACATACACTGCAAACAGTCAAGTATCAACTATCAATACAAACAAGTTTGCCTACACAACTCCCGTAGTCAAGACTGTCCAAACATACACTCAGCAGCAAGCAAAACCTGCCGGAATCAAATGGTCTTATGAAGCGCCCCAAGTAGCGTCCAGGATTGCCGCCCCAGTGACCGCCACAGTCGCTACCCCGGCAGCTGTCCCAGTTGTGACCTATCAAGCTGAACAGCAAGTATCAGGAAACCAGGTGGCTGCTATCACGCAAGTTGAAAACGCTAACTTGAGCAACCAAGTGGCATATACGCAGGTTGCGAGCCCTTTAAGCAGTCAGGTGACATATTCTCAGGAGGCTGGCACTGCCCAAGGTAATCCTGCCGTGGCATTTTACTACGCTGATGGACCAGCTCCAGTGACCTACGCACAAGGCACGGGTGAGGTGGCGTACTCGGCTTATCCAAGAACTGGTTATTCTACATTGTACACCGCCGGTGAAGGTGTTAAGCCTCTGCATGGCAGCACTGGTTGTAACTGCGGTAAACATGTTAAGAAATAGAAGTATTGTAGTCCTAGTCTCATAGTAAGATAGAACGATAACACGAGTGAATAGTTACTTACCACATGCATTTCTTGTCGAAAAAAATCCTTGTTTGTATATAAAATGTGTACAAAATAGTCACTAAATGTAAATAGCATTATTTGAACAATTTATAAATAAAAAATATGAAACTTTGAGATGTATTTTATGTTTCGCTCCATAAAATGATAAAATTTATTGCAGGTATCTATTTTTATGATCTGCTATGAATTTTACTTTCGACAAACGACCTTTATTTTTGTCGCGACCTGTATAACCAGGATCTCAGACGTAATTCTCCATTTATTTGACGATCTTTCTTTTAAACAGTTGAAAGGACAAATCTATAAATAAATCGATTGAAAGTTAATATTGCACCAAAGACTGTACGAATGTAATAATAATAATAATTTATGTACGTGGGTAAGTCATTTTTAAACTAAATATTACAATCATAGTAAACGACCATAGAACATGGTTCATGGTATATGTATTTTAATGGAAGGTTTCAAATTAATTCTAATTTACTGTCTCGATTGTACATAATTATGTGCACGATGACATATTTCTTTTTAATTTAATTTATCTTTTCATATAAAACAAGTTCCAATCATTAGTCAAATCAAAACCAAATTTTGCGATACATGAAAAAAAACCTATGAATCAGGATATGGTGAAACATATATCACGAAATGGACCACTTAAATGAATAAATTACACATTTGATTCAGGTTACAATTCTACATAATTATTATTATGGTAATGAGGTATGTTCTTTTTGTTTTATTTATGCTTTGCCTTGACATATAGAGCATGTATGCGTGTTTACAAATAGGCGATGCCTAGTGTGTTATTTGACCTTGTTTTTATTATACTTTTACAACTTTTGTCGAACAGGTGTAGTTTGTAGGTAGATTAAAAATATATGAAAGGCTTGATTCCCGGACAAACATTAGTATCATTTTATTTTTAGGCCTATAATCGAGTTGCGGGTACATTATTTTTAACATTAATGTTTACATAGGATGTTGCAAAAGAGTAAAATCTGGTTGAATAATAGTTGTTCGGAATGACCCCCTGAGTCACCCCCTTTCGGTTTCGTATAATACACACGCACTCACGCCTTGTACTAATGTACTCCCTTGCGGGGTAGGCAGAGGTGCATTGCTGCACCCACTTTTCGCCAGAGTGTTATGTTAGTCCCAATGTAATAGGGGGCGGGCCTATTGCCATTTTACGGGCACATCCAAGACCTGAGAACAAATGTTTAATGAGAACAGATGTTTAAACAAATATCTGCCCCAGCCGGGAATCGAACCCGGGACCATCGGCTCAGTAGTCAGGGTCACTAACCACTATGCCATTCGGTCGTATAATACCTACCCTTTTTGCAACACCTGTAGATATCATAGTTACAAATTTCATTGATAAACTGATAATATTACATTATAAAACAGTAGGTATTATCATATTAATTATACGATAAATAGAGGCAGATAATCACTACCAAACAAAATACGATCAATAGCCGTTCACAACAAAACAAGCACCAATTCACGCCAAAAAACGAGCGCAATAGAAAACATAATAACCAAAATCACACAACCATCACTTACATAAAACACAAAACCGTGTATCCCGGTAAAAATGACAGTCATAACACGTAGGACGTTCAACTTGCTCATCTTCTAACCTATATGAAGACATTACACTTTATCTCCGGGCCGTATATCCTGGGGATATGATGGGTGTGTCAACTGTCACCGCTGCTTGTGCCCACCCCTATTCTATAACTTTCAGTTGCTATAACGCCTACATCGTAGAAATCTCATGGTTAGAATACTGGTATTATGATACCGAGTTCGGAAGATTAGATTTGGGAGATACATGTTTTTTTTAATAACTGAAATGTCAATTAGGTCTGAGTTGGGGGTGGCCTGTAGCCAGTTTTCCAGCTTATCCAATATCCGATATTTAAGAAAGCCCCGGTCGGGAATCAAATCGTGATTGTTACACTATGGTTATCGTCCTTCCAATATAAACACTAATTTAATTGTATTTCTTTCAACAATTTGACCTTATAATTTAAAGATTTACGGCAGCATACAGCATTTAAAAAATCCTATATATCTAAACTTAGGTAAGTAGGTACTTACCCATGATCTTACCTACTGCTCCTTATTTTCTAATGTTACTCTACTATAGACTATAGAGTTCCTTCATGTTGTATGTCTTCAACTATCTATTTTCTTAGTGACAGTTTCATTTATCTCGGTAAGTGGTTTCTTGTTGATTGACGTTAATAGGGTTGTCGAAAAACATGTTGGTAAATGGGAATTATTGTTGTCCTTTGATGTACCAACCTCAAAGTTGTTTGAATGAGTATTTCATGTGTTTTCTGATTTATTTATTTACACCAGCAGTTAATCCTCATTATGTAGGTTTTATTAATATAATTATTTAAGTATACAATTATTCTACATGCCCCAGAGATTTTCTTTTTTATCTTATAAGGATGTATGCCTATTTTAGCAAAAAGTTGCTTTTTACATGTAAATGTAAAAAAAGTTGTCTAAACGGTTAAATTGTGCATCATAAAATTATTTGCACTGGGGTGGCATTAATAACTATTTAACTGAGTGTACATACTCGTAAATGTACTTCTAGTAGGTAGACCCACTAATTGTACTAACCAATAGTGTAAACGCGGCCTTAGGCAAACGTGACCTTCTGTAGAAAGAGAGATCAAGTTACTTTGACATTTAGTAAAGCCTTTCTCTTACGTTGGATAAATAAAATAGGAATAAACTGAGCACTGAGGATAATACCGGTTGTTACACCCGATGACTTTTTAATGTGTATTGTATTGAGTTTGCACGCGCCTCGCTTGATTGATTGTAATATTATGTTTGTAGAGACAGTCTGGAATACATTAAGAGGAAGTCCAACTAGCAGTCGTTTCCGCCAGAAACGGTTGTTTTTAGCATTTTTTTATTAACTAGAAGTTAATCCTAGGTACTGGGTATTAGAAGAGAAGTTCTAAAAAATTTAATTAGCATGAAGAGGGCGCGAAACGTAGCAGTTTTGGGAAAAACAATTTCAAACGGAAGTTATAGTTGGGCTTACATTACACTAGTTACGTATGTTTTGTAACATGTTTGTTATGCATAATGGAATTTGTACTAAATTTACATAATATGGGCGTATACGTCGTCAATATTAATTGATGCGTTTTTATACAGTAGAATATAAAAAACAAAACAAAATTGAACGAAGTTCTAACTTACGTATAATTATTAGTGTTGCCACGAATAGTGATTTGGCCGAATACCGAATACCGAATATTCGGCCGGCACTCTCAGCCGAATACCGAATATTCGGCCACCGAATATTCGGCAGGTGATCCAGTATAATTCAATAAGTTGAAGTTTTATTTAAAGAGTGTTCTTCGTAATCTTACGGCAGATCCGTACAACTGGTGGTCAATCAACTCGAATCAGTAGCCAAACCTTATATATTTTGTTAAAAAATACCTGTGTCTCAGTAGTAGGTATTGTATATTTTTATTTTATGAAAAAAGCGCAATTTTCTCTTACGAACAAATGCCGAAAACTTGTCTATATTCATCACAATTTGCCTTTAATTAATTTTAAATATTAAAAATACATATTTTGTATTCAGGTTTTTGCAATTAATGATTGTTTTATAGTTAAATGTTTCGATCAAAGAGTTTTTTATTCCCTTTTGCAAGATATTTCCTACTTTTTTAAGTATTCGGTATTCGGCCGAATACTACTTACTATTCGGCCGAATACCGAATACTGAAAAAACTGGCCGAATAGGCCGAATACCGAATAGTTGCCGAATATTCGTGGCATCTCTAATAATTATTATACCTCATATCATCGTCTGTTTTTTCAAGACGTAGGTGTATACTTAAGTATAATTTAACGAAAAAAATCTGTCTAATGTAAATATCATAAGACCCACGCTTTTACGTAAACAAACATATGTTTTTTGGTCATAGTACTACCCACACAAAACTCAGCCATTTCCATCCCAAAACTGAATGAATTTGAATGTATAAACAAACCCTTGATAACCTCTTCAAAAGTAATGTCTAATGAAAAATACTTATATTATTTTCTCGTTGTTTCAGAACGTAAATGTGGAATGCCGTGATACCTATCTCCTGGGAATGCTTCAAGGCGAGGCAATGACCCTGGCCGAGGCAAAATGGCTCATAAATATCGGAAAAAATGGTTGAAATTCGCTCTTCTGCCCCTCGCACTACTCTCAACTGCCTGCGCGGACTTCACCACGGAATGTCAGCGGCCGTGCGACTGTCGATGGCAATCGGGGAATAAAGCCGCCATTTGCGCCAACTCCAGCCTGAGAGCCGTGCCCGCCAACCTTAGTAATGACATTCAGATCCTAGACCTTTCCAATAATAACCTCCAGCAGCTACATCAAGAGGCGTTCAAGAAAGTCGGTCTAAGTAATCTAAAGAAACTTTTCCTAAAAGATTGCTCCATCGAGTCCGTTCACAAATCCGCCTTTACGACCCTCGCCATCATGATCGAACTCGATTTGTCAAAGAACAAAATACAATATCTACACCCGGATACGTTCCGAGGCACGGAGAAGCTGAGATTGATAAACTTAAACAACAACTTCATCGACAAGTTAGAAGACGGTCTGTTCCGCAACTTGAAGTACCTACAGAAAGTCGAGGTGAGCAATAACAGGATAGTTCGGATCGGAACTAAGGCGTTCGCGAACTTGCCTCAGCTGAAGATACTGCGCTTCGACGGCAACAACCTCAGCCACATGAAACCGGAAACTTTGATGGGCCTCAGCAATTTATCCGGCTTAGATTTGCACAACAACCGGTGGCGATGCGATTGCAACTTGCAAACATTTCGCAACTGGGTGATCAGTCATAACCTGTACACGGCACCCACCGCTTGTTCCGAACCGGCGTCTCTAAGAGATAAACTTTGGAACGAATTAGACTCATCCAACTTCGCCTGCCGGCCGACCATTCTCGAGCCGCTCCCGGACGCAACAGTGAAAAGTTACGAAGAAAACGTGACACTGACTTGCAAAGTCGTCGGCAACCCCACGCCCGAAGTCGTGTGGCGTTTCAACTCGAAAACAATCGAAATGCGCGCGTTCGGGGAAATACGCTACGTTATTTCTGACAACACAGTCGATCTGATCCGATGGGTTAATTTGACAGTTCTGCACGCGAGGTACAGCGACAGGGGGAATTATACGTGCATAGCGGAGAACCCAGGGGGGCGGGACGAGAAAACGCTCACCCTATATCTGTCTAAATACGGCAGTTACGGAACCATAATGGGAATGGATACGGATTCGTTTGCTATTTTAGTTGGTTGCCTGTCTGCTTTCCTTATAATATTCGGGTCGATCACGGCTGTGTGCTACTACACGTCGCAGAGGAATGAGACGAAGAAGTTGATAAAAGATGACACTCGGACAAACGGGGAGGCTCTGATCGAGGGTTCCCTGGGGTCGGAGCTGGAGAAGGGGTACCCGGCGGAGGTGAACCCGCTGTCGAAGCCCCCGCGGAAGCACGAGGCGCCGCCCTCGCTCACCAGCGCCGCCACGGAGATGTCGGAGCTCAACAGGACGCTGCTCGACAACGATTCCACTTTAGGTAAGTTTTAAAGTCACATGGGGTCACTCTATCATTCTGTAAATCGAAGTTTCTAGGCGAGCCACTACTGTATCCCGTTATATTAAACATGCCGATTGCACGCCCAGCTCTCATTAGTTCGTTTTTGGTCAGTATAGACTAACCCCAGGGGGACAATCAGACAGAGAACATTACATTAAGAAAATCGTATTATTTAAATACAGTTAAGAATATAACTGTCCCATCGATGAATGAACGATGACTCCGATCATGCGGTAGCTAAATATATGTATATAGGTACATCTTGCTCCCTACTCGTAAAACCCCATGATCATATTTTTTATTAATTATAATATTAATGTTTATGTAACTAGTTTTCACATAAGTAATGTTGAGAACACATTACAGTTACATAATAAAATAATAATAACTATCGTGTGATTTTTAGCGAGCACGACGTTAAATTGATGTTTCACATTTGAAGACACAACAAAGCTATATCTTGTTTCAATTAGCAGGAAGCTATGTAAAATTAAAATGCATAGTAAAATGGTAATGACTGTCTGTATAGGTAGGTATTTCTCTTTCATTGTATTTTAATCTGCACACAAACACTTAACTATTAATGAGATAACTTAGGTTTGTTGGATCCAACTTTCTCATCCTTCCTTCCGGTCCGAATCCGAAATTCTCTTGTCAAGTCAAAATGTATTCGAATTCCTTTGTTGTCCCTAATTTGATTACAAAGACCCTTGGAATAGGAAGTTGCCTGACAAAAAAGAACAATTTGCAATTACTTCCCCAAAAATCATCCACTTTTAGAATAAAATTTAAGTCAAATAAATTTAAAATGTTAAATCGATCACTGTTTTGTGAAACAAGCTTTAAATTTAGTATCAACTTGAGTAATAATTTCATTTGATTTAAAGAAAACTAGGGACTATTTTCAATAAAACATTCATGGCTTTGCGTGCTTTGCTCGTCGGACCATAAAATTTAATGAGGTCTCCCTCTTTTGTGCTCCGGCTGCAAGCTCCAGCGGAGTTATTACAGAGCTGAGCCGGTGCCAAATTTTTATACGAATGTCTAAAGTATGCTTTGTGAATTCAGTAGTCCGCCGCATGAGTCTCCAACACTGGAAGTTTCCAAATAGTTTTTGTTACGAAACAACGGCGATATTACCTTCGCAACAGTAGCTTCTTGGAATGTTTTCAAAACTCATTTATTCTTTTTTTCTACAGCGTCGAGCGGGGAAAATCGAGCTCAAGATGCGGAACCGCTTCCGAAAATGTCTCAAGAAACTCTGCTGGTAGATCGCTTAGCGCAAGAGCATCAAACGTACCCCCCGGATCTGCTCTCGTTCCCTTTAAGAGGCAGCACGCAGATATCACCAGCTGGTGTCGACAGACCAAAATCCACACAGACCACCAACAGTCCAATTAAGTCCCCTGGCTACGGCGTCACTGCATTGAACCCTAATCTATTCAACCGCATTCAGTTACCGAGCACATCGCAAGGCTCCTACTCAAAAGGGGGCTACGTCACGCTACCGCGAAGACCGCGAATGCCAAATTGGCTTCCCGAAGGCAATTACCCGCAAGTGTTCTCGACTCTCAATGGTGTGATTCCATACGATAATTTCGGCATGAAGCTTTTCGGGAACGGTAGTAACTATTACAGTCTGAACAAGAGTGAGTTGGACGTGATGACGGGCAGCAGTAGAGGGGTGAATCCCAACTACAGCGTGCCTCAGGGTGTAGAAGCGTGTGACGAAATCGAGCCAGCGCCGTCACCCGCGCCAGGGACTCCTCACGCCACGATCCCTCGAAGCAGCATCAGTTCTCCAAACATCCACAACCAGCTGTTGGCTTTACAAGCCATGTCGATGAATCACGGGCGAGGCACTCGGGTGCCAATGTCCTCCGAACCTCGGCCGCTGAAAGTAATCCTGACCCCTCCAGAAAACGAGAGCCTCATAAAGAATACGAGTCGTGAGTTACGCCGAATGGGCGGTAATGGCAACGTTACGGGGACGTTGGGAAGAAAAACTGTTCCTAAACCACCGCCGAAGCCGAGAAAAAGATCCTCCAACGAAATGAAAGAGCCGTTTCTACTGAACTCCGGCGAAACAGCCACTCAGGTTTAATCGTATAAATAGTAAAAGTTTAAGTAAAGATTTCATTGAAGTTTACAATAAATATACCTAGTATTCAATATTGGTGCTTATGAAAGTAAAATTAAACATGCGTAATGTTCCATGATAGGCTTGTTTTAAATTTTTATAGTTACGACAGAATATTGTAAATAATAGTGTTGAAATATTGTTTTTATCCTTGCTCTGATATTCATATTACAAACAGAATAAGTAAATATAGTGAAATATACGTATAGACACAATGTTTATAAAATAACACACTAAAACGGTATAATTATGTTGTTAAAAGATGTCGTAAAGAAATACTGAAGATTAAAATTACTGATTTAATCATTTAGCCCTTACAAATACAACAGAATTTTCCATTTCATTGTAGTACATGTATTATTATCAATTTTCTAATTATTGTTTTTTTTTCTCATTAGTTTTAATACTATAAGTAACTACCTATATTCTTATATGTACAATCTTCATACCTAATTGCTGAAAATTAATCTTCGGTATTTCTTTCTTTATCGTATAAATACTGATGAAATATAGATACAGTTAATTCACTTAAAAAAATATATTGTATAAATGTAAATATTCCACTCATCTAATATAAAATATGTAAATACAAGTTGTACCTACCTAAATTATAAGGATGTATTGTATAGATGTTACCGTGAATATTCAGGAAAATAATATAATTATTTCAGTTGTGAAACTTCTATTTAAAAATATTCTGTTGGTATGTTTTTTGTAATTAAGTTTGAATTACTATTTTTAGTTTATTAAATATACAGGTATCCAGTTGAAATTCTATCAGTGATGTCGGTGTCAGGTCAATGAACCCGCAAACTGCAACTTTAATTTTGGCACCAACTCAGAAATCGCGAAAAAGTAACAGCTACTCGTACAGTTAAATATTTAACTGCTCAAGCTAAATTTATGTAATTATGTATATTATTAGGTGTCCCATAACAACAGTTTCTTCACGATGTTATTCACCCATCAACAAAATCTAACATAATATATACCTATTATAAATGGGAAAGTTTGTGAGAATACTACTGTCATGTATAAATTACTGAACTGATTTTTACGAAATTGCCCCACGGGAACAGCTAGTCCTAGATCAAATTGTACCTTGTATTATTTTGTCATTCATATATACCGCTTTTGTTCTAACATAAAGCCGGGTCCAGACGAGTGTAACGTGTAATGTAACATTACGTGTAATTTAGCGTCAACAGTGTGGACGGCACGCGAACTCAACCAAACGAGCACTGCGAGCGCCTTTGTGTTCGCGCGAAAAACCGACAGCCGATGGATCAACCACGAGCGTTACATGTAATGCTTGTAGAGACGTCCACACGTAGAATTCGTGTTACATTATACGGTAAATTACATTACACGTTACACTCGTCTGGACCCGGTTTAAGACAGTAAGTATAACTATTTTATTGCGATTTATGTCGGTGTAGTGTGAATAATAAAAATATGGAAGGAACATCTTACAGAGTCAACTTTTATTTTTTTTACTCAAATATGTTTTCAGTATACTTTCATATAAACGTTTTCTATACAATGTACACGGTAACACTGTAAATTAAAGTGTGCAGATAGACAGATTGTTTGTTATTGTGGATGGACCAAAAATATGAAATGTGGTGACAGAATGCAAGATGATTAAGAGATTTTAAATAAACTAATAAAAGCATTTTGAAATTATCTCATTTTGTATTATTTTTACAGTGAATACTTACATATAATCTCGAGTTAGATAAAATATATAGGTTTTTTAATTCCGTTAATCTTTAAATGCCTACAAACAGCATGATGACCAATATATTAGTTCCCCCAGCTAACCAGACGACCGGGGGGTGTAGTGGTTAGTGACCCGGACTGCTATGCCGAAGATCGCGGGCTCGATTCCCGGCGGGGGCAGATATTTTATTAAAGATAGACATTTGTTCTCGGGTCTTGGAGGTTAATATTAATTGTAACATGTATTATCAGTATAGATGTATGAGCTATCATATAACAGGCTCTGCCTGCCTTGGGATTTAACAGCCGTGTGTGAGATGTCCCTACGCATATTATATATATATATATATATATATATATATATATATTATTAACTGACCTACCACTATGCGTTGCGTCGAAGTATTCCTGAATGAACCTCCAAAATAATGCCTTCAGCCAATAACGTGGTCATCCATCATCGGAACGAGACATAAATCTTCTTTTCCACACTCATCCTAATTAAATTCGAACACAATGAGGGAGCCATTATCAAGGATGACTTTTAAAAAGCGCTTATCACAGAGAAAAGGTTTTTAAAATGAAATTAACAGCCGCCGAGGAAGTTATAAATCATGGACGCACAAAGGTATGAATTATCTTAACGACTGGCGACATTTTGTTACAGAAAAGTGTGGTGTGATAATAAGGTTAGGTGATAATAAGGGTTCCGTCGTCATTATGTAGGTCAAAACATAAGTTGCGTTTAGAGAACGCTATGAATCTTTAGTATGACCGGAGCAGATTTTATTTTCACAAGCAGCAGACATAATTATGTATGAGCAAGGCCTAGCACTGAGCCTCTAGTACTCTACTACAAGAGTTTCAATTTATTTATTTTATTTATTTAACTCTTTATTGTACAATTATTTTAACAATTTACGAAGATATTATATTTTAGTTCTTTTTCTGTCATTGCATACATAATCTGTCAAAAGTTTCATGATGGCTTCCACTAATGGCTACACTTTGTATGCGAGAAAACGAAAACTTTTATAGTTTTCGACAAACTATCATACCTGTACGTAGAGCACCAAATGATTATTGGCTGATGACAATGCTGCCTCTATAGTAGGTAGCTCTTTCTCAGTGTTGGTAAGTGAAAGTGGAGTGATATGGGAGGAGAACTTAATTATGACAAGTTGTGTGTTTTTCATGGACACACTAGAAGAATTCTTTAAGTGATAGGAGGATATTTGGTATAACACAGTCACATTTATACCATAAAATGTAAAATAAAAGAACACAATAAGTCGTAAAAATTAGACGCTTAAGTTTTACGGTTGACTGGTCTTCCTTTATACAAATCTTTACGTTTCGTTTTGTACATTTTCCTTAAAGTTTTTATTGTTATTTACTCACCTGGATTTAATTAAAAGACACAAACTCTGGCCTTTTTAACTATTTTGCTTTGGCACAATCCGGGGAACAGTAAGCAGCGGATTTTTATTACCAAAATGGTAAGCAATACTTAAATGTATAATTTTATTTTTTATAAACTGAAATTACGTTTATTTATGAAGTTTTTCTAACCTGCAATATCAAAACATAAGAATAATTATTCCAGTTTCTAAGATCTTTTGAAAGAATGAGCCAATTTGTGGGTGTGTCTCCGTGCTGGTTATAGGATTAGCCAGTCAGATTAGTTGTTTGATAACTGAAATAAGTTGCCGTAGGTATCAAATACATAATATTATGTGAGTACACAATATACGTACGTGATACGTCATTTGGGATGAGGAACCTGTCGTGCACCCCACAGACCTATTACAGTACCTACATTTTAATTACTTACCAACTTAATAAGGAAAACAAATTACACTAAAAATTTTCAGTTACGCGAGTATATTTGATAAAATCGAAATGTATAATAGTATGCAATGAAATTCCGTACCGAAATTCGGGTAAAATTAAATGCGGCATAATAAAGTCGACATTATTTACGCTTACAACACTGCGTATTACCCAATTAAACATTCGGGTATCATGAGTGTGTCTGTCTGATGACATTAATTAACTCAATTGTTGCTATTTTCATAACGACGCCTGGCTATGTGGCAAAAGTACAATAATATTACGTGAGTACTCTGACACATGGCCAAAGGGACATTCAACCCCAAAATAGTACCTAAATTCTGGGACAGAGAAAACGGACCCCACAGAGTGACAAAATGCTACCTGAAGGGGGTCATCTTTATTGGTACCCGACTGTACCGTGTACTGTGGCCCATAGGCCTACTGTCCCATTGGTGACAGACAGCTGATACGTATACCTTATACACTCACGAGCAATGAAAACGTTCATATGACAATAGTCAAAGTCAAAGTCAAAGTCAAAAAAATTTATTCATCGTACAAATGTAAAATTTTCTGATGACCGTCAATTTTTACAAATTACTCTGCGTTCGGATAAGGGGGGGGCTCTTTCTGTCTAAGGAGAAGAACGGAGGCAAGAAACTCCTGAGCCATCTTTTCAAAAAAATACTTAAAACTAGTTGGTAATACAATACTTATAAGCTTAATAATTATTATTATAATAATATGAGCAGAGCTAACTACTTATCACAGCCATGCATTAACGTCCTCTAAGTAATCATCGATTTTATAATAAGCTTTTTTACAGAGTTTCTCTTTAATGTAACACTTAAACTTATTCTCTGGTGTAGTGTATGGCACTCGGAATAATAACATCCTGCACAGATCCTACTTGTCTCGAGTACATATGTCAGTTGTCTGTGACCAGCTGTCAGTGTGACACTGGAAGCGCGGGTTACAAGCAAGTGGGCGTGTACCGACGAGCCAAGGTAAACAAGTGTTGAACAGTGGTTTATTACAAGAATCGAAACATTACAAGTGGCGACGAGGATTAAAAAAGTAAGTACTTACGTTTGCGTACTAAGAAAAACAGGAAAAAGGGATCAGAAACTGATCGAAACTTTGACCTTGAAAAAAGTGGGATTTGTGGTTTAGCACCGCAATGAAATCAACAAACACATTCAATTTTTCACTGTGGAAATCAAATAAATTGCTATAAGAACTCCTTTAAATTTACCTATCTACACCTATAAACTAAATTCACCGATAAGAAAGGGTGTAAACAATGTTTTATTTACTAACTTATAGTTGAGCTAAGTTTTATTACAAAAGTAAAAATGTAAGACATACAAGTTTTAAATAATCTTAACTGAGGTTACTATCAGCTTTTATATTAACTGCTTATTCTGATAATGGGTTTATTTTGATAACCAGAACCATCAATTTCATTGAAATAGTTTGGTGCTGTGGATAACCTGATCATAACCTGAAAAATAACTAACTAAAATAATTATTACTGTTCAAAATACATGTTTTACTCATTACTTTGTGAAGTGAGTGGTACCAAATAAAACCTGTCCATTAAATTGGTCAAGGCATATCATGAAATTAATCATGTAAAGATTGATTAATAAATATACTCGAAGCAGATTGAATCTGAACATTAAATTGTTTATTTTCAAGCAGATAATGATCTGAACATTGAATTGTTTATTTTTAAGCAGATTATGATCTGAACATTGAATTGTTTATTTTTAAGCAGATTATGATCTGAACATTAAATTGTTATTTTCAAACAGATAATGATCTGAACATTAAATTGTTTATTTTCAAGCAGATAATGATCTGAACATTAAATTGTTTATTTTCAAGCAGATAATGATCTGAACATTAAATTGTTTATTTTCAAGCAGATAATGATCTGAACATTAAATTGTTAATAGCATATTGACCAATGGTAATATGATTATATCGATTGTTACAGTACACCTTGCTAAAAATGGCATCGCCATTAACCCTGGAGTCATTTGACTGCGAAGGAGAACCTGGTTCGGTGGGAGTGCGCTGGGAGCGTTGGAAGAGAGCTTTATTTATTTATTTAGACGCGTCAAATATAGAGAAGGACGATAAAAAAAGAGCAAACCTCTTACATTTTGGCGGCATTGAACTGCAGGAAATATATTATAATATACCCGAAGCTCATGTGGAGCCTGCAGAGGGTGTGAACGTATTCTCTGTAGCCATAAAAAAACTAGATGAATACTTTGCTCCTAAGCAGAGCAACATCTATGAACGACACATGTTTAGGCTCCTGAAACAAGAAAAAGATGAGAAGTTTGAGAAGTTTGTTGTACGACTTCGACAACAGGCTGACAAATGTCAGTTTACAGCAAAGGATGAAAATATAATTGACCAAATCACAGAAAAATGCCTTTCAAGTGAACTCAGGAAGAAAATTCTACAAATAGGAGATGGAATTACTCTGGATAGAATTATATCAGAAGCAAATTTGTTGGAAGTAGTTAACAAACAATTAGAAAAATTTGGTTGCACTGCGTCATCTGAAAGTATTAATAAAATTGAATCAAAGCCAAAATCTAAGTTCGAAGTAAGTGAAAAAGAAGAAATAGGTTGCGGACGTTGTGGCAATCGTAGACACTCATCGAATGACCCTAACTGCCCTGCCAAACGGAGAGAGTGCCTTAAATGCGGACTCCTGGGGCACTTCCGGCAATTTTGTAAGACAAGAAACATAACAAAAAGAAAATGGGAAGGGAAAAATACAAGAGAATATGATAAAAGGAAGAAAATTACATTACAAACAGTAAACAATGTTGTAAACATTGATGATAAGAAAAAGGATACTTACTATGTTTTCCATATCGATGACGATGTCGAATTTAACTGCATAGTGGGCGGGGTTGAAACAAAAAATGTTGGTTGACTCAGGATGTAAGCAAAATTTAATTACTGAAGAAACATGGAACAAGTTGAAAATGCATAATGTTCAAGTATTCAACCAAATAAAAAACCCAAACATTAATTTCATGTCATATGGCAGTGACAAACCATTAGAAGTTAAAGGTTCTTTCGAAGCAACCATAAAAGTAGGAAACAATTCCGAGAATGCTACATTCTATGTAATTATCAAGGGGACAAAAAATCTACTGGGGAAGACAACCGCAGTAGCATTGGGAATACTACGTATTGGACTGGACAGTGTCGTTGGTAGTGTTGATACTGAAGTTTTTCCAAAATTCAAAGATGTCTTAGTTGACCTACCCATTGATGATTCTGTATCTCCGGTATCTCAACCATACAGGTATGGAATATAATATTGATATGATTGTATTCAATACAATATTGATTAAAATTATATAACAAACATAATAGTTATATTAATTAGATATATTTTTTAAATAAGTTTTGTTTTCCTTACATACCTAATGTTAAAGGATTTAATTGAATAATAAACAAGCCAATTTGATTCACAGCTAAGCATTTTATTTTCTTATTTATAGGCGAATACCTATTCCACTTGAAGGGAAAATCGAGGCAAAGATCCAGGATCTAGTCAACAGGGACATCATTGAGGAAGTTAAAGGCTCCTCAAGATGGGTATCACCAATAGTTCCTATCCTTAAAGACGATGGAGAAGTGCGTCTTTGCATCGATATGAGGCGTGCTAATGCAGCAATTGTTCGTGAAAATCATTCCTTACCCACCATGGATGTGTTATTGCCTAAGATTCGTGAAGCTAAATTGTTCTCCAAGCTTGATATCAAAGATGCGTTTCATCAAATCGAAATTCACCCTGATTCCAGATACATAACTACGTTCATTACAAACAAGGGATTATTCAGGTACAAGCGGCTTATGTTCGGGATTTCATGTGCACCTGAAATTTTTCAAAAAACCATGGAACGTATGTTGCTCGGATGTGAGGGTACTATTAATTTCATTGACGACATTCTGGTATTTGGAAGGAACATAAAAGAACACGACCTGCGGCTTAATAAAGTTCAAACTGTATTGCAGGATAACAATGTGTTGTTAAAAGATGAAAAATGTTCCTACAGGATGGAGAAAGTAAATTTTCTTGGACACGAACTTTCTGGAGAAGGCATACGACCACTTGAGAAATATGTCTCGACGATTCAAGAATTCAGGGCACCATCAACTACAGGAGAACTGCAGAGTTTCTTGGGCCTCGTGAACTTTGTGAGTAAATGGATACCGGACTTGGCTACACGGACAGAATCACTTAAAGAACTATTAAGAAGTAAAAAGGAACACAGTAATAACATTCAAGAACTTTGGGGGGCCAAGCAGCAAAAGGAATTTGACTCCTTAAAATCAGATCTGTCTAACATTCCTACATTGGGCTACTATAATGTTAATGACCGAACGGCTGTGATTGCAGATGCCAGTCCTGTAGGGTTGGGAGGAGTTTTGATTCAAATAAATGACGAAGGACCGAGGATAATTGCATATGGGCACAAAACACTCACGGACTGTGAGCGAAGATACTGCCAAACCGAAAAAGAAGCACTGGCTCTGGTCTGGGCTGTAGAGCACTTTCATATATTCTTGTATGGAAAAGAATTCGAACTCATTACAGACCACAAACCTTTAGAGGTTATTTTTGGACCGAAATCTAAACCTTGCGCAAGAATTGAAAGGTGGATCTTACGCCTTCAGGCTTATACGTACAAAGTCATATACAGACCAGGAAAGAGCAATATTGCAGACCCCCTTTCGCGATTGTGTAAACTCCCGGATGTCATGCCTCCAACTCAAGATAGCCATATTCATCAAATTGTTGAATACAATAGGCCTGTGGCGGTTTCTTTAAAAGAAATAGCTGAAAGCTCTGCAGAAGATCAAGAAATTAAAAAAGTAAAAGAAGGAATATTTCATGGTAAATGGGATGAAGAGACTAAACTGTACAAAATTTTCCAGAATGAACTGTGTTTCTATGAAGAAATTTTACTAAGAGGGACAAAAATTGTGATTCCCTTAGGATTACGGGACAGAGTATTAAGCGCCGCACATGAAGGTCACCCTGGAATCGTAGCCATGAAAGGAAGATTAAGAACAAAAGTGTGGTGGCCTAAGATGGACAAAGATGCTGAAAACCTCGTAAAATCCTGTAAAGGTTGTACTTTGGTTTCGGCTCCAACTCCCCCAAACCCATTGAAGAGAAGAGAATTACCAGAAGAACCATGGGTTGATGTTGCCATTGATTTGATGGGCCCACTTCCAAGTGGAGAGCACTTATTTGTTGTGGTAGACTATTTCAGCCGGTATAAAGAGGTTAAAATATGCCGTCGAATAACGAGCTCGGAAATTGTGGCACACCTTAAAGAGATATTCAGTCGCCTAGGATTTCCTTCCACAATAACTTCGGATAATGGCAAACAATTTGTCAGTGAGGAATTCAAAGAGTTTTGTCAAGAAAGAAATATAACTCTTTATAATTCAATACCGTATTGGCCGCAACAAAACGGAGAGGTAGAACGTCAGAACCGAGACATCTTGAAACGTTTGAAGATAAGTCAAGTAGAAAAGAGAAACTGGAGAGAATGCTTGCAAGAATACCTGATTATGTACAATAGCACACCACATACAGTAACGGGAAGAACCCCATCAGAGTTATTCTTCAAAAGAAGATTTCGTGATAAAATCCCTATGTTATCTGATGCAGTTGCAGGACCAAGTTCAGAAATAATAGAGGTAAAAGACAGGGATAAAGAAATGAAAGAAAAAGGAAAGGAATATGCAGATAGAAAACGTAAAGCTAAAGACTGTGAGTTAGAACTGGGTGACAAAGTATACATTAAGAATATGTCCAAAGATAATAAATTGAGTTTAAATTATGATGCAACTCCTCACACGGTTGAAAAGACTATCGGAGGAGACATTGAAGTTCGAAATGATGAAACCGGCCAGACATTAAGAAGAAATGTAGTACATCTTAAAAAGATTCAAGGAAACTGGGAAGTGGTAAATAGAAGTGAAAACGAGCAATTGCAGATCAATGGAAATACGGAAGATGGTGCTACCATGGAAGAGGATTAATAAATAAATATGTACCTTACATTTAATAAAACACAATTTCATTAAAATTCATTTAATATAGAGTAAGTATTTGAAAAATTAAAACAAGAAAGGGATGTAGTGTATGGCACTCGGAATAATAACATCCTGCACAGATCCTACTTGTCTCGAGTACATATGTCAGTTGTCTGTGACCAGCTGTCAGTGTGACACTGGAAGCGCGGGTTACAAGCAAGTGGGCGTGTACCGACGAGCCAAGGTAAACAAGTGTTGAACAGTGGTTTATTACAAGAATCGAAACATTACATCTGGCATTTGAGCAACTTCTGTTGGAAGCCTATTATAAAATCTAATACAGTACCCTAAAAACGATTTATTAACTTTCGCCAGACGCATCGCTGGAAAAGCCAGCTTATGCTTGTTCCTAGTATTTACATAGATAAGTAAATAAATAAATAGATAAACAAAACTAGACACAATACAAAACAAGGCTCACGACACAATTGTACGCTGTGGGCGGGATTCGAACCCGCGGCCCCGAGCTTCGAAAGTAGGGTATAAACCGCCTGTGCTATAGTGACACCAAATCCTTTTTTTAATTTATAAATTATAAGCGAAACTTAATTCATTTGAAGGCACACTGAAGCACTCTGACTTGAGAGACATTGAGTGAAATTCAAACATTTTGTTACGAAATTCTGCACTCTTATTTTTATTTATTTTTGGTTCTAAAAATAGGACGAAATGGCTAAAAAGCCATATTTTTTATTGTATAACAGTGAATGAAGTATTCTGGTAAAACTTTTCAGAATTCTCTCTCATCATGAAATCGGAAATAAAATTCCCTGATTGATCCTATTCATTTTTTTCTTCGCTTCAAGATAAAGCAATCGCCTACTCTCTCTGGTCCTGGTTTTAATTACTTTTCCCATATTAAAACGTTCCACGAAGTTTAATATCAGCGGGAGTATTCTACTGTTTTTTTTCCAAAGCATATTTTCATAACGTTTTAAATCAAGGGTGAGGCCCCATTGGTGCGTTGCGCTGTATTGCGTCGCGTCTCATTTCAAACGAACTGTCATTAAACAATATTATTATTGTTCAGTCGCTGACTGCTCAAGGTACGTTCCCCTACATCACTCAAAAAGGCTACTTATGTACCCCAGATTCTAAGGACCTGTTTCACAATGTCTGGTTAGTAGCTACCTGTGAGATAAAATACATGCTGCCACTGTCAAAAAGATATTACTTAAGAGAGTGACATTATGTCTTTTATCTTACAGGTAGCGACTAACCAGAAATTGTGAAACAGGGCCTAAATATTGTAAACGTTGGTCGTTTAAAATATAAAGAACTTATTTTTTTTCAGTTAATTTCCTAAAGACGGGTTAGTAGACTACGGAATTGCTTTTATTCACCTCATTAAATATGGGGAGGTCGAAGTTTTAATCATTTATTTTCATTAAGTATTTAGTCCGTTTATGTTGTAATACGTGTTTATCTTTTACGACCATGTTTAAACCCTGGCTACCTATAAAGAGGGTTGTTATAAGTTTCACGAGTCTGTGTATTTGTCTGTATTAGCGTGGCACCCAAACGGCTGAAACTACCTATTTTCGATTTGTATTTTTGGGTCATAGATACGCAAAGTGTACTTAGCCATACTTTATTAAAATCGGCTTAGCTTTTCCTTAATTTTAACGTTGGTTAGGTCGGTTTATACAGCAAACTAAGTAACTCAAGTTTGTATAACTGATTGCTTATGTACTTACATAATATACTTCATTAGCAGTCTCATACTGAAACACATCATCATCTTACATTCAAACGAACTAATCACGATATCGAAACCTTGATCAAAACCCACTGTGGACAAAAGGCTTCCGTTTCCGGTCCTTCCGAGTATGAATTACGGATCTACGGTATCTATGGGTCGGGTATATATTATGATGTTGCCTTATAATAATAATAATAACATGCTATATAAAATCTTCTCACTTTTCAGCGGTTTTTCTTTGGGTGTTGCAAGAGTATTATAGTAAGTTGACAGGACACCCAAGGCGACCGAATGGCGTAGTGGTTAGTGACCCTGACTACTGAGCCGATGGTCCCGGGTTCGATTCCCGGCTGGGGCAGATATTTGTTTAAATACAGATATTTGTTCTCAGGTCTTGGATGTGCCCGTAAAATGGCAATAGGCCCGCCCCCTATTACATTGGGACTAACATAACACTCTGGCGAAAAGTGGGTGCAGCAATGCACCTCTGCCTACCCCGCAAGGGAGTACATTAGTACAAGGCGTGAGTGTGTGTTTTTTTTTTTTTTTTGACAGGACAGACAGCCTCTATACTGGTGAGGGTGTCCCAGAATGACGAATTGAGTCAACCCTTCTTGGCTAAGTATACGACTTTTTCAACACCCTGTATATTTAGCGTCAATTCACACGTACCACAACCACACCACGTCGCAGCGACATAATGTGGTCAAGCTGTGGTTACGTGTGAATAGTGTGACAGCGGCTTTTTGCAGTTGCGTTGTGGCAGCGACAAAATGTCGATGTGGTTGTGTTGTCGCTGTCGTTGCGATGTGGTAACCACGTGGTCGTATGCATTTAATAGGGAGAGGAGGTGGCCGCGGTGCCGCCGCCGCGTGGCGGCGCTGCCTACGCGATGTGCTTGCGATGTGGTCGTATTACACAGGTGGTCGATGACAACGGCAAAATGTGGCATGTGTGAATTGGATTATTCATTTTCAATATACGCCCGACCACACGGTGTGGTTGTGGTGTGGTTGTGGCTGTGGTGTGGTTGTGGTACGTCTGAATTGACCCATAGTCGGCAGTCAGCGACTGACAACTGACTGACATCTGATTACTTAATCATAGCTAATCCTGTCATCATGGTAATAAACCGAATCTAGTGTTTGCCACCGACACAATAACAAGAAGAAGTGGTCAGTGATATTTTTTAACAAAACAAATTATGTAATAAAAAATAGTGTAGGTACGCAACAACTATGCTAGAAGAAAATTTATCTAATTTTAGAATATACACCCACAGCTTATCTCTGAAATTATATTACCTAACAATCATTATCTTTATAATAATTGGTAACAGCTGTACTTTAAAAAATAGAATTAAAAATCTCTAATAATTATGATAAAGGCGGATAATTTATTGATTTGACGAGATAATAAAAAACTTTAAATCGGTCATTCTAATAAAAATTGGGATTCGGACAAGATGTTTCGATTTTTTACTGTATTTTTGTTAGTTAGCGTTGTTAACGCTAAGCATGTATTCAATATTCAAAGGTTGTCGTCAAAGTCACATCGCAATCTGCCTCTATATTCATTCAAACTATTGGCTTAAATAAAACATTGTGATTTTGTTAGTTTGTCAAGGTAAAAAGTGTATGAAGCTGGCCGTACCTTCATACAATCGCAACGCAACATTAGCGTAGAACTAAACAATAAGAGGTTTGGAGTGGGCACATCACCAATACTATAACTTCAAACAAACTATAGCTCCAAAAGTCAGAATTAATATAAAAAAGTATGATTTTTATAAATTGACTTAATGCCTTTATTATAATGACCAAAAAAACACTTTCACTATGACATTTATTACCTCTCCCAAGGAGTGCCAAAACACTATTTCCACATTCTTCATCCAACCACAGCACACGGGTGCATGATGCAGCCACGTGACGTAACAATTGTTCCTTATATTAAGGGCCCGTACAGGGTGACGTGCCGCGCCAATTTTGGGTTTTCAATGCTCTTCACACAGCACACGCAGTGACACGCACACATGTAAGTTTGCACAGTGGGTCGATAAACTTTTACTCGCCAACTTTATTGACAATTATGTTCAAGTACATTTTGGGTGATTTTAGGGTAAGTAAGTATAATTCTTACTTACACTGGTAGGCACCAGGAAAGAGTAGAAATTAATAGGGGTGCCACTTTACTCTATACTCGGAACCCGATTAGCTTTCTCAAACAAATGTGGTATTTACTTGTAGAAAGGTAACTACAAGTATTAAAGTGTAGATAATAAGTTTCGGGCATCCTCCAGCCAACTGAACCCCGACGACAAAGCAAAGTAAATACATAGTGTCGCAAAAGGGCTATACTAAGCCAAAAGGGGATGACTCAAGGAGTCATTCTGGACAACTTTTGTTCTACGAGATTTGCAAATTCGCGAAAAAAAATATTCGTTTTCCATGGTAAAAAGTCACATGTCCAACAAAGTTTCTATTTTGATGTATGAGGTATTGATAGAAGCGTATTGATGGCGCGATGGTTATAGGCTATGTGACGTTCAATTAAAATGTACATAGCGCCCTCTAGAGGACATAACGTGATGATCGAAAAAATAATAATTCAACTTTGCCGTGTAAGGTATCAAATGAAAGGGCTTGATTTTCACATTACAAAAATATGCATATTGAAGGTATTTAAATAACAACACCAAAATTATTGAAATTAAAAATGATCATGAACTACTGACGTAAAATTTCATAAAATAAAAACAACTAAAAATTTACAAATAAAAAAATACAATTATAAACAAACGAAAAACCCGACTGTACGCTAAAAACATGAAAACAAGTCCCAATGTTAATGGAAAGTATCGCAGGCGGGGAACAACTTGACCGCCACTCAAGGCCGTTTTCTAAGTAACATTCAGCTAAATGGTGAACCCTCTGCTGGTCCCCGCCTACGATACTTTCCATTAACATTGGGACTTGTCAAGAAAACTCAACAGGGGTTTCCATACTAAAGTGAACAGGACTGAAAACCATCACACTTTTTACCTTTAAATTGCGCTAATTTTGTTAGTTTTTCTGTTGAATTTTGTCCACCTTTTCTGATTGTTTTAGCCATATCTTGGTGATACCTAAATCGATTTGATATTGAAATATCTCATTTGAAAGCTTATAAGTTGACAATGTTTTTAAGCTGAAGTGCACAAAAAATTGTTGTATGAAATTCTTTTTTAATTTAACTTATTTCTTTTTAGGTTTTGAATATTAAAAAAAAATGTTTATCTATTTTGAGGAATTGTGTCTAATTTAAGTCAAATAATGCACATTTGATTATTTATAAGTTTATTAAGATGTTACTAATTCAAAACAAACAAAAAAAGGATTGAAATATGGCTAGTTTTTTTTATTTTCGGTTTTAAACATGAAATTTTGGCAAAAATTCAAAAAATCTTTAAATATTAAATATCTTAGAAATGGTTAAGTTTCGGATAATGCATTATAGGGTATAATCGACTGGAAATGCCTTCCTCTATCACCTCCTGAAAGGATCAGGTCTACTTATCAATAACCCTGTATACCGCTTTTTCAATACCTTTAAGTAAATTTTTTGGTAGCAGCATAATATTTTTACTTAATTTTAGGGTTTCGAACGTCAAAAGAAAAAAAGCAACCGTTATAGGATCTCTTTGTTGTCCGTCTGTCTGACTGACTGTCTGTCACCGCCCTTTTTCTCAGAAACGGGTAAAGATATCAAGCTGATATTTCGAATAGATGGGGAGTACCCCAAAAAAAATATTATGGTACTCCCTGTCCCACACAAGTAAATTGGGGCTTATATTTTTTCCAGTTATGTGTATTCTTTTTTTTCTTTGTTGTTTTGTATAAGTATGTGTTTCTTTTCTTTAAATCTGTATTTTTTTTGTTGTTGCTGTCTATGTGTCGAATAAATGTATCTTTATCTTCAAATCACGCCATCTATCGTTTGTTTTTTTTGTGGCTACTGTCTATAGAAGAAATTCCGTCATTGACAATTTTACGTCACGAATTTATTTTTATTTATTTTATTTTTATTTTTACATTTTCGTGGAGAACCAACAGCATTTTGTTAATAAATAATTATTACTTATAAACATATAACAACTTGATGCCATTAACAGAATGAACTTAGTAAACCCAGTAAACCTAACACATCCAGAGGAAAAATAAAATCTCTTTCTCTCTCTCTGAAAAACATACTTAATAGCCTAAACTCGATGCCTTTAGCTATTAACATCTTGAAATAAAATTGAGCCACCACCGTGTTACTGCCCTCATCAGATCCTCACGAGACCATACCTCAACCAGCACCAAGAGACTGTATTTTTGATCCCTAACCTAATGTTCGTGCGTATTGTCATCACTTAGATCCATTCGCTATATTCCTGCTCCTCATCAGACCTTTACGAGACTGTAATGTCACGAGAATATTGCACACTATCTAATTTAATTTAATGTATTGAATATACTGGAAGAATTATGCTTCCTCAATTTTAAATCAAATTATGTTGGTGTCATAAAAGTTGAAAAAGTGCAATGACAACCAATGTGCAGTGATTTTGTATCTGTACACGATAAGATCGCGAGCTGTCAGTGCTGCCTAAACCGACGTGACCCTTCTTTGGAGGCCAGCGGCCAACTGAGTCAAACGTCACTTGTGTTTATGATTTTATAACACAGAAAGCCGCCATAGATATTTGTATGAAGATTTGAGGGAAAAAAATTGCTCAAGTTTGGGATTAATTTACACAAAATAAGTGTGTGTTTATTAAAAAACAAGGTATTTAGCGCCTAGTCCAAGCCTTTAACTTTATAATATGATAAAAATCATATGAAAATTCTTAATAATTACGACAAAGTTGTTACAATACGGGAGTGTGATTTTCTGGTTTTTCGTCATATTCTGAATTTTATTTACAGTTATCCATAATCATTTACTTGAATTCGAATCATTCAGCACCTAGCTAGACTCTTCGGCTACCCGTGTGATTTTTTTCAAGGTTGTAGAGCATCGTTTACTACATAATTCTATGACAATGCCAACCCTCGATTCCCCCTTGCAGACCCTTAATATTGAATACGTCAGCGAGACAGTCAGCGACAGAAGCTAATATGTTCTGGCCTGGCCAATCCTTACCCCACGGTGACAAACCCTAAGGGGCCGTCACCACGGGCTAGAAAATAGCGATGATACCTTCTGTTAGTTGTGCCACGCATTTCTATATACTCTCACAGAAGGTCTCCCCATGGCAATATTATCGATGAGTGGGTGAGTACGATGGAAACGTCAACTGGTAGCGATTTTCTAGCCGGTGATGACTGAAAACGCTTTAAGCAAGCTTTGTCACCGACTCGCTAAGTAGTCGAATCCAGATAAGTGTAGAGGTCCAGGGGACTGAAGGGCGGCCTACCATCGGTCATAGGTTCTTCGGCATGTTTAGGAGGCGAGCTTCTTTGTCGCTGCCCTCGCGACGCCGCCTCCACTGTGATGCAGTGAGCGGAGCGCCTTAAGGTAAAGTGTAAGTAATAGCGGCGCCAATTGAAAAAAACTCCCGTTTGAAAATGTTTTTTACTAATACTGCCTAGAACCTACCTCCCAATACACAGTTACCCAGTATCTAGAATGTAGAGAAACGGCATTGAGAAATATGTACTTAGGTAGGTTATAAAAAAATTAATTAACACGGAGAGGGCGTGAAACGTGGCACTTTTGGGAGAAACAATTTCATTGAAATTGAAATGAAATGTTGTTTATTCGACGTAAAATTTTACAATTATTTAAATTTGTCGATAGTCATAATATTACTCTACCATCATTTCACCACGGCTCCGTCACGTCGGTAAGAAAAATATAAGACGAAAAAAACTCAATCAAACCAAAGTTATAACTTTTTTTTAATTTGCGGCATTTGTTGGCCTTACACTTCACCTTCGGACATTTAATTTCCAATTATGTGCCTTGGTGGTAAGGCAGCTGGGCATAAGATAATTAAAATTATGTAAGAAATTAGGTATGTGATATCATCTATTATCGATAGTACACAAAATAACTATTATGCAAATGTTATCAGGAATTAATGGTTGTTACATAAACCATCCATTACCAAGTAGTAGCCACTCAAAGATTACTAGGGATGTCCGATTCACGGCAATACGATCTACCGAACTTTTGAATCGATTCAATGGAATGCGATCTGCAGGTAGATCGGATCGTATGGAGAGAAGGTCGTATGAAAAAAATCGTATCATCAGAAAACGAAACCCGCCAGCTCTTATTGGTTGGTTCTGTCGCAATTTTGTGAACCCAATAAGTTTTAAGGTTTAATAAGATTCAATGGGAATGCGATCTAGGGGTAGATCGAATCGTATGCAGATTAGATCGTATGAAATAAATCGTATCATCAGAAAACGAAACCTTATTGGTTGGTTCACCATACCCAGTTTCTAAACTACGTATTTATTTATAGTAACCTGTAATTCCCGACGACTTGGTCATAAACTACAGGCACTATACCTTCAGTCAGACGGCAGTCTGACATCAGGGATCCATGGAGCAGTGGATCTAGCCGCTGCAGCGTATAGCCACAGTACTCACAAGGAGAGTCGCCTCGGGGTGGTGAGACCCCCCCTCCCTGATGTCCAGACAGGTGCCGGAGCTGTTGATAGCACGCTCACTTCCCGTACTCCATCCGGAGCACTCGTGTTTGGATCCACACTAGGGACAATGGAGAAGCCATTTGCCAGATCTCCACTCTGGTACCGGAGCTGTAATGCGCGCTCACCTCCCGACATGCAGACCTACATGTCTACCCATGAAGCCTACTCAGCTGGGTCGGCCGGCGCATGCTATCAGTCACGCACTACTTGATATCCAGTCAAGCACCGGAGATGTCAGTCCTCGGACCAACTATAAGGAAAACTCACGTGCCCCGTGACTCTTTCGCATCAACGGCCCTCGTCCTAAACCGCTACTTGAGCCACTAGCGCACGGGGGAGACGCCCGGTGACTAGCTTAGCCTGTAGCTAACCACATGCCACTACGAATCCATACCCAAGTCCGGATCCACTAGCAAGCTAGTGGAGGGCTCGAGATCCGGACGCCCGTAGTACCCTGGTCCAAACAGCCGGACTCGTAATTCCGGCTATTTCTGAGACCTATTCCGAGCCATAATATGATTTATATTGTGAAAAGGTACATAAAAAAATATGATCAAATAGATTCAAAGCCATACGATTTAGACTTAGAAAAGTATACCACTGGACACGAAGCGCTTCCCGATTTCGCCTTAACCCCTCTGCCACCAACGGCGCCTTGTAGTCACCGTTTTCACTTCCACTATGTCAGTGTCAAATAGTGTCAATTCACTGCCCAAGGAGTAACAATCTATGAAAAATGGGCAAATGCGCCGTATTGTTTTGTAAATGTTATTCTGGCGGATCGCAAAATGTTTATTTTCACCATTAAGTACCATTTCATCTTATTTTCAACACAATTCTTTGATAAATTAATAAAATTAGGTTTGTAAACAAAGCTGTACACGGCAAAATTTGCATGTCATATTCTAGATATTACATCCGTAATTAAGTTGGATTATACATGAGATCGAAGTAAATGTTCGTTCATTCAATACTTTTTTTCTGCCGCATATGGCTTGAAAACATCGATGAACAGTATCGATGTGGTATCAATAAAGCGTAATAAATCCATAAATTTACAGTTAAGTACATTTTTATTGCACAAGTGTAAGTAAACTATAAGATAAAACTTAAACATAGGCAATACGCAATCACTACTTATACTATTGATAAGCGTAATATGCGTGTTATTCTTTGTTATAATTTTACTCTATGAGTATGAAAAACTTCATTTTGTACCTTTAGAATCGATATAATTGTTAGGGTATATTAAAGAGGATTTCCTCTTTTTTTGATATGCGCTTCTTATCCAGTGGTTGACATATCTCTGGATTTAGATCGAGAATCGATTCACGGAATTGCGATCCATTACGATCCAAAAGATCGATTCAAGCCAGAAAAACGGGCATCCCTAGTACCTACCTAGTTATCTTATTTATTTCCAAATAAAGCCACTATCTTCAAAATCTGAGTAAAATCTTCTTCTTACATAAAATAATTAGATCCACACTAGATTAATTAGATAACGGCGAACAAAGACCAAAGCGGATAAAGTATAGATAATATGACGAGGTAGGTATAAATGGGGAGAAAAATGTCATTCGAACAACCATCGAAATCCAGCCAACATGTTTCGGGTTTTCTCTGTGTTTTTATTGATCAGTGTAGTTTACGCTAAGCATGAAATCTATGAGGGGTGAGTACGAAACAAAAGTTGAGATACGATAAGATGTGTTTTGCAAATCTGCAGATAGGGATTGCAACCCGGTAAAATCTTCAATCGAAAAAAACATAACGGAACCACCGGACCGCATTGCAATCTCTAGATGATTCCATATGTGAGTGCCAACAGGTTCTGTTAGGAAAAGATATATACCTGCTTACCTTTATCTGCGATGTGTGTATTACTTAGTTTTTTATCTTAGTATTTGGTTAGACTACTAGGTACATGAGAAAAAAATATTTCGAAATATTATGTTTATTTATTTGCGCATTACAGAAATGAAGTTAGTTTTCTAGAGCATACCTACTTTATTCCGAAAAAATATAAGAATTTTCCTATCTATAGTACACTTTCTTTTTCCAGAGCATCAGTTTATGAGGTTCAGGTTGAAAATGAAGCCCAATATAAGGTGTTGTCTATGCTAGAAGACCAACTAGGCCTGGACATTTGGTCGCGCCCTGGACCGTCGCGGTCCGGTATGGTCCTTGTGCCCAAGAACTCAAAGGAGGAATTCGCTTACAAACTGCGACTAGCCGGCATCAAATTCCAAACTGCGGTCGACAACGTTAAAGAGTAAGTTAGCTTTTTAAAGCAAGTTTCACCATACAATTAAATTGTATACATCCTTAAAACTAAAGTCAGAATTGGTATAATAAATTTAACATTAAAACTTCTTTTTTCATAGACAATTGGAGATAGAAGACCGACTTTTCGCCGCTGCCAGTGATAAAATCTCCTACGATCGTAGTAATAAAGCTGCTCTGCCACTGAATAGAGTGTACAGATGGGAAGAAGTGAGTGGAAATTATCATTATTAATATTGTATTTTCCACATCTTACAAGCCATTTTCACAAGCGATGAAATTGCGACGATACTATCGTCGTGCCACGTATTTCTATATTCTCTCACGATAGAAGACCAGACTTTTTGCCATTCTCTCGCTGGTGGAGACGGCCACTAACAGACAGTTAAAACCACAACTTATGCCATTCTAGGTTGAAAATCACATGGTGCAGTTGGCACAGACTTATCCCGACAAAGTGACTCTTGTGAACGGAGGCCCGACCTACGAAGGAAGGCCTGTCAACTACCTGCGTGTATCCACTACCAACTTCCAGGTAAGTAAATAAATTCATGACGATTAAGATATTGCATGAATAATGCCCAGCCAACCCAACATCCAACAACCACTGCAAATAGGCAGTTCCAGAAGGAGATGGTGACATAACATGCTTCTCTAATCCCTAACTTCCTTCTCTGATATAGCGAGGGGTTGACCGCCTTTTGTAAAGGAAGAGAATATCAAAAGGACTTTATTAATACCAGCCTAAACTGTATGCCTTGTTTTTTCAGTTCAGTGACTAACTTTATTCCTTCCAGTCTTTGTCACAGACACACTTAGAAGTTAAAAAAGCGGTCTTCACTGGGATAAATCATTTTTAAATAAGATCATTGACATTAATATATACTTCGTCAGGATCTCAGCAAGCCTGTGGTGTTCATAATGTCCCTGCTGCACAGCCGCGAGTGGATTGGTCAGGCCGCCACACTGTATGCACTGGACAAACTTCTCATCAACAACACAGAGAGTGATCTCATCAATGAAATCGACTGGATCATCATGCCCACAGCCAATCCTGATGGCTACATATTCAGCCATGACTCTGTAAGCATAGCTTTTTCATGTAGTACTATTTATTTGATTTATTGTGATTTCATACTAGAATGTATTAAAACAATCGCTTGTACCAATTTACAGGATCGTTTCTGGAGGAAGAACCGTAGATTTGGCAGCAGTTGTATGGGCGTCGATCTGAACAGGAACTATGACATAAACTGGGGCACCGAATCAAGCGATTCACCTTGCTCAGAGACTTACCACGGTACAGAACCATTCTCCGAACCAGAAACGGTCGTCCATAAGAAAATCTTCGAGGAACACCAAGACCGCGTCCTGGTGTTCCTGGACATTCACAGTTTCGGCAGCTATGTTCTCTATGGCTACGGAAATGGTGAGCTCCCACCCAATGGCGAGGCCTTGTCTTCCGCCGCAATCTCAATTGGAGACGCTATTGACGCTGCGAAATTGCCAAACAATCCGAATTACACGGTTGGTAATCTAGCGCAGGCGCTATACCCTGCTTCAGGTGGCTCCCAAGACTACGCCCTGAGTGTGGGTGTCCCTTACGCATACTGCCTGGAGTTGCCCGCTTTTAGGGGTAGTACATCGATTACCGGGTTCTTGGTGGACCCTGAGTTTGTGGAACAGGCTGGCTACGAGACCTGGGAAGGGATCAAGGCTGGCGCACGATTCGCACTGAATAGTAACAGAATGAGGAAAGGGATACCATAAACATTGTAGACTTGTAATGTAGGTATCTAAATAAAATTCTGCTTACATTATAAAAGAGATACCATAAATATTGTAAACTTGTAATGTATCTAAATAAAATTCTGCTCAAGTTATAAAAAAATATATAATATATGTTGTTATTAATTGACTTAATCCCTTTATTATACTGACCAAAAAAAACTGCATCGCAGCCAGTAGGTAATATTTCACTAAGACATTTTGCCTCTCCCAATGAGTCCCAAAACACTCTTTCCGTTGCGCAACCAATCTATACATTTTGTTGGTAGCGGCGACTGGTTGCGCCGCCATGGTGTCCCGGTGAAATATAGCCCTTAGAGTTTGGTGAAATTCCACCTAACATATAGAAAAAACAAATGTCACTTTTGGAACTAACTTTGCCTTACATTTTGACAGTGACAGTTGACGATACGCAAAGTTATCGGAGGTTCGAAACTTGTGCTCGCGACTCTGTTCCTTATTTGAATATTGAATACGTCAGCGAGATAGTCAGCGACAGCACATATGTCTGGCCAATCCTTTCCCCACGGTGACAAAGCCGAAGGGGCTGCCTAAACAGGCGAGGAAATTGCGATGATACTATAGTCGTGCCACGCATTTCTATATATATATTAACGGTCTAATGGTGTAGTGGTTAGTGACCTGGCCTGCTATGCCGAAGGTCCCGGGTTCGATTCTCGGCTGGGGCAGATATTTGTACTGGGGTCTTGGGTGTTGATATTAATTTTTATTTAATAAGTACCTATCTATCTATGTAGGTACTTGTGTAGATGTCCGATACCCATAACACAGGCTCTGCCTAGCTTGGGGTCGGATGGCCGTGTGTGAGATGTCCCCACATATTATTATTGTGTGGTTGTTGTTGTTCCATCTCGGGACCATGGGATTCTGGACATTTGGAAGACGTGCATGGGGCCGAAGCCAACTTGTAGAGGCCCCTTTGACAACATTAGTGCCAATTTCTCCATTGTCGATTATCTAACCGACAGGGATTGATTTATAAATTAAACGTCATCTCCATATAAAATTCATAACAGATGTGTCAAAAGTTAACCACTACTCCCTGGTTATGCTCTAACCGAGAATGAGAAATTGGCACTTAACCCATATGAAATGTGACACTAACCGACGATTTTCCCTGTGAAAACTATAGAAGTAAACCGAAGGAAAACGCCCGGTTAGTGCAGGACTATTGTAGGATATGGAGAAAAAGAATACAGGGTTATGGAGTGGGGTGCTAAATGGACTGGGTAACTGGGACTATGGAATGACTATGGCCCCTGCCTGACCTATATGTTTCACACACGGATAAAAAGGCAGCGGGTGACTTACACACACAGTAAATGGGCCCCTCCAAAACAGTCACTAGCACATTACAGTGACGTAGCAACAAGGGGGCAACATGGCATGAGGTGCTAAGGATGGAGAGGTATTCCACGGCTCTCAGGACAATCGCGTTATCGGTCAAGATTGTTAATTCGACGTAAAGTTTTACTATTATTTGTCATAATAATTACCTATGTGATATCAATATAAAATAACTAAGTAAGTATATTTTTTAATGCAAATGTGATCAGGACTTAATGGTTGTTACATAAACCATCCATTATATTCATTTTAATACACTCAAAGATTATCAAGAAAAATATGCCTATTTTCGTGGAGTACCTACCAACTAGTTATCTAATTTCCAAATAAAACCACTATCTGCAGAATCAGATTAAAATCTTTTTCTTACGAAAAATAATTAGGCAAAAACTAGATTAACATAAGATAACCAAAGCGGATCATGTATTGATATGACGATCGCAGTTATATATAAAAAAGTGTTGTAATTAAAAAAATAGTCATTTGAAAAAACGATCGAGATCATGATCATTAACATGTTTCGAGTTTTTACCGCGTTTTTATTTATCAGTGTAGTTTATGCTAAGCATGAGATCTATGACGGGTAAGTACGAAACAAAAGCACTCTCAGACACTAACAGAAATGATTATAAGTAGATGTGTAGGTAAAAAGTGGTGGTCTGAAACTACGTTTTTCGAAAGCTACTTACTACTTTGAGGGCGTCGAAACATGTTTTTTTGCGCATTACAGAAATTAAGTTAAATTCCCGAGCATTATTTCTTCCGTAAAACTATAATAACTTGAGTATACATATATTTTTTTCAGAGCATCAGTATATGAAGTTCAAGTTGAAAATAAAGCCCAATCTAAGGTGGTGTCTACGCTAGAAGAACAACTAGGTCTCGACATTTGGTCGCGCCCTGGACCGTCGCGGTCCGGTATGGTCCTTGTGCCCAAGAACTCAAAGGAAGAATTCGCTTACAAGCTGCGACTAGCCGGCATCAAATTCCAAACTTCGGTCGACAACGTTAAAGAGTAAGATAGCTTTTTAAAGCAAGTTTCACCATATAATTAAATTGTATACATCCTTAAAACTAAAGTCAGAATTGGTATAATAAATTTAACATGAAAACTTCTTTTTTCATAGACAATTGGAGATAGAAGACCGTCTTTTGGCCGCTGCCAGTGATAAAATCTCCTACGATCGTAGTAATAAAGCTGCTCTGCCACTGAATAGAGTGTACAGATGGCAAGAAGTGAGTGGAAATTATCATTATTAATATTGTATTTTCCACATCTTACAAGCCATTTCCACAAGCGATGAAATTGCGACGATACTAGTTGTCGTGCCACGTATTTCTATATTCTCCCACGATAGAAGAGCGGACTTTTCGCTAATCTCTTGCTTGTGGAGACGGCCACTAACAGACAATTAAAACCACAACTTTATGCCATTCTAGGTTGAAAATCACATGGTGCAGTTGGCACAGACTTATCCCGACAAAGTGACTCTTGTGAACGGAGGCCCGACCTACGAAGGAAGGCCTGTCAACTACCTGCGTGTATCCACTACCAACTTCCAGGTAAGTAAATGAATTTATAACAATTAAGATATTGCCATATTTCAATATATATGTTACTGTAAAAGCCCGAACAACGGTAAATCCTAGGATTTACCAGTAAATCTTAGGATTTACCAACATGAGTTGGTAAATGTAAGGATTTGTGAAAATGGGTCATTATTTTCGGGCTTTTACCATTAGAATTTGGTAAATGCTAGGTTTTACCACTAATACCTAGTAAAAGTTGGTTTTGGGAATAAAACAATGATTAATTATTACCTATTCATTTATTTCAATCAAAAACTTAAATTATTTTCTTTCAGAATTTATATTATTTATTATGATCAGTCATTTTAAAACCTTTAAATCAACATAATAATTTTAACAATGTGTAATAATCATATATTTTTTCATTTTGTAATTATTAAAACTATTAAAATGTCTTCTCAAAAACATAACAGAATCGATATTATATATTTTTTTTGTTTATTGATTATTAGAAAATAACTTTATTTTCACTCATTCACTGAACGATAATTTAAACACGGGAACCGGAAGTAAAATAATTTTCACGTATTATTATTGTTGACGTCGAGTAAAGTAGGTAGATTGCAATAATAAATATTTCTTAAGTTCGGATAGTTATAAGTTATCATCATCATCACGAGTCACGACTCATTACGTCCCCACTGCTGGGGCACGGGTCTCCTTCCAATGAAGGAAGGGTTTCGATCTAGTCCACCACGCTGGCCTAGTGCGGGTTGGTGGACCCCAACACAAGCAAGCTTGTGCTGAGCGAGTTGTCGGGTAAGTGGGCAACCCGACTGTCAGACGTTTTCAAGCCGCCCGAAGGCCTCTGACTAGGCTTAACGTGCCGTACGAAGCACGAAAGCATCCAGAAAAGAACCACTTGAAATCGGTCACCCATCCAATGGCTGACCATGCTGGTTGTTGCTAAACCTCAGTGATCAGTTACGATCACTGAAGCCCGCTCTACTACGGACGCTTTGTTCGACTACGGAGGTTATAAGTTATAACCTGGCTTTTTCAACATTTACCGTGCCTTAATGTAAATCCTAAGATTTACCAAGTGAATAGTGGTAAAAGTGCGAATCGCAAAATCTTTCGGGCTTTTACCATTAAGGGTTGGTAAATCTTAGGTTTTACGCGTAAATCTTAGGATTTACCGTTGTTCGGGCTTTTACAGTAACATATACATAATATATACTTCGTCAGGATCTCAGCAAGCCCGTGGTGTTCATAATGTCCCTGCTGCACAGCCGCGAGTGGATCACTCAGGCCGCCACACTGTATGCACTAGACCAACTTCTCGTCAACAACACAGAGAGTGACCTCATCAATGACATCGACTGGATCATCATGCCCACAGCCAATCCTGATGGCTACATATTCAGCCATGACTCTGTAAGCATAGCTTTTTCATGTAGTACTATTTATTTGATTTATTGTGATTTAACCAGCGCATGATACTAAAATGTATTAAAACAATCGCTTGTTCTAATTTACAGGATCGTTTCTGGAGGAAGAACCGTAAATATGGCCGACGTTGTATGGGCGTCGATCTGAACCGGAATTATGACATAAACTGGGGCACCGAATCAAGCGATTCACCTTGCTATGAGGATTACCACGGTACAGAACCATTCTCCGAACCAGAATCGGTCGTCACTAAGAAAATCTTGGAGGAACACCAAGACCGCATCCAGCTGTTCCTGGACATCCACAGTTACGGAAGCTATGTTCTCTATGGCTACGGAAACGGTGAGCTCCCACCCAATGGCGAGGCCTTGTCTTCCGTCGGAGTCTTAATCGGAGACGCTATTGACGCAGCGAAATTGATAAACAATCCGAATTATACGGTTGGTAATCTAGCGCAGACGCTATACCCTGCTTCGGGTGGCTCTCAAGACTACGCCCTGAGTGTGGGTGTCCCTTACTCATACTGCCTGGAGTTGCCCGCTTTTAGGGGTAGTTCATCGATTACCGGGTTCTTGGTGGACCCTGAGTTTATAGAGCAGGCTGGCTACGAGACCTGGGAAGGGATCAAGGCTGGTGCACGATACGCACTGAACAATTACAGAATGAGGAAAGAAATACAAATTACAGTTTAGATTTGTAAAATATTTCAATATATACATATTTAAATAACCTTTCCTCATTAGAAATGGAATACGAAACTATTATTCATTTTCTTATTCACTCGGGAGCATTGAATAAGTTTCAATGACTATTGCACCAAATTAAACCCATACGGTATATATGCTTCGCTTCTGATAAGATTATCAACTAAAAAATTTAATTGGTGAAAAAACTTTTCATCGCTCTTTACTGTTACCATTAATAAACAGAATTAAATATCAAAATCTTGTTTTTAATGCGACGTAACTTTTCAGTGAATAAAGCCTGATAGACTGATAGTCAACTTATTTATAAACAACAAATTAAACAAAGTTATATACGTATTGTGTTAAAAGCGTTTTCTTAGGAACATCAACTATTGCACCCATAAGTTAGTTAGACTCTCAAAAACCTCTCATGTTACATGACGGTACTTAAGGAATTCTGAACAGAATCATAACTTCCGAAACAACATAAACTTCTATTTTCTAGAGGCTGGGTATTTGGATGGATGTAGACTCTGAATTGGAATTAGCATTAAGAGAGCGTGAATCGTGGCAGTTTTAGGAAAAACTATTTCACCTAGAAGTTATGATCATCATCATCAATTGGCGGCGCTAGTTGAGCTTACTCTTCACCTTTAACGATAATGAGCCTTCTACTACCGTGCTGTACTACTATTCCCACGTTGGCAACTCCCATGTTTTATTAGTTATTATTTTTAGCTATTATTTGTCACTGATTTGCTAAGAAAGGGGAATCCAACCTCTACCTACACCTCTTCCACCTATGCTACAGGAAATTTCAAAAGTTATAATGTCAATTACCTTATTTCTCCTACGTATAAGCTCATTTTCTGACTAGGTCATTCAGAAAAACACCCACCGTAAACCCCTGAGTAACATTAACACGTCCACGTTTCATACGTAACGGGGTTTTTTATACAAATGTGATAAAAAATTAATGGATTTTACATAGACCATCGATTATTTATCTTGTCTAATCTTATCGATTATTTATACATACGATCATGTATAAGGCGGTAAGCACACTCAACGATTACCAAGAATTACTACTTTCGTAGAGTAGTTATCTTATTTCCGAATAAAGCACTATCTTTGAAATTAAGGTAAAATCTTTTTCTTAGGAAACATACTAATTAGTATAAACAAGATTAAAAGATAACCTAAGCGGATAATGCATTGATACGACGATGTAATGTTATAAAATTGAAAAAAAAATGTCATTTGAAGTATAATCTGGAAACAACTAACATGTTTCGAGTTTTAACTGTGTTTTTATTGATCAGCGTAGTTTACGCTAAGCATGAGATCTATGAGGGGTGAGTACGAAACAAGAGTTCACATGCAATTTATTTATTTAGGAATGCATATTAATCACTAAATTACAAGCGTGTGATGCTAATGTTGGTGCAACCGCTTTTTCGCGTAACATAAAGTTCAATTGAACTTTTAAACTTTAAGAGGGAGCATACTATTTGCTGTACCACAGAAATTATGTTCCTAACTAATACATTTTATTTTTTCAGAGCATCAGTGTACGAGTTTGAAGTTGAAAATGAAACCCAATCTAAAATTGTATATTATATGCTACAAGACCAACTAGGCCTGGACATTTGGTCGCACCCTGGACCGTCGCGGTCCGGTATGGTCCTTGTTCCCAAGAACTCTAAGGAGGAATTTGCTTACAAACTTAAACTAGCTGGCATCAAGTTCCGAGCCACTGTTGACAACGTCAAAGAGTAAGTGGATTCAAACATAATATTAGGTCCTTACATATGAAATTGGCGTTTTGTCGTACTGGCGTACTTTGATCTCAAATATTACCTTTATGGTTAGGAATTCCAAATTCAAATTCATACAGCTATTTACTCATGCATTTGTGTTTCAAACCCCCTAATTCATTTGTTTTTTCTTCTTTTGTTTTTTTCTTTGTGTCACTCTGTTTACAAAATGGAAAACTTGAAATATCGCGTTATCTACGAGTATGAGTTCCACCGTGGCACCAGTGCTGCAGAAACGGCTCGAAGCATTAATGATGTGTATGGTGACGGTGTCGCAAAAGAAAACACAGTGCGTTTTTGGTTCCAACGTTTTCGTTCTGGAAATTTCGACCTGCAGAACAAGCCTCGTGGACGGCCGGAGATCAAAGTTGATAATGAAGAATTGAAGGCTTCAGGAAAACGCTAGACCACACACTGCACAACAGACGGCTACCAAATTAGAGGAGCTTCAATTACAATATCTTAGACATCCACCGTACTCTCCGGACCTTGCTCCAACAGATAACCATTTTTTTCGATGGGGCATTTATTACTCCGATGGGGCAGTCCAAACCGCCTTCAAAGATTTTATTGATTCCCGCCCGAATGGTTTTTTTAGTAAGGGGATCAATGAACTACCTATGAGATGGCAAAAGTGCATACATAGCAATGGTACATACTTTGATTAATTTAATATATTTCATTAAAAAAAAAAACGACTTTATGTTCCTCCTATAGAAAACGCCAATTTCATATGTAAGGACCTAATATATAGAGTTACTTTTTAAATTATCTTTACTGCTGATAGTAAAACAAAAAAACTCGAATATTTTGTTTCTTAAAATAATTTTGCAGCAACTTAAGACTAAAATTACAGGTCCTGTAAGCGATATTCTAATTATAAATTTATTGTTTCAATAATTCAAATATTTTTATAGACAGTTGGACATAGAAGAACGTCTTTTAGCCGCCGCCTCCCGTAGAATCTCCTCCGACAGTAGTTCCAAAGCTGCTCTCACACTCGACAGAGTATACAGATGGGAAGAAGTAAGTTATATAACATATAATGGCCAATAGGGTATATCATGTAATATATAAGATATTGTCTTATTCATACTTTCGGGAGGGCATATCTAGTAAAGACCTGCATAATCACCGCAGTTAAAATACCTCTATTTTTACATATTCTAGATCGAAGAATATATGGTGCGTTTGGCGCGGAATTATCCCGACAAAGTGACCCTTGTGAACGGAGGCACGAGCTTCGAAGGAAGGCCTATCAACTACCTGCGTATATCCACTACCAACTTCCAGGTATTTATAACATTGGTACATGAACATTGGTAGTAATGTTCAGTTGGCCAGACAAAACGTTTGATATCATTACCGAAATAGGTTCATGAATACTTCTCCTACCTCCTGTCAGCCCATATCCGTTAATTACTATAATAATTATTTTTATATCCTCATTTTGATTGGTTTACTATTATTTTATTCACCAGGATCCCAGCAAGCCAGTGGTGTTCGTGCAATCCCTACTCCACAGTCGCGAGTGGATCGGTCAGGCCGCCACACTGTATGCCATAGAGAAACTTGTGGTCAACAACACTGACAGCGACCTCATCAATGACATCGACTGGATCATCTTGCCCACAGCCAATCCCGATGGCTATATATTTAGCCATAACTCTGTAAGCAGACTTTCTTCATGTAGTACGATTTATTCGATTCTAGAAATTTCTAATCATAGCATTCGCTTTCTTACCTTTCAGGACCGTTTCTGGAGGAAGAACCGTAAAACGGGCCTTTTCATAGCTGATCTCTGTGTGGGCGTCGATCTGAACAGGAACTACGACTATGCTTGGGGCACCGAATCGAGCAATGCAGTTTGTGAAGAGAATTTCCATGGTCCAGGGCCATTCTCTGAACCAGAAACTGCTGTCACTAAGAATATCCTGGATGAACACAAAGACCGCATAGAAATGTTCCTGGACATTCACAGTTTTGGAAGCTATGTCCTGTACCCCTATGGAACCGGAGAGCTGCCACCCAACGCTCTAGACTTGAATTTGGTTGGTGTGTTAATTGGAGACGCTATTGATGCAGTAAAACTGAGTGCTAATAAAAATTATACGGTTGGCAATAGCGGGCTACTGCTGTACCCTAGTTCAGGGGGCTCGGATGACTACGCCCGTAAAGTGGGTATTCCTTACTCATACTGCCTGGAGTTGCCCGCTTTTAGGGGAAGTACATCGATTACCGGGTTCTTGGTGGACCCTGAGTTTATAGCGCAGGCTGGCTACGAGACCTGGGAAGGGATCAAGGCTGGCGCGCGTTATGTTCTAGACAGTTACAAGATGAGGAGATGAACGCAATAATCTGTGTCGATGGATTTATATAGTGCCACAAACTTATCTGTTCCGGTGAGAGCGAACTAAATTGGTCCATACCTCATTACTTCTTACTAATGAATTTCATATTGACATGACATAGATTATATGGACCAATTTAGTTCGCTCTCACCGGAACAGATAAGTTTGTGGCACTATAGCTATGACTAGCTCTACTATTACAGTGATATCTTCTGATTTTGTTTAATGTAAATAATGTTTATTCATAAAAAATAATAAAATGATTTAGGTTATTGCACAAAAACGTTATTCATTTGTATACAAATCAGGACAGAATAAATAATAATAATCCAATTATATATTTATTATTTTTCTGACTACGTCCTTCAGAAAAACACCCACCATAAGCCCATGAGTAACATTAAATATTTAAAAAAAAATTAACAGTCATTGTCTGTGTCCACGTATGTAACTCTCATCGGGTCATCATAATTACCATCACGTCTCATCACGTCCCCACTGCTGGGGAACAGTTCCCCTTCCAATAAAGGAAAGGCCTAGTCAACCACGCTGGCCTACTACGGGTTGGTGGTTTATGCAAATGTAATCAGAATTTAATTGTTTTTACATAATCCATCCAGATCCAGATTATATTAAGTATAATACTCAAATATTACTTACCTAGAATTACTACTTTCGTAGAGTAGTTATTATATTTCCGAATAAAGCACTATCTTTGAAACTAAGGTAAAATATTTTTATTAGGAAACATACTAATTATTATAAACAAGATTAATTAGATAACCTAAGCGGATAATGTATTGATACGACGATCTAATGTTATAAAATTGAAAATAATTGTCATTTGAAGTATAATCTGGAAACAACCAACATGTTTCGAGTTTTAACTGTGTTTTTATTGATCAGCGTAGTTTACGCTAAGCATGAGATCTATGAGGGGTGAGTACGAAACAAGAGTTCACATGCAATTTATTTATTTAGGAATGCATATTAATCACTAAATTACAAGCGTGTGATGCTAATGTTGGTGCAACCGCTTTTTCGCGTAACATAAAGTTCAATTGAACTTTTAAACTTTAAGAGGGAGCATACTATTTGCTGTACCACTAAAATTATGTTCCTAACTAGTACATTTTATTTTTTCAGAGCATCTGTTTACGAGTTTGAAGTCGAAAATGAAACCCAATCTAAAATTGTATATTATATGCTACAAGACCAACTAGGCCTGGACATTTGGTCGCACCCTGGACCGTCGCGGTCCGGTATGGTCCTTGTTCCCAAGAACTCTAAGGAGGAATTTGCTTACAAACTTAAACTAGCTGGCATCAAGTTCCGAGCCACTGTTGACAACGTCAAAGAGTAAGTGGATTCAAAAATAATATATAGAATTACTTTTAAAATTACCTTCACCGTTGAGATTAAAAATTTTGTTTCTTAAAATAATTTTGCAGCAACTTTAGACTAAAATTACAGGTCGTGTAAGCGATATTGTAATTATAAATTTATTGTTTCAATAATTTAAATATTTTTATAGACAGTTGGACATAGAAGAACGTCTTTTGGCCGCTGCCTCCAGTAGAATCTCCTCGGAGAGTAGTTCTAAAGCTGCTCTCACACTCGACAGAGTATACAGATGGAAAGAAGTAAGTGAAAGTAATTTAAGGATGTTTTGGTCGGACTTTGAATGTTGATGCCTGTTATTATCGCTGGCTGCCATTTAGGCTCATTCATAATATAATATACAATGATATATATAATATATATTATATATATCTTTCATAATATGTATAATATATTGGCCAATGTACTCGAGGGTATATACTTTCGGGAGGGCATATTTTGTAAAAAGCTACATAATCACCGCAGTTAAAATACCTCTATTTTTACATATTCTAGATTGAAGAATATATGGTGCGCTTGGCGCGGAATTATCCCGACAAAGTGACCCTTATGAACGGTGGCACGAGCTTCGAAGGAAGGCCTATCAACTACCTGCGTATATCCACTACCAACTTCCAGGTATTTATAACAATAATTAATAAAATAAAACTCCTTTCCATAATATCGACATGAACATTGGTAGTAATGTTCACTTGGCCATACAAAACGTTTGATATCATACCGAAATAGGTTCATAAATATTCTTCCTACCTCCTGCCAGTCCGTTAAATACTATAATAATCATTTTTATATCCTCATTATGATTGCTGTACTATTATTTATTTACCAGGATCCCAACAAACCAGTAGTGTTCGTGCAATCCCTACTCCACAGTCGCGAGTGGATCGGTCAGGCCGCCACACTGTATGCCATAGAGAAACTTGTGGTCAACAACACTGACAGCGACCTCATCAATGACATCGACTGGATCATCTTGCCCACAGCCAACCCCGATGGCTACATATATAGCCATAACTCTGTAAGCATCCTTTTTATATGTATATCTAGAACTATTTTTTGATTGTAGAAATTTCTCATAATTATAATTAACTTTCAAAACCTTTCAGGACCGTTTCTGGAGGAAGAACCGTAAAACGGGGTTTTTAATAGATAATCGTTGTGTGGGCGTCGATCTGAACAGGAACTATGACTATGCTTGGGGCACCGAATCGAGCGATGAAGTTTGTGAAGACACATTCCATGGTTCAGGGCCATTCTCAGAACCAGAAACTGCTGTCACTAAGAATATCCTGGATGAACACAAAGACCGCATAGAAATGTTCCTGGACATTCACAGTTACGGAAGCTATGTCCTGTACCCCTATGGAATTGGCGAGCTGCCACCCAACGCTCTAGACTTGAATTTGGTTGGTGTGTTAATTGGAAACGCTATTGATGCAGTAAAATTGAGTGCCAATAAAAATTATACGGTTGGCAATAGCGGGCTACTGCTGTACCTTAGTTCAGGGAGCTCGGATGACTACGCCCGTAAAGTGGGTATTCCTTACTCATACTGCCTGGAGCTGCCCGCTTTTAGGGGTAGTTCATCGATTACCGGGTTCTTGGTGGACCCTGAGTTTATAGCGCAGGCTGGCTACGAGACCTGGGAAGGGATCAAGGCTGGCGCGCGTTATGTTCTAGACAGTTACAAGATGAGGAGATGAACGCAATAATCTGTATCGATGGATTTATATTTATAGCCTTGACTACCTCTACTATTACAGTGATATCTTCTGATTTTGTTTTATGTTATGTACATGTTTATTCATAAAAAATAATAAAGTGTTTTAGGTTATTGCACAAAAACGTTTTTCATTTGTACTTAAATCAGGACACAGTAAATAATAATAATCCATTTATAGATTTCTTCATTATTACTTTGGTATAATCATCAATATCAACTGATAAATAAATAATCTGCCACAGCTGTATAGATTTAATTTCTTATAATAATATTTTTTTAAAGTAATAACTCCTGTCGGCTGTGTGTTTTGCAACATACACTCATCTTCCAATTTGAATTTTATGATCATAACAGTGAACTGATATTGTACAGGCTACAGCCTTTTCACATACCTAGAGTTATGTTGTCTTACGCAGCAGTTTACTTAACCTAGATCTTACATAGTTAGATCAGTCGTCACTTACAACTGAACCATTACAGTCCATCTTTCTGTAATACTTATTTAATATATTTTGTGAACTAAACTCCTCACTGACTTTACTGATTGGAGTCGACGGGTACCTCGCATCGGCCCCTACATGTTTATGGTCCTTCGAGCCGGATATGAACCAGCGACCTATGGTCCTTCGAACCTAAGTGATTAGTGAAGTGCCTCTGTGACGGTAGCGAATCGGTATTCTCGGCCTTCCACCAGCGGACCTCCCCGAGAGTATTGAGACAAGGAAAATCGCACATACCTGAACGTGTTTGTACCAGCTAATCTTAACTGACACGAAAACAAATCGTGTAGACGACCAACCAGAAAAACTAACTACCTATCAAGAAAACGAACTACTTATCAAGAAAACTAACTACTTACCAAGAAAACTAACTTCGACATTCAACACAATGAATACCGAAGCACTGATCAAGCGCCAAGAGGACTGCTTTGATAGCATCAAGAGGATATGTGTTAATTTCGGCAAGGACGCTCCTGAAAGAAAAACACTGGAGTATCTTAAGATGAGAATCGAAGCTCTCGATACGCACTGGCAACAATTTGCAGAAACTGACAAGTTACTGAACGCGGGTGAGGAGAAAAACTTATCTTATTTTACTAGCAACGTGTTTGTGAAAGCTCAGGAGAAATATCTTAGAGCTAAAAGTCAGACGGTGGCTTTACAAGCGCAGTGGGTAGCTGAACTAATGAAGACTCAACCACAACCGACTGCTGGAACGTCTAAGGAAGAGAGAGGAGAGTCAGCCGGGACGTTCGGCGTAGTGCAAGACATATTTGGAGGGATAAATACGGATTTAACTGACAGGAAGAGCGTCTTGTTACAACAACAACAAGGTAATTTCAAAGCTTTTCAACGTGCCGCTACCAAGGTCAACATCGACACCATCGAGGAAAAATGGGACCTGGAAGATCGGTTAAATATTCTTAAAACGAAATGGAATGCTATTGACAACATTCATTGGGAATTGGACAACTGGCTCAACGGATCTAACGAATTATGTGAGCAGGAGTATAACAGGTTAGAGAATCTCTATGAAGAATTACGCAAGGTCATCAACAAGAAGATGTGGGCCAACTTACACTACGAGAAGTCTACGCCGAGAGTAGAAATCCCGGAATTTTCTGGCGAGTACGCTCAGTGGGTTTCATTTAAAGATATCTTCATGGAAACGATTCATAACAACCCCCTTATCAGTAAAACACAGAAAATGCAGCATTTGAAGACAAAACTTAGGGGTGAAGCTGAGAAACTGGTGCAGCATTTAACTGTGTCAGCAGATAATTACGAGTGCTGTTGGGAAATTATTCAAAACCGGTTTGACAATAAGAGACTGCTATTTTCATCATACATCAATACTCTATTAAACCAACCTATTGTCCAGCAACCGAATGCGTATCAAATAAAGAGGATGCATGATACGACATTAGAAGCCTTGAACGCGCTAAAGAACATTGGATTGGATACTTCGACTTGGGACCCGATAGTGGTTCACCTCTTGTCACAGAAGCTGGATGCAGCCACTTACAATGACTACGTGCAAGGCTTACAAAAACCGAGAGAGTTTCCAGTGCTAAAGGAGTTGCTGAACTTTCTAGAATCCAAATTCATGGCCTTAGAAACCGTCAAAACTAATCACCCAGCGGTGAAAAGTTATTACAAGAATAACGAGGTCAAGGCGCCGAGCTTCAAGAACGCGGAAAAAGGCAGCAAATCATTCCATGTTTCTATTAAAAACTGTCCACTATGCAAGAAAGATCACGTCCTCATGAATTGTCCAACATTCTTAAGCACGAACGTGCCAAACAGAATTGCAACTGTCACGAAATTACGAGTGTGCAGAAATTGTTTATTCGACCATTACGGTAAACAATGCGATTCTAATAAAAAATGCAAAGTGTGTAATAAAGCGCACCACACATTTTTGCACGAAACTAACTTCAAAGGACAATCAACATCAACCCCTTCGTGGTCACCCCAGAAAAATACTAACCTTGTTAAAAAAGAGGAAGAAGAAGTTTTACTTACCACCGTGAAAATTATGGTTAAAAATACTGATGGGAACTATATAGTATTACGAGCTTTACTGGATCAGGGATCTCAAGTGTCACTGATCACTGAGAACGCGGCGCAGCGACTCAGACTGGCGATCCAAAAGGGAAACGCAGTCGTATCAGGAGTTGGATCAGCAATGGGCAGCAGCAAAGGCTTACTGACACTGGAGTGTAAATCAATACATTCAGATTATAAATTTATTACAAAGGTGCTCATAATGAACAAACTGATTAATAACTTACCCAATACTAAACTAACCACGTCAAACTGGACGCACCTAGACAATATTAAACTGGCTGACCCCGATAACTTCACTGCTGGCCCAATTGATCTATTGCTCGGAGCGGATATTTACTCCGAGATTATACTGGAGGGAGTGCTGAAGCAGGATTCAAACTCTCCCGTCGCGCAGCAGACCAAGTTGGGCTGGATTCTATGCGGAAACACCAAAACATTCAAGTGCTTTGTAACCCTCAATGAGATAGAGGAGTTAACTAGATTCTGGGAATCAGAGGAAATAACAAAGGACACCGAGCTCACAGATTCTGAAGCGTACTGTGAAAAGTATTACGCGGAAACAACTGAACGGCAAGAAGATGGCAGGTACATCGTTAAGATGCCTCTCAAGGAAGATATAGCCTCCAAACTGGGAAGCTCAAAACCTCAGGCTATCTGTCAATTTCACCAGCTAGAGAAACGAATGGCAAGGTGCGATAAATTGGCAAGTCGGTACAAACAATTCATCGAAGAATACATTGAACTGGGTCACATGAAACCGGCGGTCAATCAACCGAATACTATGACACTGCAAGTTTACCTACCTCACCACGGTGTAATAAAGGAATCGTCAACGTCAACAAAACTACGAGTTGTATTCAATGCGTCTATGAAAACTAGCAGCAAGTACAGTTTGAATGACCTCATGGAAAAAGGGCCTAACTTGCAAAACGACATACTGACTCTAATAATCAAATGGAGAAGTTACCGATACGCTGTTATCGCCGATATCGAGAAGATGTACCGAGGCATACTTATACATGAAGATCAGCAGCAGTTACAAAAGATTGTTTGGAGGTTTACACCTACTGATAAGCTGAGAGAAATGCAACTCTGCACTGTAACTTATGGGAGTAAATCTGCCCCATATTTGGCTATGCGTACGCTAAAACAACTGGCCATCGACGAGGGAGACGCTTACCCTCAAGCAAGAAAAGCCGTAATGTCAGAATTTTACATGGATGACGTCATATCTGGGCGAAATACTATTGAAGAAGCAAAAATTCTACAAAATGAGCTCTATAACCTATTACTGAAAGGTGGTTTTGTACTAAAAAAGTGGGCAACTAACGAAGCATCGATCCTGGAAGGCTTACCTGACAATTATAAACGTCAACAAAATACGATCGATTTTAAACAAGACGAGTCAATGAAAACCTTGGGACTCAGCTGGAATACTACGGAAGATGTATTTGTTTTCAATTGGCAATTACCTCAGCAAAAGTCAAGGCTCACTAAACGAGTACTACTGTCAAACATCAGCAAAATCTACGATCCGCTAGGATGGTTATCACCTATGACCGTCAAAGCAAAACTAATCTTCCAAAAACTTTGGTTAGATAGACTGAACTGGGATGAAAACGTTTCCGAAAGCTCGTCGAAAGAGTGGGAACTGATAAGAAGCGAAATAATAAACATAAATGATGTAACAATACCGAGGTGGATCAGCTGTTATAACAATGTGACCGAGTTGCATGGATTTTGCGACGCAAGCGAAAAGGCGTTCGCCTGCGTCATATACAGTAAAGCGACGAATGATACCGGAGAAGCCGTTATTACACTAATGACAGCAAAAACTAAAGTCGCGCCTACGAAAAAGAAAACTACATTACCGAGATTAGAGCTTTGTGGTGCGCAATTACTGGCTAAACTGATGAACAAATGTCAGATGGCATTAACTGACCTTCAACTGGAAACCTACTGCTGGACTGACTCACAAGTGGTCTTAGCGTGGCTTCAGGGAGATAAAACAAGATGGGATAGATATGTTGCTTACCGAAGCATACTGATAACTAACTTAGTACCGGCATCAAAGTGGAGTTAAGTGAATACTAAAGAAAACCCTGCTGACTGTGCAACTCGCGGTTTATCACCGAAACAGCTAGTTGAAGAAAAAATCTGGTGGAATGGTCCACAGTGGCTGAAAAAATGGAGTCCAGACAACTTAAAGACCGATGAATCATACTCAACTGATCATGACCTACGACAAACTTGCACTGTGACAAAAGGTGCAGACACCGCAGCTACAAGCGCCGGCGAGTGCATAGTGATGACGTTGCTAAACAACAATAGTCGGCTCGAATATGTAACACGAGTAATTGCTTATTTATTACGTTGGGAGAAGCAATTAACTAATGACTCTTACAATAAATACTTATCTATATCGGAACTGAACTACGCAACTGAAGTAATTATCAGAGCTGTACAGCGAGACGTGTTCGCAGAAGATATCGAGATGATCTTGAAAACTGGATTGGTGCACTCCAAGAGTAAATTATTAAACTTATCCCCATTTTTGGATAAAAATGGTGTACTGAGAGTGGGTGGAAGATTGCAGTTTTCCGCCTTACCTAGCGAAACTAAACATCCCATGATATTGCCACATGGCGGGAGATTAACCGAGCTAGTTATACAGCAAGCTCATGAACTGACTCTTCATGGAGGGGCACGCTTAACATTGGCACAGACGCGACAACGCTATTGGATTGTTGGAGGAAATAGAGCTGTCAAGAAAATAATTCGATTGTGCATGAAGTGCCGGCGATACGCGGCTTCGAAGACTGACCAAATAATGGGAAATTTACCTACTGAACGAATAACCCCGTCGCGCCCGTTTACGAACACTGGTGTCGACTTCACAGGACACGTCGATGTTAAAATTAACAAGGGACGAGGGGTCAGAACATGCAAAGGATATATAGCGATATTTATTTGCATGTCTACTAAAGCGGTGCACATAGAACTGGTGTCTGATTTAATAACACAGTCATTTATTATGGCCTTGAAGAGACTATGCGCAAGAAGAGGAGTGGTGAAATCGATGTTTTCAGACAACGGGAAAAATTTTGTCGGAGCAGCAAAAGAATTACAAAGAGAATTTCAACAGTTTGAAACACTGATGTCACCAGAATTTTTCAAAGAAGTGAATAAACTAGGCATTAACTGGCACTTTAATGCGCCATTATGGCCAAGTGCAGGCGGACTATGGGAAGCGGCAGTGAAGTCGATGAAGTTTCACCTGAAAAGAGTCCTCGGGGAGCAGAAATTGACTTATGAGGAATTCACGACCTTGTTACACCAGATTGAGGCGTGTATGAACAGTAGGCCTCTTTGCCCCATAACCGAAGATCCGGAAGACCTGGAATACCTTACTCCAGGCCACTTTCTCACTGGTGGTCCAATAATGTCATTGCCACAGGAAGAACTTACCGATGGAAAACATTTGGATCTAAGGAATAGATGGAAGTATGTAGAACTGATGCATCAGCATTTTTGGAAGCGATGGTCCAGTGAGTATCTTCATCAACTGCAGACCAAAAGTAAATGGTTGACGCGAAAAGAAGATCTAGAAAAAGGAGATCTTGTCTTGGTGAAAGAGAAAGGCTTACCTCCAGGCAAATGGGCACTGGGAAGAATAACTGAAGTTCATCCAGGAGCTGACGGATGTGTTAGAGTTGTCACACTGAAGACTCAAAATAACACAGTCAAGCGCCCAATAACTAAACTGACTCCATTGCCAATGAAAACTGACAATAACTTACCAACTGAAAAGGATCAACATAAATCAAAAGAGACAGATACTGCTAACAAACTGAAGCCTAGAACCAAAAGGAGCAGACTGTGCAACTTTATAACAACACTTATGCTAACACTTATGATATTCCCGACGGGTAATGCACAAACATCAGCGAAATACCAAGTTACGCCATTTGAAGCTAATCGACCAATGTACTTTGATGAAATAGCCAAGGTTCAAGTCATACACGACGAATGGATTGTACTGGTGTACTACAACTTAACAAATTACTGGCAAACTACGGAAAAGGTTCAGCGGTTTGTCGATCACTTAAGCAAGCAGTGTGGAAGATTAGAAGTCGGGTACTGTAGTCAAGTGACAGATCATTTGCAACATGAAATAAAAATGATATCAGAAAACAACATGATGTTATTAACTGACCACTCATCAAGAAAGAAACGAGGCTACATAAACGGCGTAGGAAGTCTCGCACGAACCTTATTTGGCGTACTAGATCAAAACTTTGCCGATAAGTACGCAGAAGACATACAAAAGCTGCAAATGAACGATGACTACCAAGTAGAATTGATGAGGAATCAAACACTTATAATTGAAGCGGAGAATTCACTTATCAAGAGCCATGAGAAGTTTATCAACAGCCAATTCCAAACCATCAATAAATACATAAATGAAACTGAATCGGATTTTTCAAAGATTGAAAACCGATTACTTCAACTAGCAGTAATGAATGAGTTAAATGCTGAATCACTGACGGCGAACTTATTAATAGCAGACTTGAAACAACAGCAAGAAATGCTTACCAACGCACTTACTGACGTACTCCGAGGACACTTGGATATGAGACTGTTTACACCCAGTCAGCTGATTGATCAACTGAGTCATATTTCATCCACATTACAGAAAAGACTCTCCTTTCCGGTCAAAGACCTACGGAAAGACATAAACAACCTTTACAAGTTGATCTACGTCAAAGCGAGAATAACAAACTACATGCTATTTGAACTGCACATACCACTAATAAGCGATGACGAATATGTCTTATATCGCACTATACCGGTACCAATGAAAATTGGACAGAGTCAACTAACGATAAGGCGGTCCATGGATTACATCGCTACTAATTTTGTGAAAAACACTTACATAGCCATGGATGAATTAGAAGTGCAGCAATGTATAACAACAGACGATAACAATATATTATGTCACGCGCGGCACCCAATATACAACTTATACAATAAAGCGGCTCCGTGCGAAGCTAAATTGTTAAGTCAGGGAAATGCCTTACAATGCAACTACACTCAAGACACATGTTCGGAAAAATGGATCAAATTGCACAAACCGAATCACTGGATATTTGTTTGTTGTGATTCATATTTACTACGCATAATGTGCGGGGGTCAGGTGAAAACCAGTACAACATTGAATAACACCGGAATGATTGTGATTGGACAGGATTGCGTAATGCAGAAGGAGGATGAAATTATTTATTGGTATTTGTGGATGTAGATACCGGGATACAAGTTCCTACTATAGACTCTACTAACAACCTGGTCACCGTCAATTTGAAGCATGTGGATAAAAACTTACAAATACTAAATTTGACTGAGAATCATCGTGAACTTGAGGAGCGAATTCTAGAGCAGAAACAGCACGAGGTGACATTGAACTCGATATCCGTGCATGAGATAGGCAACTACGCGGTGTCGTCAATACTACTGGTGATAGCAGCCACAGCCGGATGCTGGTGGTGGATGCGAGCGCGCTGCGGCAGGAGGCCGGCGGCATGCGGCGGCGGCGGCGGCGCGGGTCGACACACTCACTCCAACCAAGGAATGGAGTTACAGGAGATTATGCACCAGAGAGCTATTCCTATTGAGTCGCAGAAGCAAGCGAACTCAAAAGGATTTAATTTTGATTTTTAGTTTTGATTATTTTACTTAATTTTTTGCTTTGTAAACTGATATGGTTCAGAGTTTTATTGTTAATTTTGTAATTAGCTAGGTAATATAATAACTTAACTTATATACACTTACTTACTAGAGATTTTTAAAACTTAAGGTTTTTTTTTTTTTTTTTCCTTTTTTGTGCCCTTGGGAGCATGTACAGGCTACAGCCTTTTCACATACCTAGAGTTATGTTGTCTTACGCAGCAGTTTACTTAACCTAGATCTTACATAGTTAGATCAGTCGTCACTTACAACTGAACCATTACAGTCCATCTTTCTGTAATACTTATTTAATATATTTTGTGAACTAAACTCCTCACTGACTTTACTGATTGGAGTCGACGGGTACCTCGCATCGGCCCCTACAGATATAATTATCTTCTGCAGTACACCACTGCACAGGCTTGTGTAAATGTAAGAATACAAAGTCATGTATTTCAACAACATTTATTGGATACACAGTATGTTATTTTATTACCGTGGCCATATTTATAAAGCTATTATGGTTGTTTTACGGTGTTTACTTCCCATTTAAACACACATTTTGGCTGAAAATATTGCACAGTAAAACAACGCTAAGACATGAGCTTAATAGAGGGTGTTGAAAAGGGTGGATATTTAAGCCAAAAGATTGTGACTCTGGAGTTCATTCTTGCAAATTTTGCTGTTATGCTATAAAAAAATTACGAGAATACCTTTGCTACTCGATAGTTAAGTTGGACATTAATCTGCTCATTCCCTGCTGCATGTGTCGGTTATCGAGGAATAAAATGCGCGTTAAACATGGCGGTCTGATTAGTCAAACGTGCAATAAACTAATAAACTAGTTTATCTACCTCGGTCACGTTTCCGTGCAGCGGGATCTGTTATAGACTATTACTTACTCGATTCAATTAATTCATTAGGTACCTAGTATCATTGATCAGCCCCCGTATTTTGTAACTTTTTGAGAGTTAGCAACCGGTGATAATTGGTATCAACTTAGAGACTTATTAACCGAAATCACCAAAAATCTTAGTGAAAGAAATATGCAAGAAGCCTACCAATATATCCTTACCTACATTCAACATAAACGTTTGTGAAATCAAATAAGTCAGTAAAAAGTTATTAATTAATAATGTTCTAAGTTGTCAGGCATTTTATACCAACCAACCCCACTCGGAGTTACATAATACGGGGGCTGGAATGAATTAGGAATTAACGGGCAGTACGAAATAAATAAAAAAACATTTGCCAACATAAACGTTAGTAGTCAATATTTATTTCTTAACATCATATTAATATTATTATAACAGTCAAATCTAAATAATTTAATAAACATAATTTAGTCATTTCAAACAAACCTAAATTGTTTTAATGTATTCCTTTTCTCGTTCTGTAACTGTTCAGAGCGAATCTCGCTCCAGTCTTGATCCCCTCCCAGGTCTCGTAGCCAGCCTGTTCCACAAACTCAGGATCCACCAAGAACCCGGTAAGCGTCGCACTACCTCTGTAGGCGGGCAACTCCAGGGTGTACGAGTAAGGAATACCCAAACTCTGAGCGTAGTCTTGAGAGCTTCCTGAAGCAGGGTACAGCGTCAACGCCACATTACCAACCGTGTAATTCGGATTGGTTCTCAATTTCACAGCGTCAATAGCTTCTCCGATTAAAACTCCAACCAAATGTAAAGCCAGGCCATTAGATGGGAGCTGACCGCTTCCGTAGCCGTAGAGAACGTAGCTGCCAAAACTATGGATGTCCAGGAATAGCTCGATACGGTCCTTGTGTTCGTCTAGAATCTTCTTAGTGACGGCGGTTTCTGGCTCAGAGAATGGTGCTCTGCCGTGGAACGTGTCAGAACAAACTGAGTTGCTAGATTCGGTGCTCCAGAAGATGTCGTAGTTTCTGTTCAAATCGACGCCCATGCATATGTCGTTGATGAAAAGTCCGTCTTTACGGTTCTTCCTCCAGTAGCGGTTCTGAAACATTATGAAAGCGATGGTTAGAGTATGAACTTTAGATTATTAGAGTAGGTACTGCTATAGGCTTATCTCGGGGGTCCAGTAAACTGTCATAGGACTTACTTATTCGTTAGTGCATGATGCTACGTATATGCAAATGACACACTCGGTTCCATCACAGTAATGGATAGACAGAAGCGATTTTAAAGCCCATGAATTAACATTTGACAGGAATAATAATTTACTTCTAGAACGTTGGATGAGCCCTATATGCTCTAACCAAAAATTTAATCCGCCATTTAAAATAATAAAAATAATTATCACTAGGGATACGAACAGAAATCTCAACAGAGGTAGTTATGGTAGAGTCACATCATATTAATTATAGGTAAAAATAAAGATTATCCAGATTAAAAATCAGACTTGGGTGAGGGTAGTAAGGACACTTTTATCGTGAAACCTGTAAAAATATAATTAGTATTTGCAATAACATTGATACTTACAGCTTCATGAGTATGCACGTAGCCATCGGGGTTGGCTGTGGGCACGATGATCCAGTCAATGTTGTTGATGAGGTCACTCTCTGTGTTGTCAACGAGAAGTTTCTCCAGAGCGTACAGTGTGGCGGCCTGGCCGATCCACTCGCGGCAGTGGAGCAGGGACTGCATGAACACTACTGGCTTGCTGCTGTCCTGATAGAAGAATACGGTTTGACTATGAAAATAATATCAAAACACTTCATGAAACATAAAACAAAATTGCAGTATAATAGCTTTAAAGAAAGTGTACTGAACTTATAACCCAGATGTAAGTCAACGGCGGCGGCGTGTCATAAGGAGAATGCAATCTTAATATATTATCAAAAAATAAATTATTGTATGAACTGTGAACACGATGTTGAGTACTTTTTGTTTTTACACACTAGACTACTACGTACACTTTGATGTTAAGATTTATAAGCTGATTTCATTATAAATACCTATGTTCAAAACATGTACCTGGAAGTTGGTGGTGGATATACGCAGGTAGTTGATAGGTCTTCCTTCGAAGCTGATGCCTCCACTGACCAGGGTCACTTTGTCGGGATACGCCCGGGCCAAGCGCTGCATGTATGCTTCAACCTGAAACAAGAGATCATGATATATTGTATTATGTAGTCTGAGCCTATCTGAAACCTAGTTAAACATTGTGAGATATGGCGTTTCGACTTTCTCCGTGTTCGGCATCATAAGGGTCACAGTGACAGTTAAATAAAGTCCATTTTTCTCTCCACCTTTAATTTGCAAGGTGCGGGTGCCTATATAAATAGAGTGAGTCGCCCGCGCGCCTCAGTTGGTTTTTGATTTTTGAAGTGAACACTTCGGCAAAATGGCTCAATGTAGCCACGGTTCTCGTCGGCTTCGCTCCGACGGGGAAAAATATAATATTGAATTTGCGGAGTCCTCGCTGCCGGGAGCTGTAGCGTGATGCGGACCAGGCGGCGCGGGGCCTGCCGGCTGCTGCGCACGCAGCCATTGCTGAGGATTTCGCAACGAAGGTTTGAGTTGATAAGCCGTGAGTAAAATGCTATTATTTACTGCTTTTAAAAGCTCAGCCACTGGTCATAATGCTCCGGCGCTTGGGGTTTTTATCCCACGCAGTAGGGTCCGATTCAATAGTCGTGGTGATGATTGATCACATATTCCGGTCCTACTAGTAGCGCTTGAGCTAGATACTTACATTAATGACCGCTTTAAGTAAAGCATATATGTTAATTGTATACAGGAAAAAAAAAAAAAATAAATAAATAAATAACAAAAATATATTTTTCTACCCTCAATTTCTAATATTTTTATAAAACAGTTGATAAAAACTTTGCTATTACAATAATGCACTTGATTATAGCTTATGTAAGGCTTTACAAACAGGAGCTTTCCAGGACCGTCATAGGATTTTTTTTACAGGAAGCACGTGGCTCCGAGTTTCAGTATGTTGGGACATTGTGGCATGTGCGGCGAGTAATGTGATCCGCCGGTACCTACCCGCTGAGGGTAGGCAGGCCGATTCGGTGAAATTGAAGTTTCGTGTAACCTGCACCCGGCCCTGTGCTCCTGCGCTGGCCGCCGTCTCGTGGCACCTGCATCGCAACGTACACCCGGCCCTGCGCTCCTGCCCTGGCCACCGGTTCGTGCCACCTGCATCGCAGTATACACCCGGCCCTGTGCTCCTGCGCTGGCCGCCGTCTCGTGCCACCTGCATCGCAGCGTACACCCTGTCCTGGCCCTGGCCACCGGTTTGTGGTACCTGCATCGCTGCATAGACCCAGCCATGCACTCCTGCCCTGGCGGCTGTACACCCGGTCCTGGCCCTGGCCATCGTTTTGTGCCACCTGCATCGCAGCGTACACCCGGTCCTGGCCCTGGCCACCGGTTTGTGCTACCTGCATTGCTGCATAGACCCAGCCATGTACTCCTGCCCTGGCGGCTGTGTTGTCCCACCTGCATCGCTGCGCACACCTGGCACTCCTGTTCTGGTTGCCAGATCCAAACGCCCCCTGTCTGGGAAGAGATTTTATGCTCAGCGGAACCGCCTGCAGTATTGCTAGCACGGTCATCATCATCATCAGCCATCATTATGAGTGACTTATTTAGAAGGTATCGAGTAACGTGCGCTATTCATCAGTGATTTTGGCATATGCAGACGAACGTTTACTGCCAAGGTTGGTCATGTTAGCCATACAAGGGCACACCAACGAAGCCTGAGTAACCACCTGCAGTCGCCGTAGCCGCATCGGCATGGATGACGACAAATCGGGTAACGTGCACCGCTTCTAAAAGTGTTATAGCACTTCAATTTGATGCCTCCGCTGAGGTAGGGTATTCTATTAAAGCAGCTTTCTTCTTAACTGCCCAAAGTGACCTGTAGACTGCTCCTGGGGATAGTTGTGCAATCATTTTTTTATTTCGATGTCTCTGCTGAAGAAACTGTCTAATGCAGCTTTTGTTCTAAACTGCCTAAAGATCATTGGACTGCTCATGGGAATGTTGACGCACGGTTAGTACAGGAGCGTTGCTCTATACTGATGAGAAACGAACGAACGAGAGCTGTCGTGCAATCGGCACGTTTAATACATACAAACAGATAGAGCGGCTCGCGCCGCAGTGCACTGAAAGTTCGTTTTTCGTCATATAAAGTGACCCCCCAGACACTATCTTAAGTGTCATGACACATCGGCAGATTCCAGCTTTGAGTCTTTTCTTTTCTCGGCTGTGAGCAAAGTGAATCCCACCGGCGAGTGTTCAACCTAAAAGCACTGAGCTAATTCCTGATTTCGTGAAAGTCGCTGTTGCTATACCATACCGCTTCACAAGTTACCGAATTTATTATGATCCTACTGTCGGGTGATCATGATCGGAGTGTCATCGCGGTTTCTGAGTGGCACCATATTAGCTGTCTTCCTTATGTCCCAGTGGATTGTGAGTGTGTATCCGAGCTCTTTGTTGAAAAATGCGTGAACCTCCTACGCAGCAGCTGTCTACTAGTTGTGTATCGAATAAATCGAGTAACGGTGCTCTTGCACGAGACGACTACCTTTTGGTAAAATTATAACTTCCACTATTCTGGGAACATGCATATACGTACTGTGTACTGAGTATCACATCACGTGTAGCCGCAGCCCTACTCAATGTACGGGGCTAGATAATAAACAATGGCAGTCGTCATTAAATTTCTATGAATTTCGAAGGTCATCATTTGGAGCACAATCCAAAGTGTGAAAGTACCTATTCATGCCTAGACGGCTTCTCTAATGAAAATGCATTTTTAATTCGATTCTGGCGGAAACGTTTCATAACTATTTTTCAACACTGTATCTGCTGAAACTACTTAGACTGACTGGTTAAGATGCAGACGTGCCGTTTTCACAATTCCATTTAGAGTAATCCTCAACTGTTTTATGGATCTTTCAGTTAGTTACGTAACTAGTTACCAAGTAAAAAATTACTTGTGTCATGCTCGTACTCGCATCTCATTTAGGAGCTCTCTGGCCTCTAGCTGAAGGCTAGAACTGGTATATATATCTACTAAGCTAGTACAGAGTTATAACCGGGCAGCGGTGACGTGGTAGCTGCTTGATTTATTAGAGTTTGCTGAAAACTTTCTAAATAAAACTTTCTAATTATTAGTAGTCATAATATTAACTCTTCGCAGTTCTTTCAGAATGCAATACCAGGTCGCTGAAGTAGGTAACCTTCCTTAGCTGGACAACAATAAGCCTTTTTGTTTTAAAGAATGTCACAGTTATTCGCCGTTCCACTGTCATATCGATGTCCAAGGACTTTTTCTTGGGTATAGCTAACTACCTAAGTTTACCTATAGATAGCCGCAAGCTATCTGCTGTTGGTGAACTGTCAGTTCTGATTGATAAGTCAGGCTCGAGGTGGCTCGTCCAACTGTCCATGTTCCCGCCACCATGATTGTTGCTTCCACAGATTAGAGAGTCTATGTTGGCTGTCGTTGCATCAGGTCTGATCAGGTACAACTAACATCTTTACGTACCATCTTTATTTAATCGAGCTATGTTATTTTGTTTTATCTAGGTTGACTTAATGGTTTCAAAATCGAACCTACAACAATGTAAGTAGGTACCTACCTACGTACCTTTGAAGTTGCAACAAGGCGAAGCCTTAAGGTTTTGGCCGAGACCTGCCGTTAGTGTTGACGAACATACCTAAAGGTGACCTTGTTAATGGTTTTCATATGAAGTACTGAACATTTTACTTATCCTGGTGGCATGACTGATCATTTACTTACCCAGTTAAGACATGTTAGCCGGGTTTCATTTATCAATTATTATTGTTATTGTTGTGTTAATCAATCTTTATTAATTGATGTCATCTACCAAGGAATGCTGCCAGAGCTCATAATATTCACACATGATGATACAGAATGATAGTAGCCCACAAAATCGGTGCAAAGGCTTATAAAATAACTTTCCTTCCTAGTAGGACTGCACAGGAACTCGTTAACCGCCGAGTTAGTTAGAATATACAAAATTAGACTGTGTGTTACTTGTCAATCTAGAATATGAATATAGTGACCTGCATCATGTTTTGAAAAACTGAATACTTAGTTATCCGTCAGTGTCACAGCCTTCATCTAATCTTTTCCAGTAGCTGATGAGGCTGAGATATTTAGTAAAATTATCTTCCCTTCAAGCACCACTCCTCGTTCCAAGGACTAGATGCCGCGCCAAGTGTTGCAGGCCGTGTCGTCGTACGGGGCTGACTGAGCAGGTCCTCGAGGCTCCAGGGTCGGCTGCTGCATTTCTGAGGTCAGTCCAGAATTACATACCCTAGTCAGCATGTGCTGACCTGAGCCCCAGCGGCCTGGATCGATATTCTACATTTTACAGCTTTTAAATATTGTTGCAAAGTATTTCACTGATTCCATCCATTCGGCTAGTGTATGTTAAAAATATTGCCTTGACAATAACAAGATTTTGATCAATAATTACTTATAAGTATTGCTTTCGAAGAGGCACTGTATCCATATGTATAAATACCTACCTATATGTATAGGTACATACCTTCCATAACTTTCTGACAAGTCAGGAATAATAAGGAAGTTCTTAAGTCTTATGTATACTTATACCTTTCTTTTTAGTATATCTATTACCTAGAAATCTATGCATTATAAATTTATAGATTCAAATATTCATCTACTGATATACTAATCAGTAGCTTATGGGTCACAGTTGGTTTTCTCTCCACCATGCGATAATAAACACATCTCACAATGTTTAACTAGGTTTCAGATAGGCTCAGACTACATAATAGACGCATTTTTCCTGAAATAAAAATGACATATTATGTATCTAGCCTATCTGAAACCTAGTCATTTCTGCATGGTGATATTACAACTGAGGCGCGAGGCGACTCACTCTATTTATATAGGCACCCGCACCTTGCAAATTAAAGGTGGAGAGAAAAATGGACTTTATTTAACTGTCACTGTGACCCTTATGATGCCGAACACGGAGAAAGTCGAAACGCCATATCTCACAATGTTTAACTAGGTTTCAGATAGGCTAGATACATAATATGTCATTTTTATTTCAGGAAAAATGCGTCTATTAAAAAATTGTCATAAATAATGGTAAATATGGACACACTAAAGAGTAGAAGACCAGAGCGATAATATCGCCATAGGAGTGTTTGGCCGCGTTCACACCAGCGGCAGCGGTTGAAGCGGTGGCACCGACTAGCATTATTTACTCTATGGCGGAGATTTGTGCGTAGTTCTTAGATTAGAATCCGCCTTAGGATAGAAAGCACAAAGAGCGACCTACATAGACTTATAGGAGATCTATTCTCAGCGACCAGAATAGACAAAATTTCATAGCGGAGTTAGAAGAATAATCAAGGGTAGACAGAGGTTCATCAGTTATTCTTTATACCCACTTTTCAGTTGTAAACAATCAGTTAATAATATCGTCATCACTAAAAATCACATATCTCTGTGAAAAACCCCATCATCATGGCTGATTATTTACTACGTATGTGGATATCGCTAATACCGACTAATGTTGATTGATGTAGGCAAAGATAAGGTATTGCATCAATCAACTTAATATTGTTGTTATTATTACACCTCTGAATCATTCAACTTGTTCCCTTAATCACAGTGACGAACTCTAGTCAGCTCTATTATTTGTCACAGACCAGACGCAGCCTCCCATCACAAACTTGTTTTAACAACGATTTTCGTTTTTTTTTTGTCAATGTTACTTCGCGTTACCTATATTACAGGTAAAAAGAATGACGGGGCGTCCCTCTGCTTCTTTTACTTTTTTACGGTTTTCACGTAGAGTTGTTAACACCTTATCTATAAAAATACACTTACTTCTTCCCATTGGTACACTCTGTCTAGCGGGAGAGCAGCTTTTGAATCACTTTTTGAAGGGATTCTACTGGAGGCAGCGGCAGCGGCCAATAGACGGTCTTCTAGGTCCAATTGTCTAGAAAAAATAATATAAGTATAATATGTTATAATTTTATTATAATTCAACAGAATGAAAAATTTAACCTGAGAATATCAAATTGATTCGTTTAAGTTAGTTAATTTACAAAACTGATGCGTTAGATGCATTATTATTATCACTCTCATTCAAGAATCAAATCACACTGAGTTAACCTTTTAACCTCGTGTGTAATAGAATTCACACTAGTTACACAATTTTTACATTAGGAAAACGTAAAAATATACTTTTTGTACTGAAATAGTAACATAGGTGTACAAAGTAACAAAGTAAAATATCATTTAACTTACTCTTTAACGTTGTCAACCGTAGTACGGAATTTGATGCCAGCTAGTCGCAGTTTGTAAGCGAATTCCTCCTTTGAGTTCTTGGGCACAAGGACCATACCAGACCGCGACGGTCCAGGGTGCGACCAAACGTCCAGGGCTAGTTGGTCTTCTAGCATAGACACCACCTTAGATTGGGCTTCATTTTCAACTTCTAACTCATACACTGATGCTCTGGAAAGTTACAAATTATTTATTACATTTCCCGTTTGTTTTTAACAAAATTCTGTTGAACAGAGACATTTAACATGAGGCAACTAAAAACTAAGAATCCCGAAAACTAGGTACATTGGTAAAATATTGGTTTTCTATGCCATTTTCTATAAAAATGTTATAAATATCATCATCAAAAGACTTACCCTTCGTAAATCTCATGTTTTGCATAAACTGCGCTGAATAATAAAAAAATTGTGAAAAGGCGAAACATGTTGACTTGACCTCAATAGTATTTCGAATAAGCAATGCATATTTCCACACTTTATAAATATTATCCTCTTATCAATAAATTATTCATTTTGGTTATCTTATTAATCTTTTAATTAAGTTTCTGATAAACTACCTACTTAGTCGGTAGTTTTTTATTTACTAGCATTTTCGCGCGAGCTTTTCATTCAGTGTAATTTTGGGATAGGAAGTACATAATGTAACATTATAATGTTTAGGTAAGTATAACTAATTTTTCAAATGGGCCTTCTAAGTTTTAAGGTTAGTTTAATAGAATATTAATTAATTACAAAAAAAATATGTATCAATTGTACACCGTGGGAATTACACTCTAGGCTCTACGGCCGACGGATCTGTCGCTAAAAGCGATCTCTTCCAGGCAACCTTTGTGTGAAAGCATAACTTGAAGGTAGGCTGATTCCAAACATAAAAAATCTTTCCTCTTTAAATATACTATTTATCATGACCATTTAATTAAATTTAGATGAAGTTGTATAATAAATATTATAATTACAATAGTAAGTAAATAAACTATCTAAACTTTTTTAGCTTGTTAACGTTACGTTTCTTACATCTAGTGTGATGTTTTAAAAAAAAAAAAAACAGTATTTCGCTTGCATAAATTATATATTTTTTATTTATCTGCACATGCCTCTGATTCACAGATTACAGAATTATATTTTTAGGTAGCCAACAAATGGACACACTTTATTGCCTGTCTTTCCTCATTCTGTAATTGTCTCGAACGAAACGAGCTCCAGCCTTGATTCCTTCGAAGGTCTCGTAGCCACCCTGCTCCAGAAGGGCCAGGTTAACCGAGAAACGGGTGTTGCTACCTCTAAACTGGGTCAACTCCAGGGTGTATGCGTAAGGGACACCCACACTAAGGGCGTAGTCATCAGTACCTCCCGAAGCACGGTAAAGCACCAATCCACTGTTCCCAACAGTGTAATTCGGATTTTCTGGCAGTTTCACAGCGTCAATAGCGTTTCCAATCAGAATACCAACCCTATGCAGCATCAGAGCGTTAGGTGGGAGAATAGCTGTTCCATACGGGTACAGGACATAGCTGCCATAACTGTGGATGTCCAGAAACAGTTCAATGCGGTCCTTGTGTTCGTCCAGAATTCTCTTAGTGACGGAAGTTTCAGGTTCGGAGAACGGTGCTGTGCCGTGGAAGTCGCCGGCACAAACTTTGTTGCTAGAGAAGGAGGCCCAGTCCACGTCGTGGTTCCTGTTCAGATCGACGCCCACACACCAGTCCTCGAGTCCAGGGATGATTTCCTCCGAGTCAAACTCAATATCGTCTCTGCGGTTCTTCCTCCACCAACGGTCCTAAAAAATACGATATCGAATGAGTTGTAAGATACCTATGTAGGTAGATTATTTTATTATTTAAGAGCAAATAAAATAATCTACCTAAACATTTACGGACAGTAACAAAAGTGTTTACGTTACTTAATAATACGCACCGTTTCATGGCTGTACACAAAACCATCAGGATTAGCTGTGGGCACGATGATCCAGTCGATGTCATTGATGAGGTCACTCTCTGTGTTGTTGACGACAAGTTTATCTATGGCATACAAAGCGGCGGCCTGAGTGAGCCACTCACGACTATGCAGCAGGGATTGCATGAATACTACCGGCTTGCTGGTATCCTGCATAAATAATGTAACTTATTATAGTAAAGCAACTAAGCAATGCTATTGGTATATAAACAGCGAATGGAAGATGACAAGACAGGGGAATTCAAGATCTAAATAGTTTTTAGTTTCAATAACCATTAGGAGCTTATTTACGAGGTTTGGTGATCTATCAGACCCATCGGCTAAACTCTGGTTTCAATTAAGGTACACAAATAGCGTTTACACGGAGAATACTAGGTAGTGTCCAGTTCATCACATAGAAGCATTAATTTCTAGTAGTCACTACAACTAATTTATTGCTCATGGTGAAAACGGAGCATCATCTTAATCATTGTAAAAAAATACCTGGAAGTTGGTGCTGGATATACGCAAGTAGTTGATAGGTCTTCCTTCGAAGCTGGAGCCTCCGTTCACAAGGGTCACTTTGTCAGGGTAATTCCGTGCCAAGCGAACCATGTAGTCTTCCACCTGAAAAAGTGATTATCAGTAAGTAAATTTCATCGTACTTTTGGCTTTTGATTCGAAGATTAATTTAATTTTAGTTTTTTTTTGATATAAGTAATGTAATAAATAAGTGAAAATGAGGCCATGATGCCTGAAATTTTGATTTTTGATTTGATAAACTTTGCTTGACTAATAATGAACTCTGATCTAATCCAATCATCTACTTTGGAGATGGTTCTGGTTATCTGTCTAGATTCAACATTTATGGTCATCATTTTAGAACAGTTTGGGTCAAGGTTATTAATTACTTATAACATTTTATACAGGGTGTTGCAAAAAAGGTATATTACATACAGTTTCGGGCTTAGATATACCATGCTGCACATGTAGGTTTCGGCTTAGTAAACCGTTTTTGCAACACCCTGTATTTCTAAAATCATTTCCACTCACTTCTTCCCATGTGTAGACTCTGTCCAGAGGGAGAGCCGCCTTAGAAGTAATATCTGAAGAGACTGTTCTTCTAGAAGCAGCGGCCATAATGCGGTCTTCTATGTCCAACTGTCTTTAAAAAAACATACAGACGAATTGAGAACCTCATCCTTTTTTCCGAAGATTCGGTTAAAATGTGTTCCAATTAAAATATAAAATATTATGAAAATATCTGAATTTCGCTTTAATTTTTGGTCTTTAGTTTATATCAGGTTTCTAACTATATTTGGCATAAAACATTGACTATTTCAACTTCGTTAACGTTATAGTTACTATGTTACATATCATTACAATATTGATGAGAATTCTATTTTGTTTGTGGTAGACATAATATTATATTTAAAAACAATGCTGAAAAACAATTTATCAAAATGCTTTATTGAATCTTATAATAAATATAAATAAAGGCACTCTCTGAACAAAAATGAAAAAAACTATGCTTACTCTTTGACATTATCCACTGTAGGTCGGAATTTGATGCCAGCTAGTCGCAATTTGTGGGCTGCTTCTTCCTTTTTGTCCTTAGGTACAAGAACCATACCGGAGTGCGACGGTCCAGGGTGCGACCAAATGTCCAGGCCTAGTTGATCTTCTAGCATGAATACATACTTAGTTTGGGCTTCATTTTCTACTTCAAACTCATAATTCGACCACCTAGGAGAAAATATATGTTTATATTGTTGTGTATTGCAGTGTGAACCTACCAATTAGAGGACCAGGGTTGTGGGAAATGTTCCAAGCTTAGGAAGGCAGTTTAGACCATAGAGATATGCAATTATGCATACAAATTCCATTAGAGGGAGGCACGTGCCTGTTACCGACACCCCAACAGAGAGTAGGATAGAATAGTACCACACACACAGCTAATAAACAATCCACTGTAGGACATGTTACTGGAGATCGCCACGATATCCAAGCCTGGCAGGCGATTTGGATATATTTTATAATTTATTACACAACACAAACATTTAACACCCAAGACCGAGAATATAATATTTTGCCCGGGACGGGGATCGAACCCGAGACCTCCGGTATAACATTCGGTCGGTCGGCTGTACCGGCTACCGTACGGTCAGCTGCATAAGTTGTTATACACTTCTGTACCTTGTCAAACTGAGGAACCGTCAATGCTTTAATGTTTGGATACGAGTAGGCGGTTTGTTAGATTGACAAGGTTCAAAAGTGTATAGCTACTTATGCAGCTGACTGTACCACCACCGACACATTAGCAATTGTCAATCCTTAAACAGCGTCGCTCGCCTGTCAGATCCATAAAAGTTACGTCAGATTTGACAGGGACGCTGTTTATGGATTGTTAATGGCTAAATAATGTGGTGGTAGCCCCACTGTATCTTCTAAATATACTCATACTCACCCTTCATAGATCTCATGCTTAGCATAAACCACGCTGACCAACAAAAACACTGTTAAAACTCGAAACATGCTGGGACCGCTATGTTATTTAGAATGACAATTTCCTACTCATTTTATATTATCATTTATCAATAAGGGCCTTATCACTAGATTTGAAAGCGAGGCGATCAGTTTTTGTAAATATTACCTATAGCTTAATAATCCCTAATAAATTATAATTATTTCCGAGAATATTTTTCATAAATCATGAAGAGTCTAAACTGATTTTGTTGATTAAAGGCATAAGGTGGGAAGCCAGCTTTACAATTATTATTCTCTACTTAAATATATAATGTATTAAACAAAACCGTGTTCAAACTCGACCGCTAGTAAGTAGCTATAACCAGTGTGGTAAGTCCCTAAATTATACTATCATAATCTTGACAGATAGGTAGGTAATTATATTTATATTTTGATTATTTATGAGATAATAACGTATTTTCCCAAATTGAACACTAATCTAAGCATTTATTGATTTGTATTAGTGGTTTCCTGTCATAGTTATTAAGGTTTTATCTCTAGGTAAAAGTGAATGAAATACTTAAGTATATTGTAATGTAAATAAATAACAGTAAGTACATAATATTGATTATGTTTTCTTAGAACATGGACATTGCCGACGCCGTTTCTCTAAACATTTATGACAATCCGCTTAGTGCGATAGGTACGATACCGATAGGTGATAGCTTACCTCAGAACCTACTTATAAAATTCCACCCTGTATATAGTATGTAGTAATTTTTCCTTCGCCGCGTCGTTACATAATGAAACAGGACGTTTCTGAAAATGACAGGAGTATTTTTTTCTTATTACTGTGGCATTTCGTATTCGAAACGTGTAATACCGAAAATAAATGGGTGTAATTACAGAAACAGTTGACAAACGCTTCGGGTATTTCATTTTCAGCCTTATCACATTGAATTAGAGTGGAAACTGTCCGATTTTGGATACAGTTTGTTATGAATAGCTAATCATGCGTCGGTCTGACACTTAATTAAAAGCGTGTATCTATATACCTACTTATTACTTTCTGTTTTCACTGTGTCATCATTACCCAATGGAACCACGTCAAATTCACTATAGGTAGAGATTATAAAGCGTTTTTGTTTTAAATAATTACTTACAGTATATGAGTTGCTAATTAGACAAAAATACTGGAGTCACTTTAACAAGAGCGGTTGCAGACTATCTTGTTTTTTTGGCGAGTATAAGCAATTAATTACTTAACAGAAATAGAATTGGGTGTCTCACTAGTAGTGCCTGTGACTCATCCACGTTTTACGATACAAAACCAAATAACCTAACCAACGGCACAGAATAATAACTAGAACCAGCCAACGGCAACGTTTAAACCGCCGACATACAACACCAAAAGTCGCATAACTTTTGGACAGTTGAACCGATTTTCATAAAGCATGGCTAAGAATACTCCGGCTAACATTACCTATGCGTTTGTGAGCTACGACACATACACAGATACATTAAACTCATAAGTAACTACTCTTTTCCGTCGGGGGTAAAAAATATATCAACCTACGTAAATATTTGCAAAAGACTTTTCCATCCCAAATTTTTCCATCACACTTTTTGCGCGAGCACCTTCTGTATTAGCGTTATCACATGTTTGCTTCGTACATTGAGATTTTTCTCATACTCTGCTATCGCCATCTTGAAGACTTGCACAACGACTCCATCTAGCGGCGGAAATTAGCAGCTATTCTGCAAATGGTCTCCCGATATCGCTTATCTACAAAGAATTTTTCTACCAAGTATATACGCCGGCTTTTCTCATTCAATTTTCGATCTTACTGTCTGATGAATAAAGATGAGAGCGTACGTAAGACGTGGCATGAGCCGAATATTTTCACTTTCAACCTTAAATAAATTATGGTAGACAGTACCTAGCAGGTATTGTAAGTGAAGCTCTAAAGTAAAATTAGTTTTTTTCATATACACTCACGGGCAGTGAAAAAGTTACACTCACAAAATGCCCACACCAAACGACCCCGGCTTTTTCAAACATTTATTTTGTAATTAGACTAAAAAAAATAATTATAAACAAACAAAAAACCCGACTGCACGCTAAAAAGATGAAAAAAGCCCCAATCCCCAATGTTAATGGAAAGTATCGTAGGCGGGGACCAGCAGAGAGTTCACCATTTAGCTGAATGTTACCTATATAGGTAGATACCTTGTGTTGTGGTCAAGTTGATTAATGATGCCTTCTGCAACGGGTACACTACATAAATCCGAATTACTTTTTTACGAATATGAAAATAACGATTTTTTAAATTACGAATTTCATAGTTCCGAATAATTCAAAATCCCGAATTTTAAGTTTCCGAATAACGAAAATCACGAATAGTTAATGAACGAAATGTCAAACAACAGATTTATTAAAATGACGAAAGTCAATTTTCCGAATATTATTATTTCGATGTTTTAAAAGTACGACTTTTTATTATATCGAATTGTTAAAATTACGAATCCCGAAGTTTGAATATTCCGAAAATACAAATTCCTGAATGTATCTTAGTTAACAAGAAATAGTTATTAAGAATAGTGTTTATTATCAGCATAATCCGTATACAATTTAACAATATTTTTAAGCTATACTATGTGAAACGCTCCGCTCCGCTTCGCTGCGCTCCGCTTTGTTTTTCGATATCTATGTGCACCTAACACGCTCCTCCTCGCTTTGCTCGTCGTCGCACCTATCTTTAGGTTTAGGTCCTAAGGTTTTTAAGGTTAACAGCATAAAATTTCGAGCAATTGTTTTGCTCTATATTTGGAACGCTCCGCTCCGCTTCGCTGCGCTCCGCTTTGTTTTTCGATATCTATGTGCACCTAACACGCTCCTCCTCGCTTTGCTCGTCGTCGCACCTATCTTTAGGTTTAGGTCCTAAGGTTTTTAAGGTTAACAGCATAAAATTTCGAGCAATTGTTTTGCTCTATATTTGGAACGCTCCGCTCCGCTTCGCTGCGCTCCGCTTTGTTTTTCGATATCTATGTGCACCTAACACGCTCCTCCTCGCTTTGCTCGTCGTCGCACCTATCTTTAGGTTTTGGTTCTAAGGTTTTTAAGACGTTTATGGTTTTTTGTCAAAATCACGAATTATTACATTTTCGATCGGGTTTTGAATTTTTCGTGATTATAATAAATCGGTATTTTATTTTTCGTATACTTAAGTAATCGTATTTTTTAACGTTCGTGTATTTGACAATCGTAATAACAAATCTTCGTCATTATAATATTCGAAATTAGAACTTACGTGATTTTTATAATTCGGTATTTTAAAAAATCGGTATTACAATATTTCGTAAATTAGGTACATATTCGGTGTTTTGAAATTCGGAAAAAAGTATTTCGGAATATTTGGGTGTTCCCCTTCTGCAACATTGAAGTACAATTTGGTAGGTACTTTTCTCAGTGGAACCTTTTCATTGCCCGTGAGTGTAATTATGTAGGTAGGTAACCTGTACTAAAATAAAATATAAACTACGTAAGGTAAGAGTACGGGTACATGGCTGCTATGGGGATCCAACAGTTGAAATAACTGCCATCTATGATCGAGCTCGTGAATTATATAACTGCGTTTTTTTTTCAAATAAAGATGGATGCATCCAGGAAATCTTCAATAGCTACCTCAAATGAGAGAATATATACCTAATAGAACAACGATGAAAAAAAACTAATTACAAAATTAATAAAACAGTAAAAAAGGCACTATTTGTTTCTAGAAACTTCAAACATGGTATCCTAATGAAAGTTACTTAGTTTGACGGGTAGGTTCACCCGGGAATACCAATTTAACTGATAAAATTTCCACTCTGCATATCCCTTTCACACTCACTTAAAACACGCCCCTCTCTTTTATACATTTAAATATGCCTACAAAAGTACAAAATTCGCCGCCGCAAAAATATTCAAAGAAAGATAATAGATTACTAATGAGAAACAAAGGGGATATCAGGGTAAATCCGAACTGGAGTCTTGAAGGCGCCACAGTGGGGTTACTCTATATGACTAAAACTAAGGTTCTCTCTCTTTGCTGCACGAGCCACGACTCTACCTCGTTGTATTTAAGATGCCGATTGCACGACAGGCTCTCGTTCTTTAGTTTTACGTCAGTATACAGGGTGTTATAAAAAGGGTATACTAAGCCGAAAGAGGGTGACTCAGGGGGTCATTCTGAACAACTTTTATTCTACGAGTTTTGGAAATTCGCGAAAAAAAATCGTTCCCCAGAATAAAAAGTCACGTGACCAACAAAGTTTCTATGGAAAAGTTGTTCAGAATGACCCCCTGAGTCACCCCCTTTCGGCTTAGCATACCCGTTTTGCAACACCCTGTAGAGTAACCCTCCAGAACTCCTCTAACGGGGATCGTTTAGACGATCGCTCTTCATTTCCTAGTCGGAATGAGACCATTTTGCCCCGTCTTCCTCTTCTGGAACTGAGCAAAGAGATATTAAGGTTTTAGGGGTCCGCCTCGATTAGATTCTTAGCACTTGGGGCTACTGAAATTATGGTCAATTGTTTATAAGGTATGATTGAACTCAATTATTTTAGGCAGAAATGATGGAATTAAACTAAAAGTCTCTGGTTCGATTTCTAGCCCCAAGTGCCAATTAATTCATAGAGCTTTTTGTCACTTTAATATTGTGATATATAATATGTATACGAATTTTGACTTTTTAACTGACACAACGAGTCAAACTAAACTCCTGTGTTTCGAAGTGTTGCCACTTGTTTCTGGTGCAAAGTTAAACCTTGTTCTATTACTGTAAAAGCCCGAAAAGTATTCATATAATTATGTCGAATCTAAGGATTTACCGTATTCACGCATTTACTGTAACATAACATTATACAGTATGTATTATTATGTAGGTAAGTATTATGGATGTGTCAACAATTGAGCGTATTATATCGCAAAATTCCGGTGATGTTTGCCAGATTATTTGCAAACATAATATTGACGACAAACTGTGGTGGTTTTGTGGATCAGGTTGCGTTTGAGAGGCTCCATATTTAACCGGAATTTCTGTACGGTACAACACCCTGTATAATTTACAGGGTGTTGTACCGTACAGAAATTCCGAAACACCCTGTATAATTTACAGGGTGTTCAATAGTGGTAAGTAGGAAAGTCAATCAAATTAAATGAATATACTACTTTCACTTAAGTACTAGAAAATTTAAGTTAGAACACATTCTATATTAATTAGCACAGCATACAAAGTGTGAATTTTTTCACCTTTCGAGTAGTGGCGAGTAAACGCGAACTTTTGAGGCGTGGGAGGGTCGGTTTTAACTGCTCGATCAGTTAAGAAAAAATTCATTCGGCCATCAAATCGTAAATTACGTCGTATAAGCGTCTACCTTTCGGCATCATAAGCAGCGGACGCATCGCATTCAGTATTTTTATACAGGGTGTTGCAAAAAGGGTATACTAAGCCGAAACCTACATGTGCAGCATTTTCGCGAATTTTCAAATTCTGATTTCAGTTTCGGGCTTAGATATACCATGCTGCACATGTAGGTTTCGGCTTAGTATACCCTTTTTGCAACACCCTGTATACAAATATACACAAGTGCGTCCAATTTCATCGGCATTGCCGACGCCGTTTCTCCATAATATGTATACCTATATTTATGTCAATCCGTTTGGTGCGATACATACGATACACGAAGGTGAAAGCTTAACTTTATAAGTAGGTGTACGTATTTGGAAGTGTATTTACTAAGCCCACTCGTGCTGTTTGCTAACTACCAATAACTAACATGTATCAAAGTTCATTAGCAAAGTAAGCGCAGGTGGTTACCGGGAAGATAGGTGATCCACAGTGGCTTACGCTGCAGTGGCGGTGCTTTGTGGATGAGCGTATTACCATACTACGGTTGTATTACGTGATAAGAAAATCTTAATTCAATTTCGTCACAAGCAATCAATTTAGACAAAAGAAGACATTAGTTTTCTAATAATATACAGGTGTTGCCAAAGTGGTATACTAAGCCGAAAGAGAGTCCCAGGAAATCTCTCTTTTCCGCTTACTAGTTATTACCACTTTTCCAATACCCCGTATATTACTAGAAGACGGATGTTTTGATGATAAATACAATACAGTTTGAGTTTTTTGGAATAGTAATACTGCCTAATTAGTATTTTTATTCCGCACTGCACTACACCTTTTAGCATTTGTTTAATGTCTTATAAGTATTATTAATCTACACTAGTCTACATTTTAATATTTATAATATTATTATCTTTACAAGTAACGTTTCTGTGCACTGTATCTGCTGTAGACGGAGTATTCCATGAGCATACCATTCGGCGTCCATTACGGCCTGCACTGATTTAGCACAAACCGCGAGTTAAGGCTCAGCGCACTTTGAAATACAATCTACATTAACATAATTATTTGATGTAGTAGTTATATTAATGTCCTCCTAGCCGAATTTCGACCACGGCGGCCAATCTCATTTGAGATCAGCCATCTACGCAGGAGTAGATTATAGTGCCCAAGTGTGTGCGCAGTACACAGGAGCACTCTCTGTTCCATCACTCTCATAGCCCAATGGGACGGATTGACCGCAACGACTGGAGAGAGCTAGGCACAGGACCGACTGCACATATAAAATATACGAGTGACATATAGTTATAATATACATTTCACACACGACAATCCGACTGAGAAAGACACGGTAAAGATTGACAAAACTAACTTTTTAACAAAAACAAGTGCCACTACAAATAAAAACCCAATTTGATGTACTTACTTATTTATCCATATAAGGCTTAAATGTTATAAGTTCAAACCTTTTTTGTAGTTGCTTAAAATAAACACGCCGATTTATAATTTCCAGAATAAGTTACAAAAATGCATTTGCCATTTAGATCGACTAGCTATAACGGGATTTGTCCCGAATTGTCCCACAATTACCACGAATACAGAGGTGACCGTTTCGAAATCTTTTTTGAGTTGCGTTAAAATTTGTGACCTTTCAATAATGACTAGCAGATCCAAATTCATCCTCATGAACTTTCGTGTGACGCGTATTATTTCTGTTTTTTTATGTATTTTTTTATTTATACCTGTGACGAAAAAGAGGAATTAGTATTTTGAATTAGTTCTGTTAAAAGATTTGTGATTTTATTCATGGTTGTCATTATTATTAAATTCTTTATTGCACATTAATTAATTTGTACATATACGAACTTAATGCTTAAAACATTATCTTCCAGTTAACCTTGCCATTAGGTTTTGAACTTAGAAGGTTTGACAATAAACAAAATGCGCTCAATTTTTTGCTTTGTTTTACATGTTACATGTTACAGTTTACATCCAATTGACCAGTAAGCACTATACTTATTGTATTTATTCCAAAACGGCGATATGGTTCGCACCCTATCACATGAGTAAAAATGTCCTGCGAAAAGTGGGTGGCTCGCTTGTGAGCCACCTCTGACTACCCCTTCGGGGATTACAGTCGTGAGTGCATATACATGACCAGTAAGCACTCACCCTTAACTGCTCTGATAAGTAATCCGGATCGGAATAGCATTGAAGAGTTTATTGGTCTCAATGTGTAGCGAAGTGCAATGGAGCTATTTGGTAGTAAGCCCGCCTCGACTCCGGGGGGTCTAATCTGGCTGTTTTATCCACACTGAGATCGTTTCCTCTTTTGATCGTCTTTAGCAAAAGTGTAGCATATAAACGTGTTAATAATTAGGTACATTAAACAAGTAGTGAGGACTATATTATTATTGGACGCGACGTATCGTATCTTCATAATATTTTAAAGGGATATTTTTGGGAATAAAAAGTACTTACCTACGAAAGGAAAGCAACGCTAGACAAGGTTGTAAAAGTGGTAAGTATACTAAGCCAAAAGAATGTGACTCAGTGGGTCAATCTGAACGTGAGTTTTTACTATGAAGAGCTATTTTTTTTAACAAAATTTGACCACTTTTGCAACAAAAAGTAAAGTAAATTAGTATAGTTTAGTGCTCACTGCGTGGTTTACAACTAGACTGCCATTTAAACTATCGAGTTCCTGAAGACTCTTCTAAGAGATGTTAGCCTGTTTCTTCTTAGGGCAATCGTCGATTCGGGTTACGTACGATGCCGAAAGGGTGGTCTGATTAATTATTAACATCCCGTGTGTTTATTCAAGAACAAAAGTACATACAGCCACAATAATTTTGCGGTGGTAGCCCTAAATATAACAGAATGTATTATTGTCATAGTCATAATACTTATTTGTACTAAAAGTCTCATCCGACTCGTTGGAACACCAAGCCTTTGTTGACTCGCCCCTCCGGTCTTACCACCCATATTTTAGTTGATTATTACAAGATCCTGTTAGCAATATGTTAATGAAGTGTGTCGTTAAATATACGTCGAGTAAGTTAGTGTGTTTACGTACGCTATCTTCCGAACGCATGCCAACTTTCAAGGGCTGTTTCTGCTAATGCGACGCCCTTAGATAAACAATATACCAACAATATGGTATGTCACATACAAGGCAAAAAACTGTTATAATTTTGTTAACTGCAAAACCGTTTAAAATTCAACCTAATGACAACTTTTTTATCAATGGATAAGATCATAAATCTTCTAACCGAATTAATACTTAACTATATGTGCGGACATCTTCACACACGATCCAAAATAAAAGCTTAGTGGTAGAAGTGGGATTTAATTCTTCTTTTACCTTACGACCAAACTACATCAATGAAAAGTTTTTTTCTTAACTAACAACCATGGAAGTAGAAAAAAAGACGGAAGGAATCTCGCGAACTAAACATTGACGCACAGCAATGGCGGCGACACGAGAGTGTGTGGGTGCGTAGGGTTGCCATTACAAAACCAATTTTCCCGAAAAATCGGGTAAGTACAATTTGTACTCATGTATTGAATGATTTAGGGGCAAATACTCATTAATGTAATGTAAATGATACTTACTTTTGTAAATTTTGCAGTCTGTTAATAATAATCTATAAAAATAAAATAATATGTAATCAGAATAAATTAAAATTCTACTGGTCCGTATAGAACAGGTTTATGAGTCAGAGCCAATTTTTGTAGCCCATATATTTTAATTTACTACCGTTATAGGTTGCTAACGGTATTGCTTTTTACGAATAATAGAATAATGTAATTCACATAGGCTACAAAATCTGGAATCTAGATGTGCAGGTTTCCTCACGATGTTTACCTTTGCCATAAGAGTAGGTACGTGATATCATTGAACTTAGATTTCTTTTATAAAAATAATTTATAAATATAATTCAAAGTGTGCAAAGAAGCCTGAAATCACTATTTTCGTGCTCAGTATAAGAAAGTAGAAATTGAAACATAGGTAACTAGGTAGGCGATATAAATAAGAAAGAAATAGATTTATTCGTATTTTTTATAATATAAACAAAAGTATTTATAACATAAACATATAAATATAAACAAAGCCCTACGATATGGATTAAATCTTGGGGTCGATCGAGCGAGCGATCTTTAGAAAATCTAAAAACAGAAGTAGGTACTGGTAAATTAATATTTTGTGATTGAGTTTGGTTTGGAGCATTAATAATATTAATAATCCTTTATTTCAGGCATAGTGGCTCACATCATAAACTAAACTCACAAATTTGGGGAAATTTAAAAAAATATTACTGGTAACACTGGGATTGTTTGTTTACCTACATTTTTTTCTAACAAAATGTTTTGAGTAAAAAAACGTAAACCATATGAAATATAGTATTAATTGAATAACTTACCTGTGAAAAGTGATCCCTTCACATTTTTTCTTAAAACCACTGTGATTCTTGCAAGATTTAACAACGCAGGACGGCATATTTTTCTCACTTTTCAAACAGCGTTTAATGTGTTTACTACGGCAAGGTTCGCGACGTAATGGCGGCTCAGTGACTTACTTTTTTTGTGAATGTGTGGGTGTGTCTCGTCGTTACATGAAACTGACTTACTTTGGGTGCGTCACTTTTTAGTTCGCGAGATTCCTTCCGTCTTTTTTTGTACTTCCATGCTAACAACATCTGTTTTCCACGCGATACGATCATGTAATAATCGGGTTATTTTTCTGCCCCAATATCAAAAATATTCCGTAGAAATGCATAAAATGACCGACACGACGATTTCAACAAGCATTTTACTTAATTAAATATAGTGTTCAATATGTAGGTATGTTATTTATATTGGCATTGCCGCATTGAGCGTCGTGCTGGCTTGGATCAGAATTTTGACTGCATAAAGTTTAATGAATTAAATCTTTCAAATTAACCGATTGGACACTCGGGATCCGGCATAAACCTCAGCGGACCGACCGAAAAGAGTTTATACAAATTAATTAATTTGTGTGCGTATCGTTAAAAGTTTTTTTTTTACTGTTGACTCTCCCAGGGTGGAAATTTATACAAAACAGGAAACTTCGACCGAATGGCGCAGTGGTTAGTGACCCTGACTACTGAGCCGATGGTCCCGGGTTCGATTCCCGGCTGGGGCAGATATTTGTTTAAACACAGATATTTGTTCTCGGGTCTTGGATGTGCCCGTAAAATGGCAATAGGCCCGCCCCCTATTACATTGGGACTAACATAACACTCTGGCGAAAAGTGGGTGCAGCAATGCACCTCTGCCTACCCCGCAAGGGAGTACATTAGTACAAGGCGTGAGTGCGTGTGTGTATTTATTTATTACAGGAAACTTCGACAAAATGCGTGTTTTTTCTCGTTAGAGACATGATAGAAGTTGTTCATCGCTAAACGTTATTTCTGCACGTTTTCTTTGTTCTTTTTAATGTGCAAACATAAAATTGACATAACCTCACATAATATAAAATTGACAAACTTACAAAAAGTTAAAATTATTGTGACATAAAAAACATATGACCGCAATGAAATAGGCAACTGCAAGACGAATGAGAGTACACTAATCTAATTAATTTTAGGTTGTGTTGGTGCACAACCTTGTTCTGGGGGTCATTCTATGTGACGATAAACGAAGTTTCGGATCGCTGCTGCGCGAGCCACGACTCTATATCGTTGTATTAAACGTGCGAATTGCACGACAGCTCTCGTTCGCTCTTTCTATTTTTGTCAGTATAGAGTAACCCTCCTGAAATTCAGCAAAACGAGTAGCTGTGACGTTATTAGAATTAATTAGAATATTAAATTAGCGTACTTTACTGAAACTCAGCGGTTCAAAGACTTCCTAAGTATCATAAGCAACTTCGTATATACTTATGTAAATTAAATTATGTACTGGGTAACTCTCAAGTGAAATGCTTTCGGTTTGATATCAAAACCATGGTCGAAAAATACATAATACAAGCGGTTGCAAAAATGGTTAAGAATTTATATTATACTAGCTGTTCCCACGAGCTTCGTTTAAAAAGTTTTACTGTGGGAATTCCGGGATAAATAGTAGCCTATATTCTTTCTCAGTGTCTACCATAAATATGTATACAAAATTTCATTCAAATCCGTTCAGTAGTTTTGGCGTGAACGAGTAACAGACACAGTTAGGTACTTTCGCATTTAAAATATTAGTTATAGATTGGCAAGTTGCTTGGCGACCCTCCTTGAGGGGTGAAAGACGCGGAGGGGACGAGGTACCCAAGACGACAGCGGGTAGCGGGAGGGGTAGCGGTGGAGGGGAACGCGTGCACTGCATGTCATTGTTACGGCACTTTCCGGCAGTCTCGGCCGCGCAGCCGAGGCGGCCACATGTCTTATATAGTCTGTCATAATTTGAGTGCGACCCACATGAGATCATTGATCCTGAGACCATTAGTCTTAGGATGAGTGTTGAGGCCTTTTTAATATTATCGTTATATTATTATTAGGTATCTATAATTCGTCAACAAAATAACGTTAAAAACAACAAATCGTATAATGTCTCAAAATAGCCTTCTTGTAGAACAGCGTACCGGATCAGTCATGCTACGCGGCTAAAGGTTGGTACTGCGCAGTCAAATACGAAAAAGTAAATAACAAAGACGAAGAGTCCATATGACAGTGCGTCAGTTGTCAGTTCTTGTAACTAGGAAAGCAACCAAAATTTATGTGATTTAATGAAAGTAATTAATGAGCAAAACACAGAGAAAAATTAAAAAATTAGTGAAATTTTGAAAAAAAATTGTTATATCGTGCTTCACCTACCCCCATACCACCCGGAATTAAATCCTATTGAACTTGTGTGGCGGTACGTGAAAGGCGAGCTCGCAAGAACGTCGATTGACTCTAACTTAGATAAAGAGATAAAAGACTTAGAGTTGCTTTTCTCTAATTATTCGCCTGAAAAGTGGAGAAATTGTGACGACCATGTCATAAAAAATTAAGACGAATATTATAAATCTGATAGAGTATTTGACGATGTATTGGACAGGTATGTTATTGTTTATTTATAATTTAATGTAAATTAAACATAAAATAGGTATTATAGGTGTACACTGAACTAATATGACTGGCGAACTCTAGTACTTTATACTTCAAAGTATAAGGATGTCAAATAAAGTTCCGTATTTGAAAGCGGTGTTAATGGACTATAATCTTTATGTTATTATAGACTTTAGCCAGAATTTAGTGTGGCAAGTATAGTGGGCTGTTATGCCTATTATTTTTATATCGTTGCTATGTTAGAATTACAAGTCTGGAAAAACCCTCAATGCCGTATTTTAACGTCTGGAACTCACTTTTAAATATGGTAGTAGAAATACACTGACAATTAGGTATAAAGAGTTCATAAAGTTACCTACTAATAGTTTTGTTACTTATGTCAGTGGGTCTAAAAATACCTACCTACTAATCCATAAAAATAACAAAACAATGTTTTTTGGTTTTTGTCTTAGATTTATAATTGAAGTTAATGAAAACGATGATGAAGATGAGGATGACGACGACGATGAACAAGTTCAAACAGAGAGTGAACATGAAAGTGACATGGAAATTGATTTATAAAATAAAACACTTTTACATAAATAAATTCAAATTGGTAGATATTCTGAAGGTAAACATCCAAATTTTAATGCTGTCAAACTATAAATTTTAAGCTAAATATGACATTTACGGGAACACTCATAGAATAAAATTTTACTTACGTCAGAAATAGTTACAAGCTATCGCGAGATTAATCCGGGCACACTTTTCTACGTGTGTAGCATGTCGTGCTACCTCGCCCCCGCCACTTCTTTCACCCCGCAAGGAGGGTCGCCAAGTAACTTGCCACATTATAGGAAGGGTAGGATTAGTTAGAATTAGAATAATAATAAATTATATATTTTATAGATATTATCAATCGGTAACTTTTCTTAGTAAAGATCAAAATTTTGAGATTTATTTTTATTAAAATGTTATAAAAATTACAGCCATTTCTTGTCGGTAATTTTGTGAGTGCAACTTTTACATTACTCGTGAGTGTATTTCCTTAGAAATGAATCAAATAACTGTGCATAGACAGTGCCTATGATCGTAAATATTATTGACAATCTCTTCATTTAGCCATTAGATAATACATAAACGTTCCAAACTGCGACAGTTGTGATTAGTTACATGGCCAATAATCAGCGCCATCTATTGATAGTTATTGCAAACTACTGAGTGCTGTCTCACTAAGCTGGTTTGGTGCTTGAATGTTACAGGAGAGATTTTAAAATAACTCTGTGATACTATCATAATAAAACCTTGTTTAATATTGCTTATTATCGAGTAAATAATTTATCTCGGAATAACCTTATTCCTCAATGGTGAAATCTTGCCTTAAAGTCTCCAGCATTACAATAACATTTTGTTTGCTATCAATCCTTTCTAAGTTTAAGCTTATAACAACTATTTTACCCATGAATAAAATCACAAATCTTCTAACCTTACTAATTCAAAATACAAGCTGACTGGTAGAAGTGAGATGTTATTCGTCGAGACGTCGCTTTGCACTGACACTCCATCTAATACGTATATTCATCTAAGTTAAAGTATCAAGCTTATATATTCCGAGTGCAGCAATAACGTCACGTCAGCCGCGTGCAGCAGACACACGACGCGACAGTGAGAATATAATTTATTACAGTAGGGTTTATTAATTAATTACAAGGAATCTCCGTTGAAACTGTGCAGAGTCTGGGTAACTCCGGAAATTGTGCATTTTACTTTGTCGAGCGTGTAAGTGTTATTATGTAATGTGATACTGGCTAAAGAAAATTATTATTTTGGGGTTTATTGTAAGTTCACAAAAGCTGGCTAGATTTACAGTACACCGTTAGTTAAAATAAAAATTATGCGTTATAATGTTTATCAATGATTAAAACTCGAAAGGTATAGCGCATAGACTAATATTGTTGGTATAGCGTCTCCGCAGCACCAACAAACCCCATCCTGAGCCTCTATTACAGATTTAGCAATTTACGAAAACGAAAAAAGTTTTGGTTTCTTATTTCGTCTGCATACATTATCTGCAAAAAGTTTAATGATAGTTTCCGCTAGAGGCGCTTTTTATGCGAGATAACGTAAACTTTTATAGTTTTCGAAAAACTAACACATTTGGTAATGTTTGTCATTAGATTGAACCACTTAAAGCAGTTTGAAAGTAAACTAAACGCAGACAGATTTTTGTATATGCCAGACCATCTAGTTTGTATATTTTAAATCTAATCCCCGTATAACGCAAGCTGCAGACAACAGCTTACATTCGCTGCAGCAAGTTTTCCGGTTGCGTGAACCAAACAACGAGCAAAGACGAATCCTCGGGAGGCTTTGAATTAAATCTGTTTAACCGCAGCGTTATCATCCGGCGCAATGAGAACCGCAGATTTGTGCATTTGATGCCTATACGATGAATTACGGTGCGGGATGAATAAACAATGTTTTTTTGATACTACAGCTTTTGTGGAAAATTTTATTGCTCGAACGTTCTCAAATAGATGAAATCACTCAGTCATACACTCAAAAGTACTTTTGCACTTGTTCAATTGTATAGTGTACTTACATTATGTATTACGAATATTGTTTTCCTTATTTCAATATTAGATTGAAAGAAAGATTATTATAATGATACTCGTAATGCCATGCATGTTTAATGAAACTTTGTTAACTAATACCCGATTCAAGAATCGACACGATGAATAACAATATTCATCATCATCATCATCAACTCATCCACAGGACGTCCACTGCTGAACAAAGGCCTTCCGTAATGTCCACCTTGTCCTATCAGAGGCGGCCCGCATCCAGCGCTTCCCCGCGGACTTGACTATATCATCCGTCCATCTCGCGGGGGGCCGCCCAACGCTGCGCTTGCCGGTACGTGTTCTCCACTCGAAAACCCTTCTGCTAATATTCATTTAGGTACTATGCTATTTATGAAGAAAGGAGGAGGTTCTCAAACATACATATACATGTTTTATACATGGAAATAATAAGTACTGTTGTACGTAAGTACTTATTACTGCCATGGTTTTATCTGAAACGCACAAGTGTCGCTTGTGCGGACAATAACTCGCTCGTATTATTCACCGAGTTGATCCGTCACTTGGCAGTTGCCACTCAAGGTTGCGATGCGCCGTGAAATCTGCAAGACAAATGAATTCGGGAACAGGGGGTCACTCTATATTACGAAAAGCTACCTCTAATCCTATTTTATTTTATTTAAAACTCTCTTCCATCCAAAGGTTGTCTGGTAGAGATTGCTATAAGCAATAAGGCCGCTTTTTTGTGCTGTTTTTATTTTTAGTTGTATTTTGTATTTTATTTCTGTTTTTGGTGCAAATAATGAGGATTGTATTGTATTGTATTGTAAAAACTAAGTTCTGAAACGCTGCTGCGCGAGCGATGACTCTATCGAGTATTAAACGTGCAGATTGCACGACAGCTCCCGTTCGTTAGTTTTTCGTCAGTATAGAGTAAACCCCCAGCTCCGACTCCCGAAGGCAGCTTCAATCGCGTTGGCGACAATGGCATTATATCTCACTAGAGTTTTGGCAATGCTGTTAGAATTTAAGTCTATTTTCAAGCGAATTGCCCTTTTAAGTCCATAGGTTTTGGATTTATTATTCCAACCACCAAAATAAGTGTTACCATAAAACTTTGAAAGCTTTCAAATATCTTAAACTTAAACAGATACGTTTACATAGATAAAACCTTCTTCAGACTCTTCATTTGACTCCGAGGGTAATTCTGAACAACTTTTATTCGACGAGATTTCGAAATTAGCTAAAAAAATGCTACTTGATACTAAAAAGCAACTAAAAATCGCATCTTCTACTACCAAACTACCTTTTTAACGGCTTTTTTAAATATTTCAGTAGCAGAATGCAAAAAAGGAACGAATGCAGCACAATCCCCGAAGCGGCTGTCAACCAAGAAGTATTTATCAAGAACATACGAATACATCCACTTACCAACAGAGTCACATCGCGCTCCCCGTTTAGGAAAACTGCTGAAAATTTCGAAATCCAGACTTTTCTATTTCACGGTGGTACAAAACCAACGTTCGTACTTTACCGTTCTTATTACGACGGACATAAGAGTTACATTGCCACCATCCGCAAACGTCTCAACATAGTGAACACCAACTTGTCACGTACGAAGCTCGTTATTTCCGGAAGTTGTCGCCGGATCTAAGATGGCGAGATAGCGCACTTCCGGTCAGGGGGGCGATTCTCAAATAACGGTGAATTCATATTTGGGTAGGGTATTATCCTTGAGCTCAAATTTCTTAGTTTCTCACTCTGTATTGAGGTCTCCTGTGCAATGTCGATTACGTTTTGATGATTGAGCTTTGAGAATAGGAGCAGTAGCATTTAGAGATTCTAATCTAGAAACCATTTGAGCTGGATATTCGGAATATTACACGTGAAGGATGCAAGTTTGATAGTTTTGCGTCAATTTGTGGCTTCGAATTGGGATGGAGCCGTCAGCGAACGATTTGCTCAATTATGCATTAACGAAGATAAAGATAGTAGAGTTGCAGCTTAAGTCATAGAAAAGATCGAGCGTAACAGAGGAATTTTAAGCTAGTGTCGCCCTTAAATGACTAGCTTCGACAGTATACAATATACGGATAGAAAGAGACAGTCATATATTAAATGCTGATATTTTTCTGCAATTACTTGTAGTTAATACTCCTTATTATGTGTCACTTAGGTACATATAAAATAATAAACGATAGGTACATGTAGGGTGGATTTGATCAGTGAACCTTGAAACGTCTGCTCAATATCTTTTGTTACAAAAAACTGCCCAATCTATTAACAATTACACTCACGGGCAATGAAAAAGTTCCACCCACAAAATGCCGACACCAAACAACCCCAATTTTTTCAAACATTTCATTTATATTTTAAAAAAATATTACCGTTTTTAGTTGGTTATATCCTGATACTCTGTTAAATGTACTTCAATATTTCAGAAGGCGTCATTAAGCTAGCCTTCTAGCCTTTTCCGTTTAGGAGTAATTTGGTGCTTTTCTCAGTGGAACCTTTTAATTGCCCGTGAGTGTAGATTGAATATTTTACTACCGACAAATTCCCATGCCAGTTTTTCTACATTTCACACAGGTATTTCATAATTCACTACACGAATACCACAAAGTTATAAATCAATTACGTTATTAATAACCGTTAACCGTTGCATAATTTTAAATGACCCAAAAAACGGGGTTTTAAAATAAGTAAACTCGTTTATGTTGGTTAAATAACTTAAAATTTAAAAAGCCTGAAGATTTCTTTTAAATCATGTAAATGTTGGTATGTCGGTAAGTATTGTCGAATCGCGAGCGACGCTGCTTATGGATTGTACAGTGCTCCAAAATTGATAATGCGCATAGAAATCTTTGACAGATCGGTTGTTTTCGATTATGTGACACATGATATTGACTCCTATTTCTTTCGAACAATGTGCAAAATGCAAGTGTTGTTTTTAAGGCTCTTACGATTTAATGATTCGGATGTGAAGATCTGCATGTGCATTATTAATTTTGGACAAGTGTAAATGGACAATATTTAATTTTTTTACCCCATATTTTTACCACCTTTAGGTATTATCATCAAAATGCATCGCATCTTAAACATGACGTCATCAGTATTTTATGAATTTCTCGAAAATAATACAATATAAAAATAAAATGAAATATTTTTTATGGCCTTTTAAGAGCTAAATCTCGAAATTGTTTTAAATTTATAGCATCTTAAGTTTTTTGAAATGTTGTCCATTGGTAATGTGTCGGTTGTCCACAAACCCGTACTAGGCCAAATTGGTGGATTAGACCTAAAACCTTTTCTTCATTGGTAGGAGACTCGAGCCCCAGCATAGGGGACATGATGATGATGATGATGAATGTGTCGGTGGTGGTAGTGTGGTGTGCCCGAGCCTCTTGTACGTGTTTTGATATTTACGAAAACGAAAAAAGTTTACGTTTTCTCCTGTCATCTGCAACTGCATACATTAAAAAACTGTCATAAGTTTAATTATAGTTTCCGCTACAGGCGCCTCTTTAAGTGACGTAACGTAAACTTCTATAGTTTTCGACAAACTATCAAACCTGTATTAGACCCTCTGTTTCGGCACAAAATTGAACGGTGGAATGTGTCACAACGTTTGTTATTAATGGATGACAGACGGACGCTCGATAAATCTCTCGCGGTTACATAAAACTGCCATGGCGCCCGCAATCGGAAAATTAAAATAGTTAAGAACTACAAATGACAGCTGCACATAATTAAACAGGGTTATAGACCGACAATGCTAACTTTGCAACAAAAACATTTGCAAATGTGAAATTAAGTTTCTTAGGAAAACTGTGCAAAAGTGCTGGATTATTATTATTATTAGTATGCATTCAAAAGCATCGCATTGCTACGCTGCCTCAGATGTTTGTAATTTTCCTAGAAATACATTCAATTTCTTCACTAGTCTCTCTACTAATAAAAGTTGAGTAGTTTCCACAGCAAACCAAAATAATTTCCGCTTCGGATGTGAGGACGTCCGGTCGTGTGTTTTGCGTCTTTGCTTTGAAGTTCAGAGGTTGTATGTTACGTAGTACCATTCATCTTCTTTTTCTTCTTCTAGTGCCTCTCCATAACCATACAACTAAGTTTTTTTAAATATATATTTTAAAACTGAGATTTAGGCAGGTTAGGTTTACTGGTGCTAGTTATTATTGGTTTAGGTACATTTAACAGCGAACGAAAACTAAACATGGTTTATCCGTCGCTTTTACTTTATTGGTACTCGTTATTGCAGCTAGTTGGCTTATTATTATTGCGACGAATAAGAAATTATTAAGGGCATAACTATTGTTTACAAAAAAAAACTTTGGAACCGATAAAATAATTGCTGTACTAACTTGCGACTGTGTACCTATTATGTTTTATCAGTATATACATATGTAGATATATTTCATTCATTAATTTTAAAAGTTCTACCAAAAAATACGGGGGTTTTACTGTTAACCTGCGTTTACGTCTCTATGTATACTTTGATACTCCTAGCTACGGTTGCCTTTTAGAGATGGTTAGTTATAAGGCCTATCATATATAGTCTCCGCTACATGAGATGGGTTTTTTGTATATCTGTATTTGTCATCGTAGTAAAAAAAAAAACACCAATATTTAATATTTGATAATTTTGACGGTCGAATGGCGTAGTGGTTAGTGGCCCTGACTGCTATGCCGAAAGTCCCGGGTTCGATTCCCGGCTGGGGCAGATATTTGTTTAAAGACAAATATTTAGTACTCGGGTCTTGGGTGTTGATATTTATATTTAATATCTATCTATCTATGTATTTGTGTAGATATATCAGCTGTCCGATACCCATAACACAGGCTCTGCCTAGCTTGGGATCGGATGGCCGTGTGTGAGATGTCCCCACATATTATATATATATATATTATATTATATATTTATATAGATTCTCCTCTTAATTTTGGGGGGTCAATGATATTTGTAAGTCGCAGTGCTGACGCCGCCGCTGCCCTGTGCCATTTACATTTGTGGCATCGTTTGACAATATTTATAAACAAACGGAAACCGATAACCACCTCTTTACCGAACGGAAATTAAGCACGATCTAACGACCGATTCCGAAACTCCGATTCCGCTAACTAACGACTTTCCTCTGACGTGCCTGCCGCATGAAAATGAAAATTTTCAGTCTGAGCGATGCATAATAAACCTGAACTATTCCACTACTTGCGTGATACCTATACAGGGTGTTGCAAAAACGGTATGCTAAGCCGAAACCTACATGAGCAGTGACCTTTTTGCAACACCCTGTATACAGAGTGAACGAAAGATTATTTACAGTAAAACATATTGTGTGCAGAAGTCTCAGGGTCTGTTTCACAATGTCTGGTTAGTGGCTACCTGACGGATAAAATACATGCTGTCACTCTCTGTTATTATTTTTTAGACAGTGACAGCATGCATTTTATCCGACAGGTAGTGACTAACCAGACATTGTGAAACAGGGGCTCAGTGTGCTTCCTTCGGGAAATCCACTGATTAAAGCAACTCTACACATACAGGGGGGGTCACTCTATACTAACGAAAATCGAACGAACGAGAGCTGTCAGGCAACGAGATAGAGTCGTGGTCACTCCGAAACTTAGTTTTCCGTTATACAGGGTGTTGCAAAAAGGGTATACTAAGCCGAAACCTACATGTGCAGCATGTTATATCTAAGCCCGAAACTGAAATCAGAAGTAAAAAATTCGCGAAAAAAAAAATTCATTTTCCATAGAAACTTTGTTGGTCACGTGACTTTTTACTATGGAAAATGATTTTTTTTTTTTTCGCGAATTTCCAAATTCTGATTTCAGTTTCGGGCTTAGATAAACCATGCTGCACATGTAGGTTTCGGCTTAGTATACCAATTTTGCAACACCCTGTAGAGTGACCCTCCTGGAGCAGTACTGCTAAACGATGATTCTAGCCTATTCGGCAGCTATGCATTAGCATACTAATTAGTGATTCAGCTATTACTATGCAAAAAGCTGCTTGTGTCACAAAGCAGAGACAGTACAGAAGTAAAGCTTTACATACTTAATGTAGATTTCAGGAATCAATAATGCACATAATGTTTCCTTTCAATTGATCATAAACACAATTAAATGTAAGTACCTAGGTATCTCACTATTTTAATCACTATTATCATTAGACTGAGCTGCTGTCGAGGAGAGACGTAAAACTCATAACACCTTTTTGTGTTGGGGTTTAAAAATAACCGCATTGCAACCTATATCGATTTATACTATTCAAAGGTGCGTGTTTTGAAACTATACAAGGCCAAAACGCACCCATAGTGAACTATACTCTAATTTTTAATTCCGCGGAATTCTGACATTTCATTAGTGATACCACTAAAAAAGCTCTTCACCGAAAAAAGGTAAAATTTGGATTCATTTAAAGGCAATATTATTTTTAATGTTTTCATAGAAAAACATATTTACTTGCTCAAGTGAAGTAGGTAATACAAAAATAACAAATATTTCAATACTAGCTGTTGCCACGAGCTTCGCTTCAACTTAATTAGTTTACCCGTGGGAATTCCGCGATAAAAAGGCTACTTTTTATCGCGGAATTCCCTGGATTAACACATAAGCTATTTTAGTTTAGGTTTATTAGTCGTAGATCACATTTTATTCTGTTTTATTTAATAAAATCTTTCAGCTATTATGTGTTAATCCAGGGTGTCAGCTAACTCCATTCCAAATTTCATAAAATCGGTTCATTTTTTTTGACGTGAAGGTACACACATACATACACATACACACAAACTTTCGCATTTATAATATTAAGTAAAATCACGACTCACGACCATTGTATCGAATTAATTTTAATTACTTCATTTTATTCTTTAGCATGGCATCACTTGCTACTAAATTCAGGTTAGGTAACGGTTAAAGATATCAAGCTAATATTTCATAAAGATGTACATAATGATGAAATTAAAAGGAAAAATATCTCAGGTAAGTAGACTTGTACGGAACCCTCAGTGCGCGAGTCCAACTGGCACTTGGCCGGTTTCTTATCGTTGACCTTTCGCGTTGTGATAGTTTGTTGATTTTTATAAACGTTATGGAGCCACAACCTGGCCCTTCCCAGGAAGCCGCCCCATCTGACAGAGCACAAGAGTCTGACTTTCTCTCTCCCAGAAAGAAGCGTCTTCGTGGTTCTTTTGCGCCTAACGTAAAGACCATCATTCTAAATATTTAAAAATATAATATAGAAAATTGTCCGGATACAACTGATGTTCAGACTCGTATTGAAAAAAGTACCCAGCCAAAAAAGGTTTGTGATCTCTGACATGTCAAAAATGGATAACTGTCAGAATTCCGTGAGATTAAAGATTAGAGATTAGCACAGTATAGTTTCAAGTGAAAAAAAATTATATATTTTACTTGAAAATATACACGATTTGTGCGTACTAATCGCGTATAAGTACTTTAGTTGGGATTTACTGAATCATTCTTGAAAATATGCTTGATTGGCGTACTTGTCGCATATAATTTATACCGACTTGCTGATTCTGATTTACTTACCTATTTCGGTAAATGTACATGACTACAATTTACTTGTTCTGCCTGTCATACCTATAGAATGTTAATAAATAAAGATGAACAAGCTCTAATTTGATTGATAAATTGATATTTATAGCTATTATACTTGCAAGTAAGAATAATAATATCCTATTATTTATATGAATTAAGAGTAATACCTACTAGACTTACGAGAAATGAAAAAGTTCCAGTGACGATAGCTCCTGAACGGAAAAGACTAACTTAATCGCCGTCGGCCATATTAAAGTACATTTAACATTTAACATCAAAATATTATTATAACCAACTAAAAACGTAAATTTTGATGCCATCAAAAACAATACTTGTCAAAAAAACCAAGTCTCGTACGTAACTCAGTTGTTCTACGGTAAAAAGTTGTGACATCCATGTAATAATACCAAGTCTTATCCACGCACGCATCTCAATCTTAAAAATGTTTAATGTTTTATATAAAAATATTGACTCGGCCATCGCATGGAAACACGTGTTAATTAAATTATTTAGTGCGATGACCAATAAAATTCTAAATTAAATGTTTTAAAATTGGGGTCATTTTTTTATTTATTTATATACACCTTATAGCCCACAAAAAACAAATTTTACACAGAAGCATTTTAAAATATAGTTAATAATTAGAGAACAAAGGCAGACTTATTGCTAAAAAGCAATTTCTACCAGCCAACCTTTGATTGGTGGTTAAAGGTTGTATATAATGTAAGCTCTTAAAATAAATTTGGGTTTGACATTTTGAAACTTGGACTTATTGATTGCTCGTGAGTATATTACCCAATAGGCCTATTAGAGACATATTTTTCATCAAGTTTTGGGGAGCCTACAGCCTACCCTATCTATCTATCGGTATTAAATATAAAAACCTACTACCTGGTAACTAATCACGTATAGTTTCAAGTGCTCGCATTGCCGCTTGGCACTTGAAAATATACACGATTAGTACGCAGTGGTAACTGCTGCAGTATATTTTCAAGCCATAATTTTGGCCCAACTTACTTGAAAATATACGCGATTAGTGCATAATGGACTTGTATACTTTGAAGTAAATCATGGCACCATTTTAATTTGAAACTATACGTGAGCAGTCCCACCCTCTGCGTTCTGGCCTTGTATAGTTTCAAAACACGCTTCGAAGGTATCAGTCGAAGGTATCGGTTCCTATATACACATCAAACTTATAGCAACCTTTTTTTCTGCCGATATAACTTTTTGTATATTAAATATTGATAAAAAATTAATTAATATTTTTCCTGCATTTTCGATATAACCCTGATATTGGTGCTCTTTTGACATTCACTAAATCCCTTCAAGAGAATCCGATAATTCAATTCAATTTTTCCACCTACGTAAAACTGGGACAGTAGAATATCTTGATGCAACATTAATAAACCTACTTATAATATTGTAACGCGAACCTACTGAACTGATTTTTATGAAATTTTGCATGCAGAAAGCTGGCAACCTGGATTAACACTAAGGCTACTCGGGATACCTATCTCCTTCGTTCGTGTATAATATAGTAACTGCAAGTAATTAATCATTTATTCTTGGTTTAAGATATTTGCATGCTGTCTGTGTCGTTATTTGTGTCCTGTTTTTTTTTGTTTGTTTATTGTTCATTTATTTATAATATTTCTTAAAAATACATAGAGTGCTCTAAAACCTATTAAGGTTTGAATGGACACTCCGTCACTGTTAAGTCAATAAAGTAGTATTCTATTCTATTCTATTCTAATCTAAGATGTCTTACTGTTAGAAATTTACCTCGTCCATACACGGTATACTTCCGCGGGCAATTTCTAAAGATTTGGGCGAAAATGATTCTTGTGGAATAGAAAATACCTAATCTAAAATCTTTAATAAGTCAAACGGCTTGGGGTGCCAAGTTTTTACGAGCGTTTTTGATTGAAATTTCTTATATAAGAATTTTATTTCAGTTTTGACATCGGCCGTGGGAAATGAAGATTTAAATTTGTTTTTATTTCTAATCATTTATTTTATTATATAGTTGGGTTCCAAAGGGAACTTGAGTCCTAAAATTTTACGCTGGATATTTTTAAAAAAGAAACCTGTTGGCCAACCGAAAGTCAACAAAGAATACCGCTCAATAACTTTTGCAATTATTAAAGTTTTTTAAACAAAAATCCATTGAACAATATTTTCTTTCATTGAACAATTTTTCCTGCGACTGAACTAAGTTTTATTAAATTCGACCAATGATGCAAGTTCAACGGATATTCAACTGGGTTTTAGAGGAGTTTTTAAACGTTTCCCCGGGGAAGGCTCGGTAATTTGAAAAAATATTAAGTCCAACTTTTAATGTAACCTGTATCTGGTGATATTGGGAATTATATGGAGCAGCTCATTCTCCGTTATTCTCACGAGTACCGGAATTGACTGCTCCAGTGGATTAACGAGTACCACCTGTGAGTTAAATGGACTTGAACTTAGTATAATTATGATTGAGCATTAACCCCACCCTTTGTACACTTATATTGTAAGTAAACTTAGTAAACTTATCTATATTATGTTTGTGCTATAGAAAAATTAAGAATTAAAAAAGGTAGATTAGTCATCATTGTATCGAGTAGGTATTCTTAGGGTAACATGCACCAAAGTATTAAATCTAGATATAACTGTCTATATAACTGTCTAATCTCGATATAAGAAACGTCAATCCATATAAATTTATGGCTTAAACTAAATCTAGATTCAATAAGTGTTGGTGCAAGTGGCCCCAAATGTAGAAATTCCAAAATTTGCCATGTCCAATATAAATTTAATTTTTTGTTTGAAATTCGAGTTCATGATTGGCTGCGTAAACGCATTTGAGAAACCTTTAATTGATTTTATTAAAAGTTTAACTTTTGACAGTTCAAAATGTTTAAGTATTGTTGTATTATCAGCTCTCAATAGTTCTTGTATAAGGAGGTCCTTGAGAGCGCAAGATCTTCAATATTTTTTATTTCCGTTAGTTGAAACTTCTCGATCGGAGGAAAAACTCACTTAATACTGAAACTGACTTTGTATTGGGAAATTGGATAACTGAAGCTTTTGTATACTTTTGAAGAATGGTAATAATATTCTTACTGGATTCTGTATTTCTTCTGCGATTTTAAGTTAGGACAATATCTAGATAGAGGAGGTTATGGTATGATTTCAATTAATTTGTGAATTATGAAATGTTCCAGTAGAATATGACATGTGATGTGATAAAGCTTCCCGGATATAGTAGGATTATCCACTTACGGTGCAATTAATACACAATTTAAATATTTATGTTCTTATTCTCCAATGTGAACTTTTTGGTACCGTACGCTCTTAAATAAAGTTGGTTCTTGCTTAGTCTAATGTCTAAAAATTCAGGGGTTTTAGTGACTGGGGCTTTCAAGCACACATCAAGCCACGATAACGTACGTGAACGTACTAGACATAAACTTAATGCTTAATGTCTAGTGGGTTATCTTGGTTTTAGATTTTCCCAAGCAGGATGCATTGCAACTGCATGTTTTGATCATGAAGAGTTTAATCTTCTAAATGGAATCCTTTCACAGAGCCAGCGTAGCGAGAATATTATGTAACGATATTACACTCACTTAGCAGACTCCACCTAGCGTGTTCCTGGGTAAAACTTAATGGAACTTAGAGGAATGGAATCGCCGAGTAACATGTTTAAATCGAAAACATATTTTTACTTACGAACCTCTTTAGCTCAAAGATGTTACTAGCAGGTGCTTTTTTTTTACATATTATGTACCTACTTTACCTTTTTTACTTTATGTACTTACCTTAAAACTATAACCATCTTATATGTACATAGTTTCCTGGCCCGCGATTGGGCTACCTCGACTTCCCCGAAACGATGTCATATTGAAAGTGAAGTATTTTATGTAAAACACAAAATAGACGCGCCAGAGAAAAAAAAATGAGGCCCGAGGATTGGCCGCCATGGTTGTAAGAAGGTATAATGCAGTATTCAAGTATTCAAATAAGTTAATCTAAGTTTTATTTACATTTATTGCTATCAGTCAGACATTAAATTACATTTGAGCAATTCTTCTGGCACCGGCGACGATACCCGCCCAGGTCTCAATAGCCACTTGTTGAATGTAAATGGGGTCCAAATTGAAGCCGTTCAGGCCACTTCTTAATCCGGGCAATTCATACGTGTAAGACAGCGGCACTCCAGCAAGATGCGCGTAGTCTTCAGCGGCGCCTGCAGCGGCATAACCGATCACCAGGACCGAGTTTCCAACAGTGTAAGACGGGAAGTTAGGAAGAGACACCTTGTCAATGTCCTCAGCCATAGCAACGCCGACGGTGTGTAGAGCGAAGGCGTTGGAAGACAGGGAACCATCGTGTCCCCAAGGGTACAGAATCATGCTTCCATAGCTGTGCATGGTAAGGAAGAGTTTCATCCTAGGCAGGTATTCATGGATGATGTCGCGGACGACTCGGGTCTCGATCTCGGAGAAGGGGGCGGTGCCGGCGTAGGTGTCAGAGCAAGGGTTGCTGCTGGTGCCGACGGTGTTCCACTGGAAGTCGTAGTTGCGGTTGCCGTCCACTCCGGGGCAGCGGGCGGTGTTCTGGCCGACGGTTGATCGAGTCTTCCTCCAGAAACGGGACTGTAATAAATCGCGAGAAGTTTTGTTAGACAACTTTAAAAGGATGAAATGCTATATGGTATATTAGCTGGATGAGGAGGGCTGGGGAACAAGTGTTGTGGCGCTCTTTGGGAGAAGCCTATGTTCAGCAGTGGATGATATAGGCTGATGATGATGTTAAAATTTTATACAGGTTGAAACATTGATATTCCGAGGAGAACAGAAAGGTCTATAACTACACAATAATTTATGATTGCCGTTCCAAATAATCCAAAGATAAACAAAACTTACGTTAGTGTGCGTGAACTGGTATCCATCAGGGTTGGAAACGGGCAGAAGGATCCAGTCGAAGTCCCTCAGCAGATCAGGCTCAGTGTTGTTCTCGACCAGCTTGTGGATGGCCCAAGTGACAGTAGGAGGAGAGATCCACTCTCTAGCGTGGATTCCACCTTCGAGGAAGATGACGGGTTTCCTCGTGTCTTCGAAGTTGGTGGTGGAAATCTTCAGGTACCTGATGGGACGGCCTTCGAAGGAATTGGCCGGGGTCACCAGTTTGACCAAGTTGGGGTATCGTCGCGCGATGTCTTGAAGATAGTCGTCGATCTGAAATGGAGTTTAAAATTGCAAGGTTAGCCTATTTATTAAGGATTTATACAGAAATTACCTACATAGAAACAAATGAAATCTTACAAATGACATGAATTCACGAATTATTTTCGGTTTGAAAGTAGGGGGAAAAGGGTATTTTATTCCTACCGGATATTAAAGTATAGTGATAAGGCTTTCCGTTTTGCCGTCTATGTTGTGGTCCTTTTGAAATTTCTTTGTTTGAGAGCAATAAAGTCTTACCTATGTATCTACCTAAAGGAATTAGTTGAATCTTACCACTGGGAACTCTTGGTAAGCGTCGTAGGGCAGGCTCCTGCCTCCGCTGCGGCCCCTCGCCTCGGCCTTCCTCCTCGCGTTCACGGCATCTTCTTGGTCTAGGACTCTAATTGACAAAAAAACGTAATTATATAACAATTATGTTATTATCTCACACACAGATACAGAGATGGATTCAGGTAAGTAATTATGTAAGAACATATTAACATCCAAGACTTGAATTTATATATCTATCTGTCTCAAAATATGTCAAAGACATACGAGTACATAATATACACCAAACAAAAAATTACGATAAAGTGGTTAGATGAGTAGGTATGCTGTGATATGTCATCGTAATTAGTACTTTATCTATTTCCGTAATCGACACTTGATGTGTTTGATAAATGTTATCGATTCTACTTACTTATAATTAAGTAGAAAACCCAATCTACATTGATCTCTAGATTACTTGTTATTCATTAATGTTTTGGGAAGTGATTTTAAAAACAACATGTGTACTGTTTTTTCTGTTTGGTTCGTAGGTAATGTCAGCTTCATACGTAGGTATAGCTATACACTTTAGTACCTACTATGTCAGAGTTACAAACCGTCTTGAATGAATAAAGGCATTAATTCGTTTCATTACTGAACATTGCTGAAGCTGCCATTGCTAGATAGTCCTTGAATTTCTACCTAAACAAGATAACTACACTCTGATCTCCTAAATAAAATATTATTTCAACAGCAAAAAAAACTTACGCCTTAATATCAGAAACATGAACACTGTAGCTGATCTGGTTGTCTTCAAGAGTCTTCACGACAGCGTCATTGACCTCCGGCCTGACGAGGACCAGGCCCTCGCGCTGGACCGTCGGGTAGCTGAACACGTCCACTTCGTACTGGTCCACCAGTAGACCGATCACCTTCAGCTGGTCGAAGGTGGAAGGGCTCACGGCGTAGGAGGTCCACCTGTACGGAATGGAGTCAATTAATAGAGTTGCCGACTGAATTTCGACAATACAAAACTTTTACATGTAGCGAATTTTGCAAACAAATAAATCGACAAGAAGAATTATGTATGTAAAGGTTAACTTATAATAATTACAATAGACTCGTATCGATCCGGAGTGACGACTGTTAATACGTCAACCACATCAAAACAAAGCGTAGGACACAGTGTAGGTACAACCACAACTCTTCAACGGCTTCGATCCATTGATTAGATCATTCAGTACAAACACTTGTTTTGTTTGACACTATCCTAACTTCCTAACTAATATTATAAATGCGAAAGTAACTGTGTCTGTCTGTCTGTCTGTCTGTTACTCTTTCACGCCAAAACTACTGAACGGATTTGAATGAAATTTGGTATACATATGGTATAGACCCTGGGAAAGAACATAGGGTACTTTTTATCCCGGAATTCCCACGGGAAAACTTTTTAAGGCGAAGCGAAGCGCGCGGGAACATCTAGTAATTCATAATTTAGTACGCATTTAAGCTGTCTAAATAATTATCTGAAACTTACAACGCTCTGATTTATACTATGTAAGCGGGGATACACGACCGAGCAAGCCTTTTCGATTGAAGTCTCATCTATAGGTACTACGTCTGGCGCATCAAGGACAGTCAACCACTGATTGGATTATTATTTCCCTGTGGTGACCAATCATCCATCTCTAATTGTTGTCACAATAAGAAGATAATAATGAGATTATTAAATTTATTTACGAACCCATTGTATTCCTCGTGTTTGGCACACACAGCCACCGCCAATAACAGAACAATCCCAACGATCTTCATGATAAACATTACCTGACTCTGAATGCGTTTACAGCTTTATTCCCAATGAGAATCTGATAAAACTCAGATACGATAACCGTATCATCGCGTATCTTCCTATCAGTGCCAGCGAAATAATAATCTTGTCGAATTACTTTGATTAATTGGGAGATTCTACGTAATTTAAGTTGAGAGATTTTAATCGGTACATATGTTTTCGTTAATCGTTGGATGACGTTGGGTTCTGGTTGCGTGAGTTGGGTTTTCGTCCGAATTGGCTTAGGTACTTTATATGGCTGCACGTGAAACATCTAGGCATAAATCATGTTATGGCGCTTCTATATGGGAGAGGATGATTTCCTGCGGATAGTAATGCTTTTTCAAGGCTTTCCCTTTTCGTTTTTCATGTCATCACACCCTGTATGGCGTGAGTCTTTATTTTAATATTCAGTATAGCGTAGAGCCCAGCATCTATAAAATTACAACTCAATACTATGTATATTCTCGTTTAGAAACCTGATAGAACCGTGTAAACTTTAAATCCACTTTTATAGCGACAGTACAAATAACCTGTTGCTTTTATGTATTCTGCGTGCGAGTGTACTTGTTGTTGCTGTAGTATCTAGTTAAAGAATACAACTTTATAAATGTGTTCTTGGGACGTGCCTTTTGCTCTAGTTTAATAAAGGAAAGGTTTAGCGCCGATAGTTCAGTGGGTGACTCGTTGCTTCGTGCCAGGAAGGCTCAAGTTCGATCGAGTTATTTATATTATTTTAAGCCATGCTGAGTACTCGTAAGCTATGTTCTGGTAACGGAAACGACACTGATAAAATTGATCCCTGTTATTTAGAATGCGCTTAGGGGGTGGGTCACGCTACCTTGCGAAAAACTATGTTTTTTTTAATGCATTTATTTCATAATAATCTTAACTTTAGTTTCGGAGCGCTACTTCTAAACACGACTCTATCACGTTACATTACGTACCGATTAAATGTTAGATCTCGTTTGTTTTTGTTAATCTAAAGTAACCCAATGTACTCACGCCGTACTAATTGTTGTTACAGTAGGTATCTTGATGTCGGATTAACAAGTCTAGTCTACCTTAAACACCAACTAACAAGTCTAGTTAAATCTAGAAATAATCCGGTGTAAAAACTTGTCTAGACACTCCTACACTTTCAATTAAGTATAATTAATACAGATCTTATTATCTCTAGCTACTAACTTTTACAAATAAAAACATCACATAGGTACCTAATATACAATATAGGTATTTATTACACTCACGGGTAATGAAATAGGTCCAATTACAAAATGACGACACGAAACGACCCCCTTTTCTGATTCGCTGAGATCTCATGCATAAATGTGTTGTGAATTTGAATCACATGAAAACTTTTTCTGTAGAAATTTTGTCTATAGTCTTTACGGTAGGCCTTTATTTTTAATTTACACTGCCACGTTCAGATCTATGGCCACGTTTTGCCACCAAAACGTCAAATTGACAACATAGTTTTGTTGATGTGGAAAAGAAATTATACTATTAATAACAATTTTACTCTGATTTCCTAAACATTTTAATATTTTGTTATGTTAATTTGATGCAGCTTTGTTTCATATTCAAGAAAAACTGATCTTTAACATTTGCTGTTTCTGAACACCACTATAAGAACAGTTTAGGATTCAGTGTCACCCTGTAAAGTGCTACCTTGTGTAAAAATACCATGGAAAGACTTCGTTCATTAGAATTATTATCTACTGCCGGTTAAATTCAACAAAATGATTCAAGTAATAGGATTCATTGTAATTCTTATTGTGGTATCTGCTAAGCATGAAATATATGACGGGTAAGTTTCTGCAGGGTCACTCTAGATAACTAAATATTAAGTTCCAGAGCGTCACGGTGCTAACCTAATTGCGTGTGATCCAAAAGGAGCACCGTGATCTAGTTACTCTCACTAAAAAGTAAGAGTAACTAGATCTACAGTAACCCCATCGAGGATTTATATAGCAACAGAAGCTGAAACTTGAAAAGTAGCCAATGGTACATTGCTATACACAATTTTTAGGCATTATCTCTTAACGTTATAAAGTATTATAAACGCACGATATACTTTAAATTACTTATTGTATAGGTATTCTAGCAATCATTTTTTCAGAGCGTCTGTCTATGAATTCGAGATAAAAAATGAGTTGCAAGTTAAAAGCCTTCGAGAACTAGAGGACAAGTATTACTTGGACGTCTGGTCCCACCCCGGGCCAACCCGGCCGGGGTATGTGTTGGTCCAGAGGACATGGAGAGGGGACTTCGAAAGTTCTCTCAAAAAAGCCGGTATAAAGCATAAACTCGCCGTCAAAAATGTTAGAGGGTAAGTTTTATACCATCATAATATTATAATTTTATTTGACAACCGAATGGTGTAGTGTTTAGTGGCTCTGACTGCTGTACCGAAGGTCCCGGGTTCAATTTCCGGACGGGTATAGTCAGATATTTGTTAAATAACCAGATAATTTTACTCGGGTCTTGGGTGTTAATAATATATTATGTACCTATCTTTATATCTGTGTAGGTATATAAGGCTCTGCCTAAGGACGTGTGACAGATGTCCCCACATATTAGATATTAATTATTAAGATGTAAAATCTACAGGTACAATTTTGTCGACAGACTGTTGGAGCAAGAAGACCTCCTTCTGACTCAAGCGGCTAAGTTGAGTCAGAACAACATGAACTACACAGTCGCCGGGCTGCCTCTGGGCCGAATTTACAATTTCGACGAAGTGAGTTCTATAGAGGAAATTTATATTTCTTGCGAACTTTGCAATTGTTGGATATTTTGGTGGAAAGCAAACAAACTTTTATAGATTCACTTAGATTTATTTAAAAAGCGGCATAAGTACATTACAACCATGAGAGAAGAGAGTTATATGTGATTGACAGCTTGTCAAAGTGAAAGATGACATTTGACGTATGACAGTTAAGAATGTGTTTACTAAGTACGTTACATTACAAGCAAATAACTAAACTCCAACACTGGCCCTTAAACACATACATAACTATTTAACATGAGTTTAGACCTTTCACATCAACCATAAATAAAATGCACTATATAAAATACCTACTATGTACTTATACAGTTAAACTAACTCTTACATAAGTGTTACATAAGTACATAACAAAATAAGTTAATCCTAACAGTCTTATTTTAAAGTAAATAACTACTGAACAGTTTTTCATGAACACTAAATGCATGAATCTGACCCATGTTAACACAACATATTAAAACATTTTATACTAGAAAACCAACAACTACAAGTTTGAAATACAGTTATTTTAACATTAAGTTCACAAATTTGCAATGTTTCTCCTTACAAAGTGCTTTAGTTAAAACATCAGCTAACATATCATTTGTTGACAAATATCTCACTTGCACAATACCATTGTTAACAATTTCTTTAATAAAATGGTGACGTATGTCTATATGTTTGGTTCTGGAGTGAAACATAAAGTTTTTACACAGTTTTATAGCAGATTGGTTATCATTAAATATACATATTTTAGGCGTGATACCAAACATTTCTAACATAAATTTCCTTATAAATAAAGACTCTTTACATGTGTCGGACAACGCCATGTACTCCGCCTCCGTGCTTGACAGAGCAACAGTGCGCTGTTTGCGACTTTCCCAAGATACTATTGAGTCACCTATACAGAACACATACCCAGTATACGACCTGCGATCATGATTATCTGATGCCCAGTCTGCATCAGCGTAAGCAGTTATATCCAACCCGCTTTTATAGAATGTAAGACCTAAATTGATAGTTCCCTTTAAATACCTTAAAATCCTTTTAGCGGCCTTCCAATGACTTTCTCCAAAGCAGTTGTTGAATTGGCTGAGGTAACTCACTGCATGACTGATGTCCGGTCTCGTACTAACAGCTACATACATCAGTGAGCCAATCAAACCTCTGTAATCATAGGTATCATTACTTTGACTCTCCTTGGTTAATTTTAAACCAGTCTCCATGGGCGTACCCACAGGCTTACATTCCTCCATTCGGTATTTCTTCAGTAATTTTTCTATGTAGTTTGACTGATCAAGTGAAATATTATTACCTTTTCTAGATAGTTTCATTCCGAGGATGTGTTGGGCTGGCCCTAGATCTGTGATATCAAATTCATTCTGCAATTTACGTTTTATTTCCTCCTTTCCTTGGAATTCTGGAGATGTAAACACAATTAAATCGTCCACATACAGAGCTATGATCATCATTGATCGACTGTCATTCTTGTCATATTTGAAGTATACACATGGTTCCGAAGATAAACGGCTGAAGTCCAATTTATCACATAATACCTTAGTGATTTTATCATACCAGGATTTGGAAGCTTGTTTTAGGCCGTACACTGCTTTGTTTAGCTTGTAGACCATGTTTTCACTCCCCGGTACTTCAAAACCCTCCGGCTGTTCCATGTAGACTGTTTCCTCTAGTTCCCCATTGAGAAAAGCGGTCTTCACATCAAGATGATCAATGGACATGTTGTATTCTGCTGACAATGCAAGCAGCATTCGAATTGTCGAGTATCTCACGACAGGTGAGAATGTTTCTTGGTAATCTATACCATATTGTTGAGAATAACCTTTAGCTACTAAGCGAGCTTTAAATTTAAGTAACTCTCCATTCAGGCCATACTTTTTCTTATATACCCATTTACATTTTACAGGTTTATGTTCAGGGTCTCGTTCTGTCAGAGTCCAGCATTTATTCTTAATAAATGAATCATACTCATCTTTCATCGCTTTACGCCAACCATCTGCTTCTGGTCCATTCAATGCCTCAGTTGCTGTCTGCGGTTCATCAGGATCATGGTCAGCCAGTCTGACAAAGTTGGCTCGAAGCGGAGACTCAGCAACATCATCATAGCTGGAGTCTGAAGTCAGTTCGGCTTCAGCTAGCGATTCTCTCCCTGGAACGTAAGTAGTGTCCAAGCGATCATCTGGCCCTTCATTTATGCTGTCCTCACTCTCGGAATCATCAAGTGTAATTGTGCTAATTCTGTTTATATTCTGTGATTGTCTGTCGTCAGATATATCAGTATCTACAGTGGATGATTCCGATTGAGGAATTACATTTTCATTCAAGTTAATATCAACAAATAATTGTTGATCTACAGTATCATCATGCGACATGTCTTTAACATAGAACTTATCCTCCAAGAATACAACATCTCGAGAATGCTTAATATCTCTAGGATTAGTAGGATCAATAAGCCGGTATCCTTTTGATTCTTCACTATACCCCATAAATATGTACGGTTTGCTCTTTTGATCTAACTTCTTTCTATTCTTTACCATCACATAGGCAATGCATCCAAATACTTTTAAATTGTTTAGATTTACCTTTTTCTTGCTCCATTTTTCCTCCGGGGTCGCACCAAGAACAGCCTTAGTCGGGCTTCTATTCTTTAGGTAGACGGCTGTGTTCACCGCTTCGGCCCAGAATTTCATCCCCAATCCGGCATCCATCAGCATGCATCGCACCTTCTCCATGATGGTTCTGTTGGCTCGTTCTGCAACACCATTCTGCTGTGGAGAATCCGGTATTGTCTTTTGATGCTTGATACCATTGGCTTTGAGAAATTCCTGAAAAATAGAACTCATATATTCTCCCCCTCTATCACTCCTAAGTACCTTTATTTTCTTCCCAGTTTCATTTTCCACAAGCTGTTTAAATTCCTGAAAATACCTAAAAGTCTCATCTTTAGACTTCAGAAAGTAAGTATACTGCTTCCTTGTGTAGTCGTCTATGAAACTCAATGTGTACTTGGAACCACTTAGAGATGGAACCTGCATTGGCCCACACAGGTCTGTATGAACCAGTTCTAAGACATCACTTGCCCTACTAAATGAGCGTTTAGGGAATGGTTGTCTACTCTGTTTTCCCTCAATACACGGTATACAGTGTTTATAATCTGTATCTTTATAATCAACACCTACGGCCATACCTTTACGGAGAAGATTCATACTTCTCGCATTCAGATGCCCAAGACGTCTGTGCCACAACTCCTGGGGTGTCGAGGCAGCTGCTGTTGCCGCCACTAGTTCGCACTCCTCCACCTTTGCTGCATTGCCAGCAGCAGTACTGGCGTTGTCCGACACAGTGTCAAGTTGATACACACCGTTCACCTGAGTTCCAGTAGCTAGAACTTCATTACCATCACGAATTGTACAAGAATTACGATTAAATGTGACTTCATAGCCCTTGCGCGTCATCGCACTAACAGACAATAGGTTGGTACTTAAGTTAGGTACATAGTAAGTTTCACTTATTGTTCTTACACAGTCTTTTAATTTAATTTCAACTTCACCAAGTCCAGCTGTTGATAACCTCTCACCATTTGCCACGCTCACATCCACAGTTTTATTTGGATTGCAGCTCACCATCATGTCGCGACTGTTGCACATATGGTTAGTGGCTCCTGAGTCTATATACCACACATTGCTGTGAACTTTTACAGACAAGGCTGTGACGAGAGCCTTCGACTTAGGTTTTTCATGCTTTGTTGTCTGTTTTTCATGATAAGCCTTCTTTTCTGTGCAGTTACGTGAGTAATGCCCTGGACGTTTGCACCTGAAGCACTTTATTTGTTTCCGAGTGACGAGGGCAGTCACTCCATCTTCTTTATCTTGCCTTCTCTGTGTCTCCTGTAGTAATTTGGCAGATACATGTTCCGTTGTCAATTTTTGGCCTGAATTTTCGATAGCCATAATTAACGGATCATAGTCGGAAGTAAGGCCACTCAATATAATGACAGCGATGAATTCATCCTCCAATGGGGATTCAATTTCACTTAACTGATGTGCAACTTCTTTAATTTTGTTTAAGTAGTCATCCATGGAATTGCTGTCTGCAAGTTTTGTTCCAAACAAACTCCTGAGTAAGCCTAGTTTTCTGCACAGACCTTTGCCTTCGTACGTATCTTTCAAGTTGTTCCAAGCTTCGTAGGCACTTTTAGCTGTTCGTATGTACGGAATAACAGATGGTTGAACTGATAAAGCAATTCGCGCCAATGCCTTACTGCCCTTTTTGTCATCACTTGTTTCCTTTTCCACATATTCCCACAATTCTTCATGAATGAGCACCATCTTCATTGAAAACTTCCAAGTGGAATAATTTTCAGTTCCTTTTAATTTTTCCACCGTATAGGAACCGTTTGATGAAGTCGTCATTATGATTGAGGTTATGTATTTGTGGTAATTTCGGAAATTTTAATTCTGAAATTTTAATCTGAAAAATAAAAGTACTTTCCACTTTTACCAACCACGCTCTGCTACCATGTTGGATATTTTGGTGGAAAGCAAACAAACTTTTATAGATTCACTTAGATTTATTTAAAAAGCGGCATAAGTACATTACAACCATGAGAGAAGAGAGTTATATGTGATTGACAGCTTGTCAAAGTGAAAGATGACATTTGACGTATGACAGTTAAGAATGTGTTTACTAAGTACGTTACATTACAAGCAAATAACTAAACTCCAACAGCAATGTCTTTAAAGGTTTCTAGTGGTCAAACGTAGCCAATGTTATTCTGAAATATATTATTATTACCTATACGCTGTGTTGCAGTAAAGTATCGTGTTATTAAGATAATTGAATAAAGGAACTTGAAACGAATATGGGCATTAAATGTAGGTATATCTGGCTCTTTCGGTTCGTATACTGCAAGGCAGCAATACATTGGTTTAAAGTTCAATTCTGCAACACAGACATTTTGAGAAAAAGTGTGTTGAAAAACCTTAAACTATTGCATATTATTATAAAGTAAACAATAAAAACAGAATCTGCATGCGCCTATATAGGTACAGTTCTCCCATATTAATAATGCGCATGCAAATCTTCGCAAACTGTCGTATTCCCGGAAAAACCCGAATCATTGAATCGAAACAAAGCACTTGCATTTTGATCCTTGTTCGAAAGAAATAGTAGCCAATATCATGTGACACATAATCGAAAACAATTTGGGCGGTCGGTGGCTGTCACCGATCAGTCAAAGGTCTCAAGGTCAAGATCAGTATTACTTTTGTGGAATTATAAAGAGCTGCAATTACACATCGTTCTTGTTATTTTTTTCAAATGTGAATTTAATTTCAACTTTAATTATTTTTGACGACGCCATATTATGAGGCACATTTATGAATAAAATATACGTCACATTGATAGACTTCACTTTGCCAATAAAGCCACACCCAAAAGGCCAAGTTTGTAATTGTAATATTATTGTGAATGATCAGCGCTGTAAATACTTTTGAACTGAGATTTTAATGTAAACATTTTTATTAATGTGAAATAATCAGTGCTGTAAATACTTTTGAACTGAGATTTTTTAAAAATTATGTAAACCTGTGTTTGAAATCCATTTCTCCTTATAATATAAACCTTGTGTTATTCAAACCTTCTTTCATCCATCTTTACATCAGCTTCAGTAAGACACTTGAAAAGTACCTACTGTAACATTTTCGAAGTAAATTTTAATATTATGGAATATTAAGAATTATAGAATCAAATTTCGTTACTGATAAATCAATTATCTCTTTTAGCACCAATTACATAATTCTACAAAATTTTCATGAAGAAAATGCACTTAACCACTCTAAATACATAATAGTTTTCTAACGCTCGGGAATACGACCGTTGCCGAACAATGACGAAGATTTCTATGTGCATTATCAATTTTGGGGAACTGTACTGCTTAGATAGTTTAGTAAACTGTACTGCTGAAAATCAGCGCTGCAGGTACATTATGTACTTGCAGCAATTGCTGAGCTCGGGGCCTTTTTGGCGCTGCGCTGATGCACCATCTACACAGGCTGGCCAATATTTAAGTTATTTTTATTTTTAGGAATTTAGTTTAGTTTTATTTTTATGTAATTTTTTTTTTTTTTTATCTTTTTTGGTTTTATTAATTTTATATTCAAATTGATGATGTTTTGTTGTATATGTTTTTGTTTTGTTGTATTTTTCGGTGTATTTGTGCAGCACCAAATAAAATCTTTTTCTTTCTTTCTTTCTTTCTAGTAACAAATTGATTGTTTTTTATGACCAAAGAGCCTCTATATTTAAGAATATTTCGAATATTTTCAGATCGAAAATTACATAGAACGAATATCCCGTATGTACCCTAAAGTGGCCACGATGGTGAAGGGAGGACACAGTTTTGAGCACAGACCGATCCATTACCTGCGCATATCGACCACTGATTTCCGGGTAAGTATTGAAATTTAATTAATTTTTATTAGCTTTTCACGCTTAGCTAGGCCTTGAAAGGGGTCTCCGTGTAGCCTTTGTGTTAATCCAGGGTTTCAGCTTAGTATGTTATGCTCATTTTCATAAAAATGGTCCAGTCGTAAAGATACTGATTGTAAGGTCTACAATATTGGATATTAAATAGTTGTGTGAATTTATCAACTAGTACGTATGCATATGTATACGTTATTTCGCTATGACTACCACGCACTTAGGGTTACCAGAGATGCAGGTTCCCTCATGACGCTTTACCTTCACCTACAGATCACTAACATTCCAAACTATTTGAATACACAGTGGCATTGGCGTGGGAAAAAATCAACCAATCAGTTTCATTGCAGGATGAAAGCAAACCAATCGTGTACGTGCAGTCACTGCTGCACGCTCGCGAGTGGCTATCGCAAGCGGCCACTCTCTACGCCATTGAGAAACTCGTCGTCAACCCTGAGGAGCATAACCTGGTCAGCGACGTGGACTGGATCATCATGCCTGTTGCCAACCCTGATGGATTTGTTTACAGTACTTTTACTGTGAGTATCTTATCTGTTTTGTTGTGCCACTCTTAGGTTCAGGTATTAGTTAGCCAAGTATGCCAGCAATAGATGTGTAGCGTGCATGCTGAATGGCAACGATTCCATCACATTATATTTATACATACCTAATGTACAAACACCATAAACTAGTATGGGATATATTCTCTGGATGATCGGACACTTTCACGTTCTATAGCTAATCTATCCCATAATTACAGGCGAGATCCTGGAGAAAGAATCGGGCGAAAGGCTACAAAATCGGCAACGTCTGCGTCGGAGTGGACCTGAACCGGAACTACGACGTGAACTGGGGGACCGCCTCGAGCTCCTCGCCCTGCTCCGAGACCTTCCACGGCAGACACGCCTTCTCCGAACCAGAGACGATAGTCACCAAGAAGATCCTCCACAAATACAAGGGCAGAGTCGAGATGTTTCTAGACATACACAGCTTTGGTAGTCTGATACTGTTTGGATACGGCAACGGCGCGCTTCCACCGAATGCATTCATGACCAATCTAGTTGCCCAGCAAATGGCTACAGCCATAGACGCGGTCAAACTTAGAGAGAACCCCGCCTACACAGTGGGCAATTCTGCGATGCTGCTTTACCCTGCGTCAGGCTGCGCTGCCGACTACGCTTTAGCCAATGGCTCTCCGTTGACTTTCACTTTTGAGTTGCCAGGGTACAAGCACAATGGTAGCATGGCTGGGTTTCTTGTAGACCCTGCGTTTGTGGACCAGGCTGGGTACGAGACGTGGGAGGGCATCAAAATTGGCGCGAGATACGCTCTTCAGAGTTACAGGAAGAAGAAAGGTCTGGCTTTGGATGCGTTGGCGCCGAAGCCCAAACGTAGGACTTTTAAGTTTAAACATTGAAGGCTTTTAGGTATTTTATAAGTATGTGTTATTGTTGAAGTTTATACTGTCTGTAATTGGTAGGACTGAATAAATTAATTTATAGTTTATCTGTATGTTAGTACCTAGTGCGACTTATGATATAATAAAATACAAATTATTTAAAAGTATAAAACGTCATTTGATTTATGCAGTTAGTCTGCAGGAGTGCTTAGTCCTGACTAGGGCATGCAATACCGCAATACCGGTATTAGGGACAAAATTCACGCTTTTTTCAATACCGGTATTGAAAGTTAATACCGGTATTGAAGTAATACCGGAATCGGACATTTTTAGGCTACAATAAAGCGATTAAGATATAGTATTCCTATATACTGTGAAAGCGCACTTGTTTCCAACCGTTTGATGCAGTTTTCGGCCGTTTGATATCTACTGTTGTCCATGCGTAAACGGACACTGGATGTAAAAAAAAAATATTGTAAAATTTAAACTAATACTCAATTCTCGTAAAAATCTATTACAAAAAACTGAATTTCATTGCTTTTTCTCGTTTTATTTTGACCTATACGACCTTTCATCACAATATATGCCATTTATTACAAGGAAATCTAATGCCGGTATTAATACCGGGATCCCGGTATTGAGTTGCAATACCGGAACTAAATACCGGTATTGAAAATAGTTCCGGTATTGCATGCCCTAGTCCTGACCGAGATATTAAAATCCATTTTGGGACTGGTATCATAAAACATCAAAACAAAAAAAAAACACACACTCACGCCTTGTACTAATGTACTCCCTTGCGGGGTAGGCAGAGGTGCATTGCTGCACCCACTTTTCGCCAGAGTGTTTTGTTAGTCCCAATGTAATAGGGGGCGGGCCTATTGCCATTTTACGGGCACATCCAAGACCCGAGAACAAATATCTGTGTTTAAACAAATATCTGCCCAGCCGGGAATCGAACCCGGGACCTTCGGCTCAGTAGGCAGGGTCACTAACCACTACGCCATTCGGTCGTCTATCAAAACCAATTCTTGCAAATAAAGTGCGTACCAACAAAATATTTGAATCAAATTTTAAATGTAAACAAAATTATATCTCCACTTAGTTACCATTAATAAAATAATACAGTTTATCTTAGGACTAAAAACATTGCAATAGTACCTATCTATAATTATTATAAAATGTGTTTGTATAATCCATTATTTATTTCACCTAATCTGCAGATTGTTACATTTGTTACCGTGCGGCCATATTTATTATGACTTTTGTTTTAAAATTAAAATGTTGTATGTTTGTAAGTTTGTTTTCCTTATTCGAGTGGTCCTTATGAGAAATTTAACAAAGTAATAAGTGGACGAAATAGGAAGGTCGCCTTAATGGATAAGTAGATGAGGTGAAGGATAAATTGAGTGTTTTTGATATTGACAATACTATCAATTTATTATACATACTGAATAAACACATAAACATTTTTTCAAGTAAACAAACTTACATAGTATTTTTAATTGCGAAAAACAGGTCAGGTTTGAAGGGCGGATTAACAATTTGATAACTTTGAGTAATTATTAAATATTATTGACAGCATTTGTGATAAATTTTATTATCAATTACCAGCATATAACATAGTCATGGCATTACAAAACATATGAGAGCCACCATGCATCGCGCTCTGGTTTTTGTTCTACTGTTAGGCGTTGCCTATGCGAAATTTGAAAGTTATGAGGGGTAAGTTACATTTCTGTTTCTCACAGATATAAATATGAAACATATGACATAGAAATTTACCTACACCTAGATACTTACATGGCTCAGAGGGAAATTAACCCAAAGGATTGTTTTTAGCTATGTGTGAAAATAAGTTTTGGTTCTTCCTTTATAAGGTCCTGTTTTTTGGTGCAAGCATATTAGTTAAAATATAGTATATATGTATACTTAGTACTTACTTGAAAACTTTCTTGTCGCTATAAATTCATAGTTCCAGCCTTCTTACACACATAAATAAACAATAAATTGTGATTTACAGGACGTCAGTGTACGAATTCAGCGTTAAGAATGGAGCGGAAGCCAAGCTGATGCAGCAGTTGGAGAAAGAGCTAGACCTGGACATCTGGGCGCACCCCGGCCCATCCCGGCCAGGCACCGTGCTAGTCCCAAAACAAATGAAGGGAGAGTTCGAGTACAAACTGAAGTTTGCCGGCATCCAACACAAAGTACAAGTGGACAACATTAAAGAGTAAGAAATACCTAGTTTGCTTCAGTTTGTTTTCTGAGATTGAGAATATAAGGTGGATAATAACATAACATTTACCGTTCGATCATGTGCTGAACTCAGGCATACATAGGGTACCTACCATGCGATTCAAATGGCATTTTGGAATTGCGCAGCCTCTTTATAGAACGCAGAGGTATTCATCATACGTTCAATACTAGAGGTCCCCACAATAACCAATAATGACTTATCACAGGGGACATCTCATGGTAAACTGTCTCGCTCAACTACATATCCTAATACTATTTTAACCGCACTACTTAACTACAATTAATATGTGTGTATTCCAGATACATGGAATTAGAAGACAAATTGCTGACATCAGCTAGAAGCCAGAGGGCTAATATTACTGCAGCAGGTCTGTCTTTCGACAGGGTCTACACTTGGGAAGATGTAAGTGAAAAGTTCATAAAAAACCGTAAGACCGTCAGACTGCAACTACCTCTAAGGGCTACTTGCAGAAACATATTAAATCTAGATTTAGTGTTAAATCTCGATTTAGTGTAAATTTTTATATGGACTGACGTTTATGTGAGATTTAATATGTTTCTGCAAGTGGTCCTAAATGATTACCATAAAATTACTCATCATCTACATATTCTAGAGATATCTATGTAGGACTGTAGGGGCCTTACCACAAAAACTTAGACAGTATTTAACAGGTGTTTAGCGCTGTCAAACGCCTACAAAATCTGTCAATTTTCGTTTTAAACACTAGTTAAACAGTGTTTAAAGTTTTTTGTGGTAGCACAGTAGGTACGTATCTAAATATTTTTTTGTTTCACTATTTTTAGATTGATCAATACCTGGACGTTCTGGGAGAGGCGTATCCCGACACTGTCACTGTTGTGAACGGTGGAAGCAGCGTCGAACGCAGGCCGATGAAATATTTGAAGATATCCACTACCAACTTCCAGGTAGGAACTAACTACATATGACTTGTATTGCTACCCAGTAATAATACTACCTATCTAGTAATATTTTTTGCAACATTAACAGTTATATTGCAACTAATAAACTTCGAACATAGTGAAATTACAGATATACTGACTTATGTTAATCGAATAGAATTCATAAATTTTATACAGTAGATATTACTCAATAAAGCGATCTCTTCCAGGCAACCTTTGGCTCCCTCAAATGCTTACTCTTATCTAAGTTTTTTCTCAGCCCGTAGTAGATTTACACGCACTCAAATTTATACAAAGATAATACACACTTATAATTTTACATTTTTAACCGACTTCGAAAAAAGGAGGACGTTCTCAATTCGTCTGTATGTATTTTAATTTTTTTACAGGATAAAAGCAAACCAGTGATCTACATGCAGTCTCTCCTCCACGCTCGCGAGTGGATCACGCAGGCCGCCAGCTTGTACGCTATCCACAGACTTGTCATCGACGTCACTGAGAGGGACATGCGCAATGACTTCGACTGGATCATCGTGCCCGTCGCCAACCCTGACGGCTTTGTCCACACTCACGGGATTAGTGGTACTGTAAGTAATTTCATCAACTTCCTTCTTAATAGTAACTCAACCGTTAAAATTTGAACTCAGACGAATAGCGGTCATGATGTAGAGTAATCCATAGTTTGTGGAGCCCCACATAAACAATTAACATTTTGTGCATTCAAGAATCAGAATGCACCCGGCTATATCGTCCTTACTGCAACCGACCTCTGATCACCGTCGGCTTGAGGACTTCCAACTCTTCCAACTCGAGACTCTCAAACAGTGGCACAGATGGAGCTCTTTATAATCGACATTTGTCGAAGTAATATTTTAAATTCGTCAAAACTTATAGTATTTTATTATCATTATTAAATTCTTTATTGCACAAAGTAAATTGGTACAAAAGCGAACTTAATGATAGCAGTATTTTCTACCAGTTAACCTTTCGTGATGTTGAAAAAGTGTTTGGTAGTAGGCTTTGAAGAAAGAAGATGGTCTAAGTATTTCTGTATTTTCAGTTCCGTTACTGGAGGAAGAACCGCTCCACGGACTACGGCCTGCTCTGCATGGGGGTCGATCTGAACAGGAACTTCGACGTCATATTCGGGACCGGCTCCAGTGACAACGTCTGCAGTGACACCTTCCACGGCGCTGGCCCCTTCTCCGAACCTGAGACTCAGGTCATACGGGACATCATCGCAGAGCACAAGGACCGAATGGAACTGTTCCTTGACATACACAGTTTTGGCAGCTGGATCCTCTACGGCTACGGAAATGGAACACTCCCAGCCAACGCTTTGTACACCCATTTGATAGGAGTCCAGATGGCTCAGGCCATTGATGCTGTGAAGAAGAGTTACAACCCCGACTACGTTGTCGGAAATACTGCTTTGATGCTGTACGAAGCCTCTGGTAGTGCGGCTGACTACGCCATGTCCGTTGGAGTGCCGTTCTCCTACACTTACGAGTTGCCCGGGTTGAGATTCGATCCTGGCACCTTGTTTGGGTTCCTGGTCGACCCCGCGTTTATTGAACAGGCTGGGTTTGAAACGTGGGAGGGAATTAAGGTTGGCGCCAGGTACGCTCGCAACTCTTACAGGGCAAGGAAAGGTCTGCTGTAAATGGGTTTGATAAATTAAAATGTAAAAAATTATCATCATATTGTGTTTTTTTTTGTTTGATATTAAATATTTATGAAGGCAGAAATTCTAAATTTAGAGCTGTCAAAACCTTAATTTATTTGTTTAAAATTCGACTCTATGATTGTTTCCGTAAATGTCATTTTATGCTAGCAAAATTTACGAGTATAGCTTGACAGCGTTAAAGAATTTCCTTCAGAATCGACATTTTTTTTTATTGGTCGCTTACCCATACCTATGTAATAAAAGACTCTACGAAGATACCTAACATCGCAAAATCTCATGTATCATCCCGGTAAAGTATTATTTACTTATATATTATTATTAATATATTATTCTGAAATGCATAACAATACTTATTCTATTCTATTCTCTGTGGGGGTGTAAGTACCTGCACCTGGCTCTCTCGAGTGGAACCTTTGTGCATATCCCCAAGGTCTAAACTGCCTTCCTAAGCTTGGACCATTTCCCACCACGCTGGTCCACTGCGGGTTGGTGGGTTCACATATCTAGATGTGCTAGATCTAGGTATGCAGGTTTCCTCACGATGTTTTCCTTCACCGTAAGAGCGATGGTATACATTGTACTTAAGTTAAAATAACTCATTGGTACATGTCAGCGCTGGGATAATAAATAATAATAATAAATAATAAATTTACCACCTACTTAAGAAAGAACATGTATATAAACAAGAAGCCTATACATATAAGGTTAAACCGTTATTCCTTCATTGAAGAGTAACTAGTGGTGGCGCACACTCTACATACATAACAAAGTATCAGAATTATACTCCTGAGGGCTTTAAAATCCCATTTATTACTTCAATGTAAATCCCACTGAAATCCACACATAAAATACGTTAACAGATGTCGATTCTAAAGGCACAAATCCTAATTTTAGTGCTGTCAAATTATAAATTAAATAATACAGAATTACTGAGAAACTCATATTGGTGGCTTGCACAACAAAGTTAATCAAAATTAAATCTATGACCTCTTGGTCTGACATGATACTGTCAGAGCAAGAGAAAAACTATTTCTAATTTTGAATAACTTGGTTGTGCAAGCCACCCATAGAGTCAAATTTTAAATAAAGAATTAAAGGTTCTGACTGCACTAAAGTTATATTTTCTGCCTTCAGAATAGAATGAAAGTTTATTATCAATGTGCGCGATTATAAATTTGCAGGCTAATTCTTTATGTTAGTTATTATTAGTTATTTATAGTAGGTAATTATACAATAAATAAATATTATCATAATAATAAGCATTCATTTAATTGATCTTCAACGCATGTAGTGATCAGCTACTAAAATTAAGACACGGGCTTAAGATTACGCGAATTTTTAAGTTAAGCCAATGATAATGAAGGAAATGATAATTACCTAAACAGCTGTAAACATACCTTACTCTTGAAATATCATTCAAGCGTACTTCATCATGTATTGGCATAATTTTTTAGTTTGTTCCCTAGTGATTATTAGTGTTTGTGCCAAAAATGAGTTATATTCTGGGTATGTAAAGTACCTACATATTTTATACCTAATTTAAATCCCCATATTAATTCAAAACTACTGATACCTGATAGACGAAAATCACATAATTCTTGTCGTTAGAGAATATTATGTACTATATGTTCCCTGATCACATGTCACAAACATTGTGAAAATAGATAAAATGATCATTTGTATTTCAGATCAAAAATTTACAACGTGAAACTCACTTCACTAAAACAACAGGAGACGCTCAGCCATTTGAAGAAAGATGACGTAGATTTCTTGAGATACCCATCTTTTACACACAACATCACTGGTCGAGCTTTGGTTCCTGCAGCTCAAGTGGACTGGTTCGAAGAGCAGCTAAACAGCTTTGGGATACCCGTGGATATTCAAGTCCATGATGTCCAAGAGTATGTTTCTTACTATTTAAGGTCACAACGCACATAACAACTCGGAAAGGGTAGTGATCGTATCAACTCGAGCAGTTCAGCACCCCGATCCGGAAACATATAGAATCGAGTGCGAGTGTTTTATTCTATTCGAAAGTGCTGTCAAGTTGACAACACTTTCGAAGCACTTTTTACCTATCGAATAGAATGACCTATGGAATGATAGCTGTCAAACTTTCGGAAATCTATTCACCGCCATTTTGTTGTTGACGGGTTGACAGCACTTTCGAAGAGAACACTCGCACTCGATTCTATACGTTAGCTCTGTTTTTTTCCGGATCGGGGTGCAGTATTCTTTGTATGATTCACACTCTAATGGGAATCGTAACGTAATCGCCTCGCTTACAAGCTCGCTCGGTTGACGGCAAGGTGTTTACGTTACGTTTATGTGTGTTATGACTTTAAGGGCTTGCTTCACAATGTCTGGATAATGGCTACCTGTGGAATAAATGACATGCTGTAACTGTATGTTACATAATTACAGAGAGTGACAGCATTTCTTTTATACCACAGGTAGCCAATATCCAGACATTGTGAAACAGGTTTATATCACATTTGTAAACACGATTTTCTCATTGGCTCAATGCCCCTCCATGGAGAGGTCAGGTTTCCTAATTCCTCTTTGACGTACTGAGCACTGAGCAGCTTTGATTTAAGGGAGCAACTTTGAAATTCCGTTAGAAAAACAGGATATTTATAGTACCAACCTACTCTGAATTTATCAGTATTTCTGGTATATTTATCTAGGAACTAATAACTAACGTTACTAATAAAATCCTATCATGTGTATATCCGGTAACTTCAAAATCATTTATGAAATGCGTCTGTTTTAGATCAGCTAAATTTATTTACCGATTTATGTACTTACTTTTTAGGTACCTCATGAGAAAGGATCGTAGTCAGAAGGAATTCTCAAGGAGTTTTGCGTTTGATGGTTATTACCGTTATGAGCAGGTAAATTTTATTCATTCTGTAGATACATGCATAATATTATATTAGGTATTTTTGTAAGAAATTAAAATAATAAAAACATTTACAGATCCTCTCATACCTTAACACAGTGCAGGAGCAAAACAGTAACGTTGAAGTTATAGAGTATGGAAAAACAGCACAAAATCGACCATTAGTTTACGCAAAAATAACAAATGACGATACAAATACTAAACCAGTCATAATTATAGAAGCTGGAATCATTCCCAGGGAATGGATTACGATACCAGCTGCTATTAACGCCATAAATAAATTACTTGAAATAGAAAATGCCAAACTGTTGAATGCATTTGACTGGATTGTTATTCCTGTACTGAATCCTGATGGATACGAATACACCCATACTGATGTAAGTAGACCTAATTTAAAATAATATCCATTATTATGTATCATAATTATGCTATCATCAGACAAACCAATTCCACTTGTGTGGAATGGTCTTAGCTATTATTGTGGCTAACCAGTTAACAATCATAACATCATACTAGGTAATTATTTCTTTAGTAGTCAACCTAACATATGTAAAATGATCATTACAGCTCCGCTACTGGACCAAAACCCTCACTACATCAAGCCACCTCCAATCTGTTTGCCCTGGCGCAAACATAAACCGCAACTTCGACATCGACTGGCTAGTCTCTGGCTCCAGCTCGAGCCCTTGCAGTCCCATCTACTCTGGCATAGAACCCTTCTCGGAAATCGAAAGCCAAATGGTCAAAAACCTACTTGAAGAATACGGCGATAGATTCCGCATGTTCCTCTCCTTGCAAAATAATGGCCCATTCATCACGTATCCGTGGCAGTTTGACAAAGCTGCTACTGGTGCATTCAGACTTCATCATTTCCTCGGTCGTGATATGGCTAAAAGTATCGGTTCAGAGTACGTCACTGGAGTGGGATCAGTGACGACAGATGAAAGAATTTCGGGAACCAGCAGTGATTTTGCTCAGAGAAGCGGTGTGCTGTATTCTTTCAATATAAATTTGAAACAAGATGAGAACGACGATGTTCTTGTACCTGAAAGTGAGATACCTAGAGCTATTGAAGAGGCTTGGAGAGCTATTAGTGTTGCGGCTGACAGTATTATTTCTTAATTGTTATTGTTATAAAATAAGAAGTTATTACCATCTATAATATAATATATTATACCTTCTATAATACTGACCAACTTACATACCTTACCTACTTTAAAATTCATTCTCCTGTCATTGTAGATAATCATATTCTATTCATATTGGTTAATAATTTACCTAGGTTAATTATTTATGTTCTGTAGCTCGTAAAAATATAATAAGATAAATGTAAATTAAAATATTAAAATGATTGATGATAGTCTTTATGACCTGATAACGACCAAATTTTAATACCCCTTATTTTTTTTTGCTATTGCTGCCAAGATTACTAGACTAATACTTAACGCAATAAACGTTATAATACTGTTCCACACAAAATTACAACTCGCAAAGTATTGTATCTATAATTATAGAAGCTACTTGATTGAACGATAAATTTAATTAGACCGGACACCGCGGTGACAAACCCTAGTCTAGCTCTATTCTTTGTGACCGGCACGAAGGAGATTAAAATAAAGCTAAAGATACATTTTCACAAACATTACTACAGTCAACTTACTATATCACCTACATACATCACACTATGGACCAATCGGTTCATACCACAAATATACACAATAAAATTTACATCACCCTTCTTTTTTCATATTCCTTCAATAGGTAGGTACCTTAAACAAATAACTCTTACAAGAACAATCTCTCCGTTATAATAAAAGTTTTTCACATGCACACATCGTCACATTCGCATAAAAGAGAGTTTTCGAAACATTTTTCCGAACTGATAAATCTTGGTCCCAAGTTTCGCCACAAGTGCCTGAATCCGAGCTTAGAGTCGATCTTAAAACTTCCCCCACTGCAAAGACAAGTCTGACTAGAAACTTACGGGACCAACTTAAAATCACAGGTAAGACAAAAGGTTACACAAAACGCTGACGTAGGTGATAAAGTTTTTTAGTTTTCTTTCTGTTGGATCAACTTTGCACGGTCGATTGACATTAAATTTATGGATTTGATTTTAAGATATTATGTTTCGAAGCTGCAAATCGGATATATTAAAGGTGATTTTTACTGATTTTACTCAGTTTATTTGGCAGTGGCATGGTAAACCGATGTAAGCCTTATTATTATTGATATAGTAAGTCGTTGGCCTTAAAAATCCTAGAGCAAAAAGTCCGTCTTAATACAAATACCAACACCAACTGGGAATTGAATCCGGGACCTGGACCCTCGGTACAGTAGTCAGATACACTAACAACTGGGCCACCCGGTGGTAATTTGTCAAAATATTTGAAGTATGTTACAAGTTACTATAGTTATACATCTACTTACTTAAAAGTTTCTACTCTTACTACCGTTGATATTATGTACACCACTCTTCCTTCTCTTACCAAACATTGAATTCTATCATTCTAATACTTTTGTAAATTTTGCTCTATTTTGAATGCGAGTAAAACCATAGAGCTCCATTTCTTAGCATTACTAATGCACGTATGTCTGAGGTCTATCAACAGCCGATCTTACAAGATAAGATGCCTTTAAACCCCGGTTAATGGCTTCCCTGCAATATACCTAGTCTTCCCCCAACACGACATAACTAAACAGTGTCTAAGCTCACAGCTCTGTTAAGGCTGCATAATATAGACTAGCATATTGTTGAACCAAACACAGTTGTTTTCTTGAACAGTGTTTGTCCCCAAGATGACTGTTTGTGTTTACCTCCAGAACCTATTCGTAGGTATTTGTGAACTACGGAAGTGTTATTTTTATATTATATTATATGGATATTTTAGATTTATTAATATTTGCTGATATTATCTTTGCAAAATCAGTAGCAGAGTCTTTTGGTACGTAATTTAAGATATTCCCATAGTGATGTCGATTCTGAAGACACAAATACTGATAATTTTGCTGCTGTAGTGTATCCGTAGATCTCATTATTACACATGACTAAAATTATTTTTATGTCACTGATTTACATAAATTGCCACTTGGTAATTCGTAGTTTATTTAACAAAATATCTTATTAGATACTTACGGATGGTTTTCCGTAGATGATGTTTTGTATTATAAAACAAAACACTTCTGATCAGCCCATTTGTAGTTTGCAAAGCCTTACACACCCCTTACACCTCTGACACACGGCCGAATATTGTTCGCACGCAAATTGTCGTCGCCGAGTGTGTGGTTGGAATGCTAACGAAGTCTATGCACTGATTTCAATATCGCGCCATTATTCGATTGTGAAGCGAGCGCCATCCGATTCATGAATTCCGATTCGGATTCAATGCGGTTTGGAATAGGGTACTTTAATATATCGCCCGGTGAATTCTAAGGGTATTTCTGGCGTGCATGTGACGAAGATCGGTTCTGGGGGGTCATTCTCTAAGTTTACGAACGAACGAACGAGAATTGTCACGCAATCGGCACTCTTAATATAAAGAAATGGAGTCGTGGCTAACGCAGCGCTCCGTAGCTTAGTAGCACTAACCAATACTTTATCTCGTTGTATTAAACGTGCTAATTGCACGACAGCTCTCGTTCGTTCGTTTTTCGTCAGTATAGAGTAACCCTCCTGGTGTTGACTCGGGTTCTTTTTATTCTGATATAGCATAGGTATTTGTGGTCAATATTTTGTTCGGTGCTTTTTTAAGTAGCCTTCGTTTTCGTGATACATTTTGTAAAGATATGTACCTACATAAAGTTAGGCAGTTTCGGCAGTCACAGTGCCGTATATTTATGGCGAATAGCGATAAAGTGACGTTTATCAACGTCAATAATGAACCCATGTAGCGGCAGCTGAAAGCATAATATTATAGGTAATGCCTATTTGTATTATGCTTTCAGGGGAATTAGCTAATAATTGTATCTATTAAACCCTAAAAGTTTACTGGCTACTTTGTAATCCTTCAAAATCCTTGTTACGGATCATCAATTAAGTAACGACATTTTTCTCGTATTTAGATAAATTGTGTATATACCTACATAAAAAGTCAAAAATAGATTCTTTTTCAAGAAGCTTACAAATATCCGGTCTATAAATATCCGTTTTAAAAATATTCGTCCTTTGCTAATTCTCCATAACGTGTATTTGTGATCGTTCGTGGAATTATGTGTTTTTTATCTTTTTTCAGGGCTTATGTTGGTGCGGAGGTTGCGGGCTTAAACTTAGACTACCGGTAAACAGAGAGTGGTACATCCGTGCCTGGCGGGTCACTATCTAACTGCCAGTTTCAATAACTCTATCTATAGCTGACAGTTACTTTCATTCTATTTTCACAGAATGCTACATTCTATGAAGATTCTAGGTGTCAAAGTCGTATAATATTAACTGTCAGCTATCGATAGAAAGAGTATTAAAACTGTCAGTAAATCGACGAAGTAACTCACGATAATTGTCAATTAGCGCTGCAGTTTTGTTTTTCCGAAGCTTCGCAGCGCTGCGAGTACCATGGCTCTACCTCTTTTATTAAGCAGTGTGTATGGGGTGTAGTGGGTTATTAAGCATCGATCCTTTCCAGCCGGCTTCTATATAAGTGGGAAAGATGTGATAAATTTTGTTTTGGCCCATAAACTCTCTCCAGTGGCTCCAAGTAGCTGTGATGCGCACAGCGGCCACACCCCGGTACACCGCGTCGGCTCGCGGGCTAAACTGGACGAGGGGCTTGCCATCCCGGTGGTCAAGTTATGCGGTTCCCTCCCGCACAGCGCATGAAGTCTGTTTCGGTGAGGAAGGCAGCCCAATGCAGATATGCTGAAGGGTTTGGCGGACTCGGCGACTCAGCAAGGCAAGGTGGAAGGCCTAAAGGGCGACGGTAGAGGGCGCATAGTTGCCGTCGGCCAGACACATCATCCGACTTCACTTCCAGTCGTAACGGTTTTCCGTTCCATTGGATAGTGGTGGGGAAGGACGAGTGTGTGCGCCTGCGTTTGCGCGAACGTTTGCGCACCTTAATATATCCTGCGCATTTGACCGCTTCCGTACAATGGACTCCGATTGACGCAAAGACCTATGGCGATGGGATGAAGTAGAGAGGTCTGGCGTGATGCTAGCTGGGCTTTGTCTGAGTCCTGCACATAGGCGGTCCTGGGGGTGTGAGTACACACCGTGGTCGCTTTCACATTGCAAATTTGGGGTGACAGTGTGGATTCGGCAGCACCCGGGACGACAAAGCAGCCCTATTTAGGGAGGCACTGCTTTCCTCGCTCAGCCGAGGAGGGGGCTAGAAAAGGTGCCCTAAGAAAATGCTCGCCTCACTTGGAAGGTGGTAGTAACCGCGGCTGTCATTGCATCTTTTAATAACGTGGTCGAAATAACAAGAAAAATCAATGCATGAAACCACCTATCATGATTTTCGGCGCATGGAACGTGAGGACGCTTCTAGATCGAGACGGCAACGCCTGCCCTGAACGCAAAACCGCCGTAGTAGCTCGTGAACTTCATCGTTATAACGTAGATGTAGCTGCTCTCAGCGAGACACATCTTGCCGATGAAGGTGAGCTGGTGGAAGGTGGTGGCGGTTACACTTTCTTTTGGAAAGGTACCGCTGCCTCCGAACCACGACGTTCAGGTGTAGGATTTGCTGTCAAGAACTGTATAGCAAAGCGACTAGAGGAGTACCCAGTACATATCTCGGATCGCGTTACCACTTTACGCCTCAAACTGGACAGAAACAACTACCTTAATGTCATCAGTGTCTATGCTCCAACGCTGGATAAGTCTGATGACGTCAAGGACAAATTCTATGAAGAGCTATCTCAATGCTTAGACAGCATAAACGCCAGAGAGCAGGTTCTATTGCTAGGTGACTTCAATGCCAGAGTTGGTCGGGACTATGAGGCTTGGCCTGGAGTTCTGGGTAGACACGGAGTTGGCAACATGAACAGCAATGGTCAGTTGCTGCTCAGTCTTTGTGCTCAACACGAACTGGCAATATCGAACACTATGTTCAGACTTGCTGCTAAGTACAAGACAACGTGGATGCACCCGAGATCCAAACACTGGCATTTGATTGATTATGCTATGGTAAGGCAAAGAGACATCAGCCAGGTTGAAGTTACCCGCGTGATGCGTGGGGCACACTGCTGGTCTGATCACAGATTAATTGTCACCAAGCTGCGACTCCGACTTCATCGTCCGCGTAGATCTACTGTCAAAAAGCCTGCGTCATTGAACGTGGTAAGGCTAAAAGATCACGAAGTACGAGAGCGTTTTGCTGATACCTTATCGGAAAGGCTGTCGCCAGATATCAAGGCGGGTGACGTTGGTGCGGCCTGGGGAACATTGTCTACCCATCTTATAGAAGCCGCCTCAGCTGCTTTAGGTATGACAAGCCGTCGTAATGAAGATTGGTTTGACGAGAATGACGGGGTTCTCAGGGCAGCATTTGACAAACACCGAGAACTTTTGCGACAGCATAGTAGGAGAGGTAGAACGGCTACGGAGATCAAAAACAGTGACCTTGAGCTACGAAAGCTGTCTCGACAGTTAAAAGACAAGTGGTGGCGTGACAAAGCTTGTCATATGCAATGGCTCGCTGACACAAATCAGCTCGGGGAGTTTTATTGCGAGGTACGTAAATTGATTGGTACATCTTGTCGTGCAAAAGTTCCTTTAAGGTCATTAGTCGGCGCGCATCTACTAACAGGCAAAGAAGATGTACTAAAACGTTGGGCTGAGCACTTTGACACCTTGCTTAACGTAGATCGATCAGCTGATCTACGAAATATCGGTTTACTACCTCAACTTCCGTTAGCTACCGAGCTGGACGAGCCCCTATCACGCGATGAGATTGTCACAGCCATCAGACAGCAGCAAAACAAGCGGGCCGTTGGTGCTGACCTTATACCAGGAGAGCTGCTGAAGTACGGCGGTGAGGAGCTACACGACTTGATCTCGGAACTGTTTGTTCGAATGTGGGAGGAGGAGCGGGTCCCGGATGACTTCAAAGTGTCTCGCATAATTGCTCTCTACAAGAACAAGGGTGATCGTTCCGATTGTAACTCCTACCGTGGTATTTCACTTCTGTCAGCCCCCGGAAAGGCCTTTGCCAGAGTTCTCCTAAACCGCTTGAAACAACTATCTGAAAAGATCTTGCCCGAAACCCAGTTTGGCTTCCGACCTGACCGAGGTACCTGCGAAGCTATCTTTTCCGTCCGGCAACTGCAGGAAAAAAGTAGAGAGCAAGGGCGTCAGCTGTATCTCTGCTTTGTCGACTTGGAGAAAGCGTTTGATAGTGTACCTCGAGAAGCCCTGTGGATAGTGCTTGAGAAACTGGGATGTACGGAGAAGTTTGTAAGACTTCTAAGACTCTTGCATGACGATATGCAGTGCTGTGTCGCAGTAGATGGTGAGCAATCAGATTTCTTCCCCGTTACCTGTGGGGTGAAACAAGGGTGTGTCCTTGCACCAACATTGTTCGCCTTATACTTTGCAGTAGTAGTCAAAGAAGTCTTACAAACGGTCTCCGAGGGAGTCCGGATCCGCTTTCGCACAGGCAACCTTTTCAACTTAGGCAGACTTAAAGCACGTACTAAAGTGTCGCACGCATTGATCACAGAGATCATGTATGCAGACGACTTGTGCTTTTTAGCAGAATCCCCAGATGGGTTACAACAGCTAATGTCCTCATTCCACCAAGCTTGCTGCAAGTTCGGCCTAAAGATTAGTGTCAAAAAGACTGAGGTCATGACCTTAGACACAAACGGTCACGAGACACTATCGATAAAGCTTGGGGAAGATGAGCTGAAGCAGGTGCACAAGTTTCGTTATCTGGGGAGCACTTTAACATCCAAGTGTGACCTTGACGCCGAAATTAATAACAGAATAAGTGCTGCAGCCGCGGCATTTGGCAAACTGCGTTCCAAGGTCTTCTGCTCACATGATCTTAAGCTGGCTACCAAAATATCCATGTATATGGCGATTGTGCTGCCAAACCTCCTATACTCCTCCGGGACGTGGTGTTTGTATCGCAACCACATACGCACTTTAGATCGTTTCCACCTCAAATGCCTACGATCCATCATAAAGATCCGATGGTCTGACCGAGTGCGTAACACCGAAGTTCTGCGACGGGCCAATGTTGGTGGCATTGAGGCCTATTTAATGCGTCGACAACTTCGGTGGTGCGGTCACGTATCGCGTATGGCGGAGGAGAGAGTGGCGAAGCGCATCTTTTATTCTGAACTAGAGGAGGGTAAGCGGAAACCTGGCGGACAACTCCTCCGATATAAAGATGTTCAGAAGCGGCACATGAAAAGATGCAACATTGAGCCCTCTCGTTGGGAAGATTTGGCGGCACAACGGCCTGAATGGCGCAGGGTGGTGGCAAGGCGAGTACGCGAATTCGAGCTGCAGCGTTAAGCTGAATTAGACGCGAAACGCGACCAGCTAAAAGCTCGTCCACCTGCCGCCATCAACTATAATTATGTCGGCGGCGTACTCACATGCCCACACTGTGCAAGGGGGTTCGCCGCAAAGATCGGCTATATAAGCCATCTTAGGGCGCACGCGCGCCAACAGAACTAGGGGTCGAAGTGGTCGCCATGGCCGAAATCGGTCGGACCAATCATCATCATCATTAAGCAGTGTCCAGACATGTATCCTTCACCCGATCCTATCACCGTATCCGATCACCATACCGTATCTGCGTATTGTATCAAGCGCCGTATGAAGTTGTGGACGCCTCCGATTGGCTCCGTCTCCGTATCTTCATAATACGTCATAATTCCTTTGATGATCGGACAAAAACCGACACGACATGGGACGCGTATCATAACGGCGTATCATTAACCGTCCACATATGCGATCATGATACGCGACGACGATACGGATACGGATCGGGCAAATGATACATGTCTGGACACGGCTTTAAGCGTGCGTATTGCGTGACAGTAAAATTCTCGTTCGTTCGTCGATTTAGGGAGTGACCCCCCTGGTCTGCGTCGTCCTATGACTTAACAGTTTAAAGAGAAATGCTACTGGTCCGACACACATACATAAAACAACAAATTACTACAACACTAACTAATATGTCAAAGATAGCGAGCTGCGTAAATTAAATATTGAAGTAAATTCTTGAAGGAAAATTACGTACGGTATTAAGGTCATTACGCGATTGCCACATGTATGTACCTCTATATATGTAATTCATTTCTCCTTTTACCTTGTCTAAGCTCCAATACAATTATTTATTGGTCTGGAGACAAGCTCATCCGTTCTGTCAGGCTATTGGACGATAATATCGGTAAGATTTATGTGACTAAGTACCTATACGGATATTCGTTTGCAATTTGTTTTGAACGGAATAAGTATGTATGTTTAGTATTTTGTCAACCGGCAGTTCCTGTAATGTATACGTAGTCTTTTTATAGTTGTTACTTTAAATATATATTAAAACCCTGAAGAAAAAAGAGGTGTGTATAGCGGGTGTCTGTACTGGCTGACTGAACCGATTTTCGTTTTTTTTTTGGGTAATGTCCTAGTTCCTAGATAGATTTTATCAAAATCTCCACCTTTTCCACCTGTCATTGCCGTTCCATATGTCACTGGAACCTTTTCATTGCTGGCGAGTGTACAAATACTCTATAGTTTGGTCTTACTCTTTTAAGAAAATACATAGGTATAATAATATATTGAAAAACACGAGTACATAATATTATGTACCTATGTATTAAACAAAGCAATAAGTAGCCTGAAACAGAATCATTCTATCTGAGATATTTCATTACGAAATCGCTTTAAGCAGCAGAAAATCTCGTTACATTCTCGTCAAATAATTCCGAGACGCGATGCTCAGGGGGTGCTTTGTTTCATCTCAGCAATTCTCGCTTTGCTACATCCACACTTTTTGTTGCCATTGAATTTAAATATCAAGTAGTATAGTAGATTAATTAACAACTCAGCTTAGACATAAATGTTGTATGAAATTGATAACAATTATGTCGATTCTGAATCTTTTCTGCCATAAACCTCACGGTTTGACAAATCTACGTGTCTGTAAATTGTATTGTGCTTTTGTAAATAAATGTGTTTAACTAAAAAATATGTTTAACTAACTTTAACTGAAGGCAAATTGTAATTTTAGTGCTATCAAAACCTTAATTCTTTGTTCAGAATTCGACTCTACGACAGAATACGTAAATTTCATTGTTGACTGTTTTATTTTTTATTTTGACATTATAGGTACTTATTATACTATATTGACGATTAAATATTAACCTTTCTAATAAGACTCTTTTGCCTCCGTCATGGGAAATAAATGCCTCAAGTCTAGATTTCTTAATAAGATCTTCAGGGATTGAAGTTGAATTTGATATTTAGTAGGTAATTTAGCACCAAGAACTTTAAACACTGAGCCTTGGAAAAGACTGGGAAAATAAATATTATGTTCTTATTACTTATTCATATCACTTTTCTATTGTATAAAGTTTAAATCCAATTAAATTTCAACGAAGAATATTTTTTTGTGCGAATTATTATATTTATTCGATTTATTATAACACTGTGTACATAATAGAAGTATAGCACATCAATCTAGATATGTCAACCTACCAACCCGCATTGGACCAGGTGGGAAATGGTCCAAACTTAGGAAGGCAGTTTAGACTTAGGGGATATGCACAAAGGTCGAAAGAGCCAGGTGCAGGTACTTACACCCCCACAGAGAAAAGAATAGAATAGAATAGAAGTATAAAAATCTATACTAAAACATCGTTCAGAACCAGAATCCGGAGTCGAAGCAAAAATATCGCAGCCAACATTTGTATCTTTAATTGCAGCCATTAAATGTAGTTCTGAAAGTGTAGTTACAGCAGATGTTCCCCACGACAAAGCAAGAAGCCAGCCTGAGAACGTAACTTTACACGTTACTGAAATATTATATATACTATATGTATATCGCTTTTAGCGATAAGGCCGCCATTTTTGTACATATGTGTTAGTAATTAAGTTATGTAAGTTTATTTTATGCGTGTGTGTACAAATAAAGAATATTCTATGTTCTCATACATATCTATCTAACTTGGTATTTTAATATATTTTTTGTGATTGTCTGTTATTAAATTTATAGCACCTAATACACCCACAAGCGATAAAAATGATCCAATGAGAAAATCAACAAATTACTCTGAAACGGAACATGCTTGCTTATGACGCCGTCTGCAATCTTGAAGTACATTTAACAGCGCATCATAATAGTATACTTTTACAAACTTTGTGTTCAAATATGTTGAAAAAATTGGTACGTGGAACATTTTCATTGCTTTTGGGTGTAATTAAACCATGGGCATTGGGCATGGTAACGACTCGTAGCCCAGCTAATAGTGTGCTAATCTTAAAATAATATCAAATTCTCTGGAACGTGCCAGATGTTCTCAATGTCACCGTCGCTTGCCGAATAGATTCGAAACGTATCAATTTACGTCCTACGCTCACCCAGAGACTAACCTCATAGCGGAGGTAGTTTCATGCACTTGTGCCTCAGCGGGCACGAGTGTGCCTGTAACTGTGCGATGTCGCCGACTCTTACATCACTGCGGCGCTATGTTAGCCTGGTCCAGTCTACTTTCACACCAAAACATGAGTTCCACAATTTTATATAGTATACACAGTGTGTCCCTGGGTCACCATAAGCAATAAGACCACCTTTTGTATTTAATAGAGTACTCTATTTATCTATCTATATTATGTAATATACACAATACACATGGAGTTGCAAAAGCAGTTAGCCAAAAGGGAGTGACTCGGGGGATCATTCTGAAAAACTTTTTTGCTACGACGTTTAGAAATTCGCAAAAAAAAATCCATTGTAAAAACAAAAAGTCACGTTACCGACTATTTTTTATAGAGAATGATGGAATCTATAATTTGTCTAATTTCTTTTCAGCTGATTCAGTTTTTTTTATTCTAAATCTCATTTGATTCGAACTACATGCTGTTCAAACATTGTTTATTTGAATCCTTCCATGTGACTGAGCAATATTTACCCATTACAGATAGACACGGGTTGAACTGAAGATTAAAACTGTTAGCAGAGCATACAAAATAATAGGAACTTGAGCTTTATAAATGTAAATGGCTTTTGTTAAACTTTTGATGTATGATAATGCGTTGGATAAATTATTACCCATGAGCGCTCGAGTTAGTCATTCGTACGAGACTTCTTGGGCGTTTTGTTGAAATTTTAATGTGTGTGCAGCTGTTATTGTCAATGGTATGGTAATGGAAGAATGAGTTTTAATATAAAGAAAATCAGTAAATAATAAATACAGGATGTTCTAAAAGAGGTAAGTAGGTAAAGTGAGCCAACAGAGGGGTGACTGAGGATAAGAACGTATGGAAATTTGTAAAATAAATGAAAACGTGTACAGTAAGTACATAATATATATTCTGATGTTATTACTACATAATAGGTATAAAGCAATTTATTTATTTATACTTTATTGCACAATTTAATACAGTAATAATGTACAATCAGGTGGACTTAATGCTAAAATCATTTTCTGCCAGTCAACCTGCAGGAGGTACAATGAGTAAAAAGTATGGGTGTAAAGCAATGCTTTTCACATCGGTGTGTATCTACCTATGTGTGAAATGAACCTAGGTATGATTATTTTTTTTAAACTAAACAACTTATTTAGATGTAATACCTTTTAAGGCGAAGCGGCGCTCGCGGGAAATGCTAGTAATGTAATAATTATTATTGTAACAAAGAAACAAATACCTCAAGAGCTTATCAAACACAACAAAGGTTTCACATGACATTGAACCGCTATACAAAAGAAAACCCGAAACAAAGAGTATCATAAAGCGTTTGTAAACGTTTTTGATGATAAGGTTATAGAGGTATTTAGTACCTGTAGTATATTTTAATTTAAGGTTTCAGAATCACAAAGTCACCTGAGCATAAACGATTTGACTCGTCTATCTCTGAACTGCGAAATCTAGCTCTCTCTAATTCTATAATAAATAACACAAAACAAAATTTTAAGTTAAGTATACAAGATAATTGCTAAGTCGATGTATTCCTTTAAATGGGTGATAGAGGAAAGTATTTGCACTCGGTTGAACCCTATAAGTAATGCCTTATCGAAACTCAACCATTTCTGAAATATTTAAGATAGCCCGTTATTTTTAAGGGCCCGTACAGGGTGACGTGCCCCGCCAAATTTGGGTTTTCAATGCTCTTCACACAGCACACGCAGTGACACGCACACATGTAAGTTTGCACAGTGGGTCATAAACTTTTACTCGCCAACTTTATTGACAATTATTTTCAAGTAGTGATTTGAGGGTAAGTATAATTTTTAATTACACTGGTAAGCACAAGGAAAGAGTAGAAATTAATAGGGGTGCCACTTTTCTCCATACTCGGAACCCGATTAGCTTTCTAAGCAAATGTAGTATTTACTTACTTGTAGAAAGGTAACTACAGGTATTAAAGTGTAGATACTAAGGGTATGCTAAGCCGAAAGGGGATGACTCAACTCAAGGGGTCATTCTGAACAACTTTTGTTCTACGAGTTTTGCAAATTCGCGAAAAAAAATATTCGTTTTCCATGGTAAAAAGTCACGTGTCATCAAAGTTTCTATGAAAAAGGTTTTTTTTTTGTTCATTTTTAAAACTCGTAGAACAAAAGTTCAGAATGACCCCCTGTCTCACTTGTTTTTACCCGACTGCCGAAGGAGGAGGGTAATATTTTTCGATTGTATGTTTGTATGTTTTATAAGTATATTTTTTGGTAGCAGAATAATATTTTTTCTTATTTTTAGGGTTTCGTACCTCAAAAGGAAAAAAGCAACCGTTATAAGATGTCTTTGTTGTCCGTCTGTCTGACTGACTGTCTGTCACCGCCCTTTTTCTCAGAAACGGGTAAAGATATCAAGCTGATATTTCGCATAGATATGGGGAGTACCCCAAAAAAATATTGGGGTACTCCCTCTCCCATACAAGTAAATTGGGGCTGATATTTTTTCCGGTTATTTTGATGGTGTAGGTAGGGTATCGTTGAATTGGTCTTTTAATATAATAGGTTTAAAAAAAGGTTAAAATATAATTATTTTGCTTTTACCCTTAAATTTGGGAACCACACCATAGAAAAATCCTAATTAAAAATGATTTCAATAGATGGCGTGTTTTTATGTTGGGTAACTCAGAATAAGAAGTGATGATATCTCAGAATAATAATGGTTAATGGTGCTATTCCGCTGAGCACAGAAACCGGTAGGACACAAGTGAAAAGTGGCGGTTCCCCTCATCTCGCATAATCTTTATTGACCAAAACTCATTTCGCATAACTCGTATGGTCTAAACTTTTTTGGCCGAACCATCACTTTGCCAAGAATTATGTGGCATAAGGCTCGTTTCGTCTAAAACTCTTTAGGCACAATCTTTAAACACCTAAGTTTCGTTTGCTCAAATGTATGTTCGTCTATACCTATGTATAATCTTGTTTCTCCTAATGTTATCTTAATAAATAATATATTAAGTATGTAGTAAATGTACAAATTGTGGTATTTTTTCTCATACATCCCGAAAATCACGATATTGAATGATTAAAAAATCGAAAGTTAACGAGCAATACAACATACATTTATAATACACATACAATAATTATTACAAACCCCATGAGATCGAAACCTAAAGATAGGTGCGACGACGAGCAAAGCGAGGAGGAGCGTGTTAGGTGCATATGTTCATCAAAACCAAAGCGGAGCGCAGCGAAGCGGAGCGGAGCGTTTTCCAAACAGCGGAAACAATACAAGGCACCAGTTTGCGCTATAGAGAGACGCTCCGTCAAAGTTAAAGCCAAACAAATATTATTACTTTGTATAAACCTATTATTAGGCTATTCAAGATTTGGCCATACCATTATTAGGCTAAACAAGATAATGCGAAAAAACTTTTTACTAATCGAGATTTATGCCATACGATTTTCGGCGAAACGAGACTTTGACCAAACGTTACTATGCAATACGAGATTAGGCAAATAAATCTTGGGCCAAAAAAGGTATAACCGAAAAGTGGTCATGAAAATGCACTAGGGTAGACCCTGCTCCTAGAACAGGGCATGAGTTTGTGATTTGTGTGCGAGGATGGAAACTTTGAATATTTTCTTGATTTTTTTATTATTGATGCAATAACATATAGTATTTTTTCTGAGTTACCAACCGAAGTCACCCCGTGACAGGGTGACTAGATAGGTACTTCTACAAATTACGCCATCTATCGTTGGTTTTTTTACGAGTAGTAACTACTGTCTATAGAAGAAATTGCGTCATTATCAATTTTACGTTACGAATGAATTTAGTAAACCCAGTAAACCTAACTAATCCAGAGGAAGCCTAAAATATCTTTTTGTCTCTCTGAAAAACATACTTAATAGCCCAAACTCGATGCTTTTAGCTAACATCTTTGAAATAAAATTCAGTCACCACCTTGTTACTGCCCTCATCAGATCCTCACGAGACCATTCCTCAACCAGTACCATGAGACTGTGTTTTTGATGAATCCTAACCTAATGTTCCTACGTATTGTCATCACTTAGATCCATTCGCTATATTCCTGCTCCTCATCGGACCTTTACGAGACTGTAATGTCACGCGAGAATATTGCCCACTATCTAATTTAATTTAATGTATTGAATATAGTGTAAGAATTATGCTTCCTCAATTTCAAATCAAATTATGTTGGTGTCATAAAAGTTGAAAAAGTGCAATGACAACCAATGTGCAGAGATTTTGTATCTGTACACGAAAAGATCGCGAGCTGTCAGTGCTGCCTAAACCGACGTGACCCTTCTTTGGAGGCCAGCGGCCGACTGAGTCAAACGTCGCTTGTGTTTATGATTTTATAACACAGAAAGCCGCCATAGATATTTGTATGAAGATTTGAGGGAAAAAAATTGCCCAAGTTTGTTATTAATTTACACAAAATAGGTGTGTGTTTATTTAAAAACAAGGTATTTATCGCCTAGTCCAAGTATTTATCTTTATAATTTGATAAGAATCATATGAAAATTCTTGATAATTACGACACAGTTGTTACAATACGGGAGTGTGATTTACTGGTTTTCTGAAATTAATTTACAGTTATCCATAAGCATTTACTTAAATTCGAATGATTCAGCACCTAGCTAGACTCTTCGGCTACCTGTGTGATTTTTTTCAAGGCTGTAGAGCATCATTTACTATATAATTCTATGACAATGCCAACCCTCGATTCCCTATTGCCGACCCTTAAACCAGCACTGTAGTGTAGATTTCACGATATTCAGCCATTTTGATTCCGATACGCAGTAGTTAGAGGTCTTCTCACACACACACACACACTCACGCCTTGTACTAATGTATTCCCTTGCGGGGTAGGCAGAGGTGCATTGCTGCACCCACTTTTCGCCAGAGTGTTATGTTAGTCCCAATGTAATAGGGGGCGGGCCTATTGCCATTTTACGGGCACATCCAAGACCCGAGAACAAATATCTGTGTTTAAACAAATATCTGCCCCAGCCGGGAATCGAACCCGGGACCTTCGTCTCAGTAGTCAGGGTCGCTAACCAATACGCCATTCGGTCGTCGAGGTCTTCTCGTATTGCAGAATACACTGAAAGCGTCGTGTGCGTTTGTCATTTGACAGACATTTCAATACGTGCCATCCTAGCCATCAAGTTGTGCCGGTACGAGGGGTGGCTCTGTTAGGGTGATGCCACACGAGCGTAGTTTTATGAGTTGTGAGTCGCGCATTTTTGGTCGCGTAATATCTGCCGCGTTCAGTTTTATAGAAAAGTCCTATTTGATTCACACGGCGACGCAAAATGAGTTCTCTGCCGACTCACATGCACAATTCCGACAGAATTCGACAACTCGAGGCAACTCACAAAATTACGCTCGTGTGGCCTCACCCATAAACGTTGGAAAGCTAATGAATAAAATGCGCCCGTTTGGCAGCCCAACAAAATTTCTGCTGGCCAGAATTTCTGCGACCGAAATTGCACGACTCACAACTCACAAAATTACGCTCGTGTGGCCTCACCCTTAGGAATTCATCGATAAGTCAACGATGAATGTGAATCAATGTCAATTTCCAATGATGACCTGATAACCTAGTATAGAGGCACCTGTGACCTGTTGTATGCCTCGCAAACTTCTATTTGGTTTTAGAGTTGTAATTTTTTGCATTATTCGAGTAGGTATATAGGTACTCTGTGATACATTTTTTTTATATAGTATTAATTTGGGTACAGCAATGCACTTATGCTTACTGTAAACTTGTAAAGGATGCAAGGATGTATAATATATGATTGGTTTTAACCCCGGACGGGAAAAGAGGGGTGTTGTAATTTTAACGTGTCAGTGTAGGTATCTGTCTGCGGTAGCGCAGTTTTGTTTTTAGGGCCCTAGCTAATATCTTAGCCATATTTTACCAAAATTGACTTAGCTGTCGGGGGCTTTTAACACGTTCAACGCCATCAAAACTTGTAGTACTCGATGCATTATAATTTTCTTGTATAATATTACATACCATTTCAACTCTGGCGTAATTTGGGTGCAGCACTCATGCTTACCGTTTAAGTCAAGGATCAACGTACGAGTATTTTTAAAAGAGGGGTGTTATAAGTTAGGTTTGTTTTTTAGGGTCATAGATACTCATACTAATAACCCGAGTGTTCTTAGACACATTCTTAGACTTAGGTGTTCAAAAGTCATGCAACTTTTAGTGTTAAATGTTGGGGGCTTTAGATTACCAATAAAATGATTCATGAGATTTAATTTGATCCAAAGATACCTACTATAAATTTCATACAAAACACCTACTCGTGTCTGAAAATTAATCCCTAAATCCTAAATTAAAATGTTATTAATTATTTATGATCATTATTTACAATGCTAATTGCAGGGGACTACATTTTAGCCCAACTAAGTAGGTAATAATGTAGAAAATACATAATTTGCCGGTAACCAAACCCAAGACCAAATGTGTTATAATTTTGAACCGTGTACATATCTGTCTGTGCTAGGACGTGTTGTAAAATATATATAAGTATTTTTAGGGCATGTTTCACAATGTCTGATTAATGGCTACCTGTGGTGTGGGATACTAGACATGCTGTTACTGTCTAATAAATAATTACAGGTAGCCATTATACAGACATTTTGAAACAGGCTCTTAAAGTAATAATGGGTTTTATTCATGTTAAAAACAATAAAGATTCGATTTAAAATATGAAAAGTAAGTAAAATATTAAAATAAACAAAAATAATTTCCCGTACCGGGAATCGAACCCGAGCCTCCTGGGTGAAAGCCAGGTATCCTAGCCACTAGACCATACGGGACATGACATTGAGTGTTAAAATACCAGTTCTCAATAGGTATTTAAATTGCAGTCGATAAATTGAGAATGTTTGGACTTGACCTTGATGAGAAGGTTACAACTGGTTACAAAATTAATTATCGAAGTTTGATTTAGGCCTAATTTCACACCATTCGGTTAGGTTAAAAATATCTCGGTTTGGTTACATGATAGACTGTTAAGGTTAGTGACTGTCCCACCATGCTAAATCAAGAGGTTAACTCCTTTAATCGGTTGATTAACTTAATGCTGCTGTGGCGGTTCCGTTAAGACTTGGTTAAGACCGGTAACCAGACAACGAGTTGTTGACTTTTGACACATCTTTCAAGAATTCAAGATGGAAAAATGAACAGAGCCTTTGATAAACAATATACGAACTAGATGTCGTGTGACCTAAAAAATGAAGCAAAACACTGTCTGGGTTTTATATATTGTCAAACCGAGATAAAAGTTTAACCTAACTTGGAACCGCAATATAGAAACAAAAATTGATGGCCCTACCTGGAAATCGAACCCGAGCTTAATGACAACTATTGAATTAAGTGAAAAATCTTCTAACAAAATATTTTAAAATAAGATCTTACTTAGAAATTGAGGTGTTATTTGTTGAGTCGTTTCTTTTGCACTGACACTCCATCTAGTTCGTTGTATTGTTTTTCAAAGGGCATGGCGTAATAATATTATTTTCAACGACGCACGTCAAAAAGCAACCTCGGTAGAAATAGTAACCATGGCAACCTCAAAACCAAAAAGTTTGGTTGTTTGAGGTTGTTTGACATCACAGAGACCAATTTCAATGAATATGACAGAATATTGAATGAAGTGTGACTGAATGATTCACATAATGCTTGATTTATGATTTATGGTCTGTTAGCCATATCATCATGGGACTCATCCAATTAACAAGGGTATTAATCCTTAAACAAGTCGTCAGAAAATCCGTGATTTAGACTGTAACTAACAGAATCATGAGAAACCAGGTCTTAGTGCCAATTTTCCATAGTCGGTTAGAGCATAACCAGGGAGTAGTGGTTGACTTTTGACACATCTGTCATGTATTTTATATGGAGATGACGTATTAATAAATCAATAGGTACCTGTCGGTTAGATAACCGACTATGGAGAAATTGGCACTTAGGTACTTAACAAAATTTTAGGAGCCATATCGCGATGTAATCATTAACGAAGTAATTAATGTAAAATTCCATACATTTTGAATCCGAAAATCGTTGTCAAAACAAGTTCACCATAGGTACACACGAGTAGGTACCTACAACATAGAAAACGCCACATTGAACCAGCATCAAAGAGCGCCATCGAAACAGGCAAATATTCGGCGAATAAACAATTAGCCACGCCAGTGTTAACAAAACCACAAACTCATTACAAATGTTCGAACGAAATCAGTGCCTTTTCGATGGCGGCGACTAACTGAATCGGGGAACTACGAAAGTGATTTGCTGCATACTTACATCATCACGACCCATCACGTCCCCACTGTTGGGGCACGGGTCTCCTTCCAATGAAGTACTTACTTACATACTTACCTACATGCTATGATTCTATTCTATTCTATACTATTCTCTGTGAGGGTGTAAGGGAGCTGCACCTGGCTCTCTCGAGTGGAACCTTTGTGCATATCCCCAAGGTCTAAACTGTCTTCCTAAACTTGGACCATTTCCCACCACGCTGGTCCACTGCGGGTTGGTGGGTAAACATATCTAAATATGCAGGTTTCCTCACGATGTTTTCCTACACCGTAAGAGCGATGGTACATACTTACATGCAATGATTTATTAATAAGAAAACTTTTCTTTATTAGAGATTCCCAAAGTCTTTTATCAAAAGATGTTCGGAATGACCCCTGAGTCACTCCATATATATTTTTCATCACATAACCCTGAAAAATATGTTGAAAAACAACAGTGCGGTGATACACCGCAGCATTGAGGCCTCGCCCTTACTTGTAAATGTTTTCCTGTAAAATCCTTCAACTGAAGTACTGAAGTGTTTTTTAATCATATCCATAGTTTCGTTCTCATCCTAGTTAACCAAACCACTCGGCAACAGTGGCGGTCTGCTTAATTGTGAACACTATTGTATAGACAATACTGACGGTTTTCCTTCGTGGAATCAATTGTCTTTAATTATATTTATTATATTATGCTTAAAGGTAAAGGTTAGAAAATAACAAGTTGTGGCAATGTAGGTACTATGACTATACTTCCATGATTTTATTTCACACACTTTAGGGTCACTTTTACCAACAATTTTTTGTCCTCAAGTATTATTTCTATTGCAAAGTTAGCGTTGTCGGAGTCTACTAGAATATATCAGGGTTCCGCGCCAGATTGCCGTACACTGGTTCCGTAAAGAGACTGAAGAGCATTAATACAAATCGCGGCGAGTAATGTGGGCCTCGTCACAGAGTTATATCACTTCGGCCCTATAATTAATTTTCATTAAAGAACTTTGTACGGTCAGCAGTATCAACATATATTAAGTAAGAAGTATTTATTTATGTATACACACTTGTACTTATAAAAAAACTAAAACAGAGAAATATGAAATTAGAAAAAGTAAGTAACTACACAAAGACGGGCTTACCGCCATAAAGTATATTATATTGTGCATAAAGTTTAAAACGCAGATAAAATGGCTACTAAACTAATAATTAGTGAGTTCTGGCAGGTTTCATATTCGTTTAAATACGGATGATGTATTTGTGTGCATTAGGTACAAGGTCTATTATTGTGTAACCCGTAAGTACTTATGGCTCGTTGACACAGTGCGAGCTGCTGCCTGGCCAGTAGACAGCTACTCGGTTTGTGTACTCGTACGCTAGTAGCTCGGCTTGCCTCTGCTGTCTACACGACACCCAGTCCCAGTGCGAGTCGAGTCACAGCGTAGTACACAAAATCACGCTACTGTCCAGCTGGGACTGGCGAGCTACTGCCGAACGCGTCCAAACGATGCGAGCGACGGCCGAGCCGCTGTCATGGGCGAGTTGCTGCCGGCGAGCAGGCGAGTGAAAACAAAAAATTATGAAGTAACTCGGATGCGAGCTACTGACCAACTCGCACGTACGAGTTACTCGTAAGTTACGTCCAAACAGTGCGAGTTACTGCAGTGCAGCTACTCGGAAGGCTGACTCGTACGCTAGCTCGCATTGTGTAAACTAAGATATTTTTGTTGTTTTTTATGTCAATCTCAAATCAATGAATGAAATGAAAGATTTTGAGTACCCATTTGTCATAATATTTCAAACTCTCTATTAGTAAAGGCCTTTGCCAAGGAGGATTTATTTTACTTAAAATTATACAAATGATTCAATATACATATATAGGTACAGGTATCAGATATGGTTTGGAGATTGGACACATCCATAAAGGATGAAAGAAGACTGACGACTGACGGATGAAATTTACTGTGCGAAGATGAATGGTTGTTGTATGTATGACCAGTTAGGGCAAATAGGCGACATGCGACACACTCAAGAAGATCCAACTAGGCCCACCAAACTGCATCAGCAGATTAACTAAAAGTCTACTTTCATGCCCGCGCGGTAAAAATAAAATCCTAACTAATATTATAAATTCGAAAGTAACTGTGTCTGTCTGTTACTCTTTCATGCCAAAACTACTGAACGGATTTGAATGAAATTTGGTATACATAATTATGGTCGAGACCCTAAAAAGAACATAGGTAACTTTTTAATCCCGAATTCCCACGAGAAAACTTTTTAAGGCGAAACGAAGCTCGCGGGAACATTTATATGATATATTTTTTGCGTACCCTACCGCGTTGCTAATCCCGCTACACGCACGTTTATCCTATTCGGAGTTAACTACGCGAATAATCCCACTGCGCCGCTCCGACGATACTTTTTCAGTAAGAACGCCTTTTTTGCCCATTCATATTTTTGCTGCTCACATTTTTACTTTCTAAAGTGTTTTGTACTTGGGTATCTCTTTATGAACCCATTTCGGAATGCGCCTTGCGTCTTTCGTTAACGACGCACTGGATCAGTAGATTTGAACTAATTGTTTTTTTAAATATTTAGAATAGAACTTTATTTGTACATACACAAGAACAGAAGTTACAAAGCTTATATACAAAAAAATAGGTAGATCTTATCGATAAAAGCGTTTTTTTCAAGACAAACTTTGGTGGAAGAATTTTTGATCAAATAGGGATAAGTTGTAGAAAAATAATAAGCAAATATTAGTTATAACATTAATTGTAATGTATTGAGGCAACGCGGCCGCCAGCCTTCAAAAGGTCTCTATTATTATTCGTAGATATAAACATGCACATATTAGTAAAACTGTTAGGGTATTAGTAAATTAATTTAGCCCTTAGGCCATGCTAAGCTAGTAAGCTCAAACTTTCACGAAAGTTTCTTTAATTTCATAATAAACAAATATGTAGGATTCGCCCTAAGGGTGAGGTTGCCCTCTACCATATTGGAATGACGTCAATATCAAACTTGACTAATCTGAAGCCCGATTCTCAAGTCACAAACACAGTAGTGCGACCATTATGCAACCGTAAAACTGGATTCATTCCCTGGATTTATTTCTTGGAAACGTTTTTTAAAACGCGACGCTCATGCCATTTTATAGAAAAAAAATTCATATTGTCCAGTTCTCAACATCAAAAATTGAACAAACATGAATAAAATACATACACACACTCGAAAACATTACCCTCCTCCTTCGGCAGTCGGGTAAATGGATCAGTAGATTTGAACTAATTGTTTTTTTAAATATTTAGAATAGAACTTTATTTGTACATACACAAGAACAGAAGTTACAAAGCTTATATACAAAAAAATAGGTAGATCTTATCGATAAAAGCGTTTTTTTCAAGACAAACTTTGGTGGAAGAATTTTTGATCAAATAGGGATAAGTTGTAGAAAAATAATAAGCAAATATTAGTTATAACATTAATTGTAATGTATTGAGGCAACGCGGCCGCCAGCCTTCAAAAGGTCTCTATTATTATTCGTAGATATAAACATGCACATATTAGTAAAACTGTTAGGGTATTAGTAAATTAATTTAGCCCTTAGGCCATGCTAAGCTAGTAAGCTCAAACTTTCACGAAAGTTTCTTTAATTTCATAATAAACAAATATGTAGGATTCGCCCTAAGGGTGAGGTTGCCCTCTACCATATTGGAATGACGTCAATATCAAACTTGACTAATCTGAAGCCCGATTCTCAAGTCACAAACACAGTAGTGCGACCATTATGCAACCGTAAAACTGGATTCATTCCCTGGATTTATTTCTTGGAAACGTTTTTTAAAACGCGACGCTCATGCCATTTTATAGAAAAAAAATTCATATTGTCCAGTTCTCAACATCAAAAATTGAACAAACATGAATAAAATACATACACACACTCGAAAACATTACCCTCCTCCTTCGGCAGTCGGGTAAAAAGGAGTATTTTATTAAAAGCGTTGACTTCCGAACATCAACTACTCAACGCATAAATTCTATACTACAAACATTTTTTTAACGGATCCTCGAAAACGTCACGTATTTATATTTGAGGTCTAAATGGAAAATTAAAGTTTGCGGTTTGTTTGCGACTGCCTATTAAGGAGGAGAATAGACACTCTGGACTTAAATTACTTATGATCGGAGACGACCCAAAATGGTCATAATTCATTTGAACCCAGTTCCGGCAAGATACTTGAAAACTGATAAGTTTGATTAAATCGCTTTTCGATTTTCAAGATGAAGGGATAATTCCACAGTAAGTTTGCTCGGTGCCTGGGAAAGGAGCGCTTGATCGAATGAAAATGTAAATGAGAAATAAATGTCGGTTTTAACTTCTACTTTGCGATGCGTGAGCGGAAAAATATGGCGGCTGTAATATTACTTATATACATTCTAATGGCAGCCAAATATGGGAAATGGTTACGTTGAATAATTATTATGATATACAGGGTGTTAAAAATGGGTACTGTTAGCCAAAAATAGGTAAGTCCTTAGTTAGGTGATCATTCTAAACTTCATTGCTTACCGTGGGGGAGTTGTTTTTTAATGAATTTCTAAAAGTCGTGGAAGTAATGTAGTTTTAAATGACCATCTAAGGAGTCACCTATTTTTTACATTATACCTTATTGTAGGCTAACAATACCCATTTTTAACACCTAATTTCCCCCGTTTCGCCTTACTATATTATTTTTGCCAGAGCTTGTAAAGCTGCGTCTCAGCCGGGAATCAAACCTGAAACAACGGGCACCTGACGTGAAACATCACGTGACTGGCATCTGAAACATTATACATAGGTACATTATCTTGTATGTGTTCTAAAGATTGTATTTAAGATACGCCTGCATCCATAAATTAGTATTATCTGATGATGATGATGGTTGAATTGTATTCTAGTAACGTAGGTATGTGAGTAGAATTTAATTCCAATGGCTGTATTTTAGCCGCTACATCGGGTAACTGTCAATTGCCATTAAAATCAGACTAACGTTACGATGCATCAAGCGTGCTTGTAGCGTTCTCTATGTAGTTCGATAAAAGTGTTGTAACCACAAAGCAAATACATAGGTTTTAACTTTGAATATTATAGGTACTAAGTATTCTATTCGCATCCGGAACGAAGTAATCCGACAGAGAACTAAAGTCACCGACATAGCTCACCAAGTTAGTAAGCTTAAGTGGCAGTGGGCTGGTCACATCTGTCGAAGAACCGATGACCCATGGGGTAACCGTGTTCTGGAGTGGAGGCCGCGACTAGGCAAACGTAGTGTGGGACGCGCTCTGGCTAGATGGGGCCATGGAATTGCGAAAGGTGGCTGGTTATGATTGCATGCGGAAAGCTAAAAATCGCATCCAGTGGCGTGCTTTGGGAGAGGCCTACGTCCAGCAGTGGACTGTATAGCATGGCTGATGATGATGATGATGAAGTATTCTATTCTATGTGAGGGTGTGAGTTCCTACTTTCACCTGGCTCCCTCGAACGGAACCTTTGTGCATATTCCCTTGGACCATTTCCCACTACGATGGTCCACTGCGGGTTGGTGGGTTCACGTAACTAGAATCTAGATATTATGCAGGTTTCTTCACGATATTTTCCGTTAGAGAGATGGTATACCTACATTTTAGGTATACTGAAATTCAAGCCCCATGTCGTGAGAAGCGGGCGCATACCCGGCTGAGCTACTGATACCTGATATTTAATGGGTGTTATTTTTGGTTACCCATTAACTCAGGGTTTTCAAGAAGACTCTAGAAAGTTATCCACTTTTCGGAATAACCGGCTGGAGCACTGTTGGTCTTCTACGTTGTTCCACGCTCGTGTGTCCGTGACGTGCCGCGTCTCTCTGTCTGTCAGAACGCCCGTTTTGCTAAATTAGACTAGCATTAGGGCATTAATTAATTCAGTGTGAAGCGTGTGATAGATTATTGTTTGTTGCGTTGTTGTTTGATATTATTTTTTGAGTATGTATGTAGAGGTAAATGCAGTGATTGTTGTCCCTAATGAGCATAGGTCAGTTGAGTTTTCTTGAAATAGGAATAGATATAAAATATTATGACATTTTCACAGCCGTTTCGATTTTGCATGAAAATCGTTTTAAGCATAAGCGAAGCACGAGGGTAAAGCTAGTTTTCGAATAAACAAACGGTAAAATACTGTAACAGGATCGTTTCCCACTTCCAGAAACTCGGTACCAAAAGCGAACTAATTTCCAAGTATTATATCAAATTTCATATCAATAGACCGAGGCATCCTTACCAACGTGCAAAGTTTATTTAAAAGCCAAAATTCAAAGGATCGGATATCTTAAGAAATTTCATTAATTTCGACTTCTTGAAAAGCATTAGGAAAATTTCTAAACTGTCATAAGACTAATAATTATAACTCTTGAAAGTCAATTTAATGAAATATTGTGGAGTTTTGAAACAATGAATTGCAAGGAAGATGATTTTAAACGTTCCCTTTTTCCTTCCGAAAATGCGTTCAACTAAAACTGTTTACTGATTCAATTATTATAATTTATGTAGGTGTTAATGTAACTTATTATTTTAAAACATAGGCGCACAAAAAAAAATGAGTGCAGCAGCAAAACACAAGCTTAAACCATAAAAAAAAACCTAAGTATAATCTTATTAACAGTTTGAGAACCTATTCCCAGTTGTATTTTATTTATTTAACTACCATTACAGATAACGCTTTTAATTTTATTCAACTTCCTCCATCCTAGTTTAAATACACCTAAGCTCCGAAACGGAGATCACTCGTAAACCTTATCTACCCTCCCCTTTTCAGTTCGTTTGCAGTCGAGTTAAAATTTTAATACTCAACTCTTTAATCTTAATTGGATTATAAAACTCTGAAAAAGCCCCGTACCCGTAAACACTTTCTGCCTAGAATTAATAAACAGGATAAATTAAATGTTGGGAAATAATTTACATTACCTGTTAGGACGGAATTAAAACTATAAAATAATAAGTTTATGTTTGTCTGCGACATTTCTCTAAAGGAAGAGTTTTGGAAAAGTAGGGCTGACAATCTATACCATGTAATTATAAAAAAACCGGCCAAGTGCGAGTCGGGCTCGCGCACAAAGGGTTCCGTAGCAGCAAATATAATATTACAGTTAAATCAACCTATCTCAAAAACTATAAGAGATACTTTGATCAAACCAAAAATCGTTGAAAGAGTTAATTAGCATGCATCACCTCTATTTTTTTTAGAATTTTATACCCCGTAGTTATAAAAATAGAGGGGGGGGGGACATACTTTTTACGACTTTGAGAGCTGATATCTCAAAAACCGTTCACTTTAAGAAAAATGTTTTTTAGAAAACTTTATATCATTTTAAAAGACCTTTCCATTGATACCCCACACGGGTATGTACATCGAAAAAAAAAATTTCATCCCTCAGTTACATGTATGGGGGGCCCCACCCCCAATTCTTTTTTTTACTATTTAGTGTCATATTTTTGTAGCGGTTCATACAACACATATTCCCATCAAATTTCATCACTGTAGTACTTATAGTTTCCGAGTAAATCGGCTGTGACAGACGGACAGACGGACAGACGGACAGACGGACATGACGAAACTATAAGGGTTCCGTTTTTGCCATTTTGGCTACGGAACCCTAAAAAGGTCGCTAATATATGTAAATTTCACGAACTTTATTTTTGATCACTCCTGCATGGTGGGAATCTATACCAAAGTACACATGTAAGCCAATTATTTCATTTTCATTCATCCACAGTACTCATGAACGCCAACTATGATTTAGTGATTTTTAATGAGCTGCAAGAAAGTCTCTCATTACCTATCTGCTGGGTACCAATATATCTACGAATGCATCATAAATCTCCGTTTCGGAACAGCTGAATTTCCCTTCACAGGGTAACTGGCCATATCTTACCGCAGTAATAGCACACTTACCGTCAAAATAACACATATCTGCAGGCGATTTGGTGCCAACTGCGCTTGACAAGCAAATGTGACTGGCAAACCATGAAATGTGATCATTTGTCATGCCATTTCCATATAGGCTAGTTTCGGCCATGGAATGACTATAAAATCAGTTGCAGATTTAGGACGCGTAAACACGTAGTTTAGGATTCAATAGGGTAAGTTACAATCTATTTCAGGACAAATGATTTGGAGAAGTTTTGAGTTTGACAGTTATAGACCAGTCTCCAATGTGACAACACTAGATGTCGGATAATAGTTTTTGTCAACGACAAGCTAAGATGATAATAACACTTTTACATATTATGTAGCTCACTTTTTGTTTCATCATTAACCAATAATCATCCACTGCTGGACATAGGCCGTCTCTCAAGGAGCGCCACGACACTCGGTCCTCGGCCTTCCTCATCCAGCCACTACCGGCTAACTTTGTGTTAAACATTTATAAAATAACAGCTCGTTTTAACTGTAACTTTAGAGTGAAATATCAGAATAAATGATGAGCAACCCGTTAACAATGAAAACCTCAACAAAGAACCAGACAAAACAAAGTGACAAATTAATAGGTACAAAGGATCAATCAACTATAATAAACAAACACAAATTCTGGCCGAATAAATTGTTTGGCTGCTTAATAAATTATTATTTATTCTTTGGCGGCTCCGGGCTCTCCTTTGTAGGCAGAAAGATAATAATTTTCAGTCTCAAATAAAATAAAAGAAGACCAAGGCTTTGATAACTCAACGTCGATGCTTTGTTTGGTTTTGAAGGTTTCCGAAATAGACAGCCGCCCGGCTGCTGAAAGAAAAGCGCTGGGATTCACGATTGAAATTTCCAGACATTGATGCTTAACTTAAATAGTCGTTTATCAATTTATCGTGACGCCACAGAGAAAGACAAGCAAGTTATCAGATAAGTGAGGTTATAAAAATCAACGAGGCTAGATGAGGGAGATGAGGATATTTTGGTACTTATTTAGTTTGTCTGAAAAGAGGCCATAATTAGGGTAGGCGCATATTGGCACTACTAGAATCCAACAATGCTAGCTTTGCAACGAGTAAAAGACGCTCTAAATCTATTAAGGGCAAGATGTACCATTATATTCTATTCTATCGATCTTAAAGCCTCGAATTTACTAGGGCACAAGTTCTGAGACTGTTACAGAACATCTACGGTGCGTGTTCTCAGAACATTTTGGTAACATGTCGTGATACATTTTGCTTGTCCACACCAGCAGTCTCCGCCGACATGTCGCCCGAGGTTGTCGTGGCAGTTAGTGCTGCGTGCTAGAAGTCGCGCACGCGTCCACACTCTGAAACAGCGGTCGCTAGACTGATGTCGCTGGAAGTTCTGTCTTGCGAGCCAAAACATGGAACCTGTTCTGCGACACGTAGATGTCGCTGTTTAATCGCGTGCGACGTCGCAGAACAGAGCGCGACGTCGCGGCGACACGTAGATTTGTCGCCTAGTGAATACGAGGCTTAAAGATAGCTTGGCCTTTTTGGCTCTTTACTTTTTAATTATGCTCAGACAGCTTAAAAATCCATAAAACACCTTTTTGTGTCTATGAACATAAAAGACTGAAGCAATTTCCGTATTTGCACGGACGGGAAATCTATAAATCAATGGCAATGCGAGAACTATCGAAATGACTGAAAAAACTTGATAATTTATTTCTTTTCGAAGCATTAATACGTTCACGGCACAGCGGGATAAAAAAATGGTTTATTTTTTAATGAATAAATCTGTGGGACGACCTATAGCCCTAAGAAGAAGGAGATATATCTGCTGAATAATTACCATTTATCAGCTTTGCGGGAACTGTGGTAAAGTAAAGTAAAAGTAAAAACTTATAAATATCACTCCGGTGACTCCATAAATCCAACTATAAAAAACTTATATTTATTACTTTTTCTTTGACATTAACCGTCAATAGCCCTAAAGACCTATAAAATAGCTACTGAAATGAAATTGGGGATATTTTCTGAGAAAACGGTTCTTTCCGCCATTAAAAGACCTTTTCTAGTCATTAAATTCCCTTCGATAACTGATAGGGCGGTATGTTTTCAGAATTCTATTGTAAAGATCAAATTCTATGTTATATCCTCTTATACAGGTTACGTATACCTAGTATAGTATAGGTACCGTTGAATTTGACAATCCCTGTTTGATGAGGAAAGTCGCCAGGACAGAGTGTTGTGGCGCTCCATGTGATGAATTAAATATTTTTTATAAATATAAACTATGAGTAATTAATATTGTGTAAAAATAAAGAATATTCTATCTATCTATCTAATATTGCAATAGGTATAATTATAATTTTAAGTGTATTAATTGCCGTGTACCTCATATATGTAAATAACACTCTAAACATAGACGTTCCCGTTAAAATTGTAATACAGTCAGTAAACAAACAGGTTCGACTGACTTTTACAAGTGCTACGCCGCCACCGCGTAGTATTTGCTACGCCGCGTCGTAGCAAACCCGTAGCACCTAGCGTAGCATGGACTCAGATATTGTTTTTTATTATAACTATTTTACAAATTATCAAATTGTTCCAATAATTTTGGAACTCATTTCTTATAGTTTTCTGACGAATATGACCGATGTAGTAGCGGAAAGTTCATTTTCCGTCGCACTCAGAAAATCATAATAAAACTACAGTGTATTCCTACTAACAAGGATCAGTCATAAACATAAAGTGGAAAGAAAACTATCTCAACCCTACTTTCTATTCGAAAAATGATGAACTTTTTATGTGGTCGTAAAGTGACCCCAACGTGTTTACGTTTTTATGCCTGCGTGTGGGGATAGGAGGCGCTTACAGCCTACACACCATCCGATAAGTATTCGAGCTTTGGCCTATGAACAAAAAAAAATCATCTTAAAAGCTTTCCCAGAAAGAAGAACTGCTACCGTACCACCACCGACACAATAGCAATTAACAATCCATGAGGCCTGGCTCTCCTATTTACGCCGTAGGTCGCGTCCAGCGTCACGCCGTAGGCCGCGTCACGATGCTCACTATAGAAATGTACTGATGCGGTCTCCCTCACACGCCGACGTTGGCGCGTAGACGCCGTAGGTAGGTCGTAGGACGTTGATCGAAGCGTTTACGTTACGCCAAAGTCGGACGCCGCATATAGCATAAAATAGGAGACCCAGGCCTAAGCAGCGTTGCTCTCCCGTCAAACATCTATCAGATCCATACAAGTGTCGTCAGATTTGGCAATCGAGCAACGCTGCTTAAATTGTTAATGTTCGGTGGCAGTAACCCCACAGAACACTATCGAACAAATACTCTAGTTTTGTAGTGTGTGAATAAATCAATAAAAATTACTTGAATTAATGCTTAGGCTGCTGTCCCAGTAGACGAACTTGTTAAAAATAACTTAAAATATTTTACTTGAGCTTATATATTTAACCTGAAAGCGTAATTTTACTGCTTTTAATTTTACTTACACTATAACTTTCTGTTTCGGCTCTCAATGTTAGATAATGTACTTTATTTATTACATCTTATACTTCATTCTGATAGGGTAAGACAAAAGGTCATACGTAGGTCGATTTTATAAGTGTAAGTTATAAACAGGGTGTTTTTTTTTTACCTCTCACAATTATTATTACCTAAATAGCTCAGTCCTGATTGAGATTCTTACACCAGAGATGCAGGTTCGAATCCGGTGGAACATTATTACTTAACTAGTATTATGAAATATTACTTAGATATGTAGAATGCTACTGGTAATGCGAATGGTGTAATGGTAGTTACACTCTGACTCTAACATAGCAGTTAGAGTCCCCAACTGCTATGCCAAAGGTCCCAGGTTCCATTCCCGGCCGAGGCAGATATTTGTACTGGCGGTCTTGAGTGTTCAATTTAATATTAGTATTGTGTTTATATATTAATATATATCAGCTGTCCGATACTGACATTTCAAATTCCTGTTTAGCTTTGTTGGTCGGATAGCCGTGTGTGAGTTAAAGAAATAACATACTTATTGCCTTTTCTGGAAATCCCAGGATAAAAACTAGCTTATGAGTTAATGCAGCGTGTCAGCATTATATTCGCCAAATTTCATCAAAATTGGTTAGGCAGCTTTTCCGCGAAAGCGTACCGAACATCCATGCATACTTTAATAGTATATTTTACTTTTACCATTTAAAAAACCCGCTTCACTGTCCTTCTAACATCTCCATTAACTCTTACTAAGAGAGACGTTACCGAACAAGCATTTTCATTCCAATATCAAAGGCATTATACAGGGTGTTGCAAAAAGGGTATACTAAGCCGAAACCTAGATTAGATATACCATGCTGCACATGTAGGTTTCGCCTTTTTGCAAAACCCTGTAGATTGATGGGTTCATTCGCTCTTCGAAAACTGAGCGAAATACGAAACCATCAATATACGACATCGTATAATGCTCCTTGCGGCAAAGTAAGATTGACTGTGCGAGCGGCGACGCATACCTAGCGAACTTGCCACTTGGTGGCTAAAGTTACCTGCATTACAACTATGTTGTTCCAAGTATGTAGATGGTAAAGCTGTGCGACTGTGCATGGAATATTAGACCTTAGTGGCGCGCTGCGAGTACTGCGAGTGAAACCGTGTCGTGCTTAGGATTATGTGTTTGATAGAAGTGTTGGACTAATTAACAACTTAGCTATTATATTTTATTCACATTAACTTATAGAATACTGAAATAGACATCAACACCAGCTCCCTAGCTGGGTATTTCTTATCAAATTTCAAACTAGCTAAATTTTCCTGTTTTCTACATCATCTCAAACAGGCGACAAGTACTTATATTATCTATAGAGCTAAAATACAATATTCTCATTTAATTTCTACATTGTCATATGCCAGGGAGTATTGTGTAAGGGTGCTTACATAGAGACTCAGGTTCGAATAATTTCGCATAATCACCAGGTTACCAGTACAGGTAGATACAGGGAACCTGATTCTCTATCTAGCACCCTAAACGGAAATTGCCCCCTAGCAACGAATTGTATGTTTTTTTTTATCTATCGTTAAAAAACTCAAGTGAACAAATTTACAGTGTTAGTGAGACATTAATTTACCTAACACGACCATAGAGGTGTATCTTGTGGTTTATTACAGGCATAAAATGCAAATAAGTGAATGTAAATTTTACGTCATTATGTAAACGTACTTAATGTTGGCCCGAACTGAATTCCTACGCACTCAGGTTTTATGTGGTTTGACTAGATAATCTGGGAAGTTACTTTACATAATAGTAATTAGTCTTTTTCATTAAGTTATTAATTTAGGAAGTGTTTTTTTTTGTGATCACAAAAGCTAGACAAAAGTAAATCAGATATATATTATACCACTCGCTCGATACATATAAATTATGACTAACATTACGAGATAATACTACCTATATATTTTATACAGTACCATATTATTTACCTGTAACTAATTTATTTTTTTATTGTGCCACAACATGTTGAAAACAATGTTGAAAATTAAAATGACCAAGCTAAGTAGCCTGTCACAACAAGGCAGAGTTTGATAAATTCACTAACTTGCCAGCCAGGGTTGCCTACATTAATATTAATGTTCTCTTGTTATCCTTATTTTCGATGTTACAGTCTCTGACCCTAATTTTCTTGTTTGAACAAAAAGACAAGGTAGCGAGACCCCGAAAAAACATTTAGGTAACAGTTTTATTTGCTTACTTATTCGCATTTACTTAAATTATAATTACGTAACAAACCAATCAATTTTTAGATACAGGCTGCTCAGTTTAAAAAAAATTGAATGGCTGAACTGATAAATTTGGTTAAAGTCCACCTTAATCATATTATGTAAATTATTTTCACTCTTTTTTCAGATGGTCGGCACTCAAAGTCCGAGCTCTCCCTGACAAACGACGACGAAAGTTACGTTGCAATATCAGCAACTGTAGTTACAGGGGGGTCACTCTATATATATATATATTATTATAATATATAAATTACATTCGAAGGGCTGCTGCGCGAGCCACGACTCTGTCTCGTTGTATTAAACGTGCCGATTGCACGACAGCTCCCGTTCGTTCGTTTTTCGTCAGTCTAATATACAATCAGTAAAAATTAACCCTGAAAAAGGTATTAAGTACAATCATACTACGTATCTCTTACGGTGAACTTGTAACATACTGAGGAAATCTGCACACCTAGATCCTAGATGCGTGCCCTAAGTGCATTGTACTCATTCAAAAACGCCGATACGGCTCACCGCCTATCACGTGAGTACAAATGTACAACTTAAGGTCTCTGAGAGAGACTCTGTCACCTCTGACAACCCCTTCGGGGATTACTCTTTCTCTCTCTCTCTCTCTCTCTCTCTCTCTCTCTCTCAGCCTTCTATAGTCCACTGTTGGACATAGGCCTCTCCTAACGATCGGGGATTACAGTCGTGGGCATATGTAGAGTAACCCCCAGAGTTCCAGCTATCGCGAGAGCCTACTAGTTCGTGAGTTCGGTCCAGCAAATATTATACATCCTCTAGATGCAGCGAACGAGACTGTTCGAGAGCTGAGCAAGCGCGCCGCACAGTCAACATTGGCTCTTATTAATACGTGTACTAGATACTGTTTATGCACAACAGTGATAGTAAATAGTCTTGCTCTCCGCACCGTTGTGCTACAATGTTTGCTGTTCATTATTTTTAATAAGCACGTCTGTGTGTGTGTGTGAGGGTGTTGGAACAGAAATATGTCATTGTGTGAACAGCTATTAACAGGATGTTATCTGATAAACAACAAATTCTTTGGAATTAATTAGGTGTTTTCAATTCACCCGCTAGCTACAAACTTAGTTTTTCGTAAGCTCAAATAGTACTTAAGTTAAAAATCATCAAGGCTCTGGCAGATTACTCTAACTTTACGAAATACGAAGGTTCAGAGCACTGTCGCGCTAACTACAACTCTATCCTGTTGCATTAAATGTACTTACCGTTTTCTCCCCAAAACTAAATCACACGTAGTCCTCCTGTAACACAATTAAAAATAAATGAGAACATTATAAATAAACTGTGCAAAAAGGCGGCCTTATTACTTATCCTTAAAAAAGCGGGGAATCCGTTGGCTAGACTCAATTCATTTTAAATTATATATAATTTTACAACCTCTCCCGGTTTTACCCGGTTAAAATAAAAACCTCTATTATTCTATTTCTATTCTATTCTCTGTGGGGTTGTCAGTACCTGCACCTGGCTCTCTCGAATGGAACCTTTGTGCATATCCCCAAGGTCTAAACTACCTTCCTAAGCTTGGACCATTTCCCACCACGCTGGTCCAATGCGGGTTGGTGGGTTCACATATCTAGATGTGCTAAATCTAGATATGCAGGTCTCCTCACGATGTTTTCCTTCACCGTAAGAGCGATGGTATTCATCCTAACTAATATTATAAATGCGAAAGTAACTGTGTCTTTCTGTCTGTCTGTCTGTCTGTCTGTCTGTCTGTCTGTTACTCTTTCACGCCAAAACTACTGAACGGATTTGAATGAAATTTGGTATACATACGGTCTAGACCCTGGGAAAGAACATAGGCTACTTTTTATCCCGGAATTCCCACGGGAAAACTTTTTAAGGCGAAGCGAAGCGCTGTCTGTCTTTTACTCTTTCACGCCAAAACTACTGAACGGATTTGAATGAAATTTGGTATACATACGGTCTAGACCCTGGGAAAGAAGATAGGCTACTTTTTATCCCGGAATTCCCACGGGGAAACTTTTTAAGGCGAAGCGAAGCGCTGTCTGTCTTTTACTCTTTCACGCCAAAACTACTGAACGGATTTGAATGAAATTTGGTATACATACGGTTTAGACCCTGGGAAAGAAGATAGGCTACTTTTTATCCCGGAATTCCCACGGGAAAACATTTTAAGGCGAAGCGAAGCGCGCGGGAACAGCTAGTTGTACATAAATTTAAAGAACTCGTTGGTACATGACTGTCAGCACCGGGATTCGAACCCGCAGCTCACCCGACTGAGCTACCACCGCCCCAACAACGACATTGGTCAAAATTATTTTCCCAACAATACGGGCACTGTCACGTCACGACAAATAATCGTGCTAACACCGAAACAATTTAAAGTCACCATACTTTTTCGGCGTCGAGTGTTTTGCAATAAATCCTTGTTATCATTGGGCACACAATGTAACAAATCTTCATATTTTCACTGAGCCCTCTCTCCGTTTTGCATATTATCCATGAAATAAATGATTCAAAAAAGTTGAAACGAAACGGGGAAGCAAGCAGATATTTTTTTCTGCTTTTGTTTTTCGCTTGTTCTTGCAATTGTTTCTTCAATGTCTGGCTGGGCTGATCTTGCCTTTATTGGTGTATGGACAGCAAAATCCTAACTAATATACATATTATAAATGCGAAAGTTACTGTGTCTGTCTGTCTGTTACTCTTTCACGCCAAAACTACTGAACGGATTTGAATGAAATTTGGTATACATACGGTCTAGACCCTGGAAAAGAACATGGGCTACTTTTTATCCCGGAATTCCCACGGGAAAACTTTTAAGGCGGAGCAAAGCTCGCGGGAACAGCTAGTATATTATACATTAAGAACAGATCTAGAAATTAAATGCTACTTCGCGTCTCACATTTTCTGATTGGCCCAGTATGACTTTAACCTGGCAACGGAAATGTCGCTAATCAAACTCTAACCTGTATACAGGATGTCCAAAAAGGTTACGTATATGAGAAGGTCGGTAATGACGGTGGTCACAAGAGTCACCAGAAAAATATAAATATAATTTATTTGGGTATTTATAAAAATGAGACGACCGAATGGCGTAGTGCTTAGTGACCTGCCTCCGGAATTGAGCTCCAGTACTGAGCCGATGGTCCCGGGTTCGATTCCCGACTGGGGCAGATATTTGTTTAAACGCAGATATTTGTTCTCGGGTCTTGGATGTGCCCGTAAAATGGCAATAGGCCCGCCCCCTATTACATTGGGACTAACATAACACTCTGGCGAAAAGTGGGTGCAGCAATGCACCTCTGCCTACCCCGCAAGGGAGTACATTAGTACAAAGCGTGAGTGCGTGTTTTTTTGTGTTTTTTTTATAAAAATAAATAAAAAAAATAATACCTCGTGCTATTTTGCTCACTGTACCTACAAATATAGCTTTATAAAATAATGCGGTCATAATAATTAAATAATCATCGATAACCATTATAAAATTTTAAAAAATACCACACATAGGTACTTAGTTTTTTTTAATAGTGTTTCTGAAATTAAGGATATAGTGATAACGATTTGTGATTGTTTTGAATGATCAACTCGCTGGTTTTCGCAAAATTACCGGCTCTGTATAAATTTCTATACAGCACATGCTGAGTCAAAGCCATTTTGCTGCCCTAATACACCACAATTATTATTATCTTAATGTTATCATTAAAACCTCACTGTTGTATGTTACATTATTGTTTTCTACTGTAACTCTCCTACCTATTTCTGTTATTTTGTATTTTTATGTGTATTTTCTGAGTAAATTAATGATGTGTTTATGTCTAAGCACAGGATTCGATACTATTTTCGAATCTACACAAACATAAAAACAAATGCCACTTTTGGAACTATGTGCGACAAACTTATCTGTTCCGGTGAAAGTGAACTAAATTGATCCATATCTCATTACTTACTAATGAATTGTATATTGTAAAAGATTAGATGGGTTTATTAACACCGCAAGAGCGAATTAACAACACGTGCAAACATAAAATGTTATAGAATTAAGGAATTTTACACATTTATGTGAGCTGTCACCGGAACAGAAAAGTTTGTGGCACTGTAACAAATTTGCCTTACATTTTGACAGTGACTTTTGACGATACGCAACATAAACGGAGGTTTCGAATCCTGTACTCGCGGCTCAGTATAGATTTTCACGATGTTACATTACTTTATTGGCTACCAGGCTTCCAGGAATCATTATAATTATTTTGAAGTAGCAATCGAGTATTATTATTATTATAACAATAGTCTCTTGTTGTGTAGGTCTCTAACCCCAATATGGTGGGTACTTATTCGGCCGATGGTGAGTTCAGGGAACCAATTTTGCGATTCCGGAAATAATTAACGATCGAGGTACATTTCCTCTTGCTCAAAAACATCTCATTACTGATTTCTCGTTGATGACAAAGTTTTTTTTTTTTTTATGTAGCCTGGGTATCCCACTGCTGGGCAAAGGTCTCCTTATGAATTGACCACCGTTCCCGATCCTGGGCTTTTTTAGCTTTCTTGAAATTATTAGGTATAATAAAAAAAATATGGGAATAGTCTATACAAAGAAACTACTAAGCCCATTACTTTAAAAGCGTGTAGTTAAGAATCGCACCGCTCGCGCTGAATTGACTCATTAACCGACTTCAAAAAAAGGAGGAGGTTCTTAATTCGTCGGGATATTTTTTTAATTAAAGAAAAAAAAGATTCTATCAGACATCACGAATCACTTAGTTCTATGTTACCCTAGAAAAGCACTACAGGGTGTTCAAAAACACAGCCGCTCGGCTCTGCACAGCCGCGATAACATACGAGTGGCGCGACAATAAACATTACAAACGGGCGAAGCCCGCTGTTTTGGGCATATGCAAATTTTTCCTTTTTAATTCCCCCTGTAGAGGCCATTTATCTCCGCTCATAACATCTGGCTTTCACACGCTATTACCCAAAGCACCCTGTATTATGTTGGCGTTAAATTTTCATACCGTTTTGGCAGTTTTAGTTGAATGGGAAGTAGAAATGATGCGTTAGTAGTGGAGGCCTGTAGTCTCCAGAGCCGCGTTGTTGCATATTAGCATAATATTGTCAGTAAACGGACACCCTCATTTTGTATTATTATGTGCAAATAGGTTGGTCCATAAAGTTTCAGATCTATGAAAGACAGACGAATTGAAGAATAATAAATCGATACTACTTTACTATATACCTATATAATAATAAAGACCGTGGTTATCCACTACAGGATTCCTAGCATTAAAAGAATTGCTATAATATGAGCAACTGTATGGAAAATTAGATTTAAGCGGCCTATCATAAAGTCGAATTTCGAACAGAGATTTTCATGTTTTTACATTGCTAAATTGGAAAGCATTTTCATAATCGCTACCGTTATTTACTTTTTCTGCGAGTCTGCAGAATGATAGAATGTCTTTACAACCCTTATTAACATTAGAAACAAAATAACTAATTTGAAATGAGGTTGGAAATTAAATTGGACAACCCTTGGGCCGAGGCTTTATTTGTACAATTTTTATGGTAATTTTCTTCAAAAGCTCTTTATTTGGCTGGTTAGGCAGTAGTAAAACACAAATTTAGAATAAGGTCTTATGCTATGTTTACATTATTTTGTACCTACCCCCCAATTCATAGAACAGTCAATTTTCAGTGTTTCTTTACAGTTATATATATATATATATATATATATATATATATATATATATATAAGTGACTGTGCCAAAATTCATTCAAATCCGTTCAGTAGTTTTGGCGTGAAAGAGTTGGTCATTGAGTGCATCTGCTTATCATAGAAGCATTACAGGAGGGCTACTCTATACTGACGAAAAACGAACGAACGAGAGCTGTCGTGCAGTCGGCACGTTTTATACTACGAAATAGAGTCGTTTCTCGCACCATAGCACTCCGAAACTTAAGTTTTTCGTCATATATAGCCTGATGCTTCCCACGCTATGTTTGCCGCTTCATGGCCACTATAAGGGCTTTACTAAGTATCCCTTGGCCTACAATGAAATAAAGCCGTTTTTACATGGCATGGGTGTAAAACATTCAAACTCTGCGCCGAAGCCATAAAATCTAGACTATTCCGTCTTGTTATTACGAAGTAATGACTTCTCGAAACATTTGCACGCCACTTGTTTTATGTTACCCTGGTAATTGGGGCGTGACCTGTGTTTTAATTATTTTCAGGGTACAGCTGGGAATTTGAAGGATTCCGTAGCGGTCAGATGTTTAGTGGTGTTTTACAACTACACTCGCGAGAAATTAAGAAGTTACTGCGAGATAGCACCAGATTACTCATAAACGGAAATGCTATATTGAAGTATATTTAACAGTAGTTTATTGCATACTTAAAATATAAATATTGTGTCGTTTAATTGAAATGTTCTAAAATTAAATGCTATTTGATGAATTTTGAAAGTGGAACTTTTTCATTGCTTGTGAGTTCGTGAGAGTATAAATAAGTGGTGTACTTATAATAACATTTGATGACTACTTATTAAGTGCACATTTGACAGTAAAATATTGAATTTGGAATTTACTTTGACGCAAATTATAATAGGGATGTTATAGTGGAATAGAAAGCCGAAAACGGGGTCATCCCCAACAACTTTTGTTCTGCGACTTTCGTGTATTTTCACTGGTCCGTTCAACTGGTAGTCTGAAAGAAATCGCTTTTATCTATATGGCAGCTTTTTACGCCTTTGTTGACAAAAGTTCTGAAATTGTGTCTTATGTATGCTTTCAAAAGACAGGTTAAAGAACACTATCATTCTTCTATTCCATAAAATGATAAATATTATCATGTGTATCTATTTTATACAATATATATTTTTATTTTATTTATATGTTTGTATTTAAGTATTTATTAATAAAATAAGTAGGTTTAAATTTCTTTTGTCTTTAGTGTTTATATTTTTGTACAACTTCCTCATTTATATTCAAAATTGACTCTCTTAGCTCTTAGGGTTGCCTGGAAGAGATCGCTTTTAGCGATAAGGCCGCCCTTATTGTATTATAGATTTTAAGTATTAAATGTTATTTAAGTGTTTTATGTACAATAAAGTTATACTACTACTATTACTACTATGTACAAATACAGCATATTATGTAAGTATCTATGTGATTACTTTTCGCACGAAGGGCGTTTAGCACTAGGGAATATCTAGAATACCTAAAATGCTAAACCCGACACGTGTACTGAGGAACGTCTGTACGGCAATATACAGGGTGATGTAGCAGTTCCACGTAGGGCAAAGTTGTCCGCTCGCTGACGCGTGCAATCCTTTGTGTTCGCTTTGGCATCCCCTGTACTATGCTGGTACAGCTATTTATTTGCATGCTGCGTTTGCTTTGTTGAAATAGCTTATTTATTTTGAAGCTGTTGTTTTTACGTACCTTAGAGACGTTATACAGGTTGTAACGGAAGGGGATCACTCAAACAGTCAATCTAAATTTTCGGTCGAATGGTGTAGTGGTTAGTGACCCTGACTACTGCCGAAGGTCCCGTGATCGATTCCCGGCTGGGGCAGATATTTGTTTAAAGACAGATATTTTTACTCGGGTCTTGGGTGTTGATATTTTTATTTATTATGTATCTATCTATCTATATATTTGTGTAAATATATCAGCTGTCCGATACCCATATTACAGGCTCTGCCTAGTTTGGGGTCGGATGGCCGTGTGTGAGATGTCCCCACATATATATTGCTGCCGTAATAATATAATTATTTGGTTTGTAACTTGTTTCTAGTTGTAGTCTGTTGTTGTAAGTTACCTTAGTCAGAGTCTATTAGCTGATTTTAGGTAATTGTCTGTTAATTAAAGCCTGTGCATAGGTGTATCCTATAATAGACTATTATGCGTAATAGGTTGCGACACGAGAACTAGGGATTACGTAGGTAGTAGCAACTCTAGGATAAGATCATATGATTACTGCATGCGTGTATTCCGGACTCCAATGAGTTAGTGAAACGATTTCAAGATAACCTTATCAAAATAAAAAAACCACAGATATTCAACTCTAAAAGACGCATAACTTTTGAACGGCTGAATTGATTTTCGTGGAACGGCTAAGAATATTTCGTTTGTTAGTTGTATACCACGAAATCAAAAAATCCTTGTAGCTTTTCACCTATTCGCTTTTCGCCGTGATAGTTTTTTTTGTTGTAGCGTAACATTACCTATCGCTCTAAAAGATAAAACAAAAATCGAGAGCCACGCTGCCACAGACAGATACACACACACAGATACGTAGACGCGTGAAACTTTTTCGTCGGGAAGTAAAAACAATAAAAAAATAATTAATAAATAAAATTACATCAATAAACTGCTGAACAATTATTAGGAATAAGTTTATATAAACTTTTAGGATGTCTGTATACTTGCCAAGAGTCTTGTTAAAATAGTAAGTGACGTTCTCAGCCAAGTAAATCTAAATTAGGCGAGAGGGAGGGGGGTCACGTATCTAGGGGTTACTCTATATGACTAAAAACACGTTTCGGAGTCATGCTGTGCGAGCCACGACTCTATCCCGTTATATTAAACGTGCCGATTGCACGATAGAACTCGTACGTTGGTTTTACATCTGAGGTGCGATCACAGGATTCGATACTATTTACGACCAAGGGTCACTTTTACCAAACGCTAAACGTATATAAAATAGTATTTAAATCAATTTTTATTGTTACGTTATATGTCCAACTGTAGTAGTGCCTGAATTCGATTACCAACTATTAAAGATAATAATTCAAATTTGTTGCAATATATTGATTGATAAATTAATATTCTACAAAAACAGAACACAATTACCGAACTCTCTCTAGGACAAAGTTACAAAAGGCGGTCTTATCACTATAAGAAATCTCTTCCAGACAACCATTGAGTTTATTTTTAAAGAACTGCAACAGCTACAAAACTGACCAACTTCATAACTGGACTGAAATTAAGTCGAACAGATGCTGAGCCACTTACAAAAGTTCCGTCAAGCTGAGGCTGTTAAAAAGAAATTGAGCTTTTAAGCTCAATCTAGCCCGAGCTAAATCTCAATTAGTGCAATGACTGTTTAAAAACTTGAGCACGCAAGCCTTCTGACTAACTTTTAATACCTAAGTATTCTTAGCTCTCGTGGTTAATTAGGAATCGATAGAGGTATTGTTCTCACGGAATAGATTCTAGATAATATTATGTTCAAAGTGACTTTAAGTAGGTATGTAGGTGTGCAATAACACGTAAAGTCTGGTTTTCATCAGATACTAAATTGACAGATTCTGAACGGATTAAAACAGCAGACTTTAGTTGATACGTCACTTGAGGAGGCTTCTATCCTGCGTCCCATTTCATAACATTAAACTGCAGCTTTATAATAATATGTTCTAAGACTTAACTTGCTGTACGGATAAACTTGATTCTAAGATTTTCAATTAGTGCAACAGATAGACGTTAAAACCTGCTCGGATTGTGGCTCCGATGCAGGCGCTCGGTGTTCTAAATTCATTGAAAACTTTCAACTTTGGGCGCACGCCGCATTACCATTCGCGCCGGCGAAAACTCGCGGCTAGGGATGGGATGTGACGCGCAGTTATCGATATTTGTCTGATAAACAACTACAAATTTTTTTAAGTACTTTACTTTTTTTTTCACCGCATGGGAAAATACTTACAGTGATATGTCACAATACTTACAGATATATTATGAGAAATGATTATCGGTTTTTTCATTAGGTATTAAACTTGCCGATTACATTTAATACTCAATACACTCCGAAACTTCGTTTTTTTTAAATAAAGTGACCCCCCACTATCGTGTTTCACTGCTGGTTATGGGCCTCCTTATAAAATACTTGCCATCTATGTCTGGGTCTACAGCAACGCTGACGTGAGCCTAGGTTGGTCATCTTCGCCGTCTGAGCGCTAGTTTCATGGGCCATGCTTAATAGAGCGAGGATGGAGCCAAAAAATATTAACAAGGAAGAAACTAAACCATCGACAAGCCAGACTTCATCACTAGCGCCCCCGCGAACCAAGAATATAGAATAGTTTGAATTGGAAATAGATTCCGTACTCAACGGGAAGTTTTCTCGAAGGTTGATGAGAAAATTCCAATTAAATCTGGGCTTACATGCGCCGCGGCCCCGGGGTGCCTCGTTAAGGAATATGTAAATTTCTCCGGAGTTTGCAGTTAATTCATTATGTCGGTAATTCTTGTAGGAAACTTACAGGTATTGTCATAATAGTTTCTTGGAACACTGTTAACGGTTACCGACCGGTTAGTTTATGGGTTTTGTCGATCGTAGTGAAATGAAGGTGAAGGGCGTTGGTGTAACAGTTACTTTAGTTTGATTCGTACCATAAGTACCTAAATTGTACTCATTAAAAAACGGCCATACGGCTTGCGACCGGTCACGTAAAAAATGTACAGCGAAAGCGGGTGATTCGCTTGCGAGTCAACTCTGACTACCCCTTCGGGGATTACATTCTTGAGCATATGAAACTGTGCATGTTTGTCTAAATTGTACACAAAAAACTCCATGTGTGAAGTCCCTCACTTCACTAGAAGGGCTACTACGGGGCGCATTTAAGACGTGACAAAAGTTTTGCATCGCTGTCACTCACATCGAGCAGCCGCAAGAGTGTGCGCGACGGAGAGCTTTTGTCACGTCTTATTAGCGCCCTGTGCTACAGGGCTACATCGACCTTAGACTGGTTAGCTGGGAAAGATTGGATGAGGAAGGCCGAGGACAGAGTGTTGAGGAAGTAGCCGATGTCCAATAGTAACCGATTTCGGGCTGGTGATATTGAACATCAGATAGTTTAGCTATAAAAGTTTCACGAGTTAGAATGGACAACATTTCAAAAAACTAAAGCTGCTATAAATCGAAAACCATTTCGAGATTTAGCTCTAAAGGCCACAAAAAAAATGTTTTAGTATTTTTTGGATGTATCATTTTCGAGAAAATCATAAAATAGTAAAAAAGTGCTGATGACGTCATGCATTAGGTGCGATGCATTTTGATGATCAAAGCCTATAGATTTAAAAATAAAGTAACTGTCACTTTCATTTTTGATTGACGTTGTTGTTTATTTGGGTCATTTTCATTAATTCTGTTCTGACACTTTGTGACTATTTTTTTAATTATTATTAAGAGATGACCTCTATATAATATGTCCCAGAGCATGCCACCGCCTACACAGCTGAAAAAATGCTTCTGCTTATTTTTTTACATGATAAGTACCTACTTTCCATCATCAGAAATATCAAGGTCATTTGAAAATGACCCATTTGTTGGTTGGCATATAAACAAAGTTTAAATGTCACTTGTCAGTGTCATTTATGTTTTTTTTTCGAGACTCAGGCAATAGACAAAAATAAAAATTGAGCCTAATATGTGATGTCACTTCCGGTTTTCAAATAATTAACTTTAGAGTTAAAAATAACATGCAAAAATTTATGTATATACAAAATAAAAAAATACGGGTCCACTAATTTTGTATAAACTTTCCGAATAACTAATAAAAATATAGGGTAAAGAAAATGAAATGTTGTCCATTGATAGAATATTCTTTATTTGTACACAAAAAAGAACAGAATTTACAAAGCTTGTATGTATATTATACAAACACATAGGCACATAAAAGGCGGTCTTATTACAAAAAGCGAATTTTTTCAAGACAACCATTACGAGTTTTCGAAATAAAGGGACAGAATCTCTGTTATGTCAACTGAAAACAGTTTGGCCCACCTGAGACCTGCTGTAACGTGGAAATTTCCTGTAATTTTCGGGTGTTTCCTTTAAAACGTATGCTTGGACACGACGTAATGGGCTGCGACTGAATACTAAGTAGATGGCGCTGCTACCGTAAACTGATAGAGCGATTGTAAATAGTTTTTCATTCCTCATGTTCTGAAACTATGTAATTATTAATATCTCATCACATAACACAGCCCATCATAATTAATATATATATAATACCAACTTCGCGTTCGTGACTGAGGTCAACACAAGGGCCAGCTGAAAACCAGCGCTGTGGCCTCACTGTCCACAGCATATGCTGAGCTGGTGCCGTTTTGACACTCTGGACAGCATCCTTTATTTGTTTGTTTTGTTTGTTCTGTATTAAGTATTCTCGTTATTTTGTTATTGTTTCTTTTTCTGTCTTATTATTCTGTCCAGTGTGTCAAATAAATGTAACTTTCTTTCTTTTCTTTCTTTCTTTCTTGAAAGAAGGGAAAATTCCCTGAAAAGCGATGCTACTTTGAATTTCTCAATGATGCCGTTTAGACCCGCTAACACTATTATAATAATTGTGAGGGTAAATCTTAAACACGGCCATCCGACCCCAAACTAGGCAGAGCCTGTAATATGAGGATACATACCTACATAGGTATTAACACCCAAGACAAGAGTAAAAATATAAGGGCCTTACCACAAAAACTTAGACAGTATTTAACAGATGTTTAGCGCTGTCAAACGCCTAGGAAAACTGTCAGATTTCGTTTTAAACACTATTTAAACAGTGTTTAAAGTTTTTTGTGGTAGCACAGTTAGTCTTTAAACAAATATCTGCCGCAAGTGGGAATCGAACCCGGGAACTCTGGCATAGAAGTGTCGGCATAGGATTCCATTTTTATCCGTTTGATGTACTTACGTGACCCTTAAAAATAATACGTAATAACTTAAGGTGTTTCTTAGAATTACCATAAATACACGCGCTCTCGCTTTATCGTGTTTCTGAAAATCCATCAAAAGAATCTAACCGGAAAAGGCTATTACAGAAAAAATCAATAAGGTCTTATCATTGCTTTTTCTCACTTTAACCTGGAATGAAAAGAGGTTTATTAGTGTAGTAAATAGATGAGTAAGACGATAATCTTGATTATTAGATATACCAAAACATTAATTTATAACGTTATTCTAAATTATATTCGTATTATGTATGGAGAAAAATAATATACTTAAGTACACTTTAGAAATTTAATTATAAAACAAGATTTAGTTGGTCTTTTTGTGTTCAGAAGATAGCTATAGGCAGCTACTGTCGTATGAGATCTTAATATCTAGAATCCATTGTGAAAGAAACTTTAGATATATTAAGAATAAGTTCCACGATACACATCACAAATTTTGAACTTAGACAATTTGTTATAAACGTTTTTTACTTTTACGTTACTGAAAGCAATGCAATAGAATATAATAATATATCAAGCTGCAGCTTCAAATCCCATAAACTTCACCAAAACAGAACACCGTCACCGCAGCTTAATCCATTAAAACTTAAGTTACGAGTTTACGGCAAAAGTCGAGGCGGCAAATAAGTTGAAAATTTCCAACGGAAAACAATTTTAACCTTCTCTTTCTTATTCCGTGCAAGTTCTCCCTAGCCCTTGTCTCCTTAAGAGACATATTCATATTTAAATTTATGGCGAAACTTTGAATAGTTAGCGCTAGACAAAGCAATACAAAGTTCTTTGTCCCGCGTTAAGTTTTAACGGCCTTTACGGTAAGCTTATTGTGAGATTATAGGCCGGGAGGCTGTTACATGACGCGTGAAGATTGGAGCTTTCAGCTTTGCTCCGTACGGTAATCGTAGTAAAACCTAGAATAACGCGGACGCTATGTACTATAATTTGTTAGTGGTTAATTGGTTTAAACTGTTTAAAAACGTGTGTTCTAGGAGGTGCTGTTGTAATAAAGTTAGAATTCATTCAAGAGCAATCTAAAAGTTCGAGTGACAATAGGACCAAATTACTCCTAAACAGAAAAAGGCTAGTTTTAATGACGCTCTCTGCAACATTGACATTCATTTACAGCGCATCAGGATATATGTGTTTAAAATTTGATTTAAATTCAATTTTAAATACGTTTAGCGTTTGGTAAAAGTGACCCTAAATTAATTAATTAAATCAAAATATTCATTCTCCATAGTAAAAAGTCACGTGATCAACAAAGTTTCTATGAAAACTATTATTTTTTTGGCGAATTTTTAAATATGATTTCATTTTTGGGCTTAGATATAACATGCTGCACATGTAGGTTTCGGCTTAGTATACCCTTTTTGCAACATCCTGTATATGTATTTTAAAAAACCGGACTTTTTGGTGTCGGTATTTTGAAAGTGGGACTTTTTCATTGCTCGCATGTGTACTATTGTAGGTTTTTAACTCAAAAATATTTCTTATTCTCTACAATCCAGGCTCCCGACGAGCGACAATAATACGTAGAGCCGCAGTAAACGGTGGTTTTACGCGTGTTTATATGTTTCTGAGTGGTAAAACCGTTTTGTTCTCGCCATTTGACCGTTAAATTGTTACAATTGCTGGCGGACCCTATTACGCGTAAGTATTTTGACGGGAAAACTAAAAATTATCGTCGCGTTTGTGGCTTGTTTCAGTAGCTTGTTGAATGACTATTGTACAATAAGTCTGTAAGTACTAAATATTCTATAAAATGTCTATTCTTAGCTAAATTCCAGCAATAAATTTAAATTTGGCTGCTTTATAATGATTCTCTACATTTACAAACCTATTCATAAACTTAGAACCACCGAAGAACAGAAAAAAATCGAAATTAAAAACTATTTTCGAACGAAAACTACGCCAACATGATTCTCAAACGTGACAGTTTTTTTTAGCCGGCATCCTTTGCTGAGTCTGTGTGCCGGAAGTGAGCTTAGGAAAAATGGCCGCGTTTCCGGCCCAGTAATGGCGACGCCGACAGTAGTTCCTGCTGATAATGAAAAAGGATAAGAAAAGGGAGGCAATGCACATTTGTACGTCAGCGTGTGGGTAAAATAAAAATAGTTTCTTTTGAAATGGTTTTTTAAGCGCCTCTTAGGGAAATGGAGTCGTTTAATGTGCGAGTTAATTCGTTTGTGCTGCGCCATGGAAGTGAGATGCGATGAGATGCTTTTCAAAACGTAATTATTATAGCAATTGAAAACCTAACGAAGGTTTTTTATTACATCTTAATAAGACTAGGTAGTACCTACTTATTGCTCTATATATATAGAACAACGCGGACTCGTGTGTAAAATAATATGACTAATATGACTAATATTATAAATGCGAAAGTAACTGTGTATGTCTGTCTGTTTCTCTTTCACGCTAAAACTACTGAACGGTTTGAATGAAATTTGGTATACATATGGTCTAGACCCTGAGAAAGAACATAGGCTACTTTTTATCGCGGAATTCCCACGGGAAAACTTTTTAAGGCGAAGTGAAGTTGTAAGAGAATAAATCGCTATTGAGTGTTATGATGGACAGTCGAGGGAAAACTTATTCGTTGATACATCAGTAGATATCAATAACGAAAAAAAAAAGTTTACGTGCGAAGTTTCATTTTGTTGTAAAAGTGCAACATAGCATACCCTGAATAACCTCGCAAGATCATTTTGTTAACGAAATTCGTTTTCATAACTTTTACAGTCTGTATTGCTATTCCATCACACAACACATTTTTTAAAATAAATTACCTATTGTTGTGGTGAAAGAGCGGGGTACTTACCTAGTTATACAGGTTACCACCTAGTACAAGGGCCCTTGCCATTTTTGTAATGATTTGTTTGTAACAATAAATTCATTTTTTTTTCTTTAACACATTCATTTTCTACGCGGAAACAAACATCTTTACAAAAACACAATGTTCTACGAGTGTTCTGTTTCACAAACGCTAAAGAGGGAAGGAAAATACGAATCTTCACTGAAGAAAACTTGAAAGGCGAACTTGACCGATTCTCTTTGACTCGAGACATGAATAACGAGATAAACCGAAGGGCCCTCAGAATTAACTCTCTCTTGTCGTGTGACAAAGAACTTTCGCGCTTTTAGAGTTCCGATGCAGCGGTCGCCGAATGGTGCAGTGGTTAGTGGCTCCGACTGCTGTGCCGATGGTCCCGGGTTCGATCCCCGGCCGGGCTGATATTTGTTTGTAATTAATTTTTTTACCGAATTAATAATTGGTTCTCTGGGTTTTAAATAAGTGGTGTACGTAATATATCCTACTTACCTGCCACGAGTGGTGATTGTGGCAATAACTCTCCAGTATTGGGAACTTTTGGGTTTTTTGTCTTCTTATGTTTAACCAGACCTTCACTTGAAAAGGGGTATCGTAAGTTTGTCTAGAAGAGGGGCTGATTTAGTTAGTAATTAATTTTCTTAAAAAATGATTGTTTTAGACATTGTTAAATTCGAATCTGGTGCTTACAGAATCGCAGAAGCATTGTTCGCCAATTTTGAAATTCCTTTTAGCATAATATTTATATGTATAAGTAATAGAGGTATAAGTACAGTTTTTAATTTGCAGTAAGTACATTGGTACAAAGTTATAAGTAAGGGGCAGAGAAACCTGACCACCCTCAGAGGCATTGTTCATATTATTTCTATGAGAGGGGGGTCAGGTTTCTCTGCACCTGACCGTACTAACTTGCCTTCGGGCGTCCACTGACATAAATTATAATAATTCCGTCAGGTTAAAGGACCTCATTCGAAAACATATTTCACGCTTAGCCGTCCCACAATTGTTGTCTTGATGGCTTATGAAGCAGCTTACCTCCTTGTTTGTAATAAAACAAAGGGCATTTCGCTATGAAGCGGTCTACTCCGACAAAACAGTACAGGTATGTGTATAAGGTTGTGTTTCTACAGAGTCTGAATTTCCTCCATAAAAGTTTGAGGTCTACATAGGAAATGACAGTTTGCAATTTGTTTGTGACTGTCACAAACAAATTGCAAACTGTCATTTCCCATGTAGACCTCAAACGTACGCAACGTTTTCGAGGGTCCGTTTAAAATAGAATTAATGCATCCCGGCGTTGATGTTCTTAATCTTAATAATAATAATTCTTTATTAATTTTCGATGTTAAGAAATGGAAAATATTAATTTATTTGCTGTAAAACATGGTTGCGTCTTAAAAAAAATGTTTCAGAGACCTTCGCGGGAATGACTCCAATTTTACAGTTTCATAATGGTCGCACCACTACGTTTGTGCCATGCGAATCTAAGCCCTGAGCTTCGGCTGTGGACGAGGAAAACTCAATAAAAACTAAGCGTATCGCACGTTGCTTCATAAGGTTAGTATAGTTGGCCTGTATATAACAGATTAAAGATATTTTAAGTACTTCTGAATGTTTTAAATTAAAGACTGTTATATTTTTTACTTAGGAACAACCAGCCATTTGACTTCCCTAGCTCTTTTAATTTAATAGCAAAGTTGAATCTTCATGTTTCACGCTTAAAGAAGTTCAAACTTTCTAGGAATAAAGCTTGAGGCACACTGAGTGTAGTTAAGAAGTGCATACGAGTATTTAGGTACTCCCTTTGAGTAGTGGTGAGTGGCGATAAGCCTAGTCAGAGGCCTTCGGGCGGCTTGAAAACATCTGACAGTCTGGTTGCCCACTTACCCGACAACTCTCTCAGCACAAGCTTGCTTGTGTTGGGGTCCACCAACCCGCACTTGGCCAGCGTGGTGGACTAGGCCTAAACCCTTCCTTCATTGGAAGGAGACCCGTGCCCCAGCAGTGGGGAAGTAATGGGTCGTGATGAGTAGCGATATGGTTTGCAACGTATCACGTGAGTACAAGTGTGCTGCGAAAAGTGGGTGGCTCGCTTGTGAGCCACCTCTGAGTAACCCTTCGGGGATTACAGTCGTGAGTGCATATGTATGTATATGTAGTGGCGAGAAAACGCGAATTTGTATATTCAGGATAGTGGCTAAGTAGCGGAATAAGCTAGCTGTAAGCAAAAAAAAATTGAGTCGATATTCACTGCTCGATCGGTTAATAAAACCTACACTTGGCCCGCAGGCCTATCGACAACTCAGGACGATGAAACATTTATTTAGTAGGTTAGGAAGTTATAATTATAAGTATCAACTTTGATCATATATAAAAGTCTAAAAATGACAGATACTATGGAAACCGTCAAAACTGACCGACTACAGTAGGCCTATCACTTTACAGACTTTTTTTTAAGTCACGTGATCAACAAAATTTTACCACATCTTTTGGTTTACTATAACACTTTTGCAATTACATTGTATGTAGATGCTGGTGCTCCATACTTACGACTACGCTGTACATACACACATAGTTAAACTTATAACACTTTTTTATGAGTCGGGATCAGAAACTGTCGTTCAGTGTGCGTCGAGCTTTTTCGCAGGTCGGATATGGATTGTGTACAAGAACTCTTTAGTTCGATCAAAGCTAACGCTAGATGCGAAAAACTTACGAAAGAAAAATACGGACATTCTTTTTTATGTTTTATGTCGTGTACCCATAATACCTATTTATTTTTCATAATGTTTATTTATTTTAAAAGTGTTTGCGTGTGTGTAGTATTATGTACAGTCAGCTACATAAGTAGCTATACACTTTTCTACCATGTCAATCTGAAACCGCCTATAAATTCATTGAAACATTGACGGTTCGTCAGTTTGACAAGATACAGAAGTGTATAGCTATTTATGCAGCTGACCGTACGTTCATTTTTATTTTAAAGGTGTGATAGTGACGTACCTATGTTTTAACTTCCAAACCTTCATCCTTATTTATTTACTTAGTTACTCCCCTAATCAAGACCTTCATCCGTGACGGAAAACTGCGGACACACACAAGACAAATTTTAGAAAATGACTGCGGTGGGGTTAACAATGATTATTTCCACCAACCCGCACTAGGCCAGCGTGGTGGGCTAAGCCTAAAACCCTTCCTGCATTGGAAGGAGACCCGTGCCCCAGCAGTGGGGACGTGATGGGTCGTGATGATTTCTTAGTCAAAAGTCAAAATTTTTACTATCAAGTGTAAAGCTCCTTTAAGGCGTATCCACACTGGGCCGGGCGGACGCATCGGATGGCAATTTGTCAAAGTCACGACCTCCCGACGTCAGCATTAATTATTCCGTTTTGAATCGCGTCATCGGCGATGCGAAGCGACATGTTGCGAATTGGCACAAACTGTTTTTAATAGCACGCTATTTATACTAATGTTCCGTTTTATTTATTCAGCGTTTAATTTTTGAATTGGTTAGGATTTATAAAAAAACGTTTTATTAGTTTTCCGTTTATATCAAGTAAGTACTTGCATCACAATTTATTTGTAGTTTAGAAGTAGGTATTGGTTTGTTCCTTATGGTATTAATTGTTCACTTACCTTGCATCACTACCATGACAGATTTTTTGAATTTACATACATGAGACGGCTTAGCGCTAAACGCGCTGCTCAAGCACTCACATGCTGCTCAAGCACATCCACATAAACACCACTGCTACACATATCACACACAACACGTCCCCGGATTTATAACAGATGTAGCTGGTCCCTTCATCATCGCTATTTTAAAAACTCCGCCTGTATACTTTTAGGCGCAGGCCACCGTACATCTTCAATTCAAACACGCGAACGCTAAGAAGTACTACCACTCCACAGCCGCAACAAATGTGCCAACGTGACTCGCGTGACAAAACGTTGGACAACAGGACTATTTGTTCTCATGCCACCTTTTACGAGTCTACGCCCACACCTGGATATCGGCAATTGCCAATTTGACGAGGTTTCCTTTGGTCTGAAAAATTGCTGGAGACGTCCTAGATTTGGCAGTGACAACTTAAATTGTTGTATCAACATTGGAGCTGATTCTGAAAGGCATCATTACTTAATTCATTTACCACTGTCAAAATTAAATTTGAAATACTTAAAAAAAGAGATTTGGCTATCAATCATAGAAATCATAAGTTTGTATTTCATTTAAAATTGGTGCCTAATGAATTGCTACTAATCTACTTACTATTACTACAATCGCGATCAAAGAAAAAGTTCCAGTGACATCGCACCAAACTACTCCTAAAAAGAAAAGACTAGAGTAATGACGTCGTCTGCAATATTGAAGAACATTTACCAGCGCATCAGAATATTTTATAAACCACTGCAAACGTAGAAATTGTGTTAAAATTTTAAATAAAATTATTTAAAATTGGCTATACGATATTCAGGCTTCTGATATGCAGATAACAACTAAGTATTACTGTTATTACTGCAATGCCTTGTACATAACGTATCTATAATACATGTATAATATGAGCCAGAGCGGTATTTTGGCCAATACATCAACTTCCCATGCATGATTTTGATTGATGAGTTCTGTTAGCAGTGATTGTGTTTACTTTCCATTATTATGTTTGCCTATCTGGGCATGCATATAAAATTCTCCTATGGGATTTCGCGGGGAAATATTTTATTGCTGTAATTTCCTAACGAACCTAGAGAAGGACGAAGAATATTGTGTAAATGAGAGTACTGTGTCTGAAGACTGGGAATTATTCTTAAGCCGCGTACAGACCGGCCCAACGAACGTCTAACGAACTTTAATTATTTATTTTATTAAAAACTAGTCTAATTTATTTATCATTCATAATACAGGGCAGATTGCAGCAACGAAGGTCAACGAAACCGGTTCGTTGGCGTTCGTTTGGCCGGTCTGTACGCAGCTTTAGATCTCGGATATGCCCAAATTGCAATACAGGAACACACACACCATCTATTTTACTTTGCTACTATTAAATTTGGGAGAAGGTAACATATCACTACCAAAAAGTTTGTGCAGCAATATTTTTCAGCTTTTTCCTTAGTCAACCATTCTATCTGCAAAGAATTAGGTATAAATCATAGTACCTATACTGTATATTTATTAATACTATATATCACAAAATATTATGTAAGCATAAACTTACCTAAATCAATAGAAAATTAAGTTTATGTATAACTTAATCTCTATTATGAGTGTAAAATTATGACAATCGTATAAACTTAATGAAACTTACGTACGTCGGCCCATCTCCGAGAAAAGCAAACAGATCCAGTAGATCCCCGGCCGTAAGAACTGGCACTCATTGTCGTTTAAAAAAAGACGTCTTCCACTGATCTCCTTATCTCATTCGCCATCAATAACGCTCCTAATTCAAGAAAGACAAACAAAAACCGGGCTTATTGTGGCCGATTTGTCTTATTTCCCTATTCAATTGGGCTCGTTCGTCTCAAATCTTAAATTCCTCCAAAATGGCAGTTAACCAACTTAATTTGGCAGCTAAATGTCTGGAAGTTTCGACCAGCCATCGATCAAGTTAATGAGCCCTGTCAATTACAGGGTGCCAATGACGGAATGAAACAGGGCGGTAGAAAGAATTGCCCCCCGTCGTCTAAGAATAACGCTAAGTTTGCGGAAAACGCACACACTTTTTTGGAACGCGTATTGTAATGGGATTTACAAGAGACAGTCTGTTGTCAGCAGTATATGGAGATTCTGTAATCTATGTCTGTCTTCGACAAAAGAACAAAGTTCAAAGCTACTTTTCATGCATATCGTACAGACGATATCATAGAACAACTGCAAGGGGACTCGGGCTATAAGTACAAGGAACGTAATATGTACTGTTTGGGTCCTACGTTATGTCGGTGCACGTATGATGTAAGTATACATTGATGTCGATTCTGAAGGCAGAAATTCTAAATTAAGAGCTGTCAAAACCTTAATTTCTTTGTTTAAAATTCGACTCTATCTATGATTGTTTCCGTAAACGTCATTTTATGCTAGCAATTTTTTTACTTTGACCGCGTTAAAATTAGAATTTCTGCCTTCAGAATCGACATCATTATGACCTTAGAAATTTTATAAAACGCATTTTAGGGAAAATACAGAACATGAGAATTTCTCAATCTATTAATATTCATAAAAAGTTTTTCACATATATTTTACTATTACGAAGTTTACGTTTTGTTACCCATTTTGGTGCAACAAATTTAAACCATCGTATTATTTTAAATTTTTACCAACTTCATGTTTTAAACTACTTATAGGTAAGCAAATAAACTGTTTATCATCTATCTATCTATATATAGAAAACTTTTCCACTGGCATATTTCACGTCAAACCCAACACCTAACTCCATCTGTACCGAGCGTCGAACAATACAACATTAATTCGCAACTTTGCATATACAATTACCCAACAAGTTTACTGATAGACATTACAAACTTTGAGAACTAGACGTGATATTCTATAGTCAGATTCAGAGTCTCGGCTTATTTGAGGCGAGGTATCTATTTGTCTAAGTATCAACTTAGTTCTGGACTATTGGACTTCTATGAAGTTCCGTGGGCTTGCGGGGAAGAGTTAAACTATGCTAGTTCTATAGTCATTCCAGTGTAATTGTGTAATGAGACTAATGGGAAATGAGATAATTTGTTTTTTAAATTAAAACGACCGACTACGATCGACCGACTGTCGATTTTGACGACCGAATGGCGTAGTGGTTAGTGACCCTGACTACTGAGCCGAAGGTCCCGGGTTCGATTCCCGGCTGGGGCAGATATTTGTTTAAACACAGATATTTTTTCTTGGGTCTTGGGTGTTGATATTTATATTTAGTATCTATCTATCTATGTATTTGTGTAGATATATCAGCTATCCGACACCCATAACACAGGTTCTACCTAGCTTGGGGTCGGATGGCCGTGTGTGAGATGTCCCCACATATTATTATTATATAGGTATTATAAAGCTCAATGCATAGCTCATAGTAACTAATAACAGTTGATATGGAATAAGTATATTTTAGTATAAGTACCCACCTAGTTATGAATAAATATGTCTTCATATACCTAGGTGGGTATTCATTTCATTGTCAGAGATCCGAGTTCCATTTCCGACTAGAACTAATTTTCTATTAAAACTTTAGTGCAAATTTAGAATTTAACTGTACTGTGTGAATTTAGGTGTTCTTCTAGTGAACTAGTTATTAAAAATAACACAATGATTTAACAGTGTTAAATAGAAACCAAACCTATATTCACACAAATGCAGCTCTATATAATTTAATCAACAGATTTGGCGGGTCCCACGGGAGTACATAGCATGGCAGTTGTTCAGGTCAAATTGTGTTATGTCCAATGCAGTTAACCTAACGCATAGGTGACCTTAGCACCCGGTAAATAACCTATATACCTACTGCATATAGATCCAAGTTATGAACTTACATAGACGGTTACGAAGTCAGAACGCGCTTAGTTTCAATATTGTGTAGTCTTTTTTTTACAAAGTAATTAGTGTGAAATTCCACTTTAAATCCATCGTTTTCAAAACAAATTGGCGATAGGTCTACAGGGTTCAAACGTTCTATTAACAGATTAAGAAGAGGATGTCGCGAAAGATCGCGAATCACATTTCGACTTCACTTAAATCGAGTAGAATTTTCAATAGTGTAGACGAGCCTAAAATTTATATCGGTAACTAGTGGGTAGAAGTGAATACGGGGCGACTCGACGGGTGTGGTGGAGCGCCACTTTTGTGTGAGCAGCCGCGGTGAGCAGACGGTCAGAGTGAGGGGGTGATCAGTACCGTGGAATCGTGAGGACCCGGCGCAGCGGAGCCGAGGCGACCAGGCACGTGGAGCCGAGGCGGGAGTGATGGCCCGGTTCAGACAATAGTTACAGCGAGTACAGCTAAGTGATCTTTCTACTTACTTTTTATCTCTCGTTTATGATTGATAAGTTATACACTTTATTCCTTGATGGACCAATTGTGTTTATAATGAGTAACGAAACTATGGAGATAATGTAAGTGGAAACCATTTTATACTTTATTTTCTTGGTGTTTGAATTGTGATTGCTATTGACATTGATTATGCTAATGTTGGTATGTCGTTAAGCATACGGTAATTTGAAGTCGTACCCCAAATAAGAGTGGACTACTGTGACTTGGGTAAATGTTTAACTAGTGAGAAGAGAATATACTGTGTGGTCAGGGAGGGCTATAAGGGGTGGTTGGAGGCCCTTCGTCGGTATCTACAGAACCGACATTTAATGTTTATAAATCATTAATAGTGACGAAACATGATATGAGAGAGTGATAGATGATGAAAGAATGATAAACGTATGCACGTGTGCATTGCGATGCAGGTACGCGTACTACGGCCTTTAGCGAAGACGCGAGGCATGAGCTAATGACAGTAATCGTATGCGAGTGTGCATTGCGGTGCAGGTACTCGTATTACGGCCCTTAGCGAAGACGCGGGGCATGAGTTGATGATAGTAAACGTGTGCGGGTGTGCATTGAGGTGCAGGTACTCGTATTACGGCCCTTAGCGAAGGCGCGGGGCATGAGTTGATGATAGTAAACGTGTGCGGGTGTGCATTGAGGTGCAGGTACTCGTATTACGGCCCTTAGCGAAGACGCGGGGCATGAGTTGATGATAGTAAACGTGTGCGGGTGTGCATTGAGGTGCAGGTACTCGTATTACGGCCCTTAGCGAAGACGCGGGGCATGAGTTGATGATAGTAAACGTATACGCGTGTGCATCGTAGTGCAGGTACGTGTATTACGGCCTTCAGCCAAGAGGCGGGGCAAGTGAGGATGCTATTGACATATATTATGCAGTCTGAAGCTTTAGTGCAATGCAATGGCAATGAGAGTGGATGTATGTGATTGGCGTGTAATGTTTTAATATAGGCTGTGTTACCACAGTGCACCGATTTGATTCACCCGGTGAGAGTTGGCATATTCGTATTTATTTTAATTTCATTTCTTATAGTATGAGCACAACGTTACCATATGAGACGGTCCGGCAGGGTACGATTTCCTGTGCCTATTCTACAAGAATCACAACCTCATATTACATCTCTTAAATATTACCTATGATTGAATAGTATCATGACAATTCGTGATCGCCATAATTATGGCGGTTCGCGACATGGTGGAGATGCTGGGATCTGAGTCCAGTTTTACAGCTTTGTTTGACTTGGGTGTATAATTTATTTTTCCCTGCAAAAGGGTTTTGCAAAATACAAGAAAAGGTATTATGAAATATCATGATAAACGTTCACCAGTGAATACTTTAGTTGTTTGAGAGAAATTGGGGACTATTCTTGAGACTCGTAAAAGGTTTTAATGAAAATATATACATAAAGATTAAGATACAAGTAAATTAGTTTGGTGTAGCTGTTATATTAGTAGTCAATAGTATTTTAAGCATTACTTATTGAGTATTTGATGAAAATATAAATATAAATTGAAGTAAGCATATAAAATGTGAGTTTAAAGGTTACATGCTTTAGTTAAAGTTAAAAACGATATACGAACGATTTTCGCTGTTATGATTGGAATGTTGGAGTATGCCAGTTTGCAGTTAGCGATTGATCAAAATTAGACCAGCAAATGGGCGAAGTCAGATTTGAAGTTATTATTTCTCATGCGGATATAATGTGAAAGTACAGTCAGGTCACCGAAATGTGACTTTTAGATAATTTTTTTGATAAATTTTATTTAGGTATTGTAGACTGCAATCTGTTCACACAGTATATATTTTTCCTGAGTAATACAGAATAGATATATTTAGTGAATTTTTTAGTAATCTATCATAGCGTGTGTGAGTAATTTACTCTTGGCACTTATTATGGTTCAGATTCAGATATTTAGTGATTGAATTAGACGCCATCGGGACAATCAAGTGGTTGCTTACAAGTTATTGGACTGCATAGATGTTACATAGTTAATGCTATTCTTGATAAATGAAGCACAAATTCTACAATTTTATAATGAAATGAAACTTGTAAAGGAGCAAGTCACAGTAAGCTAACTGTACGAGGCGAGTAGACAAGAGACGCCCGCGCTGGCGCCACCGGCCGTTTCTTTGTTATGTTACATTGTTGCGGTGTAAATAATTTGCAAAGAAATTTGTTTTTTATTGCCTATTGAATATGGTTAAGTTTAATGAAAGATTTCCCAGAAAATATTTTTTATTTGATGTTAAGTAGTACAGACTCAGGTGATGCTCTTGCTTGTACCTACACTACCTACCCATTGAAATTTAGAATAACCAGTTGAAAAGCTATGAGCTAGAGAATATACCTATACCAGATGTTCAAAAGGAACAGTTTGCCTATTACCAAACATTTTATAGTTCTCGTCGGATTGATAATTCGAAAATATTAGAATTAGATATCGTGAAAGTTGGTAGAACTTGTACTGAGTATATCAGTAGTCTGAGGTCGAATATAGTACCGAATATGAATAGTGAAGTTGTCAGCTAACGAAGATTATACCCATGTATATACTGTTCTCTGAAGTTATACTTTATAATATTAAGCTTCAAATTATTTAGAAGTTAAATATATGTCTTACTTTAGTTCAATGTGAACTTTAAAATGTTCAGATTTCAGTAAGCGTTAAACTTTAGTTACAAGTGAATGGCCTTAACCAAGGAGCGACTCAGAAAAGAATCAGAATTTAAAGTACTTAGCTTATAAATCAAAGAACGTTTTTGGTTATTAATACCCAAGCAGGTAGGCCAATATCGCAGAATGAATCTCCTCTTAAAAAATAATATGATTCACATTGTGCCCAATACTGTTAAGAATGTTTGAATTGTCATTGTATTGAAACTCGTACTCTTACTGAGTATACTTACTTATACAATGTCAAATTTCAGATAAATTCTTGCGATTTTCTTCTCAAGCAGACCAGACGTAACATAAGTCTGTATAGTTGCTTAAGTACTGTACCTTCAACCTAAAGTTTCTGAAAAAAAAAAAAAAAAAAAACGGTAAAGGAAAACAAACTGTAAAATTGATATACTCAGTTGAAATTAGATATATGTATGTATACTGGGTTAACTAAGACTATTCTTTTTCTTTGCATATAAGTATCAAGTTGGGACACACAATTACGTGCCAACGTAAATAAGATATACTTTATAGAAGGTTTATAGTAATCATAGAATTTAAAGGATCACGAGTGATCTCAGAAGTTTTAGTCTATGAGTCCGAGAGGAAAATAAGTAGTTTCAGTTTCATCAAGGTTGAAACAGTTGTACTTATGTGGAATGAAGTTGATAAGTGTCGTTATAGCTGTTAGAATTATAACACAAGTATAACACAAAACTTGCATGGTTGCATGTTATGACCTATCAGTAACAGTAAGTTGACTATTCAGAGAGACCAAGTTAAGTCAGTCAATCAGAACGTTGCATTGTGGTATGTGGTATTCACCATATTTTTAAAATGAGTTATTTAGCTAATATTCAAATCTGCCTTAAAATTGGCCAATTTTATGAAAGTTCTGCTATGATTCTAGTAATAGCACGTAAAATAGCCCGGTTGCAGCAAAAGCATTGCTATTAAGAAATAAGAATTCAGATCTAGTTAAGAACTAAGAAGTCAATCTAGACTACTCATTGACAATGTGGAATACCTACAAAGTAACTATCATAATGTAATATACCCCCCCTGTAGTGACGCTTCAGACTCTAACCTACCTATTTGAGACGTATTTTTCGCCCTAACTAAACTGAAACGGAACTGAAGAGAAGTCTTGTAACGGTATACGTGTTTTGCATTATTCGTTTGGCCAATACGTGATCGTCTAGTCTAGCGGTTAGGACTCTACATTGCCGAAGTAACTCAAGTTCTTTTAGGAGGTTGAGAGAATCCCTACCCTAGCACTAATCCCTAGAACCCTAGTTCATAATCCCTAGTTTATCTATTTGTTAGGACAACAGAACAAAGCTCAAGCAATAGTTATTTCTTAAACATACATGATTTAATTAAACAAAAGTAATTTAAATATATACAAAATTATCTATAAAAAAAGGGTTTTAAATTTGAATAGAAGGTGCGCCCCGCCTCGCACACCCTATGAAGGACGACCAGATCCGTCCACCAGACCCATCTACCTTCTCTAGCCCACTGGCTCTATTCAAACTGTTTTTTTTTTGTCAGTCAGTCCCTAGGAAAGGATCTATTGATTGGGATCCAGATGATGTTAATAATATTTTATTCAGCTTCACAATTCGGCACGGATATCTCCTGAGCCTACTTAAGCATTTATTCGACACGGATATTTCCTGAGTCTACTTCTGTATCTATAATATGTAATAGTTATTCGGCACGGATAGTTCCTGAGCCTACTCGTGTATTTTCGACACGGATATTCCCTGAGTCTACTTATACATTTATTCGACACGGATATTTCCTGAGTCTACTTCTGAATCAATAATGTGTAATAGTAATTCGGCACGGATAGTTCCTGAGCCTACTTCTGTATCCATAATATGTAATAGTTATTCGGCACGGATAGTTCCTGAGCCTACTCTTGTATTTTCGACACGGATATTCCCTGAGTCTACTTATACATTTATTCGACACGGATATTTCCTGAGTCTACTTATGTATCAATAATGTGTAATAGTAATTCGGCACGGATAGTTCCTGAGCCTACTCTTGTATTTTCGACACGGATATTCCCTGAGTCTACTTATACATTTATTCGACACGGATATTTCCTGAGTCTACTCATCTATATCGTCACAGTACAATGTTTTCCAATAATGGACATAATTAAAATATAATTATTATCTCCCATTTCAGCTTGTGTCAAGAGCAATCACTCAAATGTATCTCTATATTGTAGATCTCAGAGTTATGTGACAATTAATATTTTATCGATGCTGGCTTGTATCTACCATGGTACCTACAAGTTGTTCGAGGTGGTTTCCCTGCCTCTAATTAACTTCATCACAGTCAAGCTCAACATTATTTATTAATAACTAACTGTCATCATCTCCTCCTGTATATAGTATATTGGTAAGTTTGTAAGAAGAATCCAATTCAGCAACTGCTTTCCTTTACCCAAGCTGATAAGAAGTCATTTCAATTTATTTATCGGTAGTAAGTAACTCATGTACTATGAAAATATTTCCCTATCTTATTCAAAACTCAGTAAATTTTATTTAGAATAGAATACAGTTGAAACTCTTATTGCCGCCAATCGCCTCAATGACCCTAATTATAAGTTTTGGTTAATATTATCAACATCTTATCCAAACCCAAATCAATCATTATTTATATTAGCAGAATTAAAGTAGAATAATAAGTATAATAAATTAATATTAATCACTGAATATGTAAAAGTTGTCATGGTCACAGTCAACAATATATAGTCAATGATATCCATTTAACCATCAAAGTAAAATTGCATGAATATTCACTTTGAAAATATTTATTTTATCTTATCCAAATATTTCAGTTAAATTAAAATATTGTTAGTGCTCCTATGGCCGCCATCCAACACATTGACCCTACTGGTATAATTACCTAATTGAAGGTATTTATTTTATTTTAATCATACAAGTAGATAACTTTAGTAAAAGTAAAGTTGGTGCTCAACTAGGCCGCCAACTGACTCATTGACCCTATTATTAAATATTTATTAATTTTGTTTAATATTCTTAACATCTTTTTCAAGCAAAATCAATGTTTATTTATATTAATAAAAGGGTATAATGCAGGTTTTTAAGTATTATAAATTATCATTAACTTGCTGAATATATAAGAATTGTCTTAGTCACAGTCAGTCAGGTACAAGTTATGGCCAATGTAACCATTGAATAAAAGGAATAATTACATGAATTCTATTCTGTTGTCTGATACATAACTAGTTATTGTAGTAAGTAAATACCTATTGAATTCCAATAAAACAAACTTTACATACTTAGGTGGGTAAGTAAGTACCACAATCATACCTATCACATATGTAGATCAGTAAGAAGCCTAGATTCACTAAGCATACATACATCAATAACATTCACCACACATGAGATACACAAGGATAGCTTGTTTTCCCCTAAAATTCAATAACCTACTCTCCCACAGCCTAAACCTAACTGCTTAGCATCTAAGTGGTTTGAAGATGAAATGCATTTTATACAAACCTACATTTTACACAATGTTCCTAGTATCAAGTACCTAGTAAGTAAGTATAAATTAAGAATCTGGGTTTCTTAGTTCTGAACTAATGATTTGAAAGTAGATTTATTTTGCAACCAATACAACACTGGTGTCTCTTAAATGTTTGTTGGTTTTGTTGCTGCCTAATTGTTAAGTATGTTTTTTCTTTTATGATAAACAATACTTCAAATACCTGAATTTACCAAGTGTAGCTAACCCCATAATAAAACCATAGAGAATCATTAAACTAGTGAATCACACAAGTACACACAATAATTATTCAAGTAGAAACATAGTATTTTATGAAAATATGGTCCGGCCAATTTTCATCCCGGTGGAAAAATGTTTAAAATCATTTCAAATATTAAGAATACAAGTAATAAGTAATGTTTATAATAACCACTCTTAGAGAATCAAATTAGGTTGAGCTAGCTGTAGATTTTAAATTACTTAAGTACTAAATAGAAATGCTGATTCAAATAAGAATATAATTTTGCTAAATAGATTCATAGCTTAATATGAATAACCTGAAGCATATTCTTCATTCTGGTTTCAAGACTGAATAGATAAGTACATGCTTACATGAGAACTAGATGGAGTTGGTAGAAATAAGTTTATATTGTGTATCTCAGGAGATAAGTAAATAAGTACCGACTACCTAGGAATATGAATCTTCTTGTAACCTAAACAATTTCAGAATGATCTAATATGTTACCTAATAGATTTACTTAAATTGCAAGCACTTATCACTGAATAGGATTCCACATAATTATGTTATATATCTGATGAATCATCCATTATTATTACTTATAGGTACTTATTCAGATTGTTGTGCAAGCCTAGTAAGTTTGTAAACCAAATATGTTGGAACATAGGTTATGATCCACCACAATGAAACATAGGTACACCTAATGGTCTGTATTATGCTAATTACTGTTCTTTACTGGGTATGCAAAGACTGCTGGGTGAAACAATTTCAGGTAGATAGATTGCTGTGAGTAAAAGTAACATACTTAAATACTTGACTCATTAGCCATCATCTCAATAGAACATACTATTCAATATCTGTACTATATTGATATAAGTAACTAAGTTTATTCCTTCCAGGTAAACAAACATAGCTTGATGAAACAAGTGGGGTAATTTTCCCATAGTCGAATGTACTTATGCTTGTAAATTGATTGTTTTATGTGATAGAATCTTTAAGGCTGATTGATGAAGTAAAAGGTGGTTTCCTTGGGTCTCTCCTAATAAACCTAGGTACCCTAGCAGCCTTCAATTTCAAAATGGCCAAGAAGCTTAACAATAAATAATGGGGAACAATTGGATTTTTAGGTTATGAAAAATATTCTAATTTTGAAACCAGAACAAAGTAGACAGATATTCTAATATAAAGAATGGGGTGAAGTATAGATATGCTGTGATACCTCTAAATAGTGGTTATGACAAAATATTATCGACACTTAGCTGAGGATCCTGAGGCGCCGCCGCCGGCCGGTCGAAGCTGCAAAACCACCCCGCCATAAAATACACTCCCACTATCACTCCCATATGCAAACGCTCCCCCCTATCACCCGAAACTCCACGAGAAGACCAAGGGCCAGTTTTCTTCCCGAATCCTATTTATAGCCTCCCTGACCATCGACTCCCTTTTTCTTTTTTCTTTCCCGGTTCATCCATCGAACTTTATCGATCCAACCCCCTCCCTGAGATCCTAGACTACAGGTGGCGCCACTGAGCTAGACAATAACACAACTATTAAATATTTTTAAAGTAATAAACCGATGAACTATTGTTCTATAATTATTGATAATTAATATTATTATTATTTAACTAGTATTTACTCATTTTAAGTCCTGATTCGATTAATTAGAACTAAAAGATACTCAGTTGAGCGTCAAGGAGGCGTAGTACGTAAAGTGTCGCGTAAATTAGTGTTGTGCAAATCTAATCCTCATAATAATAACTTATCACTATGGCGTCATTCATTTCAATAATCAAACAATAATTAACAGAGCCGTATAAACGGTTGAAACATAATATAACCGAATCTAGTATGATATCTCTTTAAACTCTAAGCGTCAACAATAAGACTTGTACTTATTCTAGGTATCTGTCGATTCCAACGACACAACACCCCCCGAACATTACCATATAAGGAAATGCGTCAACGAGTCTAACCCACCAGATGGCTCTAGTGTGGCATTTCTACATCGCGGTATGGTTGTGTTTTCCAACCAGCGTATAGTCTTATTTTGCTTATAATAAAAATTTCGCCAATCTATACATAAATATTGTAATAATGTATAAGTCTGCTACGGACGGACTATGTTCCGTTACAACCACCCCCTAAATTTTTAGGAAATGCAATTGGATAAAAATTTACCTATTTAAGACTTATACATTATACATGAATAACGGTACATGAAAATAACAAACTAATATCAGAACCTTACAATACAAATAAGTTTCGTTACAACCACCCCCTGAATTCCGAGTCGCTCGCCAAGTCGCGCGCCCCAGAGTCGCGCGCCACGCGAGCTGGCATCTTCTGTTTTTTTATATCGTCAACTCGCGACCCCATGTAAAGTACGGTCAGATGCAAATGAATTGAAACTAAAAAATATAGTTTAATATTGTCGAAGAAGTAAGAAGGTACCGACTAGTAGACAGTCGCCATTAAAGAAGATGCTTTGATTTCGGGATAAAGATACAATAAAGCCTATGTTGGAAGTGCGGAATGAGGCAAAAGGGCATGTTACCTATGACGCATGATACCCATGTTTGCTATCTCTCTCATCCCGTGCGCAAATTTTACCTGTCATAGCTATGTCCTTAAAGTTTTTATTGCAAAAACCGGTTTAAAGGGTTAAAAAGTCATTGTTTTAGTGACGTCGTTTTAGTGTTACTCGTGATTCGAAGCAGAGATGTACAGTGCATTACTTACAGCGCAAAAATATTAAAATGTGGCAGTTTTTACTGATTTTTATGTATTTTGGGGGTAAGCCTATAATAAATTAACTTTACTATATTACCAAGTCTACTTTGCCGTAATATAAACACAGTGTTACGTTTTTGTTGTGTTACCGTAACATTAAATATCGAATTAGCACTAAAATTTAAAACAAATTTCGTTTATTTCATTGGTCAAAGAGTACTGTAACAATTACTTCCAGGAAGTTCATCTCACCATTTAGTAATAAAACTGCACATGAAATCATAACATCCCAGCAAGGAAAGTCGGTACTGCTTCGTGCAGGTTATAAATAATATAACAAAGACCGAACAAATACAAATGGTTCCTGTGTTTGGAGGTGTTCGAAAAGAACAGTTTGCCAAGCGAGATTAATTACTGATTTTATTTTAAAGTAAAGTCCTATAAAATACCCTATACATTTTAAGTAGTTGCCTTAAGCATAATAAATTATTACTTTTGTGGCTGACTCTACATATTTTCACAGTCGAGCGAGTTGACGACAAAAAAAGTAGGTAAATACGGGAGGGGCAACTCGCGCGTGGCGCGCGAGTCCAAGGCGCGCGACCCGACGAACGACTCCAAATTTTTAGGAAATGCAATTGGATAAAAATTTACCTACTTAACTTGATAGACAATGATAACTCTATATCTTAGTGAAGGTGATAAACCCCAATACTCTCATATTAAATTTACTTAATTCATAGTATTGTAACCAGTGTTTTATTGTTACTTAGTAATATTAAAACCAGAATATTCGAGGTAACAGTCGCTGTACCCTTCGCTATCTCGAATATGCAACGAGTTCGAGGCCCCCTACTGCAGATAGATGCCACCCACTCGACCAGCGCACCCAATGAGGACAACAAAGGTGTCATTACCCGACAGGCGTGCACATAATCAATCCTATCAGGTAACTCATTTGATAACTCTCTTATAAGAATTCATCAAACGCCCTATATGTTTCTCAGTGATTTCTCCATACGATCGATGCATTGGGTGAATTGCTTACTGTTTTCTTCCCAATGTCTTTGCAATTAAGAAAAGAAACTAAGTAACAAAGTTAAACTAAATACTTGAGTTGAGACCCATATCCCCTCTCAAATATGTGATCGATTAGAGCCCTCACTGTAGATCCTCACCGGATGTCCAGTCAAGCAGACACCATCTACGACACAGGTATCATTATCCAATAGGCTTACACTATCAGTAGTCCTGTTGAACAACTCATTCGATAGCCCCCTTATAGAAGCTCACCAAATGCCCTATGTGCCTATCAGTGGTTTACCCGAATCGTTTTACTTTTCTACTTGAATTAACTCCACTTCAACACCTTCACAACACTTTTATCAACAGAATTTTGTAAGGTAAATTCAAGAATCCCTGGGTCTTATCACCTTCAGCATTTACTAAACCTACCTAGCTTTATGTAAACCTGTAAGCTATAGTGACAACAGGATAAAAGTTTATAAGAAAAACAAATAACTGAACGAAACTTTTAACGAAAAGAAATGCATCTCTGGAAGTACTTCTTAATTATAGCTTAGTTACGTAAATATTAATTAATAAATTACGGCATACTAAAATTGTAACCAGTGGTAAGCGTAAACAAAGTATTCGAGATAACAGTCGTTGTGCCCTTCGCTACCTCGAACACGGAACAACTTCGAATCCCCCACTGCAGATTAATATCGTCCCACCAAACCAGCACTCCCGCGAAGGCGACAAAAGTATCATTATTCAAGAGGCTTGTATTTTTAGCCTAATGAATAACTCATCTGATAGCCCCCTTATAGAAGCTCACCAGACGCTCTATATGTCTCTCAGTACTTTCTTAGAACGATCGGCGCATTGAGTGACATTTAAATTAGTTCCTCCTCAATGTCTTTGTGATTTATGCAAATCAATAATAACTCATTAATGAAAAATATTTGAGTTGAGATCCAAAGTCACACTATTCCCTTCTCAAATATGAGATCGTTGAAAGCCCGCACTGTAGACCATCGCAGAAAGTCTTAGTCGGTCGAGACAATAAAAACGACAAAGATATCATTATCCAATAAGCAATGCTACTAGATAACTCATTTGATAGCCCCCTTATAGAAGCTCGGCAAATGTCTTATATGCCTATCAGTAGTTTATCCGAATTGTTCAGCAGTAGGTATGAATTTAAAAACCATCACTTATCACCTTCACACAAAAAAAATATACCTATATTATAAAATGTAATCTATCACGGTAAAGTTATTAAGTATAGGAAGAAGTACTCCAAAACTACATTCCATTTCATTACCATAACAAAGTATAGTCACCGACATTAGCGCGCCCAAAAGTATAAAATTTACAGGGCCAATGAATAAATGACACGGTTACACGGTGTGACCATCATCACTGTACCTTCAGATATCCTGTACCTAAACTTAAATCCAAGTAGAAACTTATTTGCTATCCCTCTTGTGTAAGTACACAACACACCCCCTTGATTTAAGAATTTATCCACTCTCCTAATCACTAATCATAATACAATAATCCTATTCCAATCCATAACTTTTAGTTTTACCCAAAATCCTTTACAAAATCAATTAGTTATTTAAAGGAGTGCAATGAGAATTTAAATCAGCTATACTCAACCTGCGGCCCGCGTACTATGACTTAAACGTGTTTGTGGCCCTTACATAAAAGGTTGAGTACCAATGATTTAAATGGTGTATCACCCCCAAAATTAAACAACTCTAAAATATTTTTCTATGTTGATGAAATACTTAGGTAAGTTAAGCACATTCGTTCACTCCAAGACAGTCAAATTTAAAATGCATTCAAATTGTCAAATAACCTAAGCTCTTATCTATTTCTGTAGATGAATACTCTCACCCCCACGTGTGTAACAACAGAACAATACTTAACCCACATTCACATCACAACCGTCTTTCCTATTTTATAGTATTCATTGACTCAATTCAATCACCTCACTACACTCTCATTCATAAACATTCCTACATTTTTAAACCATATTTACTAATTTTAAGACACACCCCCACTCTCATATGTCACCTATTCCTAAACACACCCTACTGATGATGATGATGATTATTATTATTATTATAAAATTGGAGCAGTCCATATTTACTCACTTTAAGCGACACCCCCACTCTCTTATGTCACATATCCCTAAACACACCCTACTGATGATGATGATGATTATAAAATTGGAGAAGCCCATATTTACTCACTTTAAGAGACACCCCCACTCTCTTATGTCACATATCCCTAAACACACCCTACTGATGATGATGATGATTATAAAATTGGAGAAGCCCATATTTACTCACTTTAAGAGACACCCCCACTCTCTTATTTCACCTATTCGTAAACACCCCCTATTGATGATGATGATGATGATTATAAAATTGGAGCAGCCCATATTTACTCACTTTAAGAGACACCCCCACTCTCTTATGTCACCTATTCGTAAACACCCCCTACTGATGATGATGATGATGATTATAAAATTGGAGCAGCCCATATTTACTCACTTTAAGAGACACCCCCACTCTCTCATGTCACCTATTCGTAAACACCCCCTACTGATGATGATGATGATGATTATAAAATCGGAGCAGCCCTAAGGATACCTATTCTGTGACATTTACCTAATATTATGTTGAACCGCCCGATGATTATGAATCTTGGCCATCATAATCTAACACATCATTATAATCTAATACACATATTATAGTTTATAAAATATAGCATGAGCCCTTTAAAATATACCACGTTTGATTGACAGATCTTCCTGGTTGGTAGATGACTATCGACAAATAATTGTAAAATTTTACGTCGACTAAACCATTTGATTACCGACATAGCTGTCAAAATATGCAAGCTGAAGTGGCAGTGGGCTGGTCATATCTGCCGAAGAACCGATAACCGTTGGGGTAGACGAGTTCTCAAGTGGAGACCACGAACAGGCAAACGCAGCGTGGGACGCCCTCCTGCCCGCCGGACCGACGACCCTAGGCGGGTGGCGGGTAGTGGTTGGATGAGGAAGGCCGAGGACCGAGTGTTGTGGCGCTCCTTGGGAGAGGCCTATGTCCAGCAGTGGACGATTATTGGCTGATGATGAAACCATTTGACTTTGACTTTGACTTATGCCTGCTAAATAAAGTTGGGTTTCCCTTGAAAGCGAAGAAGTGACAAATAAAATGTATGGATTTGACAGCTGTCATTCTAATCAAGCTATTTTAAAGAACTGTAACATACATTCACTAGGCTCACCCCCACTATCTTATGCCTTCCAGCTTCCTCTCCTGGGAACAGTCCTAAACACCCCCTATATGTGATGACGACATTGAAGTAACCCTATGAATACCTATTTGTGTGTAACTTTTAATCTAATGATGTTACGGCCGATGATGATGATGAACCCAAGCCACCCTAATTTAACACATTGATAAAATCAGATATAAGTAAGTATGTAAATACGAACATAGTTTCCTTCACTAGCTCATTTTATTTACACCGTAATCTTATCATTCCTCTATCTCATAATATCCCTAATGTCGTGCACATTATTCACAATATCAATCCATACTCAATCGCACCTACACGCAATTAGCAACCCAGTACCTATACTATATGTAGCTAGCACGCACTCACGCGCAGCCTGTATTTAGGTATACACTGCAGGACACGAACCTCCTCCAATTCCCCAACAACAGAGAGCCACCTCCACAATCTCCATGCACATAAATTTAACACCACAACACACATTGAACACCAAAACCCCGAGGATCGAACTCGACAGTAGTCAAGGTCACTATGCACCACAACATTCGGTAGTGTAGCCAGCTAAGTATTTACATACATGTAGAAACATAAGATCATAATATCATAACCTCTCTTTCTCCACATGCTAGGTATCGATTTCCCCCTCCTAGTTCCAATTATATACCTAATTACCTATACCTGCGTATTAGCAAAACGCATACCTACTACATACATGCCATTGAAGTAGGTACAACGAAAGGAGTGACATATCCACTGTACCCAACACATGAACAGTGCCTTCGGCATCGGCAAACAGCCACCGACAACTCATCCCACTACATAATCTTTTAACCACGGTGACAAACACCTTAGTGACAATCACTGGAGCTGGACAGCTGTTTGTCACTGACATTATAATAAGACGTAACATTACCTATCATTGTCTAATTAAATAGGTACATACATGAAGGTCATTGAACCTGTACAAAACAGTCTTTAATTTTGTCGACACGAATGCGGTAACTATATACATATTCAGTTAACCCCACGAAAGCTGAATATACTATTACTAAAATCCACAAACCTCATAACAATAATATTCGCTAAACTTATAACAGCCCTTTCCTTTGTCCGTAAGGTACCTACACGTCAGGTACCTAGAACTCACCTACATCCATACCAAATTCATGACACCAATTCCCTTCTATCGTGGGTAAAAGTCACCTTGACATAAGACCCAACACTAATCCTATCTTTTCTATGCTGGCAAAATTTATTTGTCATACATAACTAATTCTCATTACACCCCTTTCTCTAGCGTTGAAAGTATAAATATATCAGCATATAAACATACACCAAACCTATAACAACACTCTTCCTTTATGGTTTAATTAAACCCACATAACGGACTACCTAAATAAATGAGTAAGAAAATTATACAATGCAAAATATTTTAATATGTATACCAGCGCCACCTGTGATAAAACTCTTGAACTGCAATTAATCATTGATATCTACAGGTAATCAGGTTCGAACATCAAATACAGCTAGCTAACTTCTTCCTGTTGTATCCTTATTTACCTTTTATTTAAAGGTAAGTAGAAGTATAAAATAACAGTAGACAGACAGTACACTTGGAATTAAACCTAAATCGGATGCACACAATCAAAATAAATTTGCCATGCGTAGATATAGGTATCTCATCCGCCGCTGTGAAACTGACACTTATTAAAATGTGTCTACTATCTACCTATAATATGTGTATATGTATGTATAAATAACAAAAAATCTATTCCCTAGACAATCGTAGTCGTAGAAAAATTAAATAGGTAAACAAGTACTTAGGTACTTACTAAAGTTTGCATTCACCAAAACATCTGTTAGTTATAGCTACCTACCACGCTAACTTCGAACGGTCTTTGACCTTACTAGTTTATTCTCGTTTACTTAGTAGGTACCTACTTTATTTTACTATAGGTACCCCTTTTCCTTTATTAATTTAACGAAATAATTACAGAAAATGACGCAACATCCATGCGCCAAACCTACCAGTTTCAAGTGCACCATGGTAAGATCGGTATAAATGAACCATGTAAAGCTTCTAAATCACAATGTCATGTCTTTACCAAAATAATAATGACAGGACGCTACCTATAACCTATTTGATTGTTTTACTAATGCATTTGTAGGCAACCTACACGTATTTTAAGCACACTAAGTTTGAATGCAACAATTTGTATACAATAGGGTAAAAGTACCACATATCGGCACTTCAAATGTTTCAAGCAAAATGTATACAAGTATACAAATATTATGCTAAGTTTTTTTTATTTATTTTTTTATTTTATGTAAAGGGTAAAGTTACCAGTTATTGACCTTTTAAATGGTTCAAACAAAATGTGTTACCTAAGTGTACACATTATATATATATTTTTTTTTATTTGTTTTTTTTTTCTCTAAATGCCTAATTTATTGTACGCCTACACATATGAGTTTTCTATTAACGTTTTCTCTCAATCTCCTTCCGTTTCACGGCAACAATTGTAGGCTAAAAGCCTTTTAAGTTTTTGAATAATGCAAAACACAAATAAAATAACGTTCCTAATAACCCGATCCTGTTTCTAATAATTCTGATCACCCTATCCTGGTCACGGCACCAATTGTAATATACCCCCTATGCAGTGAACCTTCGGACTCTAACCTACCTATTTGAGACGTATTTTTCGCCCTAACTAAACTGAAACGGAACTGAAGAGAAGTCTTGTAACGGTATACGTGTTTTGCATTATTCGTTTGGCCAATACGTGATCGTCTAGTCTAGCGGTTAGGACTCTACATTGCCGAAGTAACTCAAGTTCTTTTAGGAGGTTGAGAGAATCCCTACCCTAGCACTAATCCCTAGAACCCTAGTTCATAATCCCTAGTTTATCTATTTGTTAGGACAACAGAACAAAGCTCAAGCAATAGTTATTTCTTAAACATACATGATTTAATTAAACAAAAGTAATTTAAATATATACAAAATTATCTATAAAAAAAGGGTTTTAAATTTGAATAGAAGGTGCGCCCCGCCTCGCACACCCTATGAAGGACGACCAGATCCGTCCACCAGACCCATCTACCTTCTCTAGCCCACTGGCTCTATTCAAACTGTTTTTTTTTTGTCAGTCAGTCCCTAGGAAAGGATCTATTGATTGGGATCCAGATGATGTTAATAATATTTTATTCAGCTTCACAATTCGGCACGGATATCTCCTGAGCCTACTTAAGCATTTATTCGACACGGATATTTCCTGAGTTTACTTCTGTATCTATAATATGTAATAGTTATTCGGCACGGATAGTTCCTGAGCCTACTCGTGTATTTTCGACACGGATATTCCCTGAGTCTACTTATACATTTATTCGACACGGATATTTCCTGAGTCTACTTCTGAATCAATAATGTGTAATAGTAATTCGGCACGGATAGTTCCTGAGCCTACTTCTGTATCCATAATATGTAATAGTTATTCGGCACGGATAGTTCCTGAGCCTACTCTTGTATTTTCGACACGGATATTCCCTGAGTCTACTTATACATTTATTCGACACGGATATTTCCTGAGTCTACTTATGTATCAATAATGTGTAATAGTAATTCGGCACGGATAGTTCCTGAGCCTACTCTTGTATTTTCGACACGGATATTCCCTGAGTCTACTTATACATTTATTCGACACGGATATTTCCTGAGTCTACTCATCTATATCGTCACAGTACAATGTTTTCCAATAATGGACATAATTAAAATATAATTATTATCTCCCATTTCAGCTTGTGTCAAGAGCAATCACTCAAATGTATCTCTATATTGTAGATCTCAGAGTTATGTGACAATTAATATTTTATCGATGCTGGCTTGTATCTACCATGGTACCTACAAGTTGTTCGAGGTGGTTTCCCTGCCTCTAATTAACTTCATCACAGTCAAGCTCAACATTATTTATTAATAACTAACTGTCATCATCTCCTCCTGTATATAGTATATTGGTAAGTTTGTAAGAAGAATCCAATTCAGCAACTGCTTTCCTTTACCCAAGCTGATAAGAAGTCATTTCAATTTATTTATCGGTAGTAAGTAACTCATGTACTATGAAAATATTTCCCTATCTTATTCAAAACTCAGTAAATTTTATTTAGAATAGAATACAGTTGAAACTCTTATTGCCGCCAATCGCCTCAATGACCCTAATTATAAGTTTTGGTTAATATTATCAACATCTTATCCAAACCCAAATCAATCATTATTTATATTAGCAGAATTAAAGTAGAATAATAAGTATAATAAATTAATATTAATCACTGAATATGTAAAAGTTGTCATGGTCACAGTCAACAATATATAGTCAATGATATCCATTTAACCATCAAAGTAAAATTGCATGAATATTCACTTTGAAAATATTTATTTTATCTTATCCAAATATTTCAGTTAAATTAAAATATTGTTAGTGCTCCTATGGCCGCCATCCAACACATTGACCCTACTGGTATAATTACCTAATTGAAGGTATTTATTTTATTTTAATCATACAAGTAGATAACTTTAGTAAAAGTAAAGTTGGTGCTCAACTAGGCCGCCAACTGACTCATTGACCCTATTATTAAATATTTATTAATTTTGTTTAATATTCTTAACATCTTTTTCAAGCAAAATCAATGTTTATTTATATTAATAAAAGGGTATAATGCAGGTTTTTAAGTATTATAAATTATCATTAACTTGCTGAATATATAAGAATTGTCTTAGTCACAGTCAGTCAGGTACAAGTTATGGCCAATGTAACCATTGAATAAAAGGAATAATTACATGAATTCTATTCTGTTGTCTGATACATAACTAGTTATTGTAGTAAGTAAATACCTATTGAATTCCAATAAAACAAACTTTACATACTTAGGTGGGTAAGTAAGTACCACAATCATACCTATCACATATGTAGATCAGTAAGAAGCCTAGATTCACTAAGCATACATACATCAATAACATTCACCACACATGAGATACACAAGGATAGCTTGTTTTCCCCTAAAATTCAATAACCTACTCTCCCACAGCCTAAACCTAACTGCTTAGCATCTAAGTGGTTTGAAGATGAAATGCATTTTATACAAACCTACATTTTACACAATGTTCCTAGTATCAAGTACCTAGTAAGTAAGTATAAATTAAGAATCTGGGTTTCTTAGTTCTGAACTAATGATTTGAAAGTAGATTTATTTTGCAACCAATACAACACTGGTGTCTCTTAAATGTTTGTTGGTTTTGTTGCTGCCTAATTGTTAAGTATGTTTTTTCTTTTATGATAAACAATACTTCAAATACCTGAATTTACCAAGTGTAGCTAACCCCATAATAAAACCATAGAGAATCATTAAACTAGTGAATCACACAAGTACACACAATAATTATTCAAGTAGAAACATAGTATTTTATGAAAATATGGTCCGGCCAATTTTCATCCCGGTGGAAAAATGTTTAAAATCATTTCAAATATTAAGAATACAAGTAATAAGTAATGTTTATAATAACCACTCTTAGAGAATCAAATTAGGTTGAGCTAGCTGTAGATTTTAAATTACTTAAGTACTAAATAGAAATGCTGATTCAAATAAGAATATAATTTTGCTAAATAGATTCATAGCTTAATATGAATAACCTGAAGCATATTCTTCATTCTGGTTTCAAGACTGAATAGATAAGTACATGCTTACATGAGAACTAGATGGAGTTGGTAGAAATAAGTTTATATTGTGTATCTCAGGAGATAAGTAAATAAGTACCGACTACCTAGGAATATGAATCTTCTTGTAACCTAAACAATTTCAGAATGATCTAATATGTTACCTAATAGATTTACTTAAATTGCAAGCACTTATCACTGAATAGGATTCCACATAATTATGTTATATATCTGATGAATCATCCATTATTATTACTTATAGGTACTTATTCAGATTGTTGTGCAAGCCTAGTAAGTTTGTAAACCAAATATGTTGGAACATAGGTTATGATCCACCACAATGAAACATAGGTACACCTAATGGTCTGTATTATGCTAATTACTGTTCTTTACTGGGTATGCAAAGACTGCTGGGTGAAACAATTTCAGGTAGATAGATTGCTGTGAGTAAAAGTAACATACTTAAATACTTGACTCATTAGCCATCATCTCAATAGAACATACTATTCAATATCTGTACTATATTGATATAAGTAACTAAGTTTATTCCTTCCAGGTAAACAAACATAGCTTGATGAAACAAGTGGGGTAATTTTCCCATAGTCGAATGTACTTATGCTTGTAAATTGATTGTTTTATGTGATAGAATCTTTAAGGCTGATTGATGAAGTAAAAGGTGGTTTCCTTGGGTCTCTCCTAATAAACCTAGGTACCCTAGCAGCCTTCAATTTCAAAATGGCCAAGAAGCTTAACAATAAATAATGGGGAACAATTGGATTTTTAGGTTATGAAAAATATTCTAATTTTGAAACCAGAACAAAGTAGACAGATATTCTAATATAAAGAATGGGGTGAAGTATAGATATGCTGTGATACCTCTAAATAGTGGTTATGACAAAATATTATCGACACTTAGCTGAGGATCCTGAGGCGCCGCCGCCGGCCGGTCGAAGCTGCAAAACCACCCCGCCATAAAATACACTCCCACTATCACTCCCATATGCAAACGCTCCCCCCTATCACCCGAAACTCCACGAGAAGACCAAGGGCCAGTTTTCTTCCCGAATCCTATTTATAGCCTCCCTGACCATCGACTCCCTTTTTCTTTTTTCTTTCCCGGTTCATCCATCGAACTTTATCGATCCAACCCCCTCCCTGAGATCCTAGACTACAGGTGGCGCCACTGAGCTAGACAATAACACAACTATTAAATATTTTTAAAGTAATAAACCGATGAACTATTGTTCTATAATTATTGATAATTAATATTATTATTATTTAACTAGTATTTACTCATTTTAAGTCCTGATTCGATTAATTAGAACTAAAAGATACTCAGTTGAGCGTCAAGGAGGCGTAGTACGTAAAGTGTCGCGTAAATTAGTGTTGTGCAAATCTAATCCTCATAATAATAACTTATCACTATGGCGTCATTCATTTCAATAATCAAACAATAATTAACAGAGCCGTATAAACGGTTGAAACATAATATAACCGAATCTAGTATGATATCTCTTTAAACTCTAAGCGTCAACAATAAGACTTGTACTTATTCTAGGTATCTGTCGATTCCAACGACACAACACCCCCCGAACATTACCATATAAGGAAATGCGTCAACGAGTCTAACCCACCAGATGGCTCTAGTGTGGCATTTCTACATCGCGGTATGGTTGTGTTTTCCAACCAGCGTATAGTCTTATTTTGCTTATAATAAAAATTTCGCCAATCTATACATAAATATTGTAATAATGTATAAGTCTGCTACGGACGGACTATGTTCCGTTACAATAATCTTAGTGATACATATCATGTTGGTACAGTAGATCGATTGTTAATTTAGAGTTTTACTTTACGAAACGTGATCTTAAATCCATGGTTATAACAGTACTGATATAGAGGAACGTTAGATATAAGACATAGACCACCACAGACTTAAATCAGTCATCAAAGATGAAATTCAGATCCATGTTATTTTGAATCCAAAATAGTTATCAAAACAAGTTTGCCATAGGTAAATAGCATAGAACAACGCGGACTCGGGTGAAGTCGGGTGTACCCTCGGGAAGCGTCATAGCGATCATTCTTGATACAAAAAAGTCTGCCAATTTTTGCGGGGGGAAATTTTACCGTTTACCATAATTATGTCTCATGGGACATATCATTATGAGTTTTCATTCGCAGCAATAAGGGTTACGTGAAGTGACATTTAATAATGAACACAGTGTCTTCATTTTTCTTGCCAATGGATGTAACAATTATCGATAAGTGTTATCGATGAATTCGAGAACATGGGTTAGAAATACTAATTTCAAATTAATTAGGTATAGTTAAGTTTAATTAGGAATGATTAATAAACGAAGTCACCCGCTTTTCGCTGTGCATTTGTGCTCGCGTGGTGGGTCGCGGGCCGTGTCGACTTTTTTGAATGAGTACAATGCACTGAAGTTGTCAAGTGGGCGGCCCGACGGTCAGATGCATTCAAGCCGCCCCTTCGGGCGGCCTCTGACTAGGCTTAACGACTGCTGCCGAAGCAGCAACCGGGACCCACGGCTTAACGTCCCGTCCAAAGCACGGAAGCGTCCAGAAAAGAACAATTTGAAATCGGTAACTCATGCTGTACCTACCAATGGCTGACCGTGTCAGTTGTTGCTTAACCTCAGTGATCAGTTACGATTACTGAAGCCAATTCGACTACGGACGCTTCCCAACTATGACCTTTTTTGTCGATTAATACATATCTACATACCGGTACATCACTATTGCATTTTTTTGACATTGGTTGCTAGGAAACAGCTAATAACAATAAACCATGACCAAATCTGTGATCAAATCCGGAATCCGGATATTCTATGAATTAAAGCTGTCATTTTAGTATGTAAACAAATCATTTTCTATGAAACGAACGCTTTGCCAACTAGATTGAGTCTAGTGAAAATTGAGACTGCAACTAGTTTTTATAAATCGGAGGGCCTTTCTGGCCTACCACCCCGCCAGAGGGGAACGTCTGGCTATTTCGTCTCCAGACCATTCATACTCAATGGTAAATAGTATGGATAACCAAGTAGTACCTATATAAACACATCCCTTTTATTGAGATCTGCAATATTTTTAGATTTTGTATCATTTAGAGTCCAATTATGTGTGGTATACAATGTATAATTGTATACATATAATGCACATGACCTTAACTAGCATGTGGTATTGGTACTCATAAAGTAAAGTACCTACGTAAGAACAGAATTATATGTAGATATACATGGGTACGGACGTACGTCACCAATGTAAGAAGAATTCAATAGACGGTAATCCTCTTTATGTTTCCTTAACATACAGAATAGATGTTATATCAAAGGAAACATTGTATAAGTCAGAAGTTTAAGTAGTGTGAGTGTTGAGTGTTGAAGCAAAAGGGTACCTAAGTCTCAATTAAAATTAAAGATTAACAATTTTCATGTTAAATATTGAGTAAGTACTTACCTAACTAGAGAACGGATGTGCAAACTGGTGCTTACGTACTATGTATTAGACTTGAAGAAGGATAGATAGAATATATGCAACACATGTAGGTACATGTGTTGCACATGATGTTGGCTGTGTTTTAGTGTGAATAAATGAAATGAATATTTGAGGCCCAATTGGGATGTAATGTAACTGAAATATGATGTAATTATAAGATAAGATAAGAAGACCTTAGTGCAAGTATGCAGATTGGGGCATACAATACCGGATAAATTTTCAAGAGTTCCGGTATTACAACTCAATACCGGGATTCCGGTATTGGTGCCGGTATTAGACTTAATTGTAATAAATGGCATATATTGTGTTTAAAGGTCGTGTAGGACCAAATTAAACAAGAAAAGGCAATAAAATTTAGTTTTACTTACAACAATTGAGTATTAGAGTTTATATTTTAGAATATATATTTTTTAACATTGATTTTTGTTTACGCATGGACAACAGTAGATTTCCAACGTCCGAAAACTGCATTAAACGGTTGGAAACAAGAGGGCTTTCATGGTATATAGGAACACAAGGCTAACTATATCCTAATCGCTTTATTTATAGCCTAAAAGGGTCCGATAGCGGTATTGCGGTGTTGCATGCCCTAATGCAGATAGACAGATATGCAAATGGTAACCTGTGTGCATTTTATAGTGAATGGGTACTACTATACTTGTTCATTGAGTCAGAGTCAGAGTCAGAGTCACAGTCAGAGTCAGTGGCAAAGTCAGTGCCCGTTGTAATTGGAAAGGTTGAGCTAATTTATAAGTAATGAACCTACCCATACATCTGAACTTTCATAGAACGTTGAACAGAACTATAGACAGAACATATAATTGCATATATCGGTGTATCACTAACCGTGTCATCAAACTCTGTATAATAACCAAGTCCAGTGTCAGACCAAGAGAGAGTTAGCCTCAGTTTAGGAATACTAAAGTGTGAGATTCCTGAACGCATCCTTAAACCATAGACCTTTAAGTATTATATACTCTATGTTCTTCTCTTTTACAACGCGTTCATGTCAACATTGTGTGGAGCTTAATTAAAGCCTAATTAATTAATTTATGGTTTTATTTCCAAATATAACAATTGGCGACGAGATTCAGAACCTGCAGTTTAAAGTGTGATAATAATCAGTGCACAAAAATTAACAATAAAAAGGTAAAACGCAAATAAAAGTGAAGCATCAAAAGTGACGGTGTGAAGTTGGTAACAATCGTAAAAGCGCCAACGAATACAAATAAAAAAAAAAAAAAAAACTCAGACTCAGAACACGGACTAGGTTTGGAAAGTTGCAGTCTACATGAACGCAGCATCTGAGTTAATTAAAACAGGCAAGAGATCATACATCTATCTCTGTTCAAAGGCAGAATTACTCCAAATTTTAACGGATGAAGGCATAGATTGCAACAAAAATGCTAGTATCGACACACTTAGAAAGCAGTTAAGTGAACACTATAAAAATAAATCGAAAATAACAACAGAAAATAAGCAACACAGAATGTCGATGTTTGGCGAAATAAAGCCGTTTGACGGCGATAAATGGGAGGTGTTTGTACAACAGCTGGAATGTTTCATATTAGTTAATGATATCTCTGATGACAAGAAGGTGCCTTTGCTTATAACCAAACTAACACCAAAGGTATTTGAAACATTAAGTTGCTTATGTGCACCGAATAAACCCACAAAACTAAGTTATGAAGAATTGTGTACAAAATTAAAAGAAAAATATACAAAACCAGTCTCAACAGTATTGGAAAGGGCTGAGTTTAGACGAAGAAAACAACTACCACGTGAAAGTATAGAAGACTATGCATTGGAACTTAGAAAAATGGCAAATCGTTGTAATTTTAAAGATATTGATGACCAGTTAAAAGAAAAATTTATGGATGGAGTAACCTCAAAAGTAATTAAGTTCGAGCTAATGAAGGGCTCTGCAGATTTAACTTTAGAAGCCTGCATACAACTGGCTCGCACAGTGGAAGCCGCTCTTCTCCACACAGGTGATGCTCCTGAAACCACTGAGGTTTTTTTTACCCAAGAACAACGTAAACCCAATATGAGAATGAAAATAAAAAAAAATAACAATGCTAATACAGAAATGCATTGTTTCTGTTGTGGAAAAAACAATCACATTAAGTCACAATGTTCATTAGCCAAGAAATTCTGCTCAGAATGTGGTCAACAAGGGCACATATATAGGATGTGCCAAAGAAGAAAACGTGAGGCTCATGTCTTGGAGGCACAAACACCGGAGGAAGTAAAGGAGGAACCAGTAGAAAATATAAGAAACTTATACGATGAAACTTATGCTGTTCACAGTGTAAGTAGGATACCTCCTCATTTTATAACCTTGAATGTCAACGGTTATGACATGTCATTCCAGTTAGACACTGGATCTGACGTGACAGTTGTGTCAATGTCAGATAAAGTTAAATACCTTAATACATTCACATTGGAGGAGTCGAATATAATATTCAAAAATTTTGATCAAAGTATTACAAAACCATTAGGTATTTTAACAAAAGTACCAGTCACATTAAATCAAGTGAGGGAGTCATTGAATATTTTTGTGGTAAATAATAATTCTCCAAGAGTAATAGGCAGAGATTGGCTTAATGCCCTAAAACTTTGGCCCCCAAATGTACAAAATGGTTTGGATTTAGGAAATAACACTGTTCTAACTGTTTCAGATGCACGGAGAAATGTAAAAGAACAATTCGCAGAGGTGTTTAGTCCAGGTTGGGGTAATTTTAAAGATGAAGTGATAACACTGAAACTAAAACCAGACACCCAACCAAAGTGTTTGCCCGTACGCCGAGTACCATATGCTCTAAGAGATAAGGTAAAGCATGAAATTAATAGGTTACTGGAAAATGGTAGAATCAGTCCGGTGGAACACTGTGAATGGGGAACACCGGTGGTGCCCATTTTAAAACCAGATGGTGCAGTAAGATTATGTGGAGACTATAAGCTAACTGTCAACACTGGATTAGAGATTGACCATTTTCCACTACCACATATTGATGATATTTTAAATACGTTAAAAGATGGGCAATACTACTGCGAATTGGACTTAAAAGAAGCTTATTTACAAGCTCCTCTAAGTGAGGAGAGTAAAAATTGTACAACTATTGTAACAGAGGCTGGTACTTATAGATATAATTTCTTACCTTATGGTGTCAGCTCGGGTCCTGGATCATTTCAAAGATTGATGTCTAAAAAATTAACAGATATTCCCAACACTATTGTATTTATTGATAATATATATATAAAAGGGAGCAGCTTACAGGACACATGGGACACCTTATGTAAAGTCCTAACAAAATTAAATGAATGTGAATTTAAACTGAAACCTGAAAAGTGTAAATTGTTTGTGACCAGTCTTGATGTATTTGGATTCAGGGTAGATAAACATGGTGTAAATATTATAAAATCAAACATTGAACCGCTGATAAATGCTAAAGCACCTACAAATTTAACTCTACTCAAATCCTTTTTGGGGAAATTAAATTATTACTCTCGATTTCTGAAAAATATGGCTACCATCATCACCCCATTGTATGAATGTACCAAAAAAGATAAGTTTAATTGGACACCAGAATGCGAGAGTGCATTTAAACTTATTAAGGAAAAACTAGCTTCTGCAAATAATTTAAAACATTATGATCCGCAGCTGCCTTTAATTCTAACTTGTGATGCTTCTGACACAGGGTTAGCTGCGGTGTTATCGAATAGAGACCATAATGGTATGGTTCAGCCTATTGCTTATGCAAGTAAAAAACTAAATGATGTAGAAAAGAAATATGCAACAATTGATAAAGAAGCAATGGCAGTCATTTTTGGAATAACTAAGTTCTATAACTTTATTTATGGACGGGAGTTTGAATTGGAAACAGATAATGCAGCTTTAGTGAGGATTTTTGGCCCAACAAAGAGCATTCCAAAAATGGCTGCTAAAAGGTTGCAACATTATGCAATATTTTTATCAGCATTTAACTATAAAGTGAGACATATCAAAACATCTTTGAACCCGGCAGATTTTTTGTCTAGAACTGCTGTAGATGTAGAGGAAGAAAATATAAATGTAATACATTCTCTTTGTGCAAGTACTAATTTAAGTAATATTTGTCATGTGAATGATTCAGAAATGGAATCCTTAAACTGGAAAATAATACAGAAGGAAACAAAAAAGGATCAAATATTATCTAAAATAATAAGATATATGGTTGACGGTTGGCCTGACAAAACCAATTTACCAAAAGAACTGTTACCATATTTTAACAGGCATATTGAGTTATCAGTTGATAGGGGTTGTGTATTTTGGGGCTATCGCTTGTTAATTCCATCAGTTCTGCGTAGTTCCGTATTAACTGAATTACACAGGAGCCATTTTGGAATCATTCGCATGAAGGAAATTGCTAGATCTTATTTTTGGTGGCCTAACTTGGATACTGAGATAGATGAAATATCAAAAAATTGTATTGTATGTTTGCAAAATAGTAAATCTCCTTCTAAAATACAGAAACCATGGCCTATACCCCCTTCTCCGTGGTATAGAATTCACGCTGACTTTTTAGGGCCATTTAATAACAAAATGTTTTTAGTGGTGGTTGACAGTTACTCAAAATGGCCAGAAGTTTTTGAAATGTCAAACATTACCTCAGGTCGTACCATTGAAGCATTTAAGCATATTTTTGCACGATATGGATTTCCGGTACACTTAGTTACAGATAACGGTAGATCCTTTACCAGCTCTGAATTTCGGGACTTTATAAAAATGGCTCAGATTAAGCACACATTTTCAGCTCCGTACCACCCAGCCACAAATGGTGCTGCTGAGAGATTTGTGGAAACATTCAAATCAGCTATAACTAAAATCAAAGAAGGTGGTAACAGCTTGGCTTATGCTATAAACCTGTTTCTTTCGGATTATAGGAGCACACCTCAGCGAACTACGGGTGTTTCACCAGCTCGCTTAATGCTGGGGAGAGAACTCCGGAACCGTTTCAGTTTACTGCGTCCACCACCACTAACTGAAGATATATACAATAAAGTTCAAAGTAGAGAGCAAGGAAATAGAGAAACTAAATTTGAGGTCGGCCAAAAAGTTATGGTCAAAGATTATAGAAGGGATAGTAAGCCATGGGTTCAGGGCCTCATTATTGAGGAATCGATTCCTAATGTAACATACATAGTAGATGTAGAAGGGATGAGATGGAAGAGACATGTCAATCAAATGGTTACTTGCTCTGATCTTTTAGACCTAGGTTAGCTATACTTAGTGCGGAAACCAAAACTGTCGGTTAGTTATTAAGTTAGTAGTTATAAGATAGATAGGCAAACATTATTTTTCATTATAAAAAACATGTTATAAAGTTATTTTAAGAGTTTATTGTTTTGTTTTAAGTCGGGGAGAATGTGAGATTCCTGAACGCATCCTTAAACCATAGACCTTTAAGTATTATATACTCTATGTTCTTCTCTTTTACAACGCGTTCATGTCAACATTGTGTGGAGCTTAATGAGGCGTTTGTTAAAAAAAAAAAAAAGTTCCTTTTTGGAGAAATAGATGGCGTTGTCTGGGGTTGTACCAACTCTCAAACCCTCAGAACACACTCAGATCACAATATGTTATTCTGTGAGGCTAACGAAATGTGAAAGTGACGTAGGTACAGTGAAACTATAAAGTCCTGAAATTAATGTTTGAGGAACTAAAATTTTCAGGAGCCTGGCACCATTAGAAAAGAAACATAAAAGTCATAACAATTGTTTATGTCAATAGGCGGTTGGCTGTTTTTTTGAATTTTCTTATTAATTATAAGGATAATCTAGATAAAAGCAACAATTTACGCTTGGTTGCAATTAGGAAGATGAAGAAAAATATTCGTAGTCAAGCTAGTGAAGTTATTTATCGAGTTTTAATACAATGTTAAGCGGAACATCAGCTGGACACATTTTGTCGAATTTGGAGGATGTTTACGCTCGTACAGCGTCTATGACGGGTATGTAGCATTGTACAAATTGTAATAACTCATTTTTTATTGGTACCAACGCTTCATTTATCGATAAACCTAGGTTTAGAGCCCAAGTCGAACATTGTTTACATACCACTGATTGTAGGTTTCATCTGGTTTCAGTTGAGTCAAACCTTAACATTTTGATACTTGAAGATATATGTTTGTTTACTTAGTTACTAAATTCACATTGTGTGAATTTGGGGGGCTTTGTGTAACTCAAAAAGATTTTTTTATTTTATTTTATAGTTATATCGGACCAGCGTGCTAAAGAGGGCAAAATATATGGTATATTTCTAACTCCTGGAAGAAACAGAACTGGCCGTCCAAAAAGAAATATTGATGTCTTTTCTATGTGTGCCCTTCGTCAACAGATCCAGTTTTTTTATACAGTTGTAATAACGTTATCTAAATAAATATTTATTGGTTTCACTATTACCCTTCATATTAACACCTTCTAGCTTGTATAAGAGCTTTTTTGTGGATGGTAAGTTGTTTTTAAATACATAGGTAAATAGGTAGGAAGTTAACAGGCAAAATTTCAAGTATCAAAGTCAGTTATGTTTCGCTATATAGGGTTGCTACATGAAAGATAGCAGTGCCCTCATTTAATTTCAGGACTTTATAGTTTCACTGTAGGTAGAATTGTAGTATTATTTTCTCTATGATGTCGATGTCACTGTTGCTTCAGCGTTCAGTGCGATTGTGCGTACAGCCGTTCTTTTCAAGTTTTCTCAGTTTCCTTGTGTTTCTCCTGTATTAATTGAGTTGTAGTTGAGCTATCTGCTCCTCCTCCCTTGATACTGTAGAGTTAGTGCACTTGAGATAGTGACTCTTTTGAGATAGTGACTCTTGTGAGATAGTGACTCTTATGATAGTGACTGCTATACTGTAATAATGCCTAAGGACTATGGATCATGGTCCCTTGCCAATCTGAAGATAGAGTTACGAAAACGGAATAGAACTAGTGAGTTCTTATTCTGAGTTTAGTACTCTTTGCTCTCTATGTAATTTTTGACAGTTGATACACTGCGTTTTCACGCCATCTATCGGCTTACCCAAAAGCTCAACTGACAGCTGTCAAGGAAAACGGCTCATTAAAGCCTAATTAATTAATTTATGGTTTTATTTCCAAATATAACATAAAGTATCTTATTCATGATCAGGACTTCTCTTGACTTTTATGTGGGTTTACTATCACATAATATTCCCAGCAACTTAGGCCTATTACAAATACTTGTTGCAATGAATGTTTCCAAACTTATATCATAATCTGTTAATGATAAAGAGACAGATTATTTAATGGTATTCTAATATGAAGGGATGAAAAGACAGAATAGCACTCCTAAAGTTCAAGCATAACAATAATGATGGAGGTTACAGAATGTAAAATATTACAATACACAGAAATTTACTCTAATGCTTGTTATAATAAAAGCTAAGGCTTAGAGATGTTCAAATTAAAAGTTTTTCTGTGCCGGGGAGGGTCTTCGAACGTAGTTCAAGATAATAGCTTGTAGTAGCTAACACTCCACTTATACCAAAACATAAATACATATAGAATAATAAAATTGAGTTAGAGTATGGTTATAGAGGAAGAGATTAATATAGTTGTTGTAGATTGAACATTCATTTGGGATACTAATATTATATACTTAGAAGCAAACTAGCAAACAATAAATACAATATAATATAGATAAATGATAAGAATATGACATGATTATATTGTTTAGTGTGAAGCGTTAATTTAGCTATATGGGAGACGTGTCGACACCGAATACATTATTGTGTGTTGAAATAGATCTATTCTATTCTGATCAGAGAGGGTGCGAAGTTTCTGTGCGTGGCTCTCTCGAGTGGAGCCTTTGTGCATTACCCCTTGGTTTCGGCTAGGCCAGCCACAGCTCCCGAGTAAACTGTCACAATAGTTTGTTTGCTAATTCTTATTTGATTTAAGATTATCGTTGATTGAGTATTAAGATATAGTGTTCAAGTGTCTACATGCTGAAGTCAACAGGACCAATAGCTAAAAGCAGAAAATAACAGTACAGTCGTTTGTGTTATGTGACAGATACGAGTATCAGTAATAAATGTAAATGCAAGAAGAGGTATAGGTAGTTAGAAAAGAAGAGGTGTAGTAAGAATAGAAGATAACAGAAAATAGGATGAATTATTTGTAATAGAAGCCACATAGTAGAAGTATCAAATATAACTTGCAATAGAAAATTGCTTGAATTACTGAATAATGTTGTAACAGTATACTTATTAGTAAAAACAGTATAGTAATATCATAAATCATACTTATATACCTACTACTATAAACGGATTTACCGATACTACGTATAGTGTAAAATAGACATTATTTATTGACTTTATATTATTATTTCACTTTCTTATTGCCGGGAGTGTCGCGAAAGATCGCGAATCACATTTCGACTTCACTTAAATCGAGTAGAATTTTCAATAGTGTAGACGAGCCTAAAATTTATATCGGTAACTAGTGGGTAGAAGTGAATACGGGGCGACTCGACGGGTGTGGTGGAGCGCCACTTTTGTGTGAGCAGCCGCGGTGAGCAGACGGTCAGAGTGAGGGGGTGATCAGTACCGTGGAATCGTGAGGACCCGGCGCAGCGGAACCGAGGCGACCAGGCACGTGGAGCCGATTCGGGAGTGATGGCCCGGTTCAGACAATAGTTACAGCGAGTACAGCTAAGTGATCTTTCTACTTACTTTTTATCTCTCGTTTATGATTGATAAGTTATACACTTTATTCCTTGATGGACCAATTGTGTTTATAATGAGTAACGAAACTATGGAGATAATGTAAGTGGAAACCATTTTATACTTTATTTTCTTGGTGTTTGAATTGTGATTGCTATTGACATTGATTATGCTAATGTTGGTATGTCGTTAAGCATACGGTAATTTGAAGTCGTACCCCAAATAAGAGTGGACTACTGTGACTTGGGTAAATGTTTAACTAGTGAGAAGAGAATATACTGTGTGGTCAGGGAGGGCTATAAGGGGTGGTTGGAGGCCCTTCGTCGGTATCTACAGAACCGACATTTAATGTTTATAAATCATTAATAGTGACGAAACATGATATGAGAGAGTGATAGATGATGAAAGAATGATAAACGTATGCACGTGTGCATTGCGATGCAGGTACGCGTACTACGGCCTTTAGCGAAGACGCGAGGCATGAGCTAATGACAGTAATCGTATGCGAGTGTGCATTGCGGTGCAGGTACTCGTATTACGGCCCTTAGCGAAGACGCGGGGCATGAGTTGATGATAGTAAACGTGTGCGGGTGTGCATTGAGGTGCAGGTACTCGTATTACGGCCCTTAGCGAAGACGCGGGGCATGAGTTGATGATAGTAAACGTGTGCGGGTGTGCATTGAGGTGCAGGTACTCGTATTACGGCCCTTAGCGAAGACGCGGGGCATGAGTTGATGATAGTAAACGTGTGCGGGTGTGCATTGAGGTGCAGGTACTCGTATTACGGCCCTTAGCGAAGACGCGGGGCATGAGTTGATGATAGTAAACGTATACGCGTGTGCATCGTAGTGCAGGTACGTGTATTACGGCCTTCAGCCAAGAGGCGGGGCAAGTGAGGATGCTATTGACATATATTATGCAGTCTGAAGCTTTAGTGCAATGCAATGGCAATGAGAGTGGATGTATGTGATTGGCGTGTAATGTTTTAATATAGGCTGTGTTACCACAGTGCACCGATTTGATTCACCCGGTGAGAGTTGGCATATTCGTATTTATTTTAATTTCATTTCTTATAGTATGAGCACAACGTTACCATATGAGACGGTCCGGCAGGGTACGATTTCCTGTGCCTATTCTACAAGAATCACAACCTCATATTACATCTCTTAAATATTACCTATGATTGAATAGTATCATGACAATTCGTGATCGCCATAATTATGGCGGTTCGTGACAGAGGACTCAACGTCTTCCAACGATGATAGCAATTGTATTTTCAAGAACTTTTTATATTAAATCAGCTGATTTCAATAAAAACTCAATTTGCTACCCCATTTTGCGTGATCGATCCAAAAGTCAACGATAAAATTAAATTTGAAGAACGAATCCGATTATCCAATATTCAAATTGGAGAGACTCCTACATTTTTACTTTTCAATCGTCTTCAATTATTTCGATTAAAGTTTATATTACTACTGTGAAGTGAAATAACCGAAAGGTAAAGGAAGAAGCACCTCTGTCTATCCTGCGAGGCCTTACAGTGGGATTACCACCACCGAACATTAATTCATAACTGTTACTCTGATTGATATTTTTACTCTGATACGACAACGAGTGACAAATGTTTCATTAAACAAGCATATTGGACACACGATGCACATAGTAAATAATGAAGAACGTAGCACATTATAAATAGCTGGTTTTATTTACCGATAAATGCACGACATAGTTGTGCCGACGTGATGGCTTGGCAGCATTCTGTGTCCCTGTTCTGCTAAATGCACAACAACCAGTTCTTAAATACTATATAAGGACCTGGTTCACAATATCTGGATTATGACTAAGTACCTGCTGGATAAAGGACATGCCGTAACTGTTTAAATATAATTACAGAGAGTGTAATTATATTTAGTGACAGCATGTCTTTTGAGATACGAGTAGTAGTAGAGACCACGAAAAGGCAAGCGTAGCTTGGGACCCCCTCCGGCCAGCTAGCCGATAATCTGAGACAAGTAGCTGGTAGTAGCTGGATGAGGAAGGCCAAGGACAGTATTGCGGCGACTTATATGATAATGACTAAGGGATAGTGCTCTTGAACTGTCCTGAAGCGAAAAAGGATTATTTTTGTCATAGGTACAAAGACCCTTTTTTTAATAACAACTTAGACCCATTCTGTTACACTTACTACACATAATTACATTAGTCTGGTCTTGAAAAAAACCGACTTCAAAAAACCACTAAAAAGTAAGAAATAATTTAAGGTTGTTGTGTGCGGTGACAATGTAATCTGAAGAAATATGGCACCAACTTCAAAATCGAACAGTTCCTGCTTAGGTATATTTGTACTGTCACATAGAATTGGTGTAAACCTTAAATTATTTCTTACTTTTTAGTGTTTTTTGAGGTCGGTTTTTTATTTTTTTTTAATTATTATTTTATTTAATGGTTTTTAGTTTATTTGCAATATTTGTCAATCAAAATTAAGATGCAAATGATACCAATAAGTCCTACTAGTCAATACGAATCATTCAAGCCTAAACACGAGGTAGTTGCTATATACCGTTCGGGGGTTCCCTTGACTGCCTTCCGTTTCCATCATCAGATCAGCTCAAGGTCACCATCATATTTTTTTGTTATAAGAACTATAATTACGTTTTAAATTTCATTAGAATCTGGTAATAGGTACCCAAAATGGAAATTCATACCCTGTTTTTACCCCTTTACCCACCCTTGGGGGTGGAATAAAATTCTGAAAAAAAAATGGGACCACCCCTGAGCTCAACCCGATACAACACAAAAGAATTTTCAAAATCGGTCCATAAATGGCGGAGTAATCGGTGAACATACATAAAAATATAAAAAAATTACATTCAGACGAATTGAGAACCTCCTCCTTTTTTCGAAGTCGGTTAAAAATGCTTTTACTCGTTCACATAAATTAATTTGGCTGCTGCTGCAGTATTAAAAGCAGTAAAAGAGCGATGTAATAGAATAGAATAGGATACTACTTTATCGATTAACTCAATGGGCGCCCTTATCGCTAAAAGCGATCTCTTCCAGTCAACCTTTGTAATCAGCAGAACTGGCCCCCGGGGTAGTGCCGAAGAGGACATAATTTACATGCACCCCCTTGCTGTCCGACAGTACCCCCCCCCCCCTCACCCCCCCTTTCAAAGATCGCCCAAAATGCCATCACGATAAAAGCACTCTTTGTCCAACAAATTGGATTTATCTAAAAAGTACAAGAGAGTGTTTTGATACGCACGAAACTGTTCCGTAGACAGGAAGGTAGTAACTTTTTGTCACACTTTAACAGAAGGCTAAATACGTGTTTTATAAGTTTGTGTATCAGTAGGTATCCGTAATAGTTCTTCAGGCACGTATATACTTCATGTTTGTCCAGCGATCCAGTCCTGAGATCCTTTCCTCTTTCAATTCCTTACAAAAAAATACATTTTTTTTTCATAGAATCAACATGTATCTCTATATAAACATTCTTAAATCACTGAAATCAGGATATACATAACAAATACAGGAGAAAAATACCTATTTTATAATTTAAATTGTAGATCACCGGAGCTCCGTCTAAGACATATATAAATGTACTAGGCAGGATACTTAAGTTGTTTAAGCATTGCAAGAATTCCTTTCACCTAAGCTACGGAACCCCAAAATGGCCGTGATTTAAAACGCCGAATCTAATCTATTCGATTATTTAGGGGCCACGGTAATGCACGTCCAGAATTGAGGTACAAATAATTCGATAAAAGGGCTCTCTGGGTTTCCTACAGTAAAAAAATAATTCATTTGTTTTTTCAATAGCGTTTGTACTATTATATTATGAAGTATTAACTACTATTACCTCTACCAAAAGCGCGACTTCGTCTTTAAAAGTTTTCGGTGTTAATTCTGAGATAGAATTAAGTCATCTGTGCGTTATTCTGATGCATAAAATCTGTAGGCGTTAGGTATAAGTTCTGTAAACTTTAATATAAATCATTTCAGCAGTACATATACGCGTCAATGAGTTTTAAACAGACACTCACACTTTACAAGTTATAATAAAGTTAAAGTAAGATTAGCTCGTAAATAATGGAACATGGTTGCTGCAAGAACACTATCTTTAAACCTGTCAAACTACAAAACCTACATCCAAATCTGTGTATCCCTTGTACAGTTACGTTGCTAGAAACAGACACACTCACACGACGACGCATACACAGCCATACAATACATGTCAATTTTATAACACCACCCTTTTATGGTCTAAGCTAAGATAACGAATTGAAAGACTCTCTAGAATAAATCTGCTCATTTTGTAAACAAACAAAATTATCGGATCATTTGAAGCGAAAGCTTTAATCCTAATATTCAAAAGTGGGCTGGATATTTAATCAGTCAAATTGCAAGATCTTGTTCTTGACTAAATTGCAATGGCGGTTAGCAACTGCGGTTAGTAAGCTGACTATTGTATTGAAGGTAAAGTCAAAATAATTATGTTTTTTTAACCGACTCCGAGGAGTAGGTTCTCAATCAATAAAATTCCACGACGAATGATCTTTCCCATAATCAAAAATAGCATCACCCTATAAATTCTCCGCTGTACCATCTATATTCTATACTTTCTATAGAAAGTAGCAACTTATAACAGTTTCAGTTCCAAAATGGCAACCTTCAGGCGAGATCACGCACAAAACTTTTCTCCTAATTTACATTTGCCGCGTTCACACGAGCAAGTGAACTTGCCTATTTGGAACTGTTGTGGGCAACTCGGACGAAAAAAAGGTATGAGGTACAGAGTAGTGAATAAAAATGGTAAAATATATTTTTTATATTGTTTTTGTCCGTAAATAATCTCTAATAGGAAACGGGCATCATCCAAAACCGAAGGGTTATTGCCATAATCTCTACACTCGTTTGTGTTGTGTTCTATAACACTGACTTCTATAAGTCAAAACCCAATAAACACAGCTTTTAGTAATAAGACCGGCTTTTGTACCCTAATTAAGTTACAACTTGTTAATGTTATTATTCTTTTTGGTGCAAAAATTAAGTGTTCTCTCTATCTATTTATCTAGACCCGAGTCCATATATCCGGCTCAAAACAAATATCTGCCCATGCTGGGGGTCAAACGCGGAACCTACGGCACAGGAGTCAGAGTTGTGACTACGCAATGATAAATACTACGCCGTAATATATTTTTTTAATATTATTTAATAATTATATAGTATCAGGTAGGTTTATTTTTTTTTGAAATATAAATTATCTTTGCAAACTAACTGGCAGATAGATCTGCTTGAAGGTGAATGTAAATAAGAACCACTATCGATGCGCGTTATGCCACTCGGACGCTGCTCAAGTGCAGCAATTACGTGCTCAGAATCATTGCCCGGTATACAACATCCACGTAATTTTGAATTTGTTTCATAATCCGAACTGTACTCAATAAGAAATAGTTATTAGTATTAATATATTGGTAATATTGGCAATCGCACTTTACATACATGTCATATACAATCCAATTTAGTAGTAAAGTTAATATACTTAAATATTTTGTTTTCATGCGATTGTCAAGTCAATCTGTTTTTTAAGACTTATAATAATAATAAATATTTATTTTCAGACCACATAGTCCATAGTAAGTGTTAGTAACAATGAATCTTAATACTAGGTTAGGCTAAATACAAACACAAACACATTAATATATTTATTTACACACCCTATTTTGAAACACTGAGTACTGATCCTACCCTGTTCCAATTAAGTACTTGGACCCAGTGTCTCAAGATAGGGCCATCCACCCTCTCGGCGATCACCCTCAGGAGGCTGTTGTCGCTGGCCCGCACTCTGCCCAGCAGAGACGCTGTTCGCTTCCGGATAATGGCGTAAAAGTCATCCGTGCGCTCGGCTGCGAACATGCCTGATGCGCTGCAGTAGCGGGGCAGCCCCATCATCATCCTGAAGGTGTTATTATATTGAACGCGCAGGGCGCTGAAAGCCTTCTGAGTATAGTTAGTCCAAAGGCTGCTTGTATACACTGATCGACAATAAGCTTTGAATAAGGTAACCTTCACCTGCTTAGAGCAATACGCAAACCTTCGGACCAACATATTACCCCTGATGGCCAACGCCCTGCGTTCTCTTTCCATATCCACATCATCACACAGATTTTCAGTCACATAATGACCTAGATACTTAAAACTTTTTACACGATTCAATTTAGTACCGTTAAGAAATAGGTCAGGAACCGTTCTAAACCTTTTTTTACCTACAGAAAAAAACATAAATTCCGATTTTTTAACATTATATGACAATCCGTGACTATTTGCGAATGTTTCACAAACCCCCAACAATTTCCTCAATGCATTGACTGAGGGGCCCAGCAGCACCATATCATCTGCATAACTTATATTGTTAAAACAAATCCCATCTACATGGCATCCGACACCAGTGCGTTTGAGTTCCCCAATCAATGCATTTATATAGAGATTAAACAATTTAGGAGAGGTCACCCCTCCCTGTCTCACCCCACATTCCATTTTATAGGAATCAGACAGTATATCCCCCCATCTCACAAAATTTACCTGTTTGTCGTACCAATACTTGAGCACAGATAAAATATCACTCGGTATAATTCCGTCCAGCTTATTCCACAAAATGTCGTACGACACTAGATCAAACGCCTTGGAGAGGTCTAGAAAACACGCATAGATAGGTGTATTTTTGTCTAAATAGTACCTCACCGTATGCTTTAGACATAATATCGCGGCCTCCGTGGAAAGAGCTGGGCGGAAGCCAAATATATAGGTCACTACAAGATATTATAGTGGATTTGGATAAGGAATAACGTTTAGGACAGGAGAATCCGTAAGTAGGTATAGAATTAATAAACCGACTTGGTATTACGTTGATCACACAACTTTTAAGGTTGAGTTGCGAGAATTGGCTTTTTTACAAGTGCTGTTTTTATGGCATAGCTTTTACCAGCGGTGGTAATATTAGGTCCTTACATATGAAATTGGCGTTTTCTATAGGAGGAACATAAAGTCGTTTTTTTTTTTAAATGAAATATATTAAATTAATCAAAGTATGTACCATTGCTATGTATGCACTTTTGCCATCTCATAGGTAGTTCATTGATCCCCTTACTAAAAAAACCATTCGGGCGGGAATCAATAAAATCTTTGAAGGCGGTTTGGACTGCCCCATCGAAGTTGAATTTTTTTCCTTGCAAGTAGTTATCCAAATTGCGAAATAAATGGTAATCTGTTGGAGCAAGGTCCGGAGAGTACGGTGGATGTCTAAGACATTCTAATTGAAGCTCCTCTAATTTGGTAGCCGTCTGTTGTGCAGTGTGTGGTCTAGCGTTGTCCTGAAGCAGCAGTGGCCTAGAGCGATTGACCAGCCTCGGTTGTTTAGCAGCTAGCTTTTCCATCATGGTTTGCAGTTGCTGACAATAGATATCTGCCGTAATCATCTGGCCAGATTTAAGAAAGCTGTAGTGAACGACACCGGCACTAGTCCACCAAACACTTACAAGCAACTTTTTTTAGTCAATTTTCGCTTAGGGCAGGATTTGGCTGGTTCGCCAGGCTTCAGCCATTGCGATGAGCGCTTCCGATTATCGTAGAGGATCCACTTTTCATCACAGGTAATGATTCGATTTAAAATTCCTTCATTATTGTGCCGATTGAGTAACGTAACGCAGCAGTCGACGCGCGTTTGTCGGTTTGCTTCACTCAATTCATGAGGTACCCACCTTTCAAGCTTTTTCACCTTCCCAATTTGCTTCAAGTGGATAAGAATAGTTTTATCACTAACACCGGAGCCTGCAGCTAACTCGGACGTGGTTTGCGATGGATCCGCTTCCACAATAGCCTTCAATTCTTCATTATCAACTTTGGTCTCCGGCCGTCCACGAGGCTTGTTCTGCAGGTCGAAATTTCCAGAACGAAAACGTTGGAACCAAAAACGCACTGTGTTTTCTTTTGCGACACCGTCACCATACACATCATTAATCCTTCGAGCCGTTTCTGAAGCACTGGTACCACGGTGGAACTCATACTCGTAAATAACGCGATATTTCAAGTTTTCCATTTTGTAAACAGAGTGACACAAAGAAAAAAACAAAAGAAGAAAAAACAAATGAATTAGGGGGTTTGAAACACAAATGCATGAGTAAATAGCTGTATGAATTTGAATTTGGAATTCCTAACCATAAAGGTAATATTTGAGATCAAAGTGGCCAGTACGACAAAAAGCCAATTTCATATGTAAGGACCTAATACTTCATTTATTTAAAGAATTATTTAAATTTAAAGATATTTAAGTAGTTTATGGCCTACCTTGACTTCTGAATCACCCGGCAGTCAGCAACTGACAATACATAATCTGACACGCTAATAATAATACAACCGTGACAAACCCTACGTACGTATATCATCATCATCATCATGATCAGCCAATAATCATCCACTGCTGGACATAGGCCTCTCCCAAGGAGTGCCACAACACTCGGGCCTCGGCCTTCATCATCCAACCACTACCGGCTACCCGCCTAAGGTCGTCCGTCCAGCGTCCACTAGAGATATACGTGAAACACAACACCAACAAATATCCAACTTGCCATCGTCATACCGAGATCGATAATTCCAGGCAAGTGAACTCGCCCGTCACAACGAGGCTCAATGTTAAGGCGATAACACCCTCCTTGTTTACTTCGCCCCGAAGAGCCCTATCAGTATCTCTGTCGTTTGAGATCTCAACTTGATTCGCTAATTACTTTCGGAGCGTTTCCGGTTGGTTCTTTACTTTCGTATTCTGTGACGGTTCGTCAAATAAAGGTTTCGGAAATGTAACCTTTTTTGTAGGACGAAGAGGTTAAGTTTGAAATACGATTGTTGTGTTTAGTAGTTTGGTTTTAATTTCACTTACACGCCAGTAAATTGAAATAGAAAAAAAATTTCTATAATGAAAAATATCACACTCTGAATTAAATTCCTATTGGATATAAAAAAATCCTCATTGAATGGTAGAGAAAACTGGAAAATTTAGGCTATTTTGTCAACTTTATGACATTAAGCAAGTTTAGATTCGAAAACTTTCAGAAATAATCGTCCCTTTAGAGATTTGTAGGGAATTTGTGACCCATTTTTGTTCGTTTTGAAAGTGCTTAGCCATTGTTATGGGGAAAATGGAGTTAAAAACTCTATTTTTAACCTCGACTGAGGACCAGTAGTGCTATAGGTTTGATCACTGCCAGTTTCTAAAACAAGTCTATCTGCCGATGACCGGTACTTTCATACTATTTTGACACATTAAAAGTTACAACCTGTCAAAATCGTATGAAAGTAGGTAACTACCAGTCATCGGTAGATAGAGTTATAGAAACTGTAGGCCGATCCGGAAAAAAACAGAGCTACCGTATAGAATCGAGTGCGAGTGTTCTATTCGAAAGTGCTGTCAACTTGACATTGGGATTCCGAATGTCAAAAAAACAATAATATAATGGACAGGGTATAGTTTTAATATTTCGGTGGTGGTACGGTAGCAGTACCATATACAGGGTGTTGCAAAAAGGGTATACTAAGCCGAAACCTACGTGTGCAGCAAGTTATATCTAAGCCCGAAACTGAAATCAGAATTTGAAGATTCGCGAAAAAAAAAAATTCATTTTCCATAGAAACTTTGTTGGTCACGTGACTATTACTATGGAAAAAAAAATTTTTTTTTCGCGAATTTCCAAATTCTGATTTTAGTTTCGGGCTTAGATATAACATGCTGCACATGTAGGTTTCGGCTTAGTATACCAATTTTGCAACACCCTGTAGAAAAATTTATGCATCATGATTCTTTGCATAATAAGACAAACAACTAACCACTCCACTTTCACCGTCCAATTTTCTCAATTTCCTTAATGAATTCAAGTTTCCCCGATAGTGAACAAACAAGGTCCCTCTGGGCTTTGAAAAATATTGTCTAAATGAGTTTTCTGGTGTTCCCCGCGAATAATAATGAGTTTTATAATTAAATTTCAGTTGAGTCTTTGTGAGGCAGTGGCCATGCTGCAGTTTTGGATGTTGTCAACTTGCTTAATGTGATTGGCCGAAATAGTACGCCTAAAGCTTTCATACAACAGCTTATACAGGGTGTTACAAAACTAGTAAAGTAAAGCGAAAGTGCAATCTAATTTCATTAAATAGTTTTGTTCTACGTTTTTTACGAATTCGTGGATAAATATGTAACTCCCGATGAAGTGGAAATACTTGCGTAATTTTCATACTAACAATACTGAACGCGAAGCCTCCGTTGCCTAAGATGCCGAAAGGTGAACGCTTACCTTAATACGGCAAAGCAATTCCAATGAGTCACCTTCAGGCGGACCCTAGACCTACAATATTATTGTCCAATATATTTATTGTGCAATAAGTTTTGAATCCAAATGACGTTTGCGCAATCTTCAATATTAACCCTTGACGATGAATTATATTGCACAACTGTCAATATTGCGCAATATAATTGATCATCTAGGGGCCGTCTTATTCTAGAAGGCTCTAGAAGAGAAAGACAATGACGTTACCACGTCACAATGCGTAGCATTCGCTGAATATACCGTCAGAAATAGAAAGACGCATCATCAAAGTCGAGTGAAATGAACCTTGTACGTGTGAAAGGCGTGCTTTTATTCACTGTATGCTGACTGTGTGTCAAAAACATTGCATCATTTTTAGGATTAGATTTACAATGTACGAACAGATGGTGTGTCACATACAAAAACATAGCTAAAAACTGTACGCATTTTGTTAACAGTCAAACGGATTTAAGTTCAACCTAATGACAGGAGTCGAGGCTATGACAACCGCTCTGGCCCTGTAGCACGGGGCTCTATTAAGACGTGACAAGGGTTCTCCGTCGCGCTCGCTCTTGATGCTTCGCGATGTGAGTGAGCGCGATGCAAAACTCTTGTCACGTCTTAAATGCGCCCCGTACTAGCCCTTCTGGGGCATACCTGATGCAGAGGATCTCCCTGGCTGTGCAGCGAGGTAATGCTGCTAGCATCATGGGCACATTTTCGTCGGTTATGTCTCGGGGCGGTTTATTTACTTAGTAATATATAAGCTTAGTTAGTATTATTTTGTTTTGTATTTATTAATTGCAATTAGATTTTGAAATAAATTATTTACTTATACCTAATAAAAAAAATGGTACCAATGAATAAAGTAACAAATCTTCTAAGCTTCTAAACGAAGTAATTAGAAATAAGAGCTCAGTATTAGAAGTGAGATATTTTATTGACGAGACGTTTTTTTTCACTGACGCTCCATCTTACTCGTATATTATTAATCCAAAGTCCGGGTTTGAGTTAAAAAAGTGAGTTTGATACTTTTATGACGCGTTTCAGTGTGAGTTAGGCCCGCATCTAGCGCTTGCTTTGTACGTCGCATTATCTAAGGCTGGGCGTACACTAGAAAAATACACTGCCGGGCAATGAAAAAGTTCCACACACAAAATGGCGACAACAAACGATCCCAATTTTATTAAAGATTTAATTCAAAATTGGAACAAAATATTACACGTTACGTGATTTTTTACTGTACATCTATCATTCTACTATATACTTACAATAACACACTTTATTTATAACAGGAGAATCGCATGTTCTGCTGCTGCTACACGGGTTCCAGATAAACCTTACCATATCGCGATTCGCCATAAATACGGCGCTGTGATTGGTGGAACGGGAATAAACGAGTTCATCGTTCGTACGAGACGTTGATATCGAACCCGTGTAGCAGCCGCTGGTGTTATAATTATCAGCCTTAGTGCCAATTTATCCATAGTCGGTTAGAGCATAACCATGTATTAGTGGTTGACTTTTGACATGTCTATCAAGAATTTTATATGGAGATTACGTATAATTGACTAAACATCCCTGGTCAGTTAGATAACCGACTATGGAGAAATTGGGGCTTAATGTACGCCAGCCTTAAAGCCCCCGTCCATTGTTCCACCATCCTTTGACCCGACTGGCGTAATGAGACATACCTCTCTCGCTATTAGCAGTACGAAAAGTACACGTTCACTCACTGCCCTCTACATTGACACCGAGGAAACTCGGCCGAATATGACACCTATTGTACGGAGATAAGAGTCCCGAGATGGACGCAAAAGTTGTTAGCGTAAATGTGGAAAGTCTGAATTTTGCTGGTTTATTGATGTGCAGACACTGCAACATGCAAGCGATGATTAACCTTTTTCGATGTAACATTGATAGGTTTAGTCCAGAGGTGATAAATGGGGTCTAAAAAGTGCTTTTTATTGTCATATCTATGACATGACACTGACATGACATATCACATCACATTTTAATTAAGTATATTTAATCATCTGTTTATGTTTATTATATTCCATACCTATCTGCTGGTAAAAAGGGTAAAGTAACCCAAAAGGGGTCACCACGGTAAGTAAAATATTTTTTTAACTGGCGCACCTGAGGTGAGCCAAGTAAAGAAATAACAATGACATGACATTGACATGATTTAAATATAAAACGAGTTACTCATCATAGCTATATATATATATATATAAATATATGGTTTAAGATATAAAGTTATCTGGTAAGAAATGAAGTAAATTTGATTAAATGTGTGTTTTGTTTATTCCCGATAGCCAAGTATATCGCGTGCTGGGCGGATGATAAGTACCTAAATTATATTTTTTATTTTAATAACTAATACGTATAGAGGTTGCTAAGATATATTTTCTTATCTAAGGGGCACAGTCCGAAAATACGGGTCATTATTGAAACAAAATTATGAGCTGGATATTAAATAAGTTAGAAATAATCCAAGGTTGTATGTTGATAAAAGATAGTCACTCTTTTATTATATTTGAGGACTTTTGGAACTACCTCTAGAACAAGGCAAGTATATTTTTTTCATGGCTACTAACTACTATAAGGAACGAAAAAAAACCGCTCTACTTTTTATTAAAATATAAAACAAAAGACACAATCCTTTTTACTTATAAAAATAAAACAAGTGAAAATACGAGTGTAAATTTTCTTTAGCCCGTGTATTAACGCTCTCTTTGCAGCAAAGAAAGGAATAGTAATTATGAAGCTAATACTTAGTACTTAACTATAAAATATCTAGCTTTTGCAAATTACTAACATATTCTTTTCAAACGTATGTTTTAGCGATCTCGCCTTTGTAATGAATGTAGGTTATTTGTAGAAAGTATAGTTTTCATTCTGCTTTTAAAATGGAAATAATTATGTTTTCATGAAGGGGAATTTCCTGCCCGTCATACCTGGGAATTCAGGCTTGTTCATATACAGAATTACAGACAGAAAAGTAAATAGTCTGGAAAGAATATCAAGAAAATCAATTTAAGTTTCTCGCGGAGTAGCCAATTTTCAGCACTACTTGGCCTCGAAATTGTGTCAAAAATAAAACCGTTTTCAAGTGAAATTACGCCAGTAGACTAACTTTATATGGCGGCTGTAATTATAATATACCTATAAATATAATTGTCTCATGATTCGCAGTTTTTTTTTCTAAGCACTAGGATGGGGACTTTCACATTACAATGACAAACTCTCAGTGGGGTTACCACCACCGAACATTAGCAATTACTAATCCATGAGCAGCATCGCCCGCCTGTCAAATCTGACGCAACTTGCATAGATCTGACAGATGTTTGACAGGTGAGCGACGCTGCTTAAGTACCTACTGTGAATTGCTAATGTTCGGTGGTGGTAACCCCACAGCTCACCTACCCTGTCAGAAGATCTCATTTCACTCGTTGGAAGACATCACACCTCTGAAAGCGTTAACTTTACTCCCTTCAGTTTGTGTCAATGTCATAACGGTGATTGTTCTGAAGTTAGGAGTTACTGGCTGAAGATGAAACTTTAACTGGGGATATGGCATGATTTGTTATGCGGTTTCTTTTCAAGTTAAACGTATGCGATCGTTATCGTATGATAGTACATTGTGATACGAGTGCGGAAAGTGGGTCTGAAGGGCTAGTACGGGGCGCATTTAAGACGTGACAAGAGTTTTGCATCGCGCTCACTCACATCGCGCAGCCTCAAGAGCGAGCGCGACGGAGAACTTTTGTCACGTCTTAATGGCGCGCCGTGCTACATGGCCTGTACAACTTAAATGAGAAAACAGCAGTAAATAACAAGCAAAATCATACAAATAAGGCTCAATTGTATATGTCGCAGGCATCTGGTTTAATCTACTTTTTGATTGAACCACTAGACCGTTCATTGGATGGCGCTACTCAATTGTATGACTAGGCCGAACGTTGATTGTACAAGCGTCACAAAACGTCCAACTAGTTAGCTGACTTTAAATCAGTCAGGTGGCGAATAAAACAAATATGGCGTCTAACAGCTAACAGCTGATACAAAAAGCACCTATATAGTTAGTTTTTTGCAAATAAATAAGCTTGAAAGTGCGTTATTTGTGTTAAAATAGTGTGACAACATGGATTTACCTATTATTACGCCACGGGCGGTGTAGAATCGTCATATATTGTCTTAGTGTAGTTCATATGCCCGCTAACAGATGCCACTATGCAATTGTCTAGATCGCGGTATTGAGATTTCTTGTGATACAATGACTTTCTGGTTGTTATTAATATACGTTACTTCTGTCAGCAAATAGTGGTTTGACTTGGACTTGTTCATGGTCCTTCGAGCCGGATCGCGGAATCAGAAAGTCAAATTTTGATCCGACGCAAGTATCGGGGAACAAGGAGTCCCTGAAGGTGCTTCAGGTGGTTGGCCAGAGCGTCAGCCAGCGAGAGCAGCCAGTGCAGCGCGGACAACTCCAGCATCGGCAGAGTTCCTGAGTGCCCAGCGACTGACGGCAGCAGTGGCGCCGCGAGCAGCGTCACCACGTCGGTCCACGCAGCGGAAAAAGGACGAGCAAGAGAGAAAGTGCATCAAAGGAATCACAGAAACCCGGTAACCACAAGTGAACCAAATGTGAGTACATTTTGACATTATCAGCTCAGAGTCCCTCAAAAGTGTCAGTGTCATCAGTGATCAGTGAATCTTAGAATAATTAATTGAAGTGACAGTGTCAGTATGGACAGTAAGAAAATAGAAATATTATCTGTAGTTGAAACGCTCTCTTCTCTTTGGTAGACAGTAGGTAGTTAGAATAATTATTTAGTCAAGACTTAGAATAATTTTACAAATATTAGTCAGACGGGGAACCTATGCCCAATTTGGGATCTGTGAAAAAACTAATTTAAAAACTTGTAAGATTTTCAAAATTTCCTTGACTTATCAAAATTCCAAACATTGTCTACGTCTTTCAAAATGTCTTTTTGTGTAAAAGGTCAACTCGGATTAATTTCTAATATTGCAAGAGCGTATGAAAACTATAAAAGGGCACCAAATGACCGGTTAACTAAAGAATCATACTTACAAACCAGACTAGAGGCATTAGAGGCTCAATTCAAAATTGTTACTGATACTCATACAAAGATACTGTCTGAAGCATCCGATGAAATACTAGATAACCACGAATATTTCTCAAGCGACATGTACTCGGAGGTAGAAGAAACGTACATTATGTACAAGTCAGACCTAAAGGAAGCTCTATCCCGCGTCGTGTCTATTGCATCGGCTGCTTCTGATAAGATAAACAAACAAGCAAATACCAAGGGGGGATCTCATGTTCACTTGCCTAAACTTATAATTCCGGTGTTTTCTGGCACATATGTAGAATGGATATCATTTAGAGACTTATTCTTATCATTGGTCCACAACAACGATGCATTAGACAATGTACAAAAAATGCATTATTTAAAGGCGCACCTCTCTGGGGAAGCTGAGCAGCTCTTACGGCATGTACCAATCACAGCTGCAACTTACGACGAGGCCTGGGTGACGTTAAATAATAGGTACAATAATAAGAAGTACTTGGTCAATTGTCTAATGCAACGATTTATGGATCAATCTTACATTGTAAATGTAACAGCTGGTGCAATAAAAAACGTGCTAGATTTAGTGAATGATACTTTGAACGGTTTGAAGAATCTAGGTGTACTAACCGAGTCTTGGGATGTGTTCATCATTCACGTGGTTTGCTCAAGGTTGGACACTGAATCCCGAAAAAGTTGGGAAGTTAAAATAAGTACCTCAAACGAACTGCCAACCTTGAATGAATTAATGCAGTATCTAGAAGCTCGATACAGATCCCTTGAATTCTTAGACACCGAACCAAACCCAACACATGCACATGCACATGTCATGCACGCAACTGCCACCAGTGTCCATGCAGGAGCCATAGGGTGTGCCTACTGCAACAAACGTGGCCACAAAATCATCCACTGCAAGGAATTCTGTAAGCTACAATATGAAGCACGACACAAGTTTGTTATAACCAACAGGCTATGCTATAATTGCATAGGCCGTAATCACTCTGCCAATAGCTGCCGCTCCATCAACACATGCCGCATCTGTTATCATTATCACCACTCATTGCTTCATCCGACGCCAGCTTCGGGGTCGCATGTGGGTGGATCCAAATCATCACTGGCCGTAGAAGTCAAGGCAACAGGTGCCAATGCCAAAGCAGCATCGGATAACCCTGGTTCATTACCATCGAATACAGTCCACCGGTCACATCAAATTGCTTCACCATCACATACAGTCCACTGTTCCAATCATATCAACAGCATGCATTCAAAAATAACATCAGGTGACACCGGTAAGCAAAATACTGAAGGCGGCCACAAATTGAGAATCGACAAGGCCAACACACATTCAGCTTGGTCACGTCACTCAAGCCATTGGTCATCATTCAAAAGAAGTCGAATATCAAAACGTTCGAGGAAATCATTCAGCACACAGTCCCACGCTCACGACCCATCCATCAATCACTCATCTGCATGTCCTACCGATCCATTCAGTCACAGCTCTGAAATCCAGTCCAGTTGGAGACGAACTTGGATTTCTAATAGTCATCATCATCCCCAGGTCGGTAGTTATTAGGTAGATTGATTACGCAAATTTTCGAAACAATGTCACTTGGGTCGTAGTATGTTAAAATTTCGCCTGTCATCAACTGTTATCGTTCATCATTTAAGATATTTTGTACCTATTTATGTCAGCTCTAATGCAAATTCTTCTTATAACCGAGTACCAATCTGTCTCAACCAAGGCATGTATTTTCTACCAAATAGTTTTAAGATCGCGCAAGATGCATACTCATGCAATTTTTATCAACCTTTTGTTTCTATCAATGCATCTTGTGACAACCCCTTGACCTCATGGTGGGCGGTAGTTAAGAACTATATGTTCTTGGTGGGCGGTATGTAGAATCGTCATATATTGTCTTAGTGTAGTTCATATGCCCGCTAACAGATGCCACTATGCAATTGTCTAGATCGCGGTATTGAGATTTCTTGTGATACAATGACTTTCTGGTTGTTATTAATATACGTTACTTCTGTCAGCAAATAGTGGTTTGACTTGGACTTGTTCAGGCGGATAGTTTCAAAGAAAAAATTGTGGCGGAACTGGATAATTATGAACAACAATATGAAGGTACGTTTATTGTTATTGTTTAGTTAATTTGTGAGATAAGAGCTTTGTAACATAGTCTTTTTGTTGACTCTTGTCTGGTCATGTTTACCCTAACCAGACATTACAAAGTTGCTATACTATATCCCATTCAACGACTTCGCTGAATGACGTTGCAGTCAAGACGTCGAACGTTACAATCAACGACTTAACGAGTTGTCCTTTAGACATACAACTGAATAGCGCCATCCAATGAACGGGCTAGTGGTTCAATCAAAAAGGAGATTAAACCAGATGCCTGCGACATATATACATATTATGCAGTAAGTACCACTTATTTGAAAAACGTTGTCAAAACACGCACACAGAAAAACTTTCAGGATTTAAAAGCACAATATTTTAAATTTGTTACCAAATCCATCGGCTATTGATAAACCGATTTGAATTGACACCCAGGTCAAATGTGGGTTACCTAAATCTAGCTCGAGGCCTGTAATTTACAGGCATTCGTATTGCTGGTTGCAGAGTTGGTTACATTTACAGCTACATTAGCTTATCCAACCGATTACACCATCACTAGCTATTCTATCTATGCATATTGATGGCCACAGCTTGAATTGAAGTCTTAACTGATATTGAAAACATGAAATTAAAAAGAAATACTTATTATGAAAGTTAGTACGACAGAAATGGATCAGGTACTAACTCTGATGAATAGACTTTAGTATGGAATAACGGTACACAGTAGTATTTTTCGCGATTTTACAGTTGGTCCCATATTCAGCCAGGGTACCTTTGGATGGTATAAAAAATGCGAGAATGATGATAGGTAATAAAGTCACATATGAAATTCTTACCTGCATAATCCATGACACTGAAGTCAGCTTTATTCCATTCCTTAAATGTACGTCCGTCGTACACTAATCGGACCGACTAATCCTTTCATTAGTGTATTAGTCTATGACCCTGGTGACAACCATATTTCAGCTCTACTGTTTCCTACCGACACGCCAATAATAATACGTAATGGCGTCCACACAGTCTGGTCTACCGGAGAGGTCTGTCTGTGCAGGTATGTCTGCACAGGTATACCGGTACGTGCGTGGGGATCGGGAGACCTGTACAGTTCTTTGGACCTGCACAGGCGACCGGACACCACAACTAACTGTACAGGCAGACCTCTCCGTTACACCGGAGTTTTATAGCCTACTTAACAATTCTAATAACACACAGTGTCATGATCAGTCAGGAATCAATAATGATCCGTCGGGAGGCCCGTGGGAGCGTGTTGCGGGCGTCTGGACGCGCAATTTGCGGTGAATCCGAGCGTCCCCACCAAGACAAATGACGCGCGGCGCCGAACCACCAACACGCGTTGTGTGCTATTGTGTGCTTGTGTTCACTGCACGTCTTGGATAAAGGAATACCTACATAGGTAAGCGGACACCGAACACCTACCTATCGGTATTGTAGGTATCGCAACAAACGGATTCTCATAAATGTATGGAAAAACGGCGTCGGAAATACCGATGAAGTGGACGCACTTGTGTTCATTGCTAAGTAGAAGGCATGAGATGAAGAAGATGATGAGTACTTGTACTGATTATATCGAAGCCGAAGTAAACAATTGTTAGGAAAATATACGACTCAAAATGAATGTGCGCTTCCCTTTTATACGAGCTTTCCTGTGAAAATCTGGGCCAAATTCTAGCCTCACGTTGCAGCGAGCATTACAAATTACTTCAGTTATCCGTAGACTTGGCTCTTGTTACACTTGCTCGCTGCTAAATTCAATTTCGCAAAACTATGAATTTCCAGGGCAGAAGCCGACGCGAACAAAAAGTGTCATCTAGGCAAATCTCTCAATAAAAACAAGAGAAAGCGCGATTGCCAAGTGTAAGCTCCTGCCACGGAGCCCCGAACAAAAACTCGAATATTCGAAACAAAACAAATATTACCTACTTTATGTGAGACCTACTTTTTCAATAGGATCAAAGAACCGAGTCCCGGGTAGAGGACAACACAGGGCTGCGAGTTTCGTTTCCCTATTTCGTGTTTTAGATAAGCTTTTAACCAGTGACAGAAAAAGGGGTGTTATTGTATACGTAGTTATGTTTAAGTCAGTTGTCTTTGTGTTTCGCCTTTTTTAAAGGTTAGTTTTAATAGGGTGTTTTAGCTCTGGTTAATGGAATCTGGAACAGCCAATTAAGTCATAAAATAGATAAAAAAAATATTAGTTTGTAGGGTGCGTAGTCACATTAGTATAATTTTAAAGGATATAATATTTGTAAAACATCTCCCATTCGTCAATTTATACAAGATGATTCGGTGGGAAAAGAAGGTGTGAACGTAAAGCATGGCGGACTAATGTAAGTACTCCAATTTTTCATTAAATTTTAAGGCCTTAGCATTTGTACTCTGGCGACAAATCGAATCTGGGACAACTGTTTGGTAACCACTGCAACATAGGCAAGTATTTATAATAATCATCATCACGACCCATTACGTCCCCACTGCTGGGGCACGGGTCTCCTTCCAATGAAGGAAGGGTTAAGGCCTAGTCCACCACGCTGGCCAAGTGCGGGTTGGTGGACCCCAACACAAGCAAGCTTGTGCTGAGAGAGTTGTCGGGTAAGTGGGCAACCCGACTGTCAGATGTTTTCGAGCTGCCCGAAGGCCTCTGACTAGGCTTAACGACTGCTACCGAAGCAGCAACCGGGACCCACGGCTTAACGTGCCGTCCGAAGCACGGAAGCGTCCAGAAAAGCACCACTTGAAATTGGTCACCCAAAAAAATATTGTAATTACAAAACCTCATTTCTTGTTTCACAATCCGTACCATAAATAATGTGTTAAGTTCCGCATGTTAGCTTAACCTGTTTCCTAAGTTATATCAGAAACTTGCACCCGACTACAAAACCGCACTAGCGTAGTGTAGTTGATGGAACAGTGCCGTTGACTTCTTGTTCAAGGTTTAAAAAGTTTTTTTCACTAAATTTTTAATGGAATAAAATGCGTCTATTTACATTTTATATTAAATCGGAATCATATTTCAAACTTTCAAACAATTCTTGTAATTGCCAAATAAAATAATACATGCAATACATCATTTTACACAATCAAATTGACGAAACGGTCACTAGCTTTAAATTAATCAAGAAACCTGCCGATTGTATCTCCCGTGTGCCCACTGTCCCCACCTGTACTTCGGCCAAGTCCTACGCGCTGCTTTGTTTTCGAATTTGTTCTCGCGCCGAGAACGAGAACCGTATCCCGAAGTTCTCGGTTAAAGTTTTAAGCAAACATTTGGGTAAATTGCACTGTTTTACCAGCACGCCCCCGGGAAATAGTAATGGAATCTGGAGTGAATATTCAAATCGTTGATTAAATTTCGCTAATAGGTTTTAAGAACAGGTTGATCTTGGGATGAAGTTTTGTTGAATTTGGGATGATTTGTGTGGGATGAGATTTCTGTCGGAGAGAGATGGAAGTTAGAACTACTGAGTGATTAGGGTATGAGCCATGAGGTGTATGTAGTAATACATACTAGGTAGGTAATTTGTCACTTTGTTTCCGCAATATATAAGGTTGCCTGTAAGAGATCGCTCTCAGCGATAATGCCGCCTATTGTACATACATTAGTTCTAGTCTATAAGTATGTTTTTTCTATGTCTGATTTATGTGGTGTTCAATAAAGCAATATTCTATTCTATTCTAGGTTGGTCTTACGAGTATACTCGATGTTAGGCCGATTTTATTAGGTTTTTTTTAATTATGTGCCTTGATCAAAAGTATTGGTTATAATTATCATCAAATTCATCCACATAAGTTTATTGTTGGGTTAATATTGCTATGAGTGGACCTATCAATTAGATATTTGAGCTGATCAATTTAAATTTTCTGCTTACTAAAATATAAATACTTTGCTTATTATTAACAAACCCTTTATTTCTCTTTTTCATCAAGCTTGGCATATAATAACGTTTGTATCGCTAAGTTATTGGGAAAGCAAAGCAAAGGTAAAGTTGTTCATAAAAAACATACGTTAAATTAATAAAAAGCCATTAGTAGTTTTATTGAAAATCCACAAAAATATCGTGGATTTTCGTACAAACACTAAAAACCGTGAATAGAGCGATCCTCTGCGGAATTTCTGCTCGAATGACGACAACACGGCTGGTTATTAGAGAATTTTGGGGATCCGCAGTCAAATAATTGTTTCTTTAAATTTTTCAGGTATCTAATTTATCATCACACACATCCTGCTAAGTACAAACCTGTCTTTATCATAACTACTATTTAGTTAAAGGTACAACTATGTATATCTGTCATTATGATTTGTTATGTATGTAAAAAAGTGGATGAAATAAACGCTTTATCTATCTTATCCATCTATCTATTGTGGCGGACTCCTAGCCACTAGTTCAGATGAAGATCAACAGATGGCGATCGGAACTCAATACAGAGAAGATGTATGGGAACTACGCAAATTACTATGAAATCAAAACTGCAATATATAGAAATCCCCAACGCTAACCGTCGGGCAGCTGCCCGCCAGGCCACACCACCCGGCCTGGTCGGAGGATCCTCCCTGTGCATGGGGATGCACCAGATGTCTACCACCTCCAGATCTCCATACTATTTTTAAACTGCAACCGAAAATGAGTAAACAAATAAGGTATTTCAGTGAATAAAAAAAGACACGTATTTTCCTTTTTAATTAACCCACTAATATAAAGTACATTACTAATGTATAGCAAAATTATCACAGCTCTGCATTTGTCAAGTTCTGCTCAACTTCGTGAAGTATACCTGTGAACGTGTTCACAGGTATGAATACGGTCGATCGAATGGCGTAGTGGTTAGTAGCTCTGACTGCTATGCCGAAGGTCCCGGGTTCGATTCCCGACTGGGGCATATATTTGTTTAATCACAGATATTTGTACTCGGATGGGTGTTGATATTTATATTTAATATATATCTATCTATGTATTTGTGTAAATAATTATATCAGCTGTCCAATACCCATTTTACAGGCTCTGCTAGTTTGGGGTTGGATGGCCGTGTGTGAGATGTCCCCACATTTTATTATTTTTATAATACGAGAGACGGAACCCTTTAAACTTAAAAGCGGACTCGCGCTTACCGGATATTTAGAGCACACATCTGTGGGTTGGCTTTATCACCGATTGGGGCGGGTTTTGTTTCCCGGAATGGTTTCGGCGGGAGTATGAATTGATTGTAACTACGCTGTACAGTTGTATACGCTAGGCTGATCGCACTCAGTGTTGCGAATCCTTTTATTTTGACGCATGAAAGAAGCCTGCCCGAGTGACGTACAGATACAACATTCAGGAAGGCATCACTCGGTGTACAGGGTGTTTCAAAAAGGTGAAGTAAGCCGAAATCTGTCAATGCATTAGACGGATATGTCTAATGCATCCGGTTAGTTTAGAAAAAATTGGACAACAGATTATGCTAATAAATCAATGAAAATATGCTTATTGTCATTTATTATTACTTGGCTGCTGTCAAGAAATTAATTCTCCCTAACGACGAAAAAACCTTCTTTCATGCCTTCAGGGAATTCATACCTTCTTTCAGAATAATGATGTACCTAACATATTTTTTTTTTGCTACTCAATAGAAACTTTGTTGGCCACGTGAACTTTTATTGTTTTTGGTGACTTATCTACAGTTCTGAGTTAATTAACCTAAGTCACAATAAACATTGAAATGGGTGCGTAATTTATAAGTTAACTCAAAGATATCGCAAGTCAAAACATGTAATTAACTTCTGAAACGTAAACCGATATCAATTTGTTTTTATTTCATACCTAACCATTGATATAAAATAACAGGTCATATACACTCAATATGTATATTATTACATCACAATTTAATGTTGCGTAACGAAAAGTGTGGTGATATAATATAGTTAATTAAATAAATTGATAGTAAGTACGTAAGATTGGCAGCTGTATGAGTCAGATGCGCTAGCACCTAAAAGCCCAGGGGTGGTATAAAGCCAATGTCCATGGGAAAAACGTATCATCGACTTCAAAAAGTATTTTATTTATAGTATAGTATTTATCTAGGTATTGTTTGTTGATTGAATCTTTACTTCTGGACTGGAATGTACATTAGGGTGATTCTTCGAAATTCGATTCTTCGTCTGATTTATATGGCCATTTTTAAATGTCATTTGTAGCTCTATAACATATGTTTATATGAAAATGGATATAGCAAATAACATATAATTGGAAAAGGCACTCGTTTTTATCAAGTGGTTTTTGAGTTATTGACCTTACAATTTTTTGTTGCCATATGAATCAGAAACAGGAAAAAGAACACCATGGAAAACCATCTTTTTTTTAAACATACAGCATTTCTCGTAATTATCTTTATCTGTCATCGATAGAAGAACTAAAGAAGGTTACGCAAAATAAAATTCAAACTGAAAATATTGAATTTTGTAAGAGTGACATGCAAAAAACTGGTCTGGGGCGTCAATTTTCAGAAAATTTATAAAAGTGGCAATATCTCAAAAACTATCGACATTTTACTAAGGTCATATAGCGGTATTCTGGTCACTCCTAAGGTGTTCTATCAGATCTATCCCTCCAAAGCATTACGTAAACTTTTGGAACATCCTGTATAGGATAAGGTTTTTTACCGTATGAATCGTATACATATGAATCAGGATTTTGCATAAAACCTTCGGTAGTTCATAATACATACACACTACAGTGTTGTATATTTTTTTCATAAATCTGTAACCCAAGAGCATTACATGAAACTCATATTGAAGAATCATACTCAGACAATATATTTTTTACAGGCGACATATTAATCAGAAGGGTACCGGAACCAAGACCATATGAATCAGATTTTGACCTTCTTTTCACCTGCATACTAGGAGCACCTCCATCTACTGGCTGGTCCGTTGGAGAGCTGGCTTCCAGCGAGCGGATAGCCAGACTCCCATTGCCACTACAAGACCAAGTATGGTCATCAACATGTTACGACATATGAATCAGTACTACATGCCGGACACTCCTTAATTATTTATTTATAAAAAAACTTACGTATTTATAAGTACTAAATATTTTTTTTGTGAAAGGAAAACTCATTGCCCTTTGATAAAAATTAAATTTATGTTAATAAATTAAAAAGGAAATGTGATACTGAACATTTTGTTCCTCAAGCTGGCAAACGGACGCTCTATATTAATCAGAATAACACACTTCAAATATTTTTTTCAGTACTGAAACAGCATTGACTGATAAAATGAGATTGGTTACAAATAGAGATAGAGCTAGACTGTACTGAAAAAAAATTACGTGTCATTATCTTAATTGGTTACAGAGATATCCTCAACGCCGTCGAAAATACGGTCCCTGAAGAATCACCCATTAATTTCTCTTATTTATACTAGAGCTGGTCGCCGAGTTGACCAATTACCCGACAACCTCTCTCAGCACAAGCTTGCTTGTGTTGGGGTCCACCAACCCGCGACCCGCACTAGCCCTAAAATACTTCCTTTATTGGAAGGAGACCCGTGGCCCAGCAGTGGGGACGTGATGGGTTGGGATTATGTTTATGAGAGCTGGTCTAGGGTTGGTAAAGGTGGTGCAAGGATTAGCAAGGTAATAGTCAGTCGATGACTGCCTAAAGTGCGCTGGACATAGTTACACTGGACCAAATTACAGTCACGTTACTGTACAAGCACTGTATTGTTTACTGTTAAAGTTCCACGGAGAGTAACATCGGGGAAATACCTACATGCTGGCACCTACCTGAAATTTCAAAACAATCCTTGTAACTGGTTTGTTTAAACGCGTTTTTGTATCTTCTTTCATATGTTAATATCTATCAAAATGGGTGAAACAATTGAAATTCATACAGAACAGTCAACAAAAGAAATATGCATGCAATCCCAGCGCAAACACTTTGAACGTAGACTCATGACTGGAAGAAAGATGAAGCAAACTATATTTCGTATGATAATGATACAATATTAAATTAAATATTATGTATTAAGAAATTACTATATTTCTAGTCGTTTTCATGTCACGCTGTGTTGGCCGACACATCTCTTTTCCAGACTGTGTATAAGTAATACACAATATACTATTTATTATCCTTTACCTTTCAGCATAAGCTTGAAAGCGTTCACAGCTTTTTCTGACACAGTCGGCTAAGACCATAAATATCACAGGACACCGTTTTAATTAAAATATCCTAAGAGAATTCTATTCTTGATAATTACTTCCAAGATCTGAATAAAATGCTGGCGTAATGTAAAGTGACTTGCACTCCGTCGTGAAATTTTAATCTGAACTTCTTAAGTAACTGTCATCTACAAAAACCCTTACCTCGGAAAATTCAAGGTATCCTTCGTAGGAAATTAGAATTAATGTTCGAGCGAATAAAACTAATGCCGCGGTGTGGGAGAGCTTTGAATGTCCATAATAAATAAGGGTTTTTTATTTCTATTTTTCAATATATAATTCATAATCGAACTAAGCTTTTAAGAGTTTAATGGTCGATTGGACTCCCAAGAGGTAGATACAAGTGGGTTATTCTATACCGACGAAAAGAATAAAAATATGACTATATTCTCAAGTTAAGTTTAATTTGGAGTACAAAGGTTCTGGAGTGGAGACCCCGTGTCGGCAAACGGCGTGTCGGTCGCCCCCCAACCCGTTGGTCTGATGATCTGCGGAAGGTAGCGGGAAGCCGCTGGATGCAGATGGCGGGTGACCGTTTGGGGTGGCGATCGTTAGGAGAGGCCTATGTCCAACAGTGGACTACAGAAGGCTGAGAGAGAGATAAGTTTAATTTTATTATTGTTATTAAATTATTTAACTTTTACAATTAACTACACAATTATGTACGGCTGCACGTCTAACTACACACATTTAATAAACGCGACTGATATCTTTTTTTTACTTTAATAATATGAAATTGTTTCATTTACTTTCCCAGTCTAAGTGAGCTCACTTTTGAACTCTGTAAAGACAATTATTTTATCTCAGATACTTACTAAATTGACAAGTGCCAATCCTAACTTAATATATAATATTATAAATGCGAAAGTAACTGTGTCTGTCTGTCTGTTACTCTTTCACGCCAAAACCACTGAACGGATTTGACTGAATTTTAGTATACATACGGTATAAACACTGGGAAAGAGCATAGGCTACTTTTTACTATTTATTATCCCGCGGGATTTTTTTTTAAGGCGGAGCGAAGCGCGCGGGAACAGCTAGTTTAAGATAAAGCGTCCGTAGTTGAGCTAGCTTCAGTGATCGTTACTGATTATTGAAGAAGCAACACATGCCACGTTTCGATTTCAAGTGGGTGTTTTATGGACGGCATATTAAGCCGTGGGTCCCGGTTGCTGTTTCGGCATCAGTCGTGAAGCTTGGTCGGAGGCCTTTGGGCAACTTGAAAACATGTGACAGTCGTGTTGAACAAGTGATGGTCAACCCGGCAATGCTTGTGTTGAGATCCACGAATATGCACTGGACCCGCGCGGTGGAGGAAGGAGACCCGTGCCCCAGCAGTGAGGACGTGATGGGTTATGATGTCCTGTCAATAAAGCTACTGAAGTAATTATAATTCTTAACCTCACTAAGTAAAAACATCAGCATCCATTAAAACAGTCTTGCTCAGTAACCCTTGCACAGCTCATTTAATATTCCCGGCACAGAGCGTTGTACAATTAGAAAGAGCTAATGTCCTTCGTTAACAGATAGTCAAGCCGACGTGATCGTGGACTTATTTCAACTAATAGTTCTGAAGAAGAAAGGAAAATGGTCGTTTTATCCCACTGTGGTGGAGAGGAAATGGGATGCTAGTTTAGTTTCTTCAAAGCATATTTATTTTCCCATATCATCATCATCAGCCTATGTTGTCCACTGCTGGACGTAGGCCTCTTCCAAAGCACGCCACTGGATGCGATCTTTAGCTTTCCGCATCCAATCATATCCAGCCACCTTTCGCAAGTCGTCACCCCATCTAGCCGGAGGGCGTCCCACACTACATTTGCCTAGTCGCGGCCTCCACACCAGAACACGTTTACCCCATCGGTCATCGGTTCTTTGGCAGATGTGACCAGCCCACTGCCACTTAAGCTTACTAACTCCGTGAGCTATGTTTCGTTTTCCCATATATACCTATATATTATTTTTTATTTGAGAAACCAATTTTTATTAGGAACGAAAAGAGCTTTATTTTTACCCGACTGCCGAAGGAGGAGGGTAATGTTTTTCGATTGTATGTTTGTATGTATGTATGTTGTATATAGGTATGTATGTCTGTTTCTTTGTGACCTCCTGTAGCCTAAACAGCTTGATAGATATTGATGTATGAGGTATCGTTAGAAGCGTATTGATTGCGATGGTTATAGGCTATGCGACGTTACATTAAAATGTATATAGCGCCCTCTAGAGGTCATAAAGTGATGATCGGAAAAATAATATTTTTCCAACTATGCCGTGTAGGGTATCAAATGAAAACTAGAAGGGCTTGTGAAGCACATTACAAAAATATGCATATTGTAGGTATTTAAATCACAAAACCAAAATTATTGAAATAAAAAATGTTCATAAAATAAAACCCGACTACTGACATAAAATAAAAACAACTAAAAAGTTACAAAAAGATGAAAACAAGCCCCAATGTTAATGGAAAGTATCGCAGGCGGGGACCAACTTGACCGCCACACAAAGTACCTAAGTAACAAGCTAAATGATGAAACCTCTCCTGGTCCCCGCCTGCGATACTTTCCATTAACATTGGGGCTTGTTTTCATCTTTTTAGCGTGCAGTCGGGTTTTTTGTTCGTTTATAATTATATTTATAATACTCTTTTCGGGAACTTCATGCCAACTTTCAGATATTCCGTAAATTCCAAAGAAACACCTAGGCATCCAAAACAAAGCGAGGGCTACGCTGCGTGTTTTGAAACTATACAAGGCCAGGACGCACCCATAGTGTACTAGCACTGTATACTCGTAGTTTCAAGTGAAAAATATATTATTTGACTTGAAAATATACACGATTTGTGCGTACTAATCGCGTATACTTTCAAGTTGGGAATTACTGAATCGTTCTTGAAAATATACATTGCTATTACGCACATTGCTTTATTCGCGTACTTGTCGCATATAATTTGTACCTACATGCTGATTCTGATTTGCTTAACTATTTCGGTAAATGTACATGACTACAATTTACTTTATATGCCTGTCATACTTATAGAATGTTAATAAATAAAGAGAACAAGCTCTAATTTGATTGATAAATTGATATTTATAGCAATCATACTTGCAAGTTACTTACTTATATCTTATTATTTATATGAATTAATAGTAATACACTCACGAGCAATGAAAAAGTTCCAGTGACAATAGCTCGTCGGCAATATTAAAATACATTTAACAGCGCATCAAAATATTATTATAACCAACTAAAAACGTACATTTTGATCAAATTCTGAATTAAATGTTTAAAAAAATTGGGGTAATTTGGTGTTGACTTTTTGCTACTTGGACTTATTTATTGCTCGTGATTGTAGTAGGTATTACCCTATTACAAACCTATTTTTATCAAGTTTTGAATTCACCGTAATTGTCTTTTATGAATTGTTCTACACCCTCTTCTCTTTTAATATTTACAACAGTTCTACAGTTTAATTTAAATCAATTTACTTTTTAACTGTACGATGTAAACAAAAAACGCGTTAAGAAAACAATGCCAAGTGCGGAATAATGATGCAATGTTTAGAAAGCAATAGACTAATTACTATTTCGCATGAAAGAAAGAGAGAGCAACAATTCAAAAGGGCTACCTGGTAACTAATCATGTATAGTTTCAAGTGCTCACATTGCCGCTAAGCACTTGAAAATATACACGATTAGTACGCAGTGGTAACTGCTACAGTATATTTTCAAGCCGTAATTTTGGCCCAACTTACTTGAAAATATACGCGATTAGTGCGTAATGTCCTTGTATACTTTCAAGTAAATAATGGCACCATTTTAATTTGAAAATATACGCGAGCAGTCCCAACCTCTGCGTTCTGGCCTTGTATAGTTTCAAAACACGCGGCTACGCTAGTGGTATTAAATGAAAAGTACTAGCATTAACAGTTAACTTTACTAACACGTAAATGGAAGTTTCTATTTAAGAGATACCAACACAGCAGCCTCGCAATTCTAAACTGTAGGGCTACTTTAATTTACAAAATACGCACTAGGCCTAAAACACTTCCTTCATGGGAAGGAGACCCGTGCCCCAGCAGCGGCAACGTGATGGGTTGTGATGATGATTATGACAAGAAATGTATTTAAATGCGAGCACCACAACTCCCATACATTATGTTAAAATTGTCTCTTCCATCCAAAGGTTGAATGGTAGAGAATTCGGCAGACTTTTCGTACAGTGTTATTGATAAGTTGTAATTTTGTTATATTTTCTTTCATGTTGCGAAGTAAAGAGTATTCTATTCTATTCTATTCTAAAGTGACCCCTCGCTACGAATGTCGGTGCCGTATTTGTTAAACAAATCGTTTGCCGTCGCCCGATCGTTTGGATGCAGCCAATTCTGTACCCCTACTCTTGAAAGGCATCAGGCGTCTGTCTTGAGTTCTTAACAATCATATTTTTTAACAAAATCGTTTTTACAAAAAGTTAGAAGTTATACAAACCTCCACCAACCCGCACTGTCCACTGTGTCCACGTATCCACCAACCCGCACTAGGCCAGCGTGGGGGGCTTTGATTAAAACCCTTCCTTTGGAAGAAGATCCGTGCCCCAGCAGTGGTGGGATGATAAAAAAATGTTCATCAAGCTATCGCCTATTTTAGAACTAAGATCCTATAGTAGAATGTAAAACCTAGATGCTTACCTAGAATGCAAAATTTACTTTAGTTTCCGCAAGAACTTTTATAAAAGTAACTTCTAAATTGTTCTTGTGTCTAGGTTCTCAAATTAGGCATTACGCAGCTGTACATAATAGTAGTTTTTCTTTTTGGAAAAACGTTTTAGAAGGTAAGTTGTGATACAAGAGGTATGTACATTTCAAGAGTAGGGGTACTGTTAGTATTTGTCGTAGAAGCACAGCTGCAGCACAACTCATGTACAGTTGGACAGAAAACTGTATTCGCTTAAGTCATCGCTGCAGAGAGCATTGTTAAATTGATGATGTTTACTATTACTATTGGTCTTCGCGTGCCCGACTGTACTGTGCGAAAATGAGTGTTACGGTGCAGTTCTGTATAGTTATAGAGCTTCCACTATATTATAGCATTTTTGACGTTCCCTTATGTCTGGTAAGTAAAGTGTATGTGTGTATGGGATTTCGAATGTCAAAAAACCATTAATAAGATGGACAGAGTATAAAAAATCGTATAGATAGGTTACCTCTGTTGGCAGTGGGCTAATTAAGTAAGTATATCTTAACCTTGAAACTTCTTAAAAGGCATGATACCTGTAATATGAGACATTTAAGTAATTAATAAAAGTAAAACAAGAGGTTTTGAATAAAATTTTGTAGTAGGTGCCGAATGAATTTCGAGGTCAATGAAGTAAAACGTACTGGCTAAAATTTTAGCACAGATGTCTGCTGCTGCTTTTTAGAATGTTGTTTATTTTTGGCAATTTGAATTTAAACTAGAATTAAGATTTTTTTTAAAAGCAGAGGCGTTTATCATTAGACTTTTTAGCTAGGACCGACCATACTCTTATCGCGTACATAAAGGTAAACGTCCACCTTTCGGCATCGCAAGCAAATGGCGTCCACTTCATCAGCATTGCCGACGCCGCATCGTTTCAAATCCATCCATGAAATGTCCATAAATTCCATTTGGCTTGATACGTACGATACCGCTTATATGGGTTTGTTGGCTTGAGCCGCGAAATAATGAATACAACATGCTATCACTCGAATGAGACGTTTTTTCGCGAACCCAACAGCAAACATCGTCTTTCGTGAATTCAGTTCAGTATCTCTCAAGGAGTCGTGTCAGTAGAACGTAAATGTTGCTATTATAGTAGATATTTTTGTTATTTTATTTTGTGTTAATTTGATCTCAAAATGCTAGGCGTTAAGAGTGATATTAGCGTAAGTTTTTTTTCATTATTTTAGTTATGTTATTTATTGTTTTCATTTGTGGATTTTTTCTATCAAGAATATTGAATAATTTGAATTCAAATGTTCAATAATGGCAAAACAATTGTGGAAACTTTGTTCTGTTTTTCGGTCTTCACTATACAGATACACCAGATCCTAAATATTTTATGCCTATCTAGGCATAGATATGAAACTTATTATGACCATCACGCTTTTACGGCATGACCAAACATGAAGGAAATATCGCAGAAATCCCACGGTATAACTGGGAAAAATATTATAAAATCTTTTAGCGCAAGAGATACGGAGTGTCGCAAAAGTGGTAAGTATAGGTAGTTTCCGTTTTTTTTTAAATCCGTGGCACAAAATTTGTTCAGATACTTACTTAGTCTTAGCGATAAGGCTGCCTATTGTACATTGATTCTAGTCTATAAGTATGTTTATTTATTTATTTATTTATTAAAGATACACCAACAGCATACATATTATTACAGTATATGTTTATATATATATATCTTATTTATTTGGTGTTCAATAAATTAATATTCTATTCTATTCCATGTAGGTGGGTATACCACTGTCATCCTGTAGATACGTAGCCACTACAGGTTATAGTTTATTTTCAGTTCTCTTATAACAATGTGAGCCGGCATCCCTTATTGTTGTTGGGAAAACCTTTTAAACTATCCAGTTACCGTCATGTGGTATTGTAAAACCTGCATTTTATACAAGCGAGAGGGCTGCACTTTCAAAATGGCATTGTTTTCCCATTTCTTTGTTTAGTGGGTACCTGTAGGTACATACATACAAATTGTTTTCTCAGGTGGCCCAATTTGAATCTCGTTTCAATGTTTATATTGTACTGTTTTTCCTCACAATTTTGTAAAGAACACTAGGTACCTTACTTACAAATCTGTGAGGAAAAACATTTGCGGTAACATTACTGGTTACCTCTGTTACCTAGTTAGTGGTATTTTATCTTTTTTTAATTGTATCTGGCGCAGTAGCACTATTTATTTTTCCTTAAAGGTTAAAATATTAAAATGCTGCTCTGGTAACATGTTATAGCTACGGGTGATGAGATCTGATGCATCTGTGCCAAGGTTTTAACAAGGCGGAAAATGTATAGTAACTATGGGATCAAGTAATCCACGATGCGTGACAAAGGCCGGTTTCTTATTTGAGTAAATCAGCTGAGAACTTAAGTATCAAATGAAATCCAACGGGGCCATGCTCGACCACCCGTCTTTAAAGTCGCCTGTCAGTGACTAGTAATGGATTTCTAACACTAGACTCTAAAGGCAGATTTTTCAATGGTCAGATAAGTGTTAGTCTAATACAAACATTCAGACGTGACAGCAACAATTTTATTCCACAGATAACACTTATCTGACTATTGAAAAATCAGCCCTAAAGGGTGTTTAACCGCTCGCCAATTCGCAAATACTCTCTGTTCAATGACTTTTCAATTGATTACAAATTACAGCTCCATATGTCACAGACTTGACTAATCGAAGTTAGACTATAGGGTATAATACATATATTAATAATATACTTAAGGCCTGTTCCACAATGTCTGTATAACTGCTACCTGTGGGATTAAATACATGCCGCCACTCTCTGTAATTATGTTTTAGACAGTGATAGCATGTTTTTTTTATCCCACAGGTAATTATTTGGTAATTAATTACTAGTATACAGATAGGTACATAGTAGGCATACCTACATATAGTGCTTCTGTTGCTATGTTAGCAAACATAAGTACTTATCTACAAAACAATTACAAACCTACATATTTTAACACTGCTAAAGTTTAAGTGGAACTTAATTAAACCGCTCATGATCTAGTTTTTTTAATGGTTCGGCTAAAAACTCAGGTAGGTATTAGAACCTGTATTGAGAACACAAAACTCGTTTTGGCAATTCATTGACCTGTTGCATAAAATTATCATGATCTCCAGGTATAGTATATTCTAAGTATAGCTGTAGATACCTAAGAACATAACTATGTCGAAATGTAGTACCTTAACTAGTGTATATTTTAAAATGTAATAAAATGAAACCTACTTTGCTAGTAAGTATTTAATTTAATGTTATGTTTTACTTTAAAACCATTTTTTTTTATAAATTCAAATAAAAAGACACACAAAGATTATCTTTTATGCCAGGTATGAAAAAATGTAGTACACTTAGGCTGGGTTCCCAGTAGGCTAACAGTTTACAGCCGACATTATCGGTTTAGTAAGATACACTCTTTCCATGATATTATTGGTTTTTTTGACATTCAAAATCCCATACATATTTTATAACTGCAAAGGAAAACCAACTTTACTTACCAGACATAAGGAAACGTCAAAAATACAATAATATAGTGGAAGCTCTATAGTGGCCAATCGGTTTAGTATGCCGAGAAGGGCATGCAATACCGGTATTTTTTTCAAAATCGGTATGGAGTTCCGGTATTAGAACTCAATACTGGGATCCCGGGATTAAAACCGGTATTAGACTTCCTTGTTATAAATGGCATATATTTTGTTTAAAAGTCGTATAGGGCATAATACAACAAGAAAAAGCAATCAAATTCTATATTATGTAATATTTTTTACGAGAATTGAGTATTAGAGTTAAAATTTTAGAATGCATGGACAACAAGTAGGTTTCCAAAGGCCAAAAACCGCATGTAACGGTTGAAAACAAGTGCACTTTCATAGTATATAGGAGCACAAGGCTAACTATATCTTAATCGCTTAATTTTTAGCCTAAAAAATGTCCGATTCCGGTATTACTTCAATACCGGTATTAACTTTCAATACCGGTATTGAAAAAAGTGGGATTTTGACCGGGATCCCGGTACTACGCAATACCGGTATTGCGGTATTGCATGCCCTAATGCCGAGTAGTTTACTGAATGCCACTTTTACAGACACTCCGCTACTGGCTAGTATTACTAGCTAGAATTTCCATTGTTCTCCAACAGAATACCTTAATAGATTATTGTGGACAAGTAAGTGAATGAGAGCATGTCAGGAGACTTAAATGAAGAGGTGTGACGAGACGCAAAAAACTGTAAATTTTTTTTACATACAGACGAATTGAGAACCTCCTCCTTTTTCGAAGTCGGTTAATTAGAAATCTGTGAAAAAGGATATATATGAATTTGCGTAGGTAACAACTGCCTGACACCATTACTATAGGTTAAGCATAATTTTGGGGTCTAACAGCCGTGTTTGAGATGTCCGCACATAATATTACGTCAAAAAGTTGTCTCTCAGTGTCTGATGATGATGATTTTTGTACAGTATACTGAAACAATAGAACGTAATTTGCACGCGAACGACGATTATTACAGAAAATGACTGTTATTGAGTACCTACCGCATCATGGCATAACATTTTAGAGCGTGCTAATGATATAACTGAAGGCCAACCTATAGCTGCTTACAGATATTTGGTATAAGTCTGAATTCTTCATAGATAGTGAAGACAATTTAGCGCAAATTTATTAATGCTAAACCAATTTTAACGAAATAAACCATTAACCTAGGCTTATATTTTTTGTATAAAACAGGTAGGTCATGTGATGAGTACCTACTGTAAATGTACAGTCAGCAAAAGAATTCCATTGGTCACTCCATCCCAGCGCAAACACTTTAATTTTATGATCCACTGACGTGAAATGAGTTGATACGAGACATGAAACATATTTACCCCCAAATTCATTAAAAACGGTTTACAAACATTGTGACATTGTGATTCACAATCAAATAAAAAAAAAACACGCACTCACGCCTTGTACTAATGTACTCCCTTGCGGGGTAGGCAGAGGTGCATTGCTGCACCCACTTTTCGCCAGAGTGTTCTGTTTGTCCCAATGTAATAGGGGGCGGGCCTATTGCCATTTTACGGGCACATCCAAGACCGGAGAACAAATATCTGTGTTCGTATGTGTGTTAGTAGTCAGGGTCACTAACCACTACGCCATTCGGTCGTCACATTCAAATACGGTATATGAATTTTGGAATTAACCTATAAATATTGTACCCATGTATGTAGTGATAAAATATAATTTAATCCCACCAATGAGTTTCAGCATATGTTAGCGCTGTTGCGGCACACATCACATCTTGACTGTATAACACAGGTACTTATTGCTCTTGGGTCTCGAATAACAAATGTTTTCCGCTGTCTCCAACTCGCCTGCCAACCGTGGAGGTTGAAGTAAATCCTGTGAGGCTTAGAGGAGGCCCTTGTCCAGCCTTTGCTGAGCCCAACGTCACTCAGGGACCCTGTTATAAATTAAGAACGCATAAAATACCAAAACATTATATAAGCAATTTTTAACCGCTTCTTTGCTGGGAATTGCGATATAATGTGAGGAATTTTAGTACTTATCCCAAAAAAGAAAAAAGAATCAATGTGTTATAGCGATAGTAGTAGGCAACCAGGCACACCCTTGCTTGTCAAAGCTTAGATACCACTGAGGTTCCTTCATTCCAACGAACTTTTTATAATGAGCAGTCTGAAAATGAATGATTGTCAGGATGAATACATATACATTTTTACATATTTATTAACCTACTCACTCGTACATAAAGATAAACTTAGTGACCTATTCAGGAATGTGAAGCAATTCTAATCTGCCGTTGGTTTACTTTCATTTTACGAAATAGGTACTAGATCAAATGCTATTTCTATTTATAGTTCAGTGGAGACTAATGCAATATAGCAATGTAAGTCGTGAGGTAAAGGAAAACGCATATACGTAGGTGGTCTGAAAAGTTTCCGACCTCAACGTGAAGATGGCAGCACACATCAATTAAAGTCAGGGAATGTAAGTGTGCATCTTTTGACAGCAACACTTCAAAGTTTCAGCCATTTTTGACGCGTGGTTTTTATTTTACAGTCGTTTGAGTGAGTCGATGTGAGCATTTCTGTGAAAATTGAAAAAATCGAGTATCGAGCTGTCTTAAAATATTGGTTTTTGAAAGGGAATACCCCTACGCATATCAAAGATGAGTTAGATTCTGTGTACGGGGACTCTTCACCGTCATTTACCACTGTAAAATTTTGGGCAGCCGAATTTAAACGTGGCCGTAAGAGCTTCGGAGATGATGAACGTTCGGGACGTCCAAAAACTGTAACTACTGACGATAACATCGCTAAAGTTCTCCAAATGGTGTTAGACGACCGCCGAATTAAAGTGAAAGAGATAGCAGAGGCAATGACAATGTCCAGAAAACGTGTTTATTACATATTCAATCAAGATTTAGGCATGAGAAGGCTGTCCGCGCGTTGGCTGCCGCGTTTGCTAACGTCAGACCAACGACGTGTTCGAATGAACATTTCCAATGCTCTATTGGCGCAGTTTATGCGCAATAAATCCGTGTTTTGGCGCCGCCTAATTACTGTTTTACAGGCTATGTAGAAGAATAAAAATAAAATTTAAGAAAAAAAATCATCTATCTATGTTAGGTCGGAAACTTTTCAGACCACCCACGTATATACGGTCAGCTGCATAAGTACTTTTGTACCTTGTCAAACTGACTACATAAACATAACAAACCGTCAATATTTGAATAGGCAGTTTGTGAGTTTGACAAGGTACAAAAGTGTACAGCTACTTATGCAGCTGACTGTACCTAGTACTTAGTAGGTATTTGTCAAAACGTTATACATAGTTGATAGTACACACACTGCCAAAGATTCATCATCATCATAAACTTTCTGAACCTTTCGCTCTTCAAAGGTCTTCTTCCGTTGAATCTTATCAAAAGAAAATCCGGAGTCATAGCTTTTATCACTTTTTATAGCATCTATAAAGCCGCATGACGTCACAATGTCATAGACCTATAAATATACATACATAGGTATACATAAATAAACTGTACAGAGTGTGTTCGTGTCTACTATTATTTATTTAGGTATATTTTAGTACATAAAATATATACCTAAGTATATTGTTACACATTACAAAAATATACAAGGTGTTGCAAAAGTGGCATATTAAGCCGAAAGATGATCACTCAGGAGATCAATCTGAACAACTTTTTGCTTAAAAATTTTGCATTACCATAGTAAAATCTCGTGACCATCAATGTTTGTATGGAGAAGCAAATTTTTCTCGAATTTTCAAAAGTCTTAGAACAAAAATTGTTTAGATGGATCCTTTGATGCACCCCCTTTCGGCTTAGTACACCACTTATGTAATCCTTACTAATATTATAAATGCGAAAGTAACTGTGTCTGTCTGTCTGTCTGTCTGTCTGTCTGTCTGTTACTCTTTCACGCCAAAACTACTGAACGGATTTGAATGAAATTTGGTATACACACGGTCTAGACCCTGGGAAAGAACATAGGCTACTTTTTATCCCAGAATTCCCACGGGAAAACTTTTTAAGGCGAAGCGAAGCGCGCGGGAACAGCTAGTACCCTATATACCTACTCGTTGTTGGGTGGATTTTTTTTAGAGACAATTAGTTTTTAATTTGATTCTATGAAAAATAAATAGTAAAAAATAAATAAATGTTAGCCTGAACATTATATCTGGATAACAATCCTTCCCAAACATCACATCTGATTTTGATCGTCTCTGAAACCACCCTGTACATAAAGTTTACCAAACGTGTGAAGTAGATTACATACCTACACATTTGATCTTCTTTGTGCATTTTGATCTCAGTGTACCGAGTGCTAGCATACTTTGCTCCCATCTTTTGTTCATTCTAACAATAATTGATAGTTAAAATAATATAATTAATTACTTCAGTGATAACAATGATAAACTTGAACAGAAAATCTCTGTTTAACATTTCTTTGAAAATTGTTGGGGTATGTTTTAAAGTGACTTTCGGAGTTTTTTAATGATAAGATTACTTTATAATCGACTAATTTGGTCATGGACACAGGGTTATGGGTTATCTCAAAACGCCGTGTAACTTTTTATTAATCAATCCTAAGCTAAAATAATTTGGGTGTTTTATTAGATTAGGTATTTACTAATTCATAGCATTCTTCTTATCTAGTCGTACCTAATATCCTACCTAAAGAAACTTGGGGGTATTTCTACTATTTCTGTACGCAGTTTGTCTCGCATCTAGTACACGATACCCGTTTAGAAACTACGTGATATATATTTTATAGTGACCTGTGATTCCCTACGACTTGGCCATAAACTACAGGCACTATACCTTCAGTCAGACGGCAGTCTGACATCAGGGATCCATGGAGCAGTGGATCTAGCCGCTGCAGCGTATAGCCACAGTACTCACAAGGAGAGTCGCCTGAGTGGTGAGACCCCTCCCTGATGTCCTGTCGCATCTAGTACATTAAAAGAATACGTCTAGATTTGATAAAATATGCATTATACAAAGGTTGTCTACTAGAGATTGCTTTATTTGCTTTAGAATGAAGGCCGCCTTTTTGTACTGTTTGGTTTTCGCCTATAAGTTGGTTTTTGTACTATTTCCTTTTGGTACGAAGATTATTGTATTGCACGTTATATTCAATTAAATATATTAATAATATTTTTCTTTGTTACAGACAATGTTTGTATTCTGCGTTTTAGCAGTATCGGTAACGAAGTTTGACTTCGCGGCGGGCGCGGCGGTGGACCGACCAGACACTAACAAGGATCTGGTGCTCGCATTTGTTGTAAGTAATAAATAACTGTTTAGTTAAATATTAATTTGCATGATGATATCACGGTATTTAACCCGTTAACGCGCCCCTTGTGCCATTTTTAGACATTAATTTGGTAAAAACTTAAATAATATAAAAACACAATGAGAATCTAACAATATGACTAGCTGCCCATGAGCTTCGCTTCGCCTTAGTATGTTTCCCTTCCTGTGTAGGAAGTTCTGTTGTCCCTAAGGAATTTTTACTCCGTCCTTGTAGTATTGTATAGTACCTATCATTGGTAATTAAAAATTTAAAAGGGAAGAGATAAAAAAATAAGGTCACCTTTATTATTAATACAGATTATGCTAGTGTGTAAAAGTACTCAATTTTTTTATGAACCAAATACATATTTGCAACTAAAAGAAGATAAGAATGGTTTAAAAATTAAATAAACTTTATTATGTATTACTATGATAAGTCGGTTCTTTTAGATTGGAGATTAAAGAGCTCGGAAGTCTTGACAAGACAAAACTTCTTATCTCCAGGGTTCATGGAAGTTTCACCAGTACCAGTAGGTACTTACCCAATCATAATACTCGTAGTTCTACGTATTATTTCTAAATCAAGATATATCCAGTTATTATAAAGACATCAAAATTAACATAACTAAAATTAATCTTTATTTGCGAAGAGACACATGTCGTGGTAGTTCCAGTTTCACTCACATTTTTTCACAGAAGGCGCCACAGTCGCGAATTTTAATACCTAAACTTGCTCATAGATGACACTGCTGAGTTCCATTCTACATCGCGGTATTAAGATTCTTTCAGAATAGACGACTACTCTGTATTAACTCTTGTTAAAGCATACTTACCTGGCATAGGGGACACCGTGATCAAGAAGGCGGTTCCCCCAGAGCGAGGCACTTCCATTGCACTGCGGTTGGGTTGACCTTTGCGAATATCCCTAATGTGGATATCTCGGATGCGTAATTTTTGATAGTGGAGACTGCGTTCGCGCCGTCCCCTATCTTATTAACTAAATGTATGTTGTATATTATTAGAAATTACAAAAGTACTACAAGTACTAATAAATCAATAATGGTGGTCTTATTGCTACAATTACATTTGCATTTCATTTCATATAACTTACAGCTATTGTGCAGAATACGGACGCCTGAATTTCATTGGATAACTGTTGCATATCTTGTGAAGTGTGAACGACCAACATAGCAACAAACAAAATCATTTTTAAATACATAGCATAGATATTTTAACTTACATAACACCAGACATAAATATGCGACGATAGTCATTTAATATTATTTATAATAAGTACCTACCAAATTTAATTAGTATTATTTATATTTTAATATTATTTGTTAGTTTTAAAAGTTAATATTTTAATGTAAGGGGTTATAAAAACATCCATCGGTACTAAAAACAAAATATAAGGAACAAGTTTATCTCTTCTGGGCACGTGGCATACTCGTGGTTAACTGAATAACTGATATGCATGGTTTGTAATGCCTATTCAGATCGTATAAAAACGGCTATTATTCCTTTATATTATCAATATATTATATTGGCTATTCCTTTATATTTAGCACTGATTGTACATTTAGCACTGGTACTGATTGATACGTAACTCGTATACTTACACATACACATTATGTAACTAATATCTCGTTACGCACAAATACTATTGCAAAGTAATACAATAAGTCAATAGGCAAAATTTATAAAATTTCAGTATTGGGTTTAACAGCAAACCTCAAAACTTCTCCATAAGAAAAGAAAGAAAAAGAAGAAAGACAACATTTATTTGACACATTAAACAACAAAAACAGAAAAAGAAAGAAAAAGAATACAACAAAAAAATAACAATACAGAAAATATAACGTCACAGGAATCTTGCTGGAACGAGGTATAGTTACCAACTTTAAAATGTTACGTGAATTGGGCTACAGTTCACAGTAAGTCATCATCATCGTACTAAGTAATTTCCGGGTGTGACGTGAACACAGTAGGATATATCTACCAATACAAAGTACTTACATACACACAATGAACTATGTAAGTAGAGGTCAGAAGTTATATTTTGATGATATCTAATGACCACAATGGTTCCTTTGTTTTAATTAAAAGTCTTGTGTTGTTTTATATTTTTGATCCAATTACTTATTTAACCCTGTTATTTATTATTAGAATAGTCACTTGAGTCTATTTTATCTCACTGAGGCTCAATAAATAAGTTAAAACATAGGTACAAAAAGCTAGAGTATAATGATAAGAGTTCTAAAAATAACGTATTTAGTTCAAGACATTTACTACTCTTACGCAAAATAGTAGCGATTATTTATATCGTAAACAACCAATTATACACAGAAGCTTAAATACAGGGTGTTACAAAAACAGTGGGTTACCACAGATACCTACTTATATCGAGGGAGTCAGACCACAGACATAAATACATAAATAATGTACCCTCCTGCGTTACACGGCACGGGCATTTATTTGACACACTGACAACAACAAAATACAGAAAATTATACGAAACTATAACAAAATTTAGACAATAAAACAATACAAAACAAACAATAATACAACAGGTTGCTGTCCAGAGCGTCAAAAAGCACCAGCTCAACATTTGCTGTGGACAACAAGGCGTTGGTTTTCATCTGGCCCTTTTGCATAATCATTTAAGGACATCCTATTCTATTCTCTGTGGTGGTGTAAGTACCTGCACCTGGCTCTCTCGAGTGGAACCGTTGTCTCAAGGTCAAACTAAACTTCCTACCTAAGCTTGGACCATTTCCCACCACGCTGGTCCACTGCGGGTTGGTGTGTTCACATATCTAGATGTGCTAAATCTAGATATGCAGGTTTCCTCACGATGTTTTCCTTCACCGTAAGAGCGATGTACATGTCAGCGCCGGGATTTGAACCCGTATCTCTTGCGTGAGAAGCGGGCGCTTACCCGACTGAGCTACCACCGCTCCAAGGACATCCTGTAACTGTATTTTTTTTATTTTTTTCAAAGGTGCACAGACACGGCGAGCGGACCCCGGCGGAGGAGGAGGCGGCCTTATCGCCAGATCTGGAGGTCATTAAGGAAATCATCGAACTAGACGGTTACGAGGCGCTTACTAATGTAAGTTTTTTGATTTTGTTATTGGTAAACTTACAGCTTACAGCACAATTTTATGACATAACAAGAGAAGGAGCTGTAATAATATTTAGCTTACACTCACTTTCCCAACCTGTCCCTGAGCGTGTTTTCACCCTCCCTTAAAAATATTCTGTGCTAACTGGTGGTCCTGGCGTATCCAGGATGCAGGGTAACTCCTGGCTGGGATAGTGCAATTCAATCAAAAAAATCAATAACAAAAGAATGAGCTGTAAAAGGCCTATTAGAAATTTCCACTGACAGCGGAAGAAGTTCTTATAAGAATAGTAAGTAATCATAATTCAAGTGCGGTAGTTTCAGACCGATTCTGAAATCACCTGAAGTGGTAGTGGTTGCCCCTGGTATCTGCGGATGAACCGATAAATGCATGAAAATTACGTAAAAAATTAAAATTTAGTGATGATGTGGCGCTCCTTGGGAGAGGCCTAATGTCCAGCAGTGGATGATTATTGGCTGATGATGATGATGGTAATGCCCATCGTGGAACACAACCTCTTGACCGTGGCAGTAATAATACCTATAGAAAATGGCGATAGGTATATTTTACACACTTTTATTTTACTTCGATTCAAGAGCACGTGGTATTAATTTTCGTCACCGTCCGTATCCAACGCACATTATTCAAGAGCCAAGTTAGATAAAATAATCATAACTTCAGGTAGAACAATCATCATAATTATTTATCAAATGAAAACGTTAAAAACTTTGCAACATCCGTTATTCTGCGTTACAAGTAGCAACTTTAAATTTAATTAAAGTAATGAGTTGAACCGCTTCTGATAAGACAACAATAGAATATAATTGCTGATGCATCGCTGAGAGTTATTATGATGATATTTTGCATTTGATGCTCTGATGTTCTAACTCGTGCATAATCTCTATTACGTATGCAGAATGTATGCAAATGTCGTGTCATTATTTTGTTTGTTAAAATCTTATCAGTAAAGAGTAATTAAAATGTTTTTGCAATACATCCTACGTATTGGCCATGCTTCATTTCGTAGCATGATTCACGCACATGTGTACTTATTATAAATCAGGAAATGGGTTAAATAAAAGATTAAAAAAGGAAAATACCTACTTTTTCTTGCGAAAATGATTTTGGGAAAACTTTAAGTAATTTTCTGGTATTTACTAATATCTTATTTGTACCATCTTTGTATATATATATTTCGCAGTTTTGAATACGTCATTCACTTTGACTAAGAAGTCATAGTGAAGGTGTCTTCCTTTATTACCGTAATTCAACTGCCATAATTATTGATTTGAACTTACACTCTTTTTATTGAATAACACCAGCATCTCTAACTCTGGAACTTTAGCACGGTAGTGCGTCGGCCAAGTCGATCAAGACAGCACCATAGCAGCCGTACCATTCTTTCTCTACGAATTTACGCGAAACATCACTACTTTCAACTTCCCTAATCCCGATCTCCTTGCAGGAAGGCAAACGCCGAGCATACCAGATCGGCAAGTTCCTCCGCCAGCGATACGGCTCCAGCCAGGGTTACCACCTCATCTCCAAGGAATACCGTTACGAGGAGCTGTCCCTTCGCACCACGGCCAAGGACCGTACGCAGATGACGGCCCAGATCGCGATGGCAGCCCTGTACTCTCCGGAGCCAGTGCAGCAGTGGGACGGCGGGCTCGGCCGCATCTGGCAACCCATTCCGTACACCACTGTGCCGCTTTCTGAGGATTATGTAAGTGGGATTTTAGCACAAAGTTGTGGGTTCTTGGATACCTAGCAAGGGGCGCAAGGGGCGTAAGCCCGTCAAAAAAGTTTTACGTCGCACTTACTCACATCGCGCGGCTTCGAGAGGGAGTGTGACAGAATACTTTTGTAGGTGGTAAGATATCGGGGAGCGAATGTGACGATAAGAGTATTGATACACACCAATGAGTTGTAAAAATGTAATGTTGTTGTTTAAATGTGGAGAGCACCACAATATGTTCAACTGGAGAATCGAGCTATTTAATAACCTTCTGTATTCAGACGTAGTACAACATGAATACGCCTACCTCTGGGACTCAAATGCGACGCTGTTCTACGACTATAGAATGTTTACCAGACGTCATGGATACTTGAACAACAGAGGGCTTAGAAACATATTGAATTGTTTACATGAACAGATCGAGATGCATGCAAAACTCATTGAGCAGAGTAATAATGGTGCTCTCACTACAAACTACAATGAACAACTTTTTCGTGAATCGTCATAATGAGTGTGAACGCAATAATTTAGGGACCATAGTAGATTCACTCATAGTGTTTCACCAAAATCTTTGTGGTATTTCTAATAAAATAGATGAACTAAGCATATACTTGAGTGAATTAAATAAGAAACCACACTATTTATGTGTTAGTGAACATTTTTTGCACAAAGAGTCTATCTTACACCTTAATCTAGAAAATTACAAACTAGTTTCATATAACACAAGGCCCAAGAAAAGAAGGGGTGGAACTCTAATATTAGGATTGGAAAATAGGGATTACGAGGAACTTGCGATTTGTAAAAAAATATATAAAATAGAATCTTTCGAAGTATGTGGTGTTATAGACAATAGAACATCTCTTAATATATGTTGTTGTTATAGGTATCCAAAAGAAAACAATTTCAATGTATTTTTAGAAAAATTAGAAACTCTATTGGAACACTTTTTTAACAAAGCATGTATAATATGTGGAGACTTTAATGTCAACATTCTGGTAGATAGCAAACAGAAGAGCGAATTTATGAGCCTTATTAAGTGTTACAACTTCAGGCCACTTATAAATTCAGTCACATATATAAGAAATGACTCGGAATCAGGACTGGATAATTTTCTCACTAACTTGCCTGAGTCTCTTGTTCTTGATACTCAAGTAGATCATAACGGAATCGGAGATGGGCACGCTGGAATAACTTGTTCTTTAGATATTGAACATATCGAATCAAAAATGGAAGAACAGTATGTTTATGTAGAACGGAGAATATTTAACGATAAATCAAATATGATGTTTAGAAGTAAAATACTTCAGCAAGATTGGAATGCCATGGGTATAAACACTTTTGTCCAAAAAATTGTAGGAGTTTTTAAGGAAAGTTTCAAGAAATCAAAAAAAAGATTAAGAAAAAAAACTATTCAATCATTAAAATGGATTACGAAGGGTATCAGAGTGTCAAGCAAGATGAAGCGAATTTTAAACGCAGCAAAATGGAAAAATAATTGCGAATATCGGAAAGCATACATAAAATTGTACAACAGGGTAGTACGGCATGCCAAAAGAAATGCTGTGAAGAAGGAAATTGAAAAAGCCAAAAACTCAACAAAACAAATCTGGAAAGTAGTAAATAGGCATAGAAATAAACAAAGTTATTGGTAACGCCGCTAAGCCGGAGTCCCTTCGATAGAAAAAAAAATAAAAGAAACTACAGCAAGGTGTCTCACCGAGGGAAAGGGTTGATGAAGTGTCGTGCACCTACCTGGTCGCTGGAGGCAGTTCAGGAGACCAGGAAAAGGCGGCCGGCTTCCAGACCCTCGCCTGGCGCCACGTGCTCGATTGATCAGAGATCAGAGCAATCCAAAGCACTGCAGCACTCAACACACACACTGATATTCTTCGGTTAGCGGTTCACCACGAATAAAGAAGAAGCGGAAGACTTTAGCAACTAGCCAATCGTCTATTTTGAAAATAAGTTCAATCGCGAATAACTTAGCGCGACGGCGGCCATGAATTCGTTTTCGGAACTGATTGTCTGTGGGTGGCGCAGACAGTGTTGCCACACGTAGCGTTGCGGTGCACGACATAAGCGGAAATAGGGAAAAGGATTTTAGGATCGAAACCTTGCGAAAATTATGAAAGTAAATATATTAAAAGATAGGTGGCGACACCATTTCCTCCCCCCTTAAAGGGTCACCTTTAAAAACATTCATAAGTGAAACGAGACAAAATTATAGCCTAGCTAATGCGGTAACTAAAACTAATTATAAACTACAGCGGTAGATACTAATGTATTGTTTATTGTGACGGGAGCGGACATAAACGTACAACCGGGCGAGCGTATGTGCCCCTAGCAGTCCTTACAGTAACTACCCGCGTTACTCCATCCCTTGAAGGATGAACTTTGTCGACAATCGCCAATGGCCACGAAAGCGGAGGCGCGTTATCATCTATGATAACTACAACTGTTCCAGGTATAATAGCAGAGGATGGAACATTCCATTTCTGTCGAGTCTGCAAGCCATGTAAGTATTCCACTCTCCATCTCCTCCAAAAGGATTGTACGAGTTTATCGAGCAACGAGTGCCTATGAAGTAGGCTAAGGTTGTCGTCATGCACTTCAGCCGCGGGCAACGGAAGTAAAGGCGCGGTGTGAAGAAAATGGCTGGGCGTCAGCGCGGCGGGTTCAGCGGGGTCCGCACTGAGCACAGTAAGAGGCCGCGAATTGAGTACACTCTCGATTTGAGCGAGTACAGTAACCAGCTCTTCATATGAAAGCAGCTGTTGACCAATCACTTTAAATAGGTGATTCTTTACCACCTTCACCATGCTCTCCCAGCACCCCCCGAAATGTGGGCTGGCTGGGCAGTTAAATTTCCATTCAATTCGGTTTTCTGTGAGCTCCTGCTTGAGACTGCAACTGAATTCGTCGCTGTTTAGAAATTTGTAAAGGTCGCGTAAGTAAGAATTAGCGCCGACAAAATTAGTTCCCCTATCAGAATGCATGACCTTTACCGGGCCTCGGCGGGACAAGAAACGCTTTAAAGCGGCCAAAAAACTGGCGGTGCTCAGGTCAGTCGCTACCTCAATATGTAGTGCGCGAGTGGTAAGACATGTGAAGACGCAAATATAGGCCTTCATAGCCTTAGCTCCACGGCGACGAACAGGAGTGTAAGCGATTGGCCCTGCGTAGTCACAACCTGTGTGGGTGAATGGCTTCGTAACTTGCTTCGTGCGACAGTCGGGCAAGTCAGCCATCAGCGGATAAGTCGGACGCGGGCGCGCGCGAAAACAAACATTGCATTGGTGCACTATCCTCCGCACTACGCGCCGAGCAGATAGAATCCAGTACTTCTGGCGAAGTAATGACAGGAGCAACTCTGGCCCTGCGTGCAAATATTTTTTGTGATAATATTGTATTATCAGGTTAACCGCGTGATCATCACGAGGCAGAAGTACCGGGTGTTGATTATCGAAATCTAAATCGGAATTGGAGAGTCGCCCGCCAACTCGGATTAGGTCGTTGTGTAAAAACGGACTTAATTTATTAAGCACCGGGGAAACAGGCAAGTCATTTTTAATATTTAATAACTCATCTTTAAAATGTTTGTTTTGGAGTATTTGCAGCAATTTTGTTTCTGCGTACTCCAAGTCAGTAGCGGTAATACACGTAGGTTCGCGGCGTGGTAATAGTTTTAAAACCCTACATATATATACGATTATTCGCAGGAGTTTGGTCCATGACGAGGAACGAGAAGCAGCGGGGTAAATACTACACTCGTCAGCAGGTGTCAAAACAGCGTGAACTAGGTTCCTTTGCTCGGGAACGACGTCTAAAGTGGAATCGTTAACTTCATCAAAGGAAGGCCACTGTGAAGCATTCGATGCTAGCCAGGACGGCCCGTTAAACCACAGCGGATGGGCTTTCAGTTTAGAGGGGTCGACGCCGCGTGACAGGCAGTCGGCCGGGTTGTCTGTCCCCGCGACGTGATGAAAGTTTTCAGCGGATACATTTTCATTTATTTTAATAACACGGTTGGCAACAAATGTTTGCCAACGGTGAGGCGAATTTTTTATCCAATAAAGCGCAACCTTGGAATCTGTGTAGGCGCGGACCCTAATTGGAATGCGGGAATTATACGTTTCAAGTACTGAGCGTAATAATTTCGACAGTAAAAGAACTGCGCAAAGCTCCATACGAGCAATCGTATGGGGCGGGGTGGGTGCTATCTTGGACTTCGCGCAGAGAAGGCGGACCACATTACCCGACGGAGAAGCGACGTGCACGTACACAACGCCACCTTGCGCCTGCTCACTAGCATCTGCGAACCCTACCAAGGTCACCTCGCAACCAGTCGCGACGCTGAGACAACGAGGGATTTTTATCTCATTAAGCGCCGGCAGTTCGCGACAAAATTGTCGCCAAAGCCTTACTACCTGGTCGGGCGGGACTTCGTCCCAATCCACCTTCAGCTGCCATAGTTTCTTGATTAATAACTTAGCTACCAATACAGTTGGCGCGACGAAACCCATTCTGTCCCAAAGTCGGGCGATCGTTGACATTATGGTGCGTTTGGTACACACTGAGTCCAAATCAGGAGGGTCGATTTTAAAATAAAAGTCGTCATTATCAGTAGACCAACCGAGTCCTAATATTTTATGCTCTGTAGCCTTGTCGAATTCAACCTCAGTAGGTATCTTGTGCGAAGCGGGCAACTCATTGAGTGCGTATTGTGAATTACTGTTCCATTTAATAAGATCCCACTGGGCACCCTTGAACATTTGAATCAGCTGTTTTGCTGCGTCCACCGCCTCCTGTTCTGTATCAACAGAAAAGGCGATATCGTCCATATACAGGCAGGACGGGACGATCTCCGCCGCGCGGGGATACTCGGCGCCGTCATCGCCGACGAGCTGCTGCACAGTGCGGAGCGCGTGGAAGGGACTTGACTTTAAACCGAAACATACTCTATTAAATTGATATAGAACCAGAGGATCGTTTGGATTAAAACGATATAAAATTCTCTGATAGCGTCTATCAGATTCGCGAAGCATAATCTGCAGAAACATCTGTTTGCAATCAGCGGTCATCGCTACAGCGTGTAGGCGAAAATTTAAAATAATTTTAAACAAGTCCCCTTGTAAATTTGGCCCACTGTGCAGCACCTCGTTTAGCGAGACACCGGATGAAGTCTTGCAACTTGCATCTAACACGGGGCGCAGCTTCGTGGTGGACTTGTCCTCGCGGAGGACACCATGGTGCGGGATTATATAGCTCGGGGACAAATCGTCCGATGACGCCTGCGGGGGAACGGTCAGTGGCTCCACATAACCTTTGGAAATATAGTCCTTAATGACGTCATCGTAAGCGGCACGAAGCTCGGGAGAAGCCTCGAGCTTCTTCTCCAAACACAAAAAACGTTTGCGAGCAATGTTATAGGAGTCCCCAAGTAAAAACACGTCTTTATCAAACGGGAGAGCTACAGTGTAACGGCCGGTCACGGGGTCACGTTCCGTAGTTGAGCGGTAAAAATGTTCACATTCAACATCCGTGGGGTGCTGAACGGGCGAGCCGGGGACTTCTTCCAGTTCCCAGAAGCGGGTAATTAAATGATCCATAGGCTGCTGTGGCACTATGGCGCAGCATGACGTCACGCATGCTGGGCGGGCGGCGAGCGCAGGCACGACTCCCATGAGTACGTAGCCTAGCACTGTATGAATAGCGGGCGGCCCCGATGGTCCACTGGAGACCACGTCGTCGGGAAGAATCAAATGCGGAAACAGCGAAGCACCAATCAAAACATCGATTTTGTTGGGCGTAGCGAAATGGTCGTCTGCCAATGCTATTTTATTAAGATATGGCAGGGCGGTGGAGTCGACATAAGCGGTGGGTAAGTTGTCAGTAATCTTATCAACAACTAAAGAATTGATTTTGTATTTTATGTTATTATTAAAGCGCGAGAAAAACTGTAAGTCTACTGTCCCGTGGGATGCCCTCTCCGTTCCCCCGAAGCCCCTCACAGTAGTACGTTGAATGGTATTCTGCCGTAACCCCAAACGATCACAACATTCGCTGGTAATGAAGTGACTTTGCGATGCAGAATCCAGCAAAACCCTTACAAATTGTTTATTACCCTTACTATCGTACGTAGCTACCATAGCGGTAGCGAGCAAAACAGTAGTAGGCGTATTACATTGCGGCGTACTACCTTGAGCGGCAGCGGCATTAAGCACGCAAGGACGCGGAGCAGCAATGAACGTCGAACACAACGCGACGTCCGCTTGCGCGGGAACGGATGATTTCGCATCAGCTGGCTGTGACGTAAGCGATGCACCGCCGCCGCCGCCGCCACCAACCGAGTCAATGACCGCGGCGCGCGGTGGCACAGTGGTTAAGTTCTGTAAAGCGGGTGACGGATTCGACTCTCGATTAAAATGTAATAGCGAGTGGTGTTTTTGTTTACACACTCGGCATCCCGAAGCGGACTGACAGGAAGCAATCTTATGCTTCGTACTTAGGCAATTTATACAGCCATTTAAATTCTTCGCGGCTTGAAAACGCTCGTGAGGAGACATTTTATGGAATTCGGGACATTTGAACAAATGATGATGTACAATGTTTGTACATAAGCACTTGTGAGCGGAATTAGAGTCGACGGTACTAACGTACGCATTGTAGTGAGGCGGCGGGTTTTTGTTATTAGATCTAGGGCGAACAGCCGATCGTGATGCTGATGCAGCGCCACCACCGGCGGCCGCAGTGGTCGGTGCGCGCTGTAATATTTTAGTTTGATTATCCAAGAACTCAACGAGCTTATCAAAGGTTGGAATTTCAGACTGATTATTATTACTATTCTCAAAAGTACGCACGGTATCAGGATCTAATTTAGTTAAGGCAGTTTGCAAAAATATGAAGTCTTGTAAGTCTGTTAACTTTAGATTCTTTAGGGCGCGTACTGCGTTAACAAATCGGTCATTAAAGAAATCCAAATTACTCGCAGAAATCGACGACAGCGGTTTGAATTCCATTAATTGTTGTAAATAGGTAGCTGCTAGCGTGCGCTTATCTTCATACCTATTTACTAGGGTATCAAATAACGTTTTATAATTTTCAGCGGAGGGCGTAATGCCCGCACAAGCGGCCTGAGCCTTGCCTGTTAATTTACCTAGCAAATAATGAAGTTTCTCATGATCTGAGAGGGACTTATTGTCGTGAATAGTAGATTTAAAATTGGCATAAAATAGTGGCCATTGGCGAATGTCACCATTAAAGCTCATCAACTCGATAGGCGGTAAATTAATTTTACTTTTTTGTGGAAAACAATCATTATTTTGGGTAGTTTTCGTGACTACGGTACATGACGCAACCAAGCGTTTTACGCGACAATACAGCTGTTCGAAAGAAACTAGCGATTTATAATCTGGCTTGGCAGTAGGGTCATTGGACATTAAACAGCTGTTGTACTGATCTAACACTTTTTGGAAATCTGAACGAATTGTATCTACATTAATACTCGCATCGAGAAAAGCTTCTCTCTCCTCGTTCCCTTTATTTATTTCGGTAGATAAATCAAACGCGTATTGTAAACACTCGAACAAAGCATTACGTTTTGCTTGCAGTGTCGCGAGTTCATAATTATGTTGCACCGAATCTTTTTCATTATGCGGTTTTGATGCTTTCGACATCGTGAAGTCGGAAAATAAAATGAAACAAACAAATTAAACAATCACAGGAATGTGGGTGTACAATTGGAATGATAACTTGATAACGCGATTGAATATGGCGCCGCGCCGGCGCGGCGGCGAGTGAATGTGAGTCTACCTTCTTATGCCTACTATTGCAGCAAGCGTAAAAATGCGTGACCTATTTAAGTACAGTAGCCCTAACTACTAATAGCGGGATAATACTTTATGTGTATTTGAAGCGAGATGATTACTCGTATATGATTATTACGTTTTTGGAAAGCGTACAATGTATGTCGATAAAAAGCGGTTAGGTAAATAACCTATGCAGTGCGCCGCGTGCGCACTAGCTTAAGTTCACTTTTTGGCTTTGAAATAAGCTAAAAAGGGCGGTTTTCTCCTAATAGGTGACCTAATAGGGGCGGGGAAATAGTAATCGCGGGTCGAAGGACCACATGGTAACGCCGCTAAGCCGGAGTCCCTTCGATAGAAAAAAAAATAAAAGAAACTACAGCAAGGTGTCTCACCGAGGGAAAGGGTTGATGAAGTGTCGTGCACCTACCTGGTCGCTGGAGGCAGTTCAGGAGACCAGGAAAAGGCGGCCAGCTTCTAGACCCTCGCCTGGCGCCACGTGCTCGATTGATCAGAGATCAGAGCAATCCAAAGCACTGCAGCACTCAACACACACACTGATATTCTTCGGTTAGCGGTTCACCACGAATAAAGAAGAAGCGGAAGACTTTAGCAACTAGCCAATCGTCTATTTTGAAAATAAGTTCAATCGCGAATAACTTAGCGCGACGGCGGCCATGAATTCGTTTTCGGAACTGATTGTCTGTGGGTGGCGCAGACAGTGTTGCCACACGTAGCGTTGCGGTGCACGACATAAGCGGAAATAGGGAAAAGGATTTTAGGATCGAAACCTTGCGAAAATTATGAAAGTAAATATATTAAAAGATAGGTGGCGACACCAGTTATAATAATAATATAAATAATATGATTTTAAAAATCGATAATAAAGCTGTAGATAATCCTATTGATATTGCAAATATTTTTTCTGGACAATTTGATCAGGCTAATGTGGAGTCACACGGTGATGTAGATGCTGCATTAGGAATTCTCGAAAATTATACAAACAGCATTAATGATGATATAAATCTGAGACTCACGACCCCGGAAGACATAGCTAAAATTGTTAAATGTATGGAAACAAAAACATCATCTGGCTATGATGAAATCCCAATCTGCGTATTAAAAAATAACATAGACATTTTAGCAGAACCTCTCAGTACATTTTTTAATAACTGTCTGAAGAACGAAATTTTTCCAGAGCAGCTAAAAATTGCTAGGATACTACCTGTTCACAAAAAAGGATCTCGCACTGATCGTAAAAAGTATAGACCCATATCACTTTTACCAACTCTATCAAAAATCTTTGAAAAAATTATTTCGTTTCTACTTCCTAGATTATGTAATAAATTGCCGACGGATGTTTTGCTGAATTGTACAAGTAAAAATATGCTTAAAACTAAGTTGAAATTACATTACATGCCCGGTGAATTACTGTGACTTTGTTTACTGTACTTACTGTTGAAGATAAAGAACCTTATTGTCCTGTAATATATTTTCATACATGACATATTAAATATGAACAACTAGTGTATTATTACCTATCTTCTGCCTTATCAAGATGATTATGATTGATCTGTACCTTCTTATATTGTTCATTTGTGTACTTACATACTTGCTCAATACAATGTAAACTTCGTATTGTAAACGAGAGGATTTTCTGCCAACAAACCTCACGGTTTGGCAAATCTATGTGTCTGTAAATTGTATTGTGCTTTTGTAAATAAATGTGTTTAACTAAAAAAAAAAAAATTAAAAATCAATTGACACTCCATTTAAACTTTAATAACGTAATTAATAATAGACAATTTGGCTATCAAAAATCAATTGGCACAATAGATGCAGTTGATTTATTAGTAAATGATGTAACGATGATGCTTGACCAAAAAATGAAAGTAGCATGCTTATTCCTGGATCTAAGTGCTGCCTTTGATTTGGTGGATCATGAAATTTTACTTTATAAATTAAAACACTACGGAGTCAGAGGTAAATTTTATAACCTACTACAGTCATATTATCTTAGTAATAGGAAACAATTTGTAGAACTGCTTACCATAGAGGATGACCATGAAACTGTACATAGATCAAACTTAGTTAAAATTGCTAGAGGTGTGCCTCAAGGATTTATCTTAGGCCCGATACTATTTATTATATTTATTAATGATTTAATTAATTACGTCACTAGATCTGTACCCGATACTCAATTAGTTGTATTCGCGGACGATACTAACGCAATATTCAATGCTACAGACATAGACTCGCTTAACGAGAAGGTTCACATGGCCATAAGTGCCTTCTGCAAATGGTTTAGTATCAATAATTTAAAACTAAATGCAAGCAAAACAAATGCAATGCTTTTCAAATCTACATGTAGGAGCAATGACGAGATTAATGTTTATATTGATGGTAAAAAAGTGGAATGTGTAGAATCTGCAAAATTTCTAGGCATACAGATAGATTGCCACCTGAACTGGAAAGAGGAACTCAAGTCAATTGAAAGTGCTCTGAGCTCGGCTTGTTTTGCCCTCCGTAGTCTAAGAGATGAACTAAAACTAAAAAATCTCATGCAAGTCTACTATGCATTAGTCGAATCTAAATTGCGCTATAGCATACAGTTTTGGGGTAACAGTTACCACTATAATATGAAAAAAGCATTTGTAATGCAAAAAAGGGCTGTGAGAACAATGTTACGAATTCCACAGCAACAATCCTGTCGGGAACTATTTGTTCAACTTGGCATACTTACCGCGCCATGCCTCTATATCCTGGTGTGCACATCTAATCTCATCAAACACTTAAATAAATTCGAGTCTGCTGCAGAAAGGACAGAAAGATTAAAGACTAGGCGAAAAATCCTAAAAACTGAAATGTGTCCACGGCTTAACATTGTTAAACACACACCGAGATATCAGGCCCTGCTTCTGTTTAATAAACTACCAAGCGATCTAAAACAGATTGTCTCCCATACTAAATTCAAAAACAATCTAAAAGCGTATTTGTTAAAGAAGGGTTACTATAGTGTGGAAGAATATTTAAGTGATACTGATAAGTCTGACATCTTTTTATAATTAATAAGTAATTTAAATTTTAACTTTATTCTAATTGTTGATAATATTTTAAATTTAACATAACCTATCCACATGAGATTTTTAATGATTATTATATTTTGTAAATTGAATATAGATAATAATTTATTGTTTGACTTGTATAACACATCATATTAATTAATTATATTATGTTACGTGGTGGTGGTGTAGACATTAAGATTTTCAAATACAATTGTTAATATTGTTATATGAAATAAAATACAATACAATACAATACAATACTGTATGTAGGTACTTGCTGGTTAATTTTTATTCGTCTTGCAACTTGCAAGTGTCATGTAAGTGGCAGGCTACGTCCGTTTTAAGGGCCACTGGGCCATCTAACAATTCTCTGATAGTACGCTACACAAACAGTGCTACAAAACGATATCTCGTGCTTAATCCGTGTAGGGGTTGGACGAAAATCATTAGATACAAAAATGAGGAGTTGATGGTCGTTCCAAGGTATTGTTAATAAATCCGCCATTTTCTACTATATTTTATTGCCATTAAGTTTATAAATTTTAAATGATTCTTCGTTTCCCTCCAGCTCCGCTATTACTCCAACTGCGCCTGGTTCAAGTCCCTCATGAAGGAAGCCAAGGAGAGGTCCTTGCAAGAAGAACTGGCTCCGTACACTGATCTCATTCCACTACTGAAAGAAAAAACTGGAGCTAACTTCACTGAAGACCCTCTCCTCTTCGAAACGCTGTTCGACCTTTTCAGAGCTCAGGTAAGAATGTTGAAAGTGACATATTTATTGTTTCATCATCATCATCATCAGTCGGCCATAAGACTATACTCCTATTGAGGACCTAATTCTTCCTCTAAACATAAACATCCTAATAAGAATAGCAACCTTGGATTTTCGAACTATGCCTCTTTTCTCGATCGAAGATAAACAATCATAATTTTTATTTGACTGTATTCTTTGCTACTTAGATTGGCCTTGGCTTGGATCTGCCTGAATGGGCGAAGCCACTGCTGCCTCGCTTGACTGAAGCGGCTCGGCTCGCCTACAAACTGTACTTCAGAAATGATGACATGAAAAAAATTGGAGGAGGTTAGCAATTTCTTGATTAATTATTACAAATGCCGGGTGCACAAAAGCCTACTCTCCTGACATATCAGTCAGCGACTGAAAACTAATCTGATTGGCTAGTCCCTTCACGACAGTGATAGACGGTAGACCCTCTAACTGCTTAGCTGATCTTGATTATACCTAAAATCTAAACTTAACATAATTCGTAACCTCTTTCCATATCCTTACCAATTCATTAAATTTAAGCTAATGTCGGCATTAAATATATTGCTGCCTGACAGTATATATACTGTCAGAAAGAGGCATACACAGATTTAATGCCGACATTAGCTTTAATGTTTATTTCTGCGACTCGAATCGGCATTGGACTTTCTAACTCTTCATTTTCGACGTCCAGGCGTGATGCTAAACCACTTCATGCAAGCGGCCGACTCCATCGCTTCTGGCGAGAAGGTCAACAAGCGGCTGAGAATATTCTCGTCCCATGACTTCAACATCGGCTCTCTGATGGAGGTCACCAGGGTCGAAGGCAGTAATCGGAGTATCCCAGAATATGGGGCGCTGTTTGCACTTGAATTGTACAGGTGTAAGGTTACTGGACAGTATTATGTTTTGGTAAGTAATTTTAATCTTCTTCCGTTTGGTCTTATAGATAGCATAACCTACTCCTGCGTAGATAGCTTGGATGCGGAAGGCTATGGATTGCATCCAATTGCGTACTTTGGGAGAGACCTTCGTATAGCAGTGGCTGATAATGATGTAGATAGCGATCTCAATAAAAGGCCGACGTGATCAAGACTAGGAAGATATTATTATGTTCAATTTCATATCTCTGAAACTTCGTTTTTTGTTTTAAGTAGGTACTAAGCCGAAAAGCGGTTAATCAGGGGCTCTGGGGGTCAAATTTGCTTGATCATAGAAAAAAAGTCACATCCAACAAAGACCAACAAAGTTTATATGCAGAAGCAAAAAGTTATTTTGCGAATTTTCTCTCAGTCACCCCTTTTTGCATTTCGGCTTAGTATACTACTTTTGCAACATCATTTAAAGTAAACCCGAAGTTCCGCTGTGGTATTGGTATATCGCCCGTGTAATATTTATCAGCCTACCTTGGTCTTAGTTCTTGAACCTTCAGCTACATACAACTGCGTCGTCAGATCGAGACTGATTGCATGCGCTAGAGGTTAGGGGACTTATCAGGTCAATTCCTGTGATAAGGAAATACACAATATTCCTTATCAAACTTATCTATTTAATATGATATCGATACCAGGAAATATTCACATTCAATAGTCTCACAATAATAAACCTCACGTGGTTGACAATTCACTATTTTGTATATCAGTGACACTACCAACACCCCATCTTGTCTTTTATGTTATTGAAAAGCCTAATCTGTATTATGTTATAACGTTACGAGTAGTTATGACTGGGATAGTATTTGAGGTAGCTGTGGTACCATTTCCACTGCCACTGTGATACCAACGAAAGATTATTTTTAATTTGCCGTCCATATTTCATTAGCCCGACTCTATTTCGGAGCTTCGGTGCCACAGACAGAGCTGTGAAGCCGCGTTCAGTAATTTATTTCACGTCTCCTGCCTTGCGCAGTCAAATTTTATTTACTCCTCTTTAATGGTAAAAGTACGTACTAATTACCATATTTTCCTTTTTCAGCCGGTCTACCTCCCCTCGGCGGGCTCGTCGTCGGCTGAATTCATGAAATTTTCAGGCTGTGAGAGCAGCTACTGTGATTTAGAAACGTTCAGGAATCAAACTTCACGTTTTCTGTTGCCCGAGAATGAGTTCTACCAGAAATGTAGTATAAGGACCGAATTGTAGTGCCGTAAGAATCATATTTATTGACTAAGATTTACCTAAAGGTTGTGATATACTGTGAGAGAGCGTTTTAGGTTTAAGTGTGTGAAATGTGTGTTAAAACGAGTAGACCTCTAAATAAAATGTATTATTAAATATAACTGTATTTTAAATCAGAAAATATCGCCATGAATCATTATTTTTTTATCAGTTTTAGGTCTGAGGGCGTCGCTTAAAAGACATATTTGCGTTTAGATTAGATAATATAAGATGAATATGATGATGATGAGATCTGGCATCTTAACGCTTTAGGGTCGGTACCCTTACGATAGAATATATGTATAATATATGTGCATTGTGCATGTCTGTGCGATTGCAGCCCGTATGAGGAAGGACTAGGAGAAATTCTAGTTGCACTTTACTAAGTTTAAACATAGAAAACGATCGTGAGGACGATGACTATACATATTATACAAAAACAAAATGAAATATTATTACAAGGTCCAGGAAACCAATTTAACCAGCCAGGGTAAATATTTCCTATCACGAAAACCACTATGTAACTACTTAATAGTTCATTAATACTAAAACTGCAATAAAAGTGAGGTTTGTAAAAAACTATCGTAACAACAGAAACAAAAGCCGCTCATAGAATATCAGATATCAGTTTCCATAATTACTTTCAGCTATAAATATTAAATGAAATTGTGGCTAGCGTTCGAAAATCCGAGATTACTGCTACAAATCAAATGGAATTATGTATAATAAGGACAAATATTACTGTATGATAATAAATTTTTATTTTTCGATAGTTTGTCGGCATTCGGATTCGGGCAAACTCGTTATTTATTCAAGTGAACCGCGTTGTCGTGTGAAAAGAGGATTCCTATTACGCTCGTAATGTACATAATGCAACTAGGTAATAGAAGTTTGACAACACTAACTTTGCAGCAGGCAAAGGTTGGAAGGCTTACCACCACCGCACCGACACATTAGCAATTAACAATCTATAAGCAGATCAATGTAGCTCGGCTATCCGATGCATACCTATATACTAGTTACGTCAGATTGAACAAGCGTTTTTTTGCTAATGTTCGGTGGTGGTAACTCCACTGGTAGGTGGTAGCCCTGAATGAATGAAGAAGAATAATTATTATACCATGTCAGTGACAGAAGTACAAAAGATTAACCCTCAAATTCATAAACTGTATTTTAAATTTACAACAAGGTTAAAATTGATATTGAAACACGAATTTCGACTCTTTACGTCAGTCAATAACATGAAATTCGTATGTCACAACATCAATTTTAAACTTATAAAATATAAGTAAAGTGTCAAAAAGCTCTATTAATTTGGGGGTAAATGTTGACTCAATAAACTTGTAATACCTATGTACTCATCTTTTTTCAGTCGATATTAACGAGTAAGTACAGAAGTATACTTCAGCGCACGGTACAAACAATAAGTAGCGTTAATACTTACTCGTAATTAAAATTTCAATTTTAATGCATCATCAATCGAGGTATCAATATAACACCTAGGTACAGAATGGTTACTTTATACTGACGAAAAACCGACGAACGAGCGCTGTCGTGCAACCGGCACGTTTAATAGAATAGAATACTACTTTATTGACTTAAAAACATTTTACACAAATAACAATTTACAATACAGTGGATACAACACTATAGGTGGCCTTATCGCTAAAAGCGATCTCTTCAATGCAACCTTTGGGTGGAGTAGAGACTTAAAGAATAAATGAGGAAGGTGTACAATGCTGATACAAAATGCAAAATGCAAATGCTTTGTTTAGTTGTATGATGCAAAATAATACAACGAAACAAAGCGTTCCGATACTTCGTTGTTCGTCATATAGAGTGACCCTCCTGAGTCTCGATATTAAATAGGTATCCGTGTCCTGTTGATGTCAATAATTAATATTCTCGGGCGTTTGTATAAATAAGGAATGCTCGTATCTACCTGCACATAATAACAGCCGTAACAGAAATTTTACTGCAACTGAATTTATTTTCATCTTTCAATATTTGCCTTTTGAGTTTATTGTTAGTAGGTAAGTACGTGTTAAGCTCTGTACTTTTAATTCATACACATTTTTTTACCTAAATACATATAATATAGGTAGGTAGGTACTTCACTATATTTTTTTTACATCACCTATTTTTTTAAAGGAGAAATGGGTGCCATGAGAGAAATATGGTTTCGATAAAGTTACTTTCTTGCGATTTGATTTTTAATACATAATATAAATAATAGACTTTATGACTCATCACCACCACACCATTGACATCTGTACGTCTAGTACAGGTTTGATAGTTTGTCGAAAACAGTAAAAGTTTCCGTTTTCTCGCAAACAAAGTTGCGCCTCTAGCAGAAACCTAAACTTTTTTCGTTTGCGTAAATTACTAAAACCGTAGGTACTGACTAGAAAAGCTAAACTTTCTTCGTTTGCGTAAATTGCTAAACCTCTACTAAAGGCTCTGTACACGATGTAAATCCTTGTCATTGTCATTAGAGATTACAGTACAGAGAATATTTTTCGTGTAGCAAAGGTGCAAATCACAGAAAGTACGGCAGACCCATCTCTTGAACGAGACGTGTAATTTACATAACGGTTCCAAAATGTAGATTTTAACAAATTTATGCCTAGGTCTTAGCTGGGTTCTCGGGCTCATATGTTTTGCGTCAACATTTCATTTTGAAGCTGATGTTTCTGTGTAAAATTTATTCAGTAGCACGATAACGGGTGTTAGAATTTTGTACGTAAGTATATATTTATGTACAGGATGTAACAGAAGTGGTTTGTAGGAGGGGGTGAGTCATTCCAACGAATTTTTCATAACTTTCGTAGTACGATTTTTGTAAATTTTAATAATTATTCTACTAAACATGACTAAAATTTAAAAAAAAACCACAGTAATGTAAAGTTAAAAAAAAACAAAACCGACTGATCTTTTGAAACAAACACTTTTGCCTTGTTTTACAATTTTATAAGTAAGAAACACTGTTAGGTTGAATTGCTGCAACCCAAAATTTTATACTTTTAAATAAATTAAGAACTGTAACGCTATTACCACAACAATTAAATTTCATCCCTTTTACATTATGAAAGAACAATTTGGGGCTCAAATCTCTAGAGGGGGTAATGGTCACTGCCCACCTCAACTATTTCTAATTACACACATCAACCTTTCCACTAACATTTATATGAGTGGTAAGGTGAGAGTTCATTAGTCCCTGCCCTGTTGAGAATTTTTGGGACCGACTTCATTTGAAACGTCTGCCTCAATTATTTGTTATTATTTCAGTATGTAAAAATTACGCGTAAAAATTCCAGAATTACCTAATACCTCCAAAGCTATAGGTCTTGCTTATCAAAATTCATAAAATATAGCCACTAATATAATATCTAACAGCGCCTTCCGTGAAATAAGGAGCAAAGTATATATTGTTAAACTTTTGCTATGACAACATTTACAGGAACCAGCGTACTTCTTTTGTTCGTCACTTCAAATATAGATGGCGCTATGAGTCCCGATTTGATAAAAATAGGATAAAAGAAAAGCAGCAGTAAGTAGAATATAAGTTAAAATTCTGTTATAAATGGTTAAATGGGAAGAATATTAAGTTCTTACTGAATATTTTACTAAAAATACCTAGGTAACTAGGTACTTATTATTTACATTTTAAAACAAGGAATTTACCTACCTACTGGAAATTCGTAAACCTAGATACCTACATAGAAAAATCTTTTCCCGCGGTTCTTAGACAAGTATAGGAAGAATGTAGTTTACTAGCTGGTAAAGATAAACTTATATCTGAAGCATAGTAGGTAAGTAATAGTTAGTAACTAAACAATAAGCCTCAAAGAGCAAAGAGATTCTAGGAACTCGAATAAAGCACGATAAAGCACGGCCTAACCTACTTAGGCTATACCAAAGCGCATTGTGGAGTAAGTTTTAAAACAATGGATGCCATCTTTTCCAAATTAAACTTGGTATCTTTTGTTTTTGTTATCGTTTATCACTACTTGTCTTATCAGTTCATCAATAATAGTAAAACATCGAGGATTAACAGAACTTCTAAATGTAATCGTAGTTTAATAAAACCAAAATCACGTAGGTAGCAAGTGGGTAGGTAGGTATTTTTTATATTATTATGAACTGTATAGAAATTAAAGGTCGCCTTAAAATACATAGGTTATTCTGAAATGTACAATCCTGAAAACCGAGAGCTACGCTATTCCCGGGGTGCCCGAAAAACTGCGAAATTCTGGCTCTTGTTTCAGTTGTTTAAAGCGTTTTTCGGGTTTGTCATGGACCGCGTTAAGTATAAGTATGATGCAAAATGCAACTTGGTGTATTGTCTACAATACCATTCTAAATTTCGCAAAAAAAAACTACTTACTTAGAAGTAGTTAAGTACCTAACTGTTCCATACATTTTATGGATGAGCATTTAAGGTAGGTATCCATACCTTACCAACTTTTAACGCTATTTCAGATTTTTATAATTAGGTACTTATCAAAGTGCGCCTAGTACCTAAGGACAAATTTCCAATTAACTTACTCTAGGACTCTAGGACCACACACATACTCAGTTTCCTACCTACAGCAAGAAGTTTAGTTTTAAAAACTTTTTTGTCAGGTAGAAAACCGGCTGCTATCCCCTCCACGCGCGTTCCTTGAACATAGCCGCGAGCCAATCAGCATTCAGTGCGAACCCGACCCGCGCGCGGTTCACGTCTCGCGCGCCCGTGACTCAAACAATAACAAAATACAACATTTAACTACTGCAACTGCACTTTTAACACGTGCACAAGCTAAAACAAACGCCGGCAGCCATAATAAATCGCTCATAATACCAAAAACATATCGGTAACAACGAAAACTTAACTTTTCGACGCTTGTTTATAGTTTCTGGCGCGCGTAAACCGGCCAATGTCAGAGAGCAACAGTTTGTTCACGATGCGGTCGCCGAGTGTATTTATTCAATTCAGCTAGGTTATACTTCTGTTTCGGACCAACATTCATACGTGGGATTTTACTTGGAGTTATCGTGTTGCTCGGTTTTATCTTCGAAAAACTTTATCTGGTGTGTGGAAACGGTTTTAAATCGATAAGATTTCGTTATGTTCAGTTGGAAAGTTGAGGAAAAGTGATTTTTAAGTGTGTTCACAGTGTAGTGTTGAGTTTGTGAGTGCAGTGTCCAAGTTACATTCTTAGGTGATTCATCTGTAGATGGACAAGAATCTTGCTGTGAGTTTTTGTTTCCATGGGCTGGCGCCGGCGGAAGCTGCCTGCAGTATAATGTGAATGCAGCTAATTCACAGCCGCCAAATATGGAGCATTAGTGAAATGTTGAGAAAGGTAAGTTTCGTGAGTTTAGTCTGATAACTTTGTGAGATAAGTTGTCTACTCTAGTTGCTTAAACTTGTTTGCTGCGGTATCCTTAAGTAGTAGGTAGGTATACTATATTCAATAGAATTAACAGATTAGTCATCCATTCATCATCAATGAGTAGTATGCTGGTTACTTATACCTATACGGCCTATACCTGTACGTATATTAAAATACCTAATTTATCTTAACTGAGTAGTTGAGTACCTACCTACCTTGTTGTGTATTAAACATACTTTCCTAGTTATGTATGTATTAAATATGATAACGAACTAGGTATAGTATACCTACCTGCCTATTTATTTTTAAAAGGTATTGTTTGGTAATCCACTTAGGTAGGGTAGGTATAGGTATAATTCGGTATGCCTACTTACCTGCATCCTATTTAGGGCATGCAATACCGGAACTATTTTCAATACCGGTATTGAGTTCCGGTATTGCAACTCAATACCGGGATCCCGGTATTAATACCGGTATTAGCTTTCCTTGTTATAAATGGCATATATTGTGATTAAAGGTCGTATAGGTCAAAATAAAACGAGAAAAAGCAATGAAATTCGGTTTTTTGTAATAGATTTTTACGAGAATTGAGTATTAGAGTTTAAATTTTACAATAAATTATTATTTTTACATCCAGTGTCCGTTTACGCATGGACAACAGTAGATATCAAACGGCCGAAAACTGCATCAAACGGTTGGAAACAAGTGCGCTTTTACAGTACATATGAATACTATATCTTAATCGCTTTATTATAGCCTAAAAAAGTCCGATTCCGGTATTACTTCAATACCGGTATTAACTTTCAATACCGGTATTAAAAAAAGCGTGAATTTTGTCCCTGATACCGGTATTACGAATACCGGTATTGCGGTATTGCATGCCCTAATCCTATTCCTATAGGTAGGTAGTAGGGCATGCAATACCGCAATACCGGTATTGCGTAATACCGGGATCCCGGACAAAATCCACGCTTTTTCAATACCGGTATTGAAAGTGAATACCGGTATTGAAGTAATACCGGAATCAGACATTTTTTAGGCTATAAATCAAGTGATTAAGATGTAGTTAGCCTTGTGCTCCTATATACTATGATAGTGCACTTGTTTTCAACCGTTAAATGCGGTTTTCGGCCTTTGGAAACCTACTTGTTGTCCATGCGTACAATTGCGTTCTAAAATTTTAACTCTAATACTCAATTCTCGTACAAAGTATGACATAATACAGAATTTGATTGCTTTTTCTTGTTGTATTTTGCCCTATACGACCTTTAAACAAAATATATGCCATTTATAACAAGGAAGTCTAATACCGGTATTAATACCGGGATCCCGGTATTGAGTTCTAATACCGGAACTCAATACCGGTATTGAAAATATTACCGGTATTGCATGCCCTAGTAGGTAGTAGGTAGCTATGGCTATACCTACTTACTACCTGCCTACTTCCATCCTATTCCTAGAAAGTGTTCCTACCAACTACCAACCTGTATCTACCTATGTTCCTTAACATCATATTTGTCCTTGCTTATTTTAATTGCTGCATTTTTTTACTTTCTTCGTATTTAAATTAAGTACATATTTTGCTTTCACAATTCAACTATTAACTAAAAATATTAAATAGGTACGAGGGATAAAAATACTTTACAAGTAATGAATGTATACCTAACCTACCTATCTAAATACTTACCACTACCTTACCATATTACAATATTAGGTAGGTGTTATATTTAATTCGTTAGGTAAAGGTAACCTTTCCTTACCTACTATTACAGACATAAGTCATTTCCTTATGGATCGACATACCTACATACATACATCAATGAACCACTCCAACGCCAAGTCAGCATCAACCAATCTTCACTACCTCTACCTACATTCCATTTAGGGTGTAAAATTTCCGAATACAATAGCCCCAAATTCCCAAGGGTCCTCTAAGTACTTATTTCTGAGGAAGCTCGAGGGCGCTGTTCTTTAAGTATTTTCCGTGCTTCTACAGCTATCGGCTTCCGTGACTGCTAAAAAGAATTCAGGCGAGAATCTTCTCAATTTCTTCTGGAGGGTTACTAGACTCTACATAAAGGTGGGTACTGACTGACCAACGTTACGAGGTGTAATGTAACATGTAACAGAGCTAGCATTCGTGCAGTCAGTACGTAGTGTTACGGGGAAACCACCGTACTGACTACACGAATGTTCGCTGTGTAACATGTTACACTACACCTCGTAACGTTGGTCAGTACTACTCAGTACCCACCAACGAACGAGAGCTGTCGGTGCATTTACCGTACGCCTAGTCTGGCTACATTATTTTACTTATTCACCTATAATATATAAACCGTTAAAATTAAAATTATAACAACTGAACCTATTGTTTTTTTTGTTGTTCTGGTGAAAAAAATCGAAGACAGTATTAATTAGGTACATTTTTTATACTTATTCAAATACAATAATACTGAAATATACATACAATTATCTTAAAACATAAATAAATGAAACAACTGTATATTTTACGTCGACGACCGTTGTTTATTGTGATAGTAAATCTGTAATAATATTAACATTAGCACCCTAGGGGTGTTTCCACGACGGAATTTGCGGAAACGTAAACTTTGGGGCAGAATCTAGGGTATTACCGCATAATTTGTGTTAGCTACGCTAAAATGAAGAAAGGGAATAATGTATTATCCTTCTACAATATTTTACTAACAAGCAACGTAACGTAATAAGTATTACCAAAAATAAACCTAATAGTGTTCAAAACTATATTTAGTAAAATTCATATTTCTAAAATCAGTAAACATTGTCATAAAACGCCGTCAAGCAAACAGTAGATAATGCACGATAAGTAATCGATATCTGAAATATTGGTACGTTACTGAAATACATCACCTTGTTTGATCTCTGATAATGGTGTGTGCTTTGCCGTTTCGAAACGAAGGGAGTGGCCGCGGCTTATCTGAAATTGCTAAATCGATGTGCATTGTTGCAATGAGGGGGATAAGGGAATATTGAGAGAGGGGACGGACGTTGAGACCAATGGTAAAGTTACCTACCTCTATGTTCGACCGATATACTTCTTCCAATGTTGAAACCTCAAAAAATAATAAAATATATGTTAAAACAGACAACGTTATTTTGGAGACAAGAACATTGATTTAAAAATATGCAATTTGTAGATGAACCAAATATGGGATTCGAAAATTTGTATTAAAAATACATACCTATAAATGTATACCATGATTAATGCGTTACTGTTGCTATTACATTATTGTGCACTGTAAAGATAAGAGATCCAGTTACTTTTAGATCCTTCGGTTAACATTTTCTGACCATGGATTCTCGTCTGTATGTCAATGTTCATTGATCTGGACACTGGACGCGGATCAACATTAGATATGGAGGGTTTCCCTATACTGACGAAAAACGAACGAACGGCAGCTTTCGTACCATCAGCACGTTTAATACAACGAGATAACAGTCACGCAGCAGCTCTCCGAATCTACGTTTTCGTCATAGAATGACCCCCATGGGCCATGAATACACTTTATTGGGGCTGTCGATTTTATTCCCTCTATTGCTTTTTACTTTATTTACTTACACATAGACTATGTTGTAGGGTGATTCTGAAATGACGCGATTTAGGTATGTCCAAGCCATAAAATACATGAAATTGATAGTTTTATACCAGGATGTATTTTTTTTGAATAATGTATCTTGTGACCGTTTTTATACATTTGTAATGTAATGCATAAATTTATAAAGAAAGTGACAATGATTTTTTAAAACTCAATATCATAAGTTCTTTGGCGCGTCCTTCACTTGATTTTATTTTTAGGTCAAGAAAAACTCACTTTTTAAAGTAAAATAAGCTTATGATTTATATATTATCATTATAACAGATACTTATGGTAATTGTAAATTAGGTTTCTATTCACTCTTAGGTTTAGTTTTCAAAAATATAACGCATTCAATTTTGTCCGAGAAAAAAAACTAACTTCTTTGGCGTAACGATACCGTCTTCCTACTCTGCGTTTAAGCGATCACCGGACATAATCACCATGCGTCCCTCACCCTTCAGTCCTCCACTATCTTCGACCAGGAGCAGAGGAGCGTAAGTTTACGGAGTATGACGAAAAAATTTTTTTTTTGCGCCATAACGGGTTTTGGTCAGGTAAGTGCCTAATTTCTTCGATTTTTACTTTCATGCTATTATTTGTTTTTGTTGCATACATATTTTTGTCCACGTATGTCTATTCAAACAGTATGCACGTGTCAATAAGAGGTTCCAATTGTACATCAGCTTTCTGTAAAAATAAATTTTAAGTGACGATTTCTAATTTCGTTGGCAATAATTTCTTTGGATTTCTTTGGCATTCTGCGCCAACGAAATTAGTTTTCATACAAAGAAATTAGTATTGAGTATGAAACACCATTAATAACGCTAACTTTATGCATTCAATGTCTATTATGGTTAATTCTCTCATCATCATCATCTCGACCCATTACGTCCCCACTGCTGGGGCACGGGTCTCCTTCCAATGAAGAAGCGTCCGTAGTCGAGCGGGCCTCAGTGATCTCTCATCATCATCATCAGCCAATAATCATCCACTGGACATAGGTCTCTCCCAAGGAGCGCCACAACACTCGGTTCTCGGCCTTCCTCATCCAACTACTACCGGCTACCCGCCTATGGTCGTCAGTCCAGCGGGCAGGAGGGCGTTCCACGCTGTGGTTGCCTGTTCGTGGTCACCACTCGAGAACTCGTCTACCCCAACGGTTATTGGTTCTTCGGCAGATATGACCAGCCCACTGCCACTTCTGGTTGCATATTTTGACAGCTATGTTGGTAACCTTAGTCCTCTGACGGATAACCTCATTTCTGATACGATCCATCAGAGAAACCCCAAGCATAACTAGAGAGTTATGCTTGGGGTCTCTATGGATAGCCATAGCACGCTGAGCGACTTTAAATCGGTGGACCAGTCCTACAGTCAGTGTCCACGTCTCAGCACCATACGTCATCACTAGCAGGACGCACTGGTTGAAGACTTTTGTCTTCGTGCTCTGAGGAATGGACGAGGAGAATATGTGACGAAGTTTCCCGAATGCAGCCCAACCCAGTTGGATGCGCCTTGCAGCCTCCTTGTCCAAGTTGCTTCTGCCTAGCCGAATAGTCTGCCCGAGGAAGACATATTCATGCACAACTTCGATTGTTGCCTCACCAACGACGACCGGCTCCGGTTTCATGTTAGCATTGTACATGACTTTCGTCTTGTCCAAGTTCATACCGAGGCCTACACGTCGGGAAGCAGCATTTAGGCCACTTAGCATCCAGCTAAGTTCCTGCAGAGATTCTGCCATAATAACGATGTAGTCCGCGAAGCGGAGGTGTGACATGTACTCGCCATTTATACATATGTCATGTCCTTTCCAGTCCAACGTCTTAAAGACATCCAGTGAATTGGTGAACAGTTTCGGAGATATCACATCCCCCTGTCTCACTCCACGTTTCAGTTGGATAGGTCTTGTCTTGTGGTCCTGTACTTGGACAGTCATAGTAGCGGTATTGTACAGACACCTCAACATCTCGATATAGCGCCAGTCGATTTGGCATCTCTGCAAGGATTCCAAAACTGCTTAGGTCTCGATGTAGTCGAAGGCTTTTTCATAGTCCACAAAGGCTAGATACAGAGGCTGATTATACTCTTCGGTCTTCTGTATAATCTACCTTACTGTGTGGATGTGGTCTATTGTACTAAAGCCTTTTTGAAACCCAGCCTGCTCCGGGTGCTGAAACTCGTCTATCTTTTGGGCAAGACCATTCGTGATAACCCTTGAGAACAGCTTGTATACATGGCTTAAAAGCGAGATCGGTCTATAGTTCTTCAGAAGGGTTTGGTCACCCTTCTGAAGGGTTTGGTCACTCTTCTGAAGAACTGTAGTCCTCTCTAGAAGCTGGTGTTGACAGCTCCAATTTGGTGCAGTGTGGACGAAGGGTCGACTTCACCAGACATCTCCTCTCCAGCTTGAAGTTGATATTCAGAGTGCCTCGGAGAAGTCGGTGATCACTCCCAGTTTTAAACCTATTGATCACTGAGACATCTCTGAATATGTGCCGCTTATCAGTCATAATGAAGTCGATTTCGTTTTTCGTCCTACCATCGGGGCTTGCCCATGTCTACTTCCTCTGGGGCCGATTCTCAAAGAACTAATTCGTCAGAAAGAAAGCCCCTCCCTTTCGAGGAAGTCTACAAGCATTTGCCCTCTCTGGTTTCTGCTACCAAAGCCATGATGTCCTACCCTCGATTCGTCGCATTCTTGTACTCCCACTTTGGCGTTGAAGTCCCCCATCACAACGGTGTATTGGGTCCTATCAGTACACGTGATGCCCTAGAGATATCCTCGTATACTGCTTCGACTTCTGTGTCAGAGTGTGCCGAGGTTGGTGCATATAACTGTACGACCTTCAAGGAATACCTCTCGGTTAGTTTAAGTACTAGGCACGCTACCCGATTTGACACACTGCTGATCTCCTTTACGTTGTTGACAAGGGTCTTGTTGACGAGGAATCCTACGCCACCTTGGGACAGTTGGTCGCCCTCCTGATGGTAGAACGTGTGGCCGGACTCCAGGGTCATCGTGTCCTCGTCCTCTATACACTTTTTTATACCGGTGACGCTGCTGCCCATCGCCGGTCTATGGGATTTAGAGTAGCTGTTTTTGGATGGTAATACCGCCATCATCCGGTCACCAGAGCCTCGTCTGTTATTTAGCAGAGTGCACCACGGGCAGGTGAGGTTGGCAATTGGTTCATTCGGATGTTTAGAACCCTTGCACCCTTGCGTGATCAGGTAATTATGTTAAAAACAAATAAAGATATGCGTGATTTTTAGTTTTGTTGTGTATTATTTGCAATCTACGTATAAAACTAATTTCTTTAAAATAATTTCTAATTTCCTTGTTCCTAAAACTAACTTCTTTGGGACCTTTTATAATTTCTTTGGTGTGTTTTCTAATTTCATTGGTGCCAATCTAATTTCATTGGCCCAAAATTGTTTAAAATCGCTGTAACTTTGAATCGGCTCGATAGATTTCAGGGCCAATAAGAGATAACTAAAGAGGTCTAAAGCCTCTACAATATGTGGGGTATAATATTCAAACAACATGAAAAAAAAAATGCGCCAAAGAAATTATGCTTTTGGAGCCATTTTTTGAGAATCACCCTGTACATATTTACTGGCCAAATCACTATTGGACAAGTGCCGAAGGCTATTCGTATTTTTTTTATTGTACCTATTACATAATTTTTCGTATCCTTGTTACATCCTTTAGCTAAGCTGATGGTCTAACTAGTGCCTATGTTTTACTGCAGTTTCACTACACCTGTTTTAATTCTTAAGAGATTAACCTAATTCAGGCAAATCCATTATTCAAGATCTTCATGGAGAGCCGTGCTTGAGTAAGTTTTACTTCCCTAGACCATAAAAGTAGGAATATATTTGTTTTCTCATGTCTCGGACAATGAGAACAACAGTTTAAGATAAGAGCGACCTAATTTGAAAGAGTTATTGCATTTCTCCATTTATTTTAGTCGTAAATTAATAAAATTCCAAATTTTCAACATTTTCGCACAATATTTAGATAACGTTCTTCTAAACCTAACGACAACGACGTACAAAAGTGTATTCTTATTCTAAAATAATATAATTGAAAAAATACCATTATTTTAATAACAATTTTCAATCTCGTAAGAAAACAAACATTTTAAAATACTTTGAAAAACAACTAGTTACAATTGTAATCTTTAACTTTATTGATGTTAAAATTTCATTATCTTCGTTTAGTTGGGAGACTAGAGACTGGGTCGTGGTATTTATTTTATCAGCAGGGCCAGCGGCGCCACGGCTTATCTTCACTCTACTTGTATTGTTATATTAAAATCTATTGAATATTGGAAGAGATGAGACTTTCTCCCAGATGCTATTAAACAGTTTGACTACTTCTTTTTTTTTCTTTTTCATAATGATTACCTTTAAAATTGAGTGGGACACGCGTAGCAATCACAAAGATAAATTGTATTTAATAATAAAATGCGATGCTTCGTTATGTATTCCGTTGAAACGACCTAAAATTATTTTTCTGATGTTTAGAAAATCTTCCCTGAATTATTATTCATATTTTTCGTCGCGTTCGGAGCCAATTGTTTCCTTTTTTATGAGTCGCAATTTTCCTTCAGCTCTCATTCCGCTTCCTAATTTGTGCCGTGCATAACTGCCGTAATATCTTTTCCATGCAAACAAAAGCGTTCCTAATTTATTACGTCTATTAGGTGCAAAATTGCCGGCACCAACTTTGCCACGGTCGACGGTCCTGCGGTGAATGTTGTCAAGTAGTTCTTGATATAATGTGGAGTCCTCCGCATACGTTGCTCTCGCTGGCCGGCTTGGCTTTCAGATCGAAATTGCTGTAGCCTTTTCACTTTGTGACCTTTGTGCGATAGAGAAAACACACGCTTCGAAAAGGACTCGGGAATTCTGAATCCGTAAGCAAAACTAAGTTATTGGCCTAATATCTTCAGACAACAAAAGAGCAACAACAATGACCGTGCTGCTCAACTACAATGGGTTATATATTGCAGTCGCCCGCTGTAATGTTTTTGTTGTAACTTATATCCGTAAAGTCATAAAAAGAGACCTGGCATAACGCTACATTTATAGCACTACTGCCAGAGGGAATAACAAGAAGGACCATGAAGATGATAAATCCATGGTTTCGAATAAGCATTGCTTCGTTTTCCAAATATCTAACTTGACGCAAGTTGGATGGAGTTATGGAGGAAATATAGTTGTGACCTTATGACCCATTTCGGTTACAACCTCAAAACTTATTTCATCAAAACAAACATTAAAATTAAGTATTAAAGTATCCAAACATAATCCTATTACATGGAAAGTTTACACAAATACTATAAATTTTACAACCGTGGTGAAATAATTTATACTTGTGCTGATGTTGATTAGGAAGAGAGTTTACAGCCCACGTTGATATAGGTGCAATCGTTATACCTGGTCCTTAATAGTAACTGCAAAACAAAACACATAAAGACAATGAAGTGATAACTAAAAGTTGTTACACGGAAAGTAAAGGTGCGTTTAGTGTTAGTGATGTTCTAGAAAGTTCACTTCTGGGAAGAATCTTTTTCCGAACTCGAGATTTCCTGTGGGACTGTACCTGATTGTGTTCTTTAGAATGCTAGGGTTAATACTTTTAGAATTATTAAGAACACAAAGAACAAGGTTGGAATCTACAAACTTAAAATACGGCGTAATGTAATACTTAATACGGTAACATAGTATAATAAGTCGTAAATTGAGTACATATTATTATATAAATTATAAATGATGTATTGAGATGTTGTAAAATGTTAAATAGCGTATAATAGTTGTTCGTGTTAGTAGTTCGAACTTACTTTGCTTGAATTATATTATCGTATTAAGATACAAATTGTATTTTTTTAAATACATTATAATTTTTAACGACAAAAGGAAGAATAAATAAATCAGCACCTTCATTGCTTCTTTTTTTGCTTCGGTCCCGGACAAATCTTTGTGTAAAATTTCAGACCCAAATTTGTTAATTCCACAGCACCCTCCCTTACTTAACCGTAAACAAGCTAACCTCATAAACATTCTTGTCACAACAAAATGAAATTTAAAAAGTATTTCTGCTAACTGCCAGGTTGTGATTCTGAAACTCGGAATCAGGCATTCATCCACCGTATCTGGAAAGTTAGCCGCACGTGATGATAACTTCAAACTGTGTTCTGTTCTCTGTAGTTATTTTTTGCTATGCAGAGCAACTGCTCCGCTCAGACCGGACAAGCACTGGTCTCACCGGTTTAGCCTGACCCCTTCCAAAAGATCACAACCAGAAACTAAATCACTCCAAGCACATCTGTAACCGTTCGGAATAGGAGCCAATTTCGGATGAATCGTCACAGACGATGTGCACTAAGACTCATGTAAGAATTTCGGTCTTGTTGTCTGGGAATTAAAGGTTGTTTTAGGTGAAAGGTGATGGGGGTTATGAATTTATGCAGCTGGCGATGTGCGATGCTGATTATTGGCCGTAGGCAATATTTCTCGTTTTGAGTACAGTACGGCGCCTATTTCTTCGTATACAAGATTACTCGGACCATTCGAGGTTATTCCGCTATGAACTTTGTGGATTGTAATTACACATCCATCTTAGCGGTTCGATGATCAAGACTTTCGATAACAGGTGGTTGATTTTGATCGCAAATGTCTTCAACTGCAATCTCAACAATTTTTAAAACCACTCTTAAATATTTCTTGGCTACTACTGTAGGTATACGTACATCTAGGTATGTAGGATAGCTTTCCCCTTTTATGTTTCTTGTGAATCCTCAACAGCAAAAATTAACTGGCGTTTCTTCGGATCATTTTAATATAGTTAATATTAGGTACCGAAGTGAAGTGGATTCACATTTAAGTCGAGACTTAAATAATTAAAGTATTAACCCAAATAAAAGCAGCTCTGTTGGCCTATTGTAAAAACTCATTTAAATAATATCCCAGCAAGTTGCACGCTGCGAGCAAAACTAAAGAATATGCGGAAAGCTTTTAAAAAGTTTGTGGCGTTAATCATTTTCCACGCTGCACTTGAGTATTCACTCTTAAATATTTACGACCAAAAGATTAATTTCCAACTTCTTATGGTTTAAGAGTTTAAGACTTGGAGTCTTTGCAAAGTTTAAGGAGTTTGTCAGATGTTAAATTCATAACAGTTTCGCTGTATATCAAACCAAGGCCTATCGTAACGTTTCAATTTGTCCTTTATTGTTGATAAGTGACTGCTGCCATCATAGATTAACAATATACGAACAAGATGGTGTGTCATATCACTCATATCATACTCGTATATGTATACAAAAACAAAATATTATAGTGTTTTTCTTCGGTTTGATACGTTTTAAGTTCAACCTATGATAACCATGAATGAATAAGGTCACACACAGATCTTCCAATCGAACTAATTCAGAACACGAGCTCAGTGGCAGTAGTTTGGGGTGTTATTTGTCGAGACGTTTCTTTTGCACGGACACTCCATCTAGTTCGTATTAAAAATATGTTTGGCTGCCATCTATCGTGCGCTGTTGTGAACACAATCCACCTCTGCGCAGGAGTGGGCAAACAAAAGAACGCCAGGTGTGCGACACCCTTCTAACATCTGTCTTGCGGATGTTTTTGTCCACATTCGTTCGGGTAAACCCAAATTCTACATTGTCTGTTGTAGTGTTCAACTTGAGGAAATGTATTGTAACTTTGACTAAGTGTTATTATGTTAATAATCATTCATTAATAGCAATTCTCATTGACCTTGTCAACGATTTTTTACATGTACATATTTAAATGTATAAAAATAATAAGTTCTTACAGAATTAATCACAAATTTTCTGTGCAAGTAAATATTCCCACTTTCTTGACATAATCATTCTGTAAAAGGTATACTTTCAGCATGAGTGATTTTTACTAAATGCATCTAAAGTTGAAATAATTCAAACTTAAACGCCGGCGACGGTGGTTTAGACAACTTGGTGAATAAACCACTTTACTCATTATTACATCCACTCATAAGCAAACCAACAGCACAAAATAACAGACGAATAATTTATCATTAGCTGAATAAGCTTTTAAGACCTTATATTTTAAAATAGTAGCTGTAAAAGGTACCCTTTTAGCGTCGTCACAGGATTTCCCAGAACCGAGAGCAGACGCTATAATTACTGTACTGGATAAAGTTGTTTAAGCTACCTGCTGATCCGTAAGAATGTACAGCTTCAGCGGTTTCAGCCACGTTGGCACTTCATTTGTTGATCGCCTTAACTGTCTTTTGTTTTCACTGAATATTCTGTCGCATATTGTTGCTAAAACTTTACATTGAAGTGGGCTTTATTGGCTTAAATGGATGATTGGATGCCATAACTGTATCATCGGACAATAATTGCTGGCCTCTTCCAAGAAGCACCTCAACACTCTGTTTTAGATCCTCCTCATACGCAAAATACCTGGTTAGGTTACTATTCTCCGCATGAAAACGATTGATTTTTGATATTTTTTACTATTCATTTAATATACTGACTCAAAACTAAAGTAAGTACCTGCATTATAAAGTAATCCTTCCTATGTTTGTAGTTGATGTATGTGTGATGTTGCTAAGCATTTAATAATATCTTAGTATTAAAGGCACGAAACCGTGTTTCGTGTTCCGATAGCAAGTCGCATCGTGACTGCATTAAATTATGTCCATTTTTCAAAGATCCCCGCCGCGTTAAATTTCCCTTCTTTTATCAAGGAAATTTAAGGCAAGAAAATGTCTTTACAAAATGGTTGCGCGGACAAGCTCCTTAGAACGTGTTTGGTTTAAACAATTAATATGTCTGTTGTGTATTCAGACATTAATAATAAGCTTGTCCGTGACAAGTACTAGCCGCGTGCTGCTTACGAAATTGAATTAAAAGTGAAACTTGATCGAGCATAGTGAAAACTTCCAACTGTAGCTGTAATGAGATCGCGAGCTGAACTTCAGCAGCAAACGCTCTCCATGTACCGAATACAACACAACGACTGACCAAGCAAAGTTCCAGACAAATACATTAGTCTGGCATGGAAATAGAAACTCCAACTAAAGATCCCTGGCCCGCAACCAAATCGGGCGTTCAACGAGTTCCTTAAATCTAAGGCATCCAAATGAACACATACATATTCCTATCATGAGATCTTAATCTTTATTAATGTGGCTACAGTTAGTCGGGCGGTATTTGAACCATTTTACGCTCCAACCAATACCATCAGCATCAGTGTAACTCTGATGTGGTCGCTTTGAGTTTTTATGTAACAGCCGAAAACCGACATCTGTCAAAGTGGTTTCCTCTTTTTATTGGAGCTACTTTCTTACTTGCCGAAAATGGGCGAGAGTCAATAGATATTTCTTAAAGAAGAATATAATCTCTTACAGCATGTCGGCAGTCATCCCTTGTAAAGTACGATATAAATACGCCCGTGCGACCGATAAATTCGAAACTTCCCTCCGTTTTGTAGTTCCGTAACACCCCACTTATAGGGTCCCTCACAATAAGTCAAGTCCTAAGCAAAGATGGGGTCCGTAGCTTGTGCTGAAAAGCCGCCCTCTAGTATGACTTATACATGGATAGATACATTTGGTATCAAAAGGGAGAATTTTATGATTCCTTTGTCCGATTGAATCTTTATTGACTCTGCGAGTATCAAAGTGCGTTATATCGACTTCAATCGAAGATTTTAACATTTATCATTTGCCTTTAATCTCAGACTCTTCATGTGATGTTGTACACAATTACTTCGACCTTAAATGTATAGCTGCCTTGCTTTGACAGTATACGGACAGAAGGAGAAAGACATAGATTTAATGCCGACACTCACTTATTATAACATTAGCTACTCAGTGTTCAAGTTCTAAGATTACTTACCTATTTTTTTTATAAAATGCAATAAGGATCGTTAGCATGATAGCTTGGCTTCTAAAGAATTTCAAATATATAATCTTCATAAAGTTATTCTCGATATTCCTAAGCAGATGATCAATCGACTGTAAAAAATTTGTTCGATAAAAGTCGTTCTTCCGCTCCAATATTTGAAATGAATGAACTGCAATGCTCTTTGAAATGGTAGGGGTCGAATCAACTTCCTAATCTCATTCGCCTATATTCCATGGAACGGTTTTTAACCCCCGACAAAATATGGGTGTTATAAGTTTAACTTGTCTGTGCATCTGTCTGTGATATCGATTTGTATTTTTGTGGGTCATAGGTAATAGGTTATTTCTTTTAGTGAGAGATTTTTGAGTTCTTAGTTATCTACAAAAAAAACTTTATTATCGATAGAATTTGCTATAATTTTTATGTTATAAAATCCTTGTCTATGTCAAAGTGAAAAATTCATCTAGTGTTTTCCTCGAGTAAAGCTGGAATTTTCTAAGTATTTGCGGAATATTCCATTGTATGATGTGATGAGGTAGCCTCGTATTGCGTTTATATTTTCTCTTTAATTCCGTACACGTGTACACTTTTTCTCAAAATTGAACAATCTAGAGAGTTCAAGAGCCATTCTGTTGTCAGGTGTACAAAATATGATAAAAAGAGACATTACATAGGTAGTATTGATAAAGATTTTATGGAAAAAACAAACCTTATATTTTTCTGTATTGCTAAAAATCGTATTTGCAACGAAATTGATAAGGCATTTATAGATTTACCGAAGGATGGTACAGGTAAACCACCGTTAGGGCCAGGTCCCATTGCGCGGTGTCGGGACATGGGCCTGGCGCTAAAACAGGTGTTTAGCGTACTTAATACCTTTGTATCTGTCAAATACTATATCAAAAACGCTAAGCTTGTTTGTTTTTTTATTGGAATGTGCATAAGTGGGCCGCTAACGGCAATATGTACCTACTAGGTCTTTTGATTTACATTAAATCCGCAGTAGTAAGCCATCAAAGCGGAGATTAACATCTATTCCCACGGAACTCTTTAAAAGCCGTAAAAATTCAACACGACACGATGGAATGCGCTTACACAAAAGGTAAATCCTTAGTAAAAAAAAGGAGTTCAAAAATTCAATTCCCAAAGCATTGAACGACTGCTCGTATGAAGCGAAATAGCTACTTCATCAGTAGCTACTACTGCTACTCATGTTGGGATCCTGGCTATGCATAATTTAACATGCTAAGCGACACTCCCTTAAAACTCATCTACTGAACTTATTTATGCTCACAGGGGCTTAACTGCATCTTGCAAGTAGTTTAAGACGTTCAGAGGAACGTACGTTTTGTGTCGGCGGCATACGCTTTTGATTTCTGTGAAGGTTTTGTTCGTGTGTAGATGTAGTCGGGTCGGGACTAGGAAATTTATTGTATTCGTTACGTACCGTACCGTAACAACTTTTGGTTTCAAAGTTTACTTTTACGTAAATACTATGTAATGTGAGTTTAATTTTGTCGGGACTACGAGTGTGTATACGGATTTTAACGTATTTAGGTATTTGTTGTTGAATATGTGACAGAGGCATAGTACTACTAAGGTACTTAATTTAAAAAAAGTCTTTTGAACTATTTTATGTACCTAGTTTGTCACACAGTAAATAGACTGCTAATGGAAACAAAATGAAACGTATTTAAAACCAAGAATAATATCCATAATCTCATTATTGTTATTATGTATATGAACGATGTAACCGGCAATTATCACATGACTATTATAGTTAAAATATCATTACCTTTCAACGCTGAACCTAACAACGGTCGTACTGATCATAGCCATGTGTTATTTTTTATCAGCATTACATCTTACTTAATTAGGGTAAAAGTACCAGTAACTGGCAGTTTAAGCGACTAGCAACACAAAAAAATATATTAAAAATAAAGTATTGGCCTGATTTAAGCACTGGTAGGCTTGAATTACTGGCAATAAGATGACGAACAATTATAGGCATAAATGGTAAAGATATATGATTAATATTCGATTTTAATGAAGTTTATATCCACTACCCCCAAAAAACCTAGTAACTGGCAGTAAAAATTAGTAACTGTCACATGATGTTTCAGTAACTGGCACCTTTTAAAAAATCATGCAATTAGGTCAATAAGTACTCTAAAATCAATAATATATTTGATATTAGGTAATGTACAATTACCTGTCTAGGTTCTGTACCGGTAAGACTCAAAATCACCGTTGTAATGGTCGACTTCTACGACAAAATGACAGTACAAGTATGCGACGAATCGTGGGTCCATATGAATGCAACAAATCGAGAAACCCTTGGATTTGGAAACGGAAATGGAGAAAGCAAATGCTTGTGGACCTTGATGTATTCATTCAGCAGCTTGGGAGAAGTGACCTGGCTAAGTTGAAGACTGCTGACGGTAGTATAGTTGCCTCAAAGCTGAAATTTCTTGCGGAAATTGAAGGTTTCTACGGCTTTCAGCTTCACATGCTCTGGGTAAAGACAGAATTAGTACAGCTCTTCTGAAAGCTATTACTATTCTCAAACAGCTTCAGAAGCTCTTTAACCATTTTTTTTTATAAGTCATGTTTTCAAGCTGTTTTATAAGGTCATCACAAACCGTGTTTCTATCAAGCTCTTCAAGGACTATAAGAAAGCCTTTGATTCCATTTAGACCTGGGCAGTTCTGGAATTCCCTCGTTGTAACATGCATAGCAGCCTTAATGCAGCAACAGTATATTATGCCTACCTTGGACAGTCTATTCGACTAGGCAGAAGGAACTTCAAAAACGAAGCTGTAAGGTGCATAAAACAAAATATGTATTACTGGATTGGACTGCATAAGGGAAGATTTGACAAATTTTCACATAAAATGCCTGAAGGAAAAGGTCTTCAGTCAATGCGTCTTACTGGTGATGACGTATGGATCATAGACGTGGACACTGACGGTTGGACTGGTCCACAGATTCAAAATCGATCAGCGGTTGGTGCTTCTTTGAAGGACCATATCAGAAATAAGGTACCTGTAATAGAACTTGAGTAACCGATACAGCTCTGAAATTCTGTATGCTCAAGTGGCATTAGGCCGGCCATAGCTGCCGAAAAACCGATGACCAGTGGGGCAAACGCGCTCTAGAGTGGAGACCACGAACAGGCAAGGGTAGCGGCGAATACCTTCGGGCCAGCTGGACCAACGACCTTTTAAAGCTGACCGGTAGTGGCTGGATGAGGAAGGTCGAGAACAGAGTGCAATGTCACTGCTGGTGAGAGGTCCAGCAGTGGACAATTACAGACTACTGTAGATTGCCTTGATTTTAGTCATTTTTCTGAAAAGAAACATGAAAGAAATGTTTACCGCACCAGTAAGTGCCAGTTATTGGTGCGTAAAAAAAATGTATGCAGATTAGTAACTGGCAGCCCCGTGCCAGTTATTGAAACAAAGCTGCCTAGACACTGGGGGTTTTTACAGTGCACTTTAAATCGTATTTTCTGTCGATAGAAGGTATAAAATAGCTTAAAATCACAAAACCCAAAATATTAGTAACTGGCAGGGGGGTGCCAGTTACTAAGTGAAGATATAAATTACATTTCAGTAACTAGCACCCTCAAATATAACTCAAAAGCAACTAAAATCACAGTGAATCGGGCTATTATGATATTGTTTAGACCTTCCCCTACTTCCTTTGTTATTGTGACACTATCAAAAACTTATTTATTTTCGCGAAAACAGGTCATACAAATTTTGGTGTCTCCTTAAGAAAAACTTAACGCACGTGCATTTTTTTGGCGATCTTCGCCGCTTTCACTGAGATAATTTCCAGCGCCGGAAAATACTGACCTAGCGGCGTAAAATTAAACTATAATATCAATGAATAATTGGAGATTGCTGTAAACACATCAAAGATGGTCTTACTATATCCAAAAGCTTAATATATTTAGTTTTATAGTCAAAGTGCCAGTTACTGACACATGCCAGTTATACCACGATTTACCCTACTAGTTTTAGTAATAAAATAAGTTCAACCTCTAAATTTAAAACTGTAAATTATTGGAACAGACAAAATAAAGAAAATGATAATGGTGACGTATGAGCACATAGCATATCAAACAGCTGAATCATTTGTGATTAAAACTTAAGACACCTCTTTTGATACAACCACACACGCATTTGATACAACAACTGTTGTAAACATACGAATAAATCAAACTTACTGACGTATCGTTACTTTTCAATTGTGTTTGTTAAACTAAAATACAAAACAAAACATTGTGCCGTTATCACCAAATAGCAACATTGACCGCCAAAGATCCATGTCGTTCTAAACATAAAATTGAAGCGCCGGTTTTGAACAAGGGCAGATGACGAGATAGCCGGCACCGCCTCGCATACCGTCACGATCGGTGGAGCTAGTTCAACATAGAGTAGGTATGATATAAAATAGATACAAAAATCAGTCTACATACAAGCGCAATCGAGTACATACATACGAGTACATAGACACTGATCAGTGCTCAAGGGGCACAATATTTCGCAAGATGCGCACGTCAAGCCGTGACAAAAGGTGTCTTGTATCCCGTCTCCCGTGCTAGGCCTTCAGTTCGGACTGTAGTGTGGCCCCAGGACGAGTTTGAGCGCGAGTGCTATGACTCCGTCGCCCCCGCGAGTGTAGGCATGAAAGTGAAACTCAAACATGAGATTGACTTCTGTACCTATCTCTATTTTCTGAGTATGAAAACACCGCTCTGCTTAGAATACAATAGCTTTGTTTGAGCTCAGATAGTTTTAATGATAAATATTTATTTTAATTCGAAACGTAACGCTACCCTTTTATAGGTCGCGATAATGATCAGCCGATGATAGCCGGGTCGCTTTGTTGATTTTATTGTTTTTACATCCATTTGTTCAGCCCATCTGTGACTTTGGTTTTACGCATTTTGGAATGAAAGCATTCATCAGTACCAACATGTGTTTATGTATTTTTGTGTTTTTGTTTGTGATTAACTTGTTTAATGATTTGTTTCGGTGATGAAATATTTTCATTTTGACCACGTATATCCTACCTAGGTATATCTTCTTACCAATATCTGTTGTGTCAACAGTGGGTGATAGAAGGCTGATGATGATAGCCGATAAGAAAAATACGCAAAAAACTGGCTGTTATTTCTATCGCAGTATCTAAGAATTCAATACCATCTTCGTGGGCAATTGCTAAAATCTCTGTAGATTTCCTCTGTGCCTCCAGCATTCACAATACTGAGGTCGTGCATCCGATCATTTACAAGCCATTGACCCACCGGATCTGTTGGGAGTTGGAGCCAAATTTAGATCGCACGTGCGTCGTCTGCACAGCGTCTTCTGAATGCAGGTATAAATTATAACCTCTCTGCTGCCTAATCGATTGCCGGGGTGGATTTTGAACGTGATATTTTCAAATAGGGGAAACAGTTTGGTGTGATTGTTAGGAATCGTCACATCATTATTACATAACGTGTATGTGGTGAGAGTATTTACATTCTTTAACTGCAATGACGAAAGGATCGATGCTGTGAGCGAGAATATGCTACACACTAGGTTAACCTGTGATGTGGAACTAACATTTACGACATCTCTATAATATTTACAAGAATATTATTATATATACAAATTGACATTAACAATTAAATTATTATACAATATTATAATACAATTTAATTATTAATGTAGATACAAATTGACATTAACGATTAAAAAACTTCTTTTGAAATAAAACAAAAATCATGAGTCAATATCATGAAGCCAACAAATTGATAACCAAGTAGTTACATTTACTATACATAGTATATATACTGTATATGTGTGTATGTGTACCTTCGATCAATGATCGAAGGTGTGTACATATCAAATATCTTTTAAATATTTCTTATATACCTATCTCAAACTTTTTAAGCAACCTTATAAAGTGGTTCACATCAAAGAAATCGTATCGTACTTTTAAAACTCGACCAGAAATAGGGTTACACGTGCACTCCCATATTTTCTTAATGTTGCAACTGTATTAGTCATAGGTAAGTAAGTGTACTAACTAATCGAAACTGACTATGAACTTTAATGTTTGTTTAAATAATCTGGGTTAAATACGTTTGCTTTTAAATGTTTGTTCTGAAGATACGCCGTAGTTTGTTTTGGTTTAGCGTCATAAACATCATTAGCGGTTTCTTCCTTTAATTTTTCATTTCAGCTATCAGTTCCTTTTACAAATCGCTTTTAGATTTGTTGCGTGTTTTTGTTTACTTTATTTCGGATGAAGACTGCGTTTAAACGTTTCGTAAATGAGAAAGTGATTTATGTTTTGCATTTATCACAATCGTTATACACGTTGACAGCAGGAATTTTATGCGTATAAACTGCGTTAGAGCGGTGGCGAGGGTTTTCGAAATGAAATACTTTTCTGAGACCCATCCGACACTGGGGTAGGCTGTATCGTGATTATGACGGAAGTTTCGGGGGAGAATTTCTATACAAATTCGAAGGTGCGGTCCATCGCATATTACTCAGTATGAGGGTATGTCGAGGGGATGAAATGCTAAAATAAAGGGGGATTATACGAAGATTGCGTTACCATGACAACGGAGTTTCACAAAATACCAGCAACCTTGGTGTTGTTTCTTTAAAATATAGTAGAATTAGGTAATTCCACAAGTCTTGTACCAATATTTATCATGCCTTTAGTATCATGTGTTTTGTATCTTATTTATCGTTTTACCAAGAAAAATAAGACTTTTAGAATAGAATTAATATTTGCTGAAAAAGATAACAAATGATCTTTCTTTTTGGCAGTACAACAAGTAAATGTTTAAGAAATTTAGATGTTCACCAACATAACACTTTTTCAAATTTTACCTGTCATTTTAATCTGGCATCCATCTGGCTTAGCCTGACCATGCATAATCACAGTTATGACGATGCAAGCGCCGAAAACCCTATAAAGCCTTTGTATCCTAAACAGATGCTATTCGGGTAATCGGTCGAACCGACATCCGATTAATTTGGAAGATTATCCGGTGGACGTAATTGGATAACTGCGTAAATTGATCGGGCTAGCCGGGCAGCGGACGAATCCAACACTTTATGGTTATCGCAGTGTCATGAGCTATTTCCAGCTTGCAGCCGAATGAAAGCTATGGAGGATTTTTAAAAAGTACCGCTTTGTTCTTTAGAAGATAAAAGGAATAAAGAATCATGGTGACGAGCAGAAATATTGTCTGTTCCGCAACCGTCTTAAGGAAAATACTTATTTTGAACGCCAACAAACCGTCTATGCCTTGAACTGTTCAGTTCACTCTTATACATGGGCCTTCTTTTTAATATTCGAATAACTATGCCATAATCTCCATGCTTGGCAGAATGGTTGGAGATTGCACTATTGGAAAAAAACATGATGTATGTAATCGCATAAGTTGTTTTCTTTGAATAAAGATTTATTCTATTCTATTCTTTACCTTTAGCCAAAACTATTCATTCCATCCATTGTGTTTTATACCGATATTATTGTATCTCTCTCCCTAGGAGTTGTATATCAACCACTGTTATAAACCTCTCACTGTACAGCTCTTGCCACCTAGGTCATCCACACATACATACTGCCATGCGTTAAAAACACGTAACATATCATACATAACATGTCTTAAATACATAAATAGAACAGAGTAGTATCAATTTCACTTTGGTCTTTGCGAGTTAAAAATGCACCCCGAACGTAATCTCAAAGTAATCAGAATGCCGGAATGGAAGCATTAACTTTGATCCTAAAGAATAATGGAATTCGTTACAAAATATTATTTATTCTCCTGGAAACAAAATTGGTGTTTATTCTTTGGGGCGGCATGTAAATTAATAAAGGAAAAGGCTCCTTTTTTATCTGTTGCAAAGAGTTTTGTGAGAGCTCGCGTAATTCCTTGTTTAGGTTGTAAAAGCCATTCTATACGATAATATCAGGTACATTATCATAATAATGTTAATATGCTCCGAGAAGTACTATATTATATATATACTATATATAATACTATACATAATATATGTACTATATGTACTATATTTAACATTTGTAATTTTAACAAAAAATATATTTTTTTGGAAAATAAAATTTAAACTCTGGAAAAACACGATTCTATTTAATGTATCACAATATTATGTGGTGTGGTAAACTTAGTATGTTTTTTCTTGCGGTTACGATCTTACGATATTTGCGAGAAACAAAAATATTATAATTCTACAATGCATTATCATTATCCCCAAAGTTACCACTGTATACTTAAACAAATCAACCTTGTTAATTGCACAAGCAGCAAAATAGCAGCAGCATGACAATAAAGTGTTTTGCCCTTGGTTTTAATAGATTAGTTATTTCGCCGTCATTTACTCCATGGAAACCAGACATAATCATAGGGTAATTTTCAATAGCCACCATTAGCGTGGCAAAACTCTGATATCACTGGGAATTGAACAGGTTTGCGAAACATTAAATGATCATATATTACAGTGCCTAACTAAATAAATTGCATTTTTTTTGTATTATCCGTGCCTTTCGTATATTGCATGTAATCTGTGTATTTATAAATAGTCATCATTCATTCAATCAAATTAGTCTTCTTCCATGGAAAGACTAACATATAGGATATTATTATATCCGAACATATTAAATGAAGCTAAGAAATCAAAAAAACGTCACAGTCAAAGGTCTATAGATAACGTGTGGACTCTAAAACAAAATCTTCAAAATTAATGCAAGCAAATCTTGAAACACGGTTTCGTAAGTCACCACGTCGTAAAGAACAATACGAATGCAAATTAACTAGGTATTCAATGTCCAAGATTCCGCCGAGCCAAGACTGTAGTAACGGAAGCAATTTATCAAAACAGAAGGTAGCTACAAAATTCATGGGCCCATAACTCAGTTGCGAAAGGGAAGTTATGGCGAAAGAAATGCTAAAGCTTTTATCATTATAGTAATCGCAGCACACCTCCCTAGTCTTACAAGTTGTCTGTCGCAGCTCGTATTTGCATTCACCCCTCGTCGGCAAGGCATTGTGATAAATCGCGTCGGGGCACGGAATACCTCCCTGTTTTAAGGGACCATGAACCCTGAATGAGACGTTGGAAGCAATTATACGACTTCTCATATCGCCAAAGAGGTTCGGGGGTTAAAATATAGTAATTGTCACTCCAGATCCTGCCATATCAGTTTCTTAATGAATACGGTGAGCACACGATTGTGTGCTTGACTTGAGTGGAATCGCTTGTTATGTATGTTTGGGGAGCTTTCGAATTAACGGTATTAAAATACGCAGTATTTTTTAACCCTACCCTAAACTTTTTGAGGAGGTCTACAACAGTGACACGTGCTTCTTGTTGAAATTTTGACGATTTTGCATATTTTCTGTTACCCACATGTAAAATCGTTTCGTCTGCATAATAAACTTCTCACTTTCATTGATAACCAGTTTATCTTAATTAACAAACAACGTCAAAACAAAGTTTGTCTGCGCAATTATATCATATTGCTCAGCTTCTCACAGTTAAGTTTTGTCATCTAATTCTTGAACTATCATTTTAACCAAATTGCGGTTTGTAATCGTAAACAAGATTCTGAACTAAGCAAAAATATACCTTATGACCACTTGCTTCTAACATAGTATTTATTTGCGTTTTCATAAGCACTTTCAGCTTTACGAGTGAGCAGATCAGTAGTGGTTAGAATGGTCCAAACTGGTAGGACCGGTCAGTCAGCATTGCGTAGTCTTGATTATTAACATACTCTTGTGTCTGTACGTAAGTTTATGTCACTGTCTTTGCACGTTCTTGAACCTGAAGAAGATTTACTTAATCGTGTTCAAAGTAATAATTTAGCCTCGTTGTCATTGTCGCGGCTTTTATAATGTCTATGTATTGTATATTGTGTATCGCATGAGTTTTACAAATTCTCGGTAAGTATCGGAAAAGTTAGTTATCATTGGTTTGAAAAGTGCGTCATGTTTCTTTACATAAACTAATAGCTGGCTTGCGACTGCTTTAATTAAGATTAGAAAGGACTAGGTTCAATATATAGTAACTATAGAAAGGCTAGTTTTCCTTTCTTGCAGAAGAAACAAACTTTCGAACAATCGCGCAGGCGGCTCACGTCTCATCAATAAAGCGTTAATCAGACCTACAATAGAACCATTAGCGGCGATATTATAAGTATTATAACTGCCGGAAGCGGCACTACAGAGTTTGTACAGTGACGGTCTGGCATACGCATGACTTTGCACCCTTCTTCTGGCGCTATAAAAGTTATATTTTGCTGCATCCCACATATTTATTCAGCGTGCCGCTGTACCTGTACAAGTAAATGCAACACTCTCAGTTAAAAGTTTACTCCAAAATGTATCTAGCGCCTTTGTACCTGAAATATTAACTAATTTGATGGGTAATGAAACTAATGAAAGTTGAAGTTTGGTATTGAAGTTAGTCGACGTCACTCTTTGGTACTTGGTTGTCTGATGGTGATTGAAATTAAAAATCATAAAAGGTAAGAATATTGTGAGTGATTCCACTTATAGAAATGTTTTTTTGGGAAAGTTGTTCAAAACAGAGTATGTGCATATGTGGTTAAATTATGATATTGGAGTATGAGAATAGAGAAGTGCCAAGAAAAAGCTAGAATGACCAATTAGTCGTAAATTAAACACAAGTCTCGCAAATGAAGTGGAATTTTGTTTTGGTTGATAGAAAAATGAATGACTAATCAGATCATACTGTAAAATTTTCCATGTTATGCACCCTTGTATACTATCGACTTCTATACGAGCAGTATTCCCTAGTACTGCTCTAGCTAACCAGTGTAACTAATTAGTGAACCGAAACTTATGGTGAACTTGTCCACAACAATAGCCCGACTATCGCGGTATGAAACATTAGTTTGCCAATATTAGATACGGGAGGGAAACACAATTAATTGTTGGGTCAACTTTGGCGGTCATTGGGAATTTAGGACGTAACTGTGATCGATACTGTGCAGCAGTCCAGAACTTTGTTAGCAGTTGCACCTGGCGTTGTGCAATATGAATTACTAGCTTTTCGTAGACTTCTGTATAAATTTATAAATATTAGTGCCAAAGTTGGCTTTCGTAACATCGGCCCTTATTTGTGAGACCTCAATAAGTAGAGAAAATAAACATATTTATAAAATAACAAAAATCTGATATCAAAATATCTGATAGTAAACATCTATATTACGTGTTTTTCTTGAAGCCGATATAAACGAGGCAGCCAATATTGATACTCTGTCAACCGTAATTGCTTGACGCGGTTGAATTGAACTCGCATCAATTGACAGCATATCGTGAGTGTGACAAGGAATAATTGATCCATGTGTGTGTGGCAGCTTAAGCACAACGATAGAACCATGTACAATTCACACTGGCTCGGCGAGACACATGAAATCAGTTGGTCGTTGGTGTCGTTCTTATTTCGATAGCAATAAGAGTTACATTACTAAGCTGCGCTTCCCTTTGTCCCATTGGTTGTAGGACTGATGAAACATAAGTCATCTTGTACTGAGCTCACATGCCTCTATAAACCTACTCATGCGCAAATGACTAATCTCAATAAGCCAGGCTGTCTTAATCTAAATTGGGTCAGGAAGACATTCTTACTGGAACATTATTCTGAAGCAATAAGACCGCCTTTTATTTTTGTATAAAATAAGTCACGTGCCGTACAATTGGGACCAGCTGTATTGTCTGGTAAACCTTTGAATAAATAAATCCTTTTCGTAAATAATACAAAAATCACAGTATATTGGATTGAAGGCTGGTTATGTTAGTTTCTAGAATACAAGTTACTCTAGTCCCACCAACCATGGAAATAGGTCTTACAAAATAACTTATTTATGGATATTCACTTTAACTCTAACGTTATGTTCTTATTCCCCATTCCGAACCAACACAAAATAATGTACCGCGATATAACATAATAGTTCCAGAGCAATCTTGAAAGTAAATGTTCCTTGGATATTAAGTGGCATTGACTGCTTCTGTTAACGATCCATTGGCAGTGAACATAGCAAAACAGCTATTCATCACGGCACCAAGAATTGTCTCCGAAGACGAGTGTCCCATTATATCCTGAATTTATGTTCCGGGAAAAATGCATTTCTCTGAAGCTCACTTTGCATTTTAATGCCCTGATTTGTAAGTGTCATGGAAACAGTGTTTGAAGCTGGTATACCTATTGAAAATTCATGTAGGATAGAATATGTTCATTGTTTTATCGATTGACTATACAGCTAGCAAAAGCGAGCAACACCATACACATATTTTAAAACACTATATCGAAAATGGAGCTCGTGAAAACAGTTTCAAACTTTTTGCAGTCAAAATCTCGGACATATTTCTTTATTATAAGGAGCCCGTAGTGAGCGTGCCCGAAGACAAACCCTACTACACCAGGAACGTGTCTCAAACAATGGAGGATTGCGCGCTAACCAAATTGTAGGGTTCTTTCAATTAGCCCTGAGTTGGCATCTTTACTTGCAGCGGCTATTATGCAAAATAGGACGAGATATTGTCACTGCCTGGGACTTCAAAAAGCTACATAGAGTAGTTATGACAGTTTAATGTGTTTTAAAAAAATAATTATTCAGTTTGAATTTTTAGCACTTTACAATCTGTAGTCTGTATTTCAAGTCTAGATTATTAATACAAATCTCTATTGACTCCTTCAATGATATAAGATTGTAACGCATTTGAGGCTGACTCTAAAATTGTTTCAATTGACGTTAATCACCCTATAACCTACTACTACATACCTACCATACCACTTTGAACCAACTTAGACTTTAATAGAAAGCAATAAGGTCATAAACTATTACACTTTGTATATAAATGTGCAGTTTTCTGACATACGTCAATGGAATGCTGCATCTGTTCCATGCCTCAATAGGAGAGGAATCTGTATATTACGAACCTACATCGCTAATAAAGGAATCTGTCTGCTGGAATAAAGGTTAATTAGACTTTTTTGCCTCTATTAGTCAGATGCTTGTGGTGGAGTGGTTTAGGTGCTTAGTTGAAGTAGTTCAAAAAAAAACTTCAAAGGGAATGTACTCTGTTTTTTCAGATCCTCGTTGATTTTGATCTCTTACAGCTTTTTGAGAGGTCTGTTTTTATTCCTTAATTACCAGCTATTCAGAAAATAACTGCCTCTGTGGTCTAGTTGTAGAAGCTTCGCTTCATGACCCAGAGGTCCCGGGTTCGATTCCCGGGTGGGACCATCAATTTGTGTTTCTAAATTGTGGTTCCAAGTTTGGTTAGGACATAGAAGGCTGATCACCTGATGTCCGAAACAGTGAAACGATCCATGCTGTCGGATGGGCATGTAAAGCAGTCGGTCCTGCGCCTAGCTCTCTCCAGTCGTGTCGGTCAATCCGTCCCATTGGGTTATGAGAGTGATGGAACAGAGAGTGCTCCTGTGTACTGCGCACACACTTGGGCACTATAATCTACTCCTGCGTAGATGGCTGATCTCAATTGAGATTGGCCGCCGTGGTCGAAATTCGGCTAGGAGGACATTATTATTCAGAAAATTCAACCTTTTATATATTTTTATAATTATGTACTGAGTATGATCAATATAGAAAAATACTTACCGTTTAGTGGTTTACAATATATCCTTTATTTTGTTTCAGATGCTGGCAATCTTGTCCACATACTCGTGATCTTCAACTTTAAAGGCAAGTCTCCTACTGTAATTGCAACAATAAGTCATCACTCGCTAAATTATTTAGTCCACTGTTTTACGGGCATTATAAATTCTGCACCTGACTACATTTTGGTTGCTACACAGCGTTAGTGTGAATAATTACTTTAGCTTATTATTTATTACTCTGGTTTTAATGGAATTCATAAGTATCTTTATTACTATTGCTGTTCATTTGTTTGAAAACATTAAAATGTGCACGCCCTGTTATAATTATAATTATAAGGCAACGCATCAAAAAACATTAGCCATGCCATAATGTATTTAAACACATTCTCTTCTCCTTTTCAATCCTATGAATCTTGACCTTTTCACACTTTAGAGATGAACTCAAGTGCAATTCCAAAGTCTTCACATGTGATGTTTCAGCACATTTAAAATTTAAAAGTTCCTCGAAACGGTTTGAACCCGGGAGGGAAGCGAACAAGTGGGTTTGAACTCTTGTGCCCACTATCAGTGAACATTTGTTCAGAAAAAACACAACGGACTGACCCTTTCTGTCGTCGGTCCTGCGATGAACTCATAACTATCTGTCTTGTGTCTGCTTTCGATCCGCCCCGGGCCATTTAATGTAATATAGTGTTTTCGGGACGTGGTTAAGAAAACATTTCTCGTCATCAAGTTGTTTTTGTGATTGAGGACATGTTCAGTCTGTGCTTAAAACAAATTGGGTATCTCCTTAATTGATACTTGAGCCTAATTCTTAATTACCTTTGCTATTATTATTTGGTTCATTGCCGACCATATTAGCCTCATTGCTGCCAGACTTAGCGGCTCATTCATCAAAATGCTGAATTGTCTGATTTAGCTAGATAGATAGATAGATAGATAGAGTATTTGTACTATTTGTACACCAAAAAATAATTAACAATTTTACATAGACACTTAACTAGGGTACAAAAGGCGATCTTATCGCTTAAAGCGATCTCTTCCAGACAATCTTTTATATGGATGGACTAGAGATAACGAGACGTGTACTTCATAAGCTTTTTTTAATTTTAAGAACCACTGATACAGTAGAGACAAGGACTGCGCTTCATGGGAAGCCATAAAGTCTGTAATATAATACCGCGCTTCGATTCCGTTCTGTTCTAAGAACTACGGTCAATTTGCTGGAAAATGCAGTTTTGTGACTTCTTTTTTTTATTTTCGAACGTCAAAACAATCTTGACAATGGTTTACCTACAAAAAATACAGTTTACCATTACCACGTCTGTTCCAAATAATATGAATATTACGAGTAAAATATAACAAAAACCAAAAATAAAACAGTTCTTATAAGAAATTTTAAACGGATTTTAGAGAAAAAGTAAATTACATAAAAGTAGGTTCTTTACTTTTATGTAATTTAATTTGAATTAAAGCTAAACCTACTTAAATATATAATAAATTAGTTTTTCATAAGCTAAACTGACCCTTCTACCATTCGACAATTTAGATAGAAAGTGACGGAGGATGAATGTTGTATTTAGTTAAGAGTTGAGAGTCATCTACGGACGCAAACATTTCCGTTTACCTAAATTATGGCAACGTACATCGCTCCAGGAACAGAAATCTTATCCAACTTTTTGATTTAGATAAGAAACAAAAATATAATTTGTCATACTATAATCTAAAAGCTATTAGTCAGCTTAATTAACCGTCCCAGGCCTGTCTTGTCAAAGATTATAAGGAATACTTTTAAAGAACTTCCCTTTTTGGTGTAAAGGGCATCTATTTACGTACATTCTAAATCATTCGCTTTAATTAGTCTTGTGAACGCATTCGTCTTGATTAATGTTTTCTAGTTTAATGGTTCAAGTTTGGAGGTTGCGGCGGCGGGGGGCGGTAAAAAATGTTCTAAGGCGTAATAATAGCTGGTTGAAATTAAATAACGTGTCTTTATCAGTGCAAAAGAAATGTCTCGACATACAACACTCTACTTCTACCACTGAACTCTCATTTGAATTAGTTCGGTTAGAAGATTTGTGACTTTTTATTCATTGGTAACTTAACCGCCACACACGGTATCTACAGTAACATTCAGCTAAATGGTGAACCCTCTGTTGGTACAACCCCCCGCCTACAATACGTTCCATTAACATTGGGGCTTGTTTTCATCTTTTTAGCGTGCAGACGGGTTTTTTTTTATAAGTAATGATATATTTTTTTACTTTTTGTATGTGACACACCATCTTACTAGTTAGTATATTGTTAATCTAAGATCGCTACAGCTTAACACTTGCATCTCACGTCTATTCCGTATGCGACTCGGGTGTGTTTGCACGGCGTCCATGTTTGGCTATTTGGCTATCTTGTTTACCTTCTAATGCATTAGATATGTCAATGTCTGAGCGAGACAAGTGTTTCTAACGAACTTACACGAGGGTCACTTTAGCTTGAAGAAACGCAACGCTAAGATGAGATGCAATCGCTAAGTTTAATTGATAGATAGAGTCGTTGATAACTTCGTTTTCGTACGCTAAAGTGACTCCTCTTGCAATCGACAGATCGATATAGATAGATTATGCTATACTAGGTGTACCCGCGGGTTTCTCTTCGTCTTAAAAAGTTTTCCCGTGGGAATTCCGGGATAAAAAGTAGCCTGTGTTCTTTCCCAGGGTCTAGACCGTATGTATACCAAATTTCATTCAAATCCGTTCAGTAGTTTTGGCGTGAAAGAGTATCAGACAGACATCCGTTACTTTTGCATTTATAATATTAGAGGATTAGTTAGGATTTATCTTGGATTCGATCGTGGGCTCGTCGTCGTTCTCAAACGTACGGTTTTCTAATCACTGCAATGCCGAATCAGGTACAGTCTACAACTATGATATTTTTATTTTATTTCAAGTTCAACATAATTGAAGTAGATTCCTTTTCACAAACCTCGTTATCCGCAAATACCTACCTACATGTAATTTAACACCAGCTATATTATGCTTTATTCCTAGACATTAAGAACCTTGCTGCAAGTTCGGGGGTTGAAGCTAAGCTGATTAAATTTCAACTGTCACATCTGTGCATTCTCCCCACGCTGACACCTCCAAATTGACATGCTGAGTTACATCTATTTGCGGCGGCCCGAAAATAGACCTCATTACATTAGCAGTACGGCTCCTAATGCAATGTTCTGGCAAATTGAGCATGCCTCATAGAATCGTCATTCTTTTGTTTTATGTTTTCTTTATTTCTTAAGCTATTAATGTTCTTATCTGTTCTATAAATAAAGTTGGAGATAACAACAAAAATGCTGTTAAATTTTACGCAGCATACGTCACATCTTATTGCGATCCGTGCAAGGAGGGTTACTCTATCCTAATCCTAACTTCCTAACTATATATATATATATGTGTTACTGTAAAAGCCCGAACAACGGTAAATCCTAAGATTTACGCGTAAAACCTAAGATTTACCAACTCTTAATGGTAAAAGCCCGAAAGATTTTGCGATTCGCACTTTTACCACTATTCACTTGGTAAATCTTAGGATTTACATTAAGGCACGGTAAATGTTGAAAAAGCCAGGTTATAACTTATAACCTCCGTAGTCGAACAAAGCGTCCGTAGTCGAGCGGGCTTCAGTGATCGTAACTGATCACTGAGGTTTAGCAACAACCAGCATGGTCAGCCATTGGATGGGTGACCGATTTCAAGTGGTTCTTTTCTGGATGCTTTCGTGCTTCGGACGGCACGTTAAGCCGTGGGTCCCGGTTGCTGCTTCGGCAGCAGTCGTTAAGCCTAGAGGCCTTCGGGCGGATTGAAAACGTCTGATAGTCGGGTTGCCCACTTACCCGACAACTCGCTCAGCACAAGCTTGCTTGTGTTGGGGTCCACCAACCCGCACTAGGCCAGCGTGGTGGACTAGATCAAAACCCTTCCTTCATTGGAAGGAGACCCGTGCCCCAGCAGTGGGGACGTAATGAGTCGTGATGATGATGATAACTTATAACTAACCGAACTTAAGAAATATTTATTATTGCAATCTACTTTACTCGACGTCAACAATAATAATACGTGAAAATTATTTTACTTCCGGTTTCCGTGTTTAAATTATCGTTCAGTGAATGAGTGAAAATAAAGTTATTTTCCAATAATCCAGCATTCCATGATAATTCGCATCTATTACTATACACATAAGTACCATAATCCGGTATATTACACATTGTTAAAATAATTATGTTGATTTAAAGGTTTTAAAATGACTGTTCATAAAAAATAATATAAATCCTGAAAGAAAATAATTTAAGTTTTTGATTGAAATAAATGAATAGGTAATAATTAATCTTTGTTTTATTCCCAAAACCAACTTTTACTAGGTGTCAGTGGTAAAACCTAGCATTTACCAAATTCTAATGGTAAAAGCCCGAAAAAAATGACCTATTTTCACAAATCCTTACATTTACCAACTCATGTTGGTAAATCCTAAGATTTACTGGTAAATCCTAGGATTTACCGTTGTTCGGGCTTTTACAGTAACATATATATATATATATATATATATATATATGCGAAAGTAACTGTGTCTGTCTGTCTGTTACTCTTTCACGACAAAACTACTGAACGGATTTGAATGAAATTTGGTATACATACGGTCTAGACCCTGGGAAAGAACATAGGCTACTTTTTATCCCGGAATTCCCACGGGAAAACTTTTTAAGGCGAAGCGAAGCGCGCGAGAACAGCTAGTACTGAATAAAAAGGAACGAACGAGAGCTATCGTGCAATCGGCACGTTTAATACAAAGATTATGTCTCGCGCCGCAGCCCTCAAAAACTTCGTTTTATATGTATAAGATCAGGCCATGTAGCACGGGGCACTATTAAGACGTGATAAAAGTTCTCCGTCGCGCTCGCTCTTGAGGCTGCGCGATGTGAGTGAGCGCGATGCAAAACTCTTGTCACGTATTAAATGCGCACCGTACTAGCCCTTCTGAGCAAAGCGTAGGTACATTATAGTGATATAGGGCCCTTTTATACAGGGTGGAATTAGGTATATTAGAGTTGGCCCTATAATTACTTACAATCGTATGATCCAGAGTTTTGAAATAAATTGTCCCTTTAAATAAGTTGTCCTTAATAATATGGTGAAATACGGCGTTTTGTCTTTGTTTAGAAACTTCTTCAGAATTAATTACGTAAACCATATTGAATTTTGTATGAACAGCACAATTTATTTACTTGGAAATTTAAAGTATAAGTTAGGCAATTAACCCACCCACATGGTAAGAATTATGGATAACATAATTAAAGTATTATTTAATGAAGGTATTAAAATTGTAGTGTGAGTATTGTGACACAGTTGTTGCATTGTGTTATCTTATAAAGTATTATCTTTCGTGTTCAGGGTGGATGTATCCTAACTAATATTATAAATGCGAAAGTAACTGTGTCTGCTTTCTGTCTGTTACTCTTTCACGCCAAAACTACTAAATGGATTTGAATGAAATTTGGTATTCAGATGGTCTAGCTAGCTAGACCCCGAGAAAGAACATAGGCTACTTTTTATCCCGGAATTCCCACGGGAAAACTTTTTAGTGCGAAGCGAAGCTCGCGGGAACAGCTAATAATATAGGAAAATTTCGTTATTTATGGTGAAAAAGATATTTATGCTGTTTATATCTTCATATTGCTTCAGAAACATTACTTTACCTAATAAATTAAGCTATTACTGGCTTAAATTCAGCCCTGCACCTATACATCATTTAATGTTAACCATTACTGCCCTAACCACGGCATAGACAGTAGCCGCTTAGATAAAGTTACTTTACAAAGGCATTGTTTAGTCACAATAATGATTGCTACTACACAAATGTAAATGAATCACGAATCGCAGTTGGCTAAGGTGTCACATTTCAAAACTATGACTAATTTTAGTGGTACAGTCAGCTTTATTAGTAACTCACAGACGGTCTATTCATTCATTCACGGCAGCTCCACACGTTGGTCCCAGTCGTCCCAATGACATACGCTTTTCGTCCATCGTGTGAATGTATGAAATGGTATTGGTCCCAACGAGATAGTCCCAACGAGTAGCGTTGTTGGGACCTGGGTTGGGGCTGGGGCCAACGTATGCCTCAGCCTCAAACATTGACAGTTTCTTACACAAGTGAGTAGCTTCTTACTATAAATAAATATTTCATTTCATTTATTTTATTAATAGTTACTATGTTAGTAACACCTATTAATCTTCTAGCTTCCTTAGTAGGTAAATACATCCATTATATGTATTATATTATATCGTTGACTTCGTGATAGCTGCGTCAGCAAGGATGCTAGAATAGAAATCTTCCCATCTTTGGTATAGTGTCGTTCAATTGAATCCTGACGCACGGTTGGAATTGGTGTAGCTACAAATGTTTGTAAATGTAATGTTAACGCATAAAAAAAATAATAATAAAAAAAAAGAATAGAATAGAAATAGAAAAATTTTAACGCATATGAATCGTTTGTAGATATACAGGGTGATCCTTTCCTAGGTGCATATCCGGAAGCTACAGAGCTCTTCATTCTGAACAACTATGATGACCTTGGGATGTAACATACCTATGGATATGCACCTATGAAAGCATCACCCTGTATAAACGGCCTGACCTTATACGAGTACCATTTGAAGTACCTTTTTATTCCTTTATAAAAATACGAAACCCTCCAATATTATTATACTACCTATTCACACGATCTATAGAAATCGTGTCTCAAATTCTCCTGTACCGTGTCGTTACGGCAACCGTCAACCGTGAATTGACAGTTGAAATATGATACTTTCTAGTTGATGATATTTTATGATGTTACCTTTGAGGTTAGTTTGAGGTAAGATGATCGGACTGACTTATAGCGCAAACGAATTTAAAAATGAAATACCCAAAAAATATAACATAAAGAATAGATTATAGAATAGAATATTGCTTTATTGAACACCACATAAATCAGACATACAAAAAAACATACTTATAGACTAGAACTAATGTACAATAGGCGGCCTTATCGCTGAGAGCGATCTCTTACAGGTAACCTTATATCTATAGGTATATTATAATATGTATAAAGTTAATGATGAAAATAATAGAATATAAGATTCAACAAATAGGTAAGTCAGCGAATTTTACGTTTCGCTTTTGTCCTTAACGATTAATAATACTTACTTATATCTTAATTCGTAAGCTATAACTTTACAAGTTGAACCAACGTACTTACTCTTTTAAGCTGCACCGAAACAGCTTTCCGGAATACATTAAATAAGCACTCAACGATTTTTTATCCCCAGAGGTCAGAGGTGGCTTATATGCGACAAATTGCACTACATTCGATGATCTCGCCTTGATAACTATCCCTAATGGTGTACGGATATCATTATGTATACAGAGTTTTATACAGGATGTTTTAAAAGTGGGGGTGACTCTTAGAGTTATTCTACATATAGATACGACTTTTGACTTACGACTTAGTATTATAAACCACTTTTATCAACACCCTGTATATTAGATATTTGTACAGTTTATACATTCTGTTGCAAAAAAGGTTATCCCCATATTTCGTCCATGATATTGGAGGATTTATTTCACAAAATATTCACACGCTATGCTGTTGTATTTTTACAGCCCTTTTATGTGCTTACTTCACGAATGTCAACATTCTGAGCGCCACTGGACAGTTTGTTCATTCATTTCATTTATTTATTGAATAAGAAATTACACAAAAAAATACAATATGCCTAATACAAGCAGCAGAAATCCATTAAGGGTTTAAGAGCTACTTAATAGTAAAATATTTTTATATCACATGCATTATTTAACAAGTACGTATATTAGTAATTAGCTAGTAGTTATCACTTATGGTAGGTATTTAGTTATTAAATATTATAAGTTAAGTTAACACAATTCATGAGATAGTTAAGAATACAGTACAGATTACAATATTTTTTTTATGAAACATCTCTTCAGTTGTTTTTTATAACCACAATTTAAGTATACACTTTGCATATCTAGGGGCAATTCATTAATGGTTTTGGGCAGTAAGTATCTCCAATGTCTCATCCCAAAGCAGTTCCGATATTTAGGCAAGATACATTTTTTTGTTGATGTTAAAATTCGAAGTGCTTTGGGGCGGGATTTATAAACTATTTGGGATATATGATGATTTTCTTCTTTTAAAATTGACAACTTAATTTTTTCTTCTATTGGTAGGACTTTACAAAACTTAAACAGTTGTGTGTAGTTATCTTTAAATTTATTCTTGATGTTTATTGGGACAATGGTTTTTAACATTCTTATCTGTAATTTATATATTTTTTCTATGTAAGTTTTATATGTACGGCCATAGCTACCTAGTCCGTAGCTAATTATGGAATCTGCAAGTGCAAGATATAATATACGTAGTGTCCTATAAGGTATCTTATATTTTAGTAGGTATAGTTTACTTAGGATAGAACGTAATTTATTACAAATATAATTGATGTGTGGTTCCCAGTTAAATTTATGATCAATAATGAGACCTATATACATATGGTTTTTCACAAATTCAAGTTTAGGGCAGTTGCACACAGGGTTGTTATTAGAGTGGAGACAGTCGTGGAGGTGGGCAGTGATAGTCGGCTCGTAGTCACTTCCTGTTCTTAGGTGAGCAGAATGTATATGCATAGCTTTGGTTTTTTGCGCGTTTATAGTGAGGCCTACATCATGTGCCCACCTGCACAGCTGGTCGAAACTACGTTGTAGTGCGCACTCGGCCTTACGTAAACATGTATTTGAAACAAGTAAACACGTATCATCTGCAAATTGGTATACCGAACCCTCCTCCAGCACATTACTCATGTCATTTACATACAGCAGGTACTCAGTCGGGCCCAGTATGGATCCCTGTGCCGTTCCTTGATGTGTCAAAATATGGTTGCTATATGTATCGGATATCTTCACAGTTGTTTTTCTATTTTTATGATAATCTTTAAACCAGTCTAGGAGAGGGCCCTGTACACCATTCTGCGATAACTTTTTATATAAGGTATTATATTGTAGGGTATCAAACGCCTTACTGAAGTCAATGAACACCGCAAGTACATGTTGTCTATTGTGCAGGTGATCATTGACCTCATTAGTGAATTGACACAGTAGTTGGGAGGTACTCCGGCCTCTCTGAAACCCAAATTGTGTGTTATTTATAATATGCTGATTACGTAGGTATTTATTGAGCTCGTCGCCGAAGTATCTCTCAACTATCTTATCTATACATGACAATATAGTTATGGGTCTATAGTTATTATAGTCAGTGTGATTACCTTTCTTAAATATAGGCCGTATAATGCCAATCTTTAATTTGTCCGGGTACTGCGATGTAGTAATACAACTATTTATTAAGTGAGTGATGACTGGAGTTATTTCTTTATTTATATAATTTAAATCGGATGCTCTGATCCCATCGTACCCGGGGCTTTTTTTCTCATTTATATGACTTATTATTTTAGTTACAATTTCTTCACTTGCTTTTTTTAAGCGCATAGAAGTACTAGGTGTTATTTCATAGTTTATCGAATTCAAAATAGGCATGTTACAAGAGTTACTGATGTTTGACGCATTGTTTTCAAACTCGTTTGCGAACCTGTTAGCGAAGTCGCATTTATTTTGGTCAAAATATTTTAATAAGATAGTATCAATCGAGTTGCTTAAGTTCCCGCATAAGTTATTTATTATTGTCCAGACCTTTTTCGAATTTTTAAAGTTACTGCATATTTCATTATAGTAGAAGTTGTTTTTAGTCTTGTTAATATATTTATTAGTTTTATTACGGTATTTGTTGTATAGTATTCTATCATTTATATCATTAGTTTTCAACCATATTTTAAGAAGCCTGTCTCTGGTCGGAATCATTTTTTTTATTTCTTTATTAGCCCATTTACAGTTCTGTCTTTTGTTTTGTTCATTTATTTTTACATATGTCGTGCAACTTTGGTAAATTGTGTGGAAATTATTAAGTATAGAATTTAATATATCTTCTGGTGTTTGGTAATTCAGTGTAGGGGTCCAATCAATTTGCTTTAATTGAAGTATAACTTGTTTATTGTCGATTCGTTTTCTGAATGCTGGGGGGCGGCCAGTGCATGTACTTTGAGAATAAACTATGGTGCATCCGATGATGTATAGAAGAAAGCTCGTAGCCGGGGTGAGGGCCTCGCGCAGGAAGATCCTGCCTCCCTCGCGGGCCAGCTCGGCGTTGGTCAGCGTGGCGGCTCTCGACGACTCCATCCATCCGTCGCGGTGACCATCGCGCAGCGTCACCAGCACGGTCGGCGGGTTCCTCTTCTTTGCAGCCGGTGCACGGGATATCTTAGTCTGTGCTGCCATTATATCCTCAGCGTTTAGCTTCAACTTCTCGCAGATCTGCTTGGTGGCTGCCATAGGGTCTTCCTTCTCATTTAGTTGGATTCCGCATATTTCAAGGCGGTTGTTAAATTGAAGCTGTTCGATCGAATTCATCTTTTGTTCTAGTAGATCGTATTTAATTTGTATATTTTTATATTTGTTGTTTAGATCGGTTTGGTGGCTCGTCAGGGACTTGATTTTAACTTCGTACTTTTCAATTTGTTCCTCATAGTCATCTATCTTGTCGGAATAGAATTTCAAGCTGCGCTGTATTTCGTCTCTAATCAAATCTCTTATCTCACGCCGCATGTCGACCAGGAATTTTTCGTTGATGCTGTGTTGCATTTTGGTAGCTGTTGCTTGGCTTCAGTGTCCGTGTCTTCATCAGCGTCCGGGAGAATGATCGAGATCCTCTTCGGTTTAACGGTTGCAGCGCACGCGCGGCATTTCCAATCTACCGCCTCCGTAGAATAAAGAGCGGCTAGCTGATCGTTCGTTATCGAAGCACAGGCGGCATGAATCCATTTGCTACATTTGCTACACTGAATACCCGGTGACTTCTTCGAGACAACTTTATTACACTTGCTACATTTACTCATTTTGACTTTTGGATTAGCACGCAATAATAATTAGATGAACAAGACAAATTATAATCAAGCAGGGGAAATTTTTCATCTCTGTTTATCCTCACTGTTTTATCATTATGCCTCTCTTTTTCTTTCGAGCAGCGATCCCATTTCCTTAAGTTAAAATGATACTTGCAAGTCACCATCAAAATCGATCGATAAGTAAGGATTATCAACGTTAACAACTAACAACCCAGTTTCATATTTGAAAAGCAGTTATTTTGACTGAGTAACCAACATACATACAGATTTCAAAAAAGCAATTTAAAAACCACTTCGGCGTAGGTAGTCATATGTGATTTCCAGAGAACAGATAATCCATATATGTAAGTATACCTGTTAAAGCATAGATGTAAAATCTCCACCACAAGAATCTCAAGATTGCAATAAAAACTAAAAACATAAGTACCTAGATATATGCTGCTTGGGTTCCGCTCATCTCGCATAATCTTTATTGACCAAAACTCATTTCGCATAACTCGTATGCTCTAAACTTTTTTGGCCGAACCATCACTTTGCCAAGACTTATGTGGCATAAGGGTGCTTTTCCACCAGAGATGTGCTATGCAGCTATGCTGCGAAGATGTGATATCTACGCTACGAAAATATGTGACCGTTTCCACCAATACTACGCTAGGTAGCTGTGCGAGGAAGATGCGCTACGAAGATGCGCCGCCGCAAAGTAGCTGTGCGAGAAAGATGCGCATCTCGAGCTATGCTATGTATCGATAGTAGGGAAACGACGGGGGCGGCGGCGCCATAGCTACACCACTCGCGATGGTCCATAGCACATATCCATAGCACGCATCCATAGCACACATCCATAGCACGCATCATTCCATACAAAAAACATATCTTAGTTGAATCCGTTTCCACCAGTGCTAAGCTATGTGCACCAATAATTATGATTGGTGGATATCAAACGCATCCATAGCATCGTAGCATAGCACATCTCTGGTGGAAAAGCACCCTGGCTCGTTTCGTCTAAAACTCTTTAGGCACAATCTTTAAACACCTAAGTTTCGTTTGCTCAAATTTATGTTCGTCTATACCTATGTATAATCTTGTTTCTCCTAATGTTATCTTAATAAATAATATATTAAGTATGTAGTAAATGTACAAATTGTGGTATTTTTCTCCTACATCCCGAAAATCACGATATTGTATGATCAAAAAATCGAAAGTTAACGACCAATATAATTATTACAAACCCCATGAGATCGAAACCTAAAAATAGGTGCGACGACGAGCAAAGCGAGGAGGAGCGTGTTAGGTGCACATGTTCATCAACACCAAAGCGGAGCGCAGCGAAGCGGAGCGGAGCGTTTTCCAAACAGCGGAAACAATACAAGGCACCAGTTTGCGCTATGTAGGGAGACGCTCCGTCAAAGTTAAAGCCAAACGAATATTATTACTTTGTATAAACCTAATAAACCTATGCCATAGCATTATTAGGCTATTCAAGATTTGGCCATACCATTATTAGGCTAAACAATGTTATGCGAAATAACTTTTTACTAAACGAGATTTATGCCATACGATTTTCGGCGTAACGAGACTTTGACCAAACGTTACTATGCAATACGAGATTAGGCAAATAAATCTTATGCCAAAAAAGGTAGAACCATGCTGCTTCTATGTATGGCCACACGCCAACATTTTGATGGGTAAAAGAATTGTTCCTACGTAGTTTAAGTTTATAACAAGAATAAGAACGTCTCTAGTTTTGTACCTATCACTTCCGGAGTTCCTCAAGGATCCCACCTTGGTCCTCTATTGTTTAACATTTTTATTAATGATGTCATTAAATGTTTCAATAGTTCTTTTCCACTTCTTTATGCCGATGATACTAAAATATTTGTTAAAATCACTTCTATTCACGATTGTCTCAAATTGCAAAGTGACCTAGACCGGGTATCAGAGTATTGCGTACAAAACAAACTATATCTTAACGTAAAAAAATGCTGCATTATTACTTTTTCAAGAAAACTAAACATAATTGATTATACTTATAAAATATCCGATCAACCGTTACTTAGAGTTTTTGAAGTGAGAGACCTAGGTGTGCTCCTGGACCATAAGTTGTCTTTTGTAAATCATGTCAATAATGTAACAGCCAGAGCTTATAAGATGCTAGGTTTTATATTTAGAATTGGTCACGACTTTAATAATCCACTAACACTAATAACACTTTATAATTGCTTTGTAAGATCCATATTAGAATACGCTTCAACTGTTTGGAATCCCCAGTATCAATGTCATATTGATTCAATTGAACGAATTCAGAATAAATTTATTAAACGTCTACATTACAAGTTTACAGAATATAATGCCAGTTGTATATCCTTAGAAACTCGAAGGGAGCACCGTGACCAATTATTTTTGTTTAAGCTGCTTAACAATCATATTGACTCGCCCTACCTGGTGAGCAGGCTGTCCCTCCGGTGCCCGCGCTTCTTGTCTCGGTCCGCGGGTAGACTGTTCTCCACGCCTGTGTGTAAACGGAACTACACCGAAAACCGTTTCATAATAAGAGCGTGCAATAAATATAATACCACATATAATAAACTGGACTTGTTTAATACAAGCCTAAACTGTTTTAAGAGATTGCTTTCAAAACAAGAGGGTAATAACATTAACAGGTAAAATTAAAATTAAAATTAATATTTTATAGTATTACTGTACCTATATATATATATATATTTATTTATGTATGTATTCATAAATACTATACTAAGGTATATATGTAAGTATATAAATTATATATTATGTTATTCAAATCTATAAAACAAATTAATAACTTACAACTAAGTAGATTAATATAACTGAGATATTTAAGTTCTAATAATATGTTAAAATGTATCAAGTAATTATAGCTTTTTCTCTGTAACAACGAAAGTACCAAATTATTGTTTGTGAAAACTTTACTGGCCTATGTACTATTCATTTGATAAGTAATATTATGTATTAAGCATGCTGTTTGTTTTCCAAGAAATAAATAAATAAATAAATAAATAAATAAGAAAAATATTATCTCCAACGTGTTAATTTACAAGTAATATCCAAATTGTAAAATTTTGAAAATATGCAATGTTGCGATAATTTTATTATTGTTTTATTACTTTTTATTATACAAACGGCAATAATTGTTATAAGCTTTGCAGTTATTATGTGATGTGGGTTATTTATTTATAATGTCACATGTGTCAACATCCTCTTTGTTTTCTGTCATTTTAGTGACGCAAGTATCTTCTAATGTCTTGAGAACTTTCATATTTACAACAAAAATAAACAAATACTATAATAATGATCATAATGATGATGACGCATGCTACACTATCGGGTTTAAACCATGTGGACAGGACAGTACAGTAGTCGAATAATAATAGTTATACAGGATGTTGCTTATATTACTTTCTTAGTTATATTACTTTATTACTTATTTAGTTGCGAAAGTCCCCCCTTTTGGGTTTACTATACGACTTTCGCAACACCCTGTATTATAGGTTTCATGTTACTCAGCAGTTACTTGGTGTGGGTATGCTCAAGATGCGTCAAATTATAATGAACATAGTAAGATTTATATGACAATGAACCCTTTTACCAGTATTGGTCAAAATATGGCCGCCATATTTTGGTATTTACATATTATGCAGGTCCAAAACTAATGAAACATTTTAACTTTTCTGCCAGTTATAGAGTTAATCCATGTCGAAAGCCGTTCATATTTTTTTTCCATCCCAACATAATAATCTCATCACGATCACGCTTCTAAGCTACATTTATAAATTTGTCCATCACCTAGCCAGCCTATTCGAAACCCCAATTTACCATCATTCGTCATGACCGAATTGTTTGCTTGCGTGTGAACAGTAAACTTTCACTAGAAATCATCAGTCATCATCTAAATCTTCACTTCATTCGGATAGAGCATGTGTGGTCTATTGATGGTTCGTTTTTTGATGTAGGTACCTTTTGTTTTTTGTGGGGTGCGAGTTCTCAAACTAACCCAGAGGTTAATACTTATTCTGAATTCCATCCTAAGGTTGTCTAGTAGAGAGAATTTTAAAGCCGGCCTTTTCTAGTTTTGTTCGTTTCGGAACCATAGTTTTTACGGTGCAAATAGAGATAAGTTTTTAATATACAATAATAATATTTATTAGTTTTAGTTTATTCTTCTTGAACTTGACTTCAATACGGTGAAGTTTATGTTGGGTGTTGTGTATGCTCCTCCCAACTCTGACTACTTTGACGCGCTTGAACAATTGCTGGACACACATCTGCCAGAATACGAACATGCAGTGCTGATGGGTGACTTTAACACCTGCCTCCTGCAACATAATGTCCGTTCCCGTAAGCTTATCTCATTGACTACTTCTCTAAATCTCCACATCCCTAAATTAGATCCCACTCACCATGTCAATGACTCCCATACCCTCATAGATCACATAATCACATCAAACAAGGAACGGATTGCATCCCACGGTCAGTTTACTGCCTCTGGATTTTCTCACCATGACCTGATTTTTGCTTCATATAAACTTAAAGTCCCCAAACCCAAACCTAAAATTATATTTCAGCGTAGCTTTGCGAGAATGGACCAGGAAAAATTGGCTATCGACGCTGCTAATACGGACTGGTCACAAATAGAGGGCATGGATAGTATCGATGATATGGTCAAGTGCTTTAATAGCCTCGTCACCGACCTTCTCGATCGTCATGCGCCTCTCCATCCAGTCCGCATGAAGCGGCCCCCAGCCCCTTGGCTGACAGCTGAGATACGCAGACAGATGGCACATCGAGATGCACTGCGACGCAAACATAAAAAAGATCCATCGGAGACTAACTGGAACCACTTCAAACGTGCACGTAACCGATGCAATACGATGATACGCAATGCGAAGCGTCGTCATATACACTCGTGTGTCGAAAATTGTTCGTCAAAAAACCTTTGGCAATTTCTCCACTCTTTGGGTTTCGGTAAGTGCAGGAGTGACGTACCACTGTCTGTCGACAAGGAAGGCCTTAATCATCATTTTTCATCCCCTCCCCATACCCTTGATCCTTGCACCAAAGCTCTGACGATAAATCGCATTCAAGCTCTCCCTGTAGCAGCATCAAGTGCATTCTACTTCTCACCGGCTACTGAATCAGATATAAAAAAGATTATTCTCTCCATCCCAAGCAAGGCGGTAGGTAATGACGGCATTGGTCGTGATATGCTGCTCCCCATTCTCCAATCCATCCTATCTCCTATTACCTACATCATTAACTTTTCCTTATCCTCAGGCACGTTTCCTCTCCTTTGGAAATATGCCTTCATGGTTCCCGTTCCCAAAATTTCAGATCCTGTTGAGTTCAAGCACTACCGGCCTATATCCATTCTACCATTTCTTTCTAAGGTCCTTGAACGTGTGGTGATGCGACAGTTCTCAAATTTCCTCTCATGTAATAATCTCCTTAACCCTTATCAGTCGGGATTTCGTCCATCCCATAGTACCTGCTCTGCCCTAATAAAAATTACAGATGACTTTCGTAAGGCCGTGGACGATCGCCAATTAACTCTCCTGACACTCCTTGATTTTAGCAACGCGTTCAACTGCGTGGATCATTACATCCTCTTGTCCATACTCAGGTCTCTCAATATATCTGGTTTAGTAGCCGAGTGGTTCACTTCATATCTGTGTGGCCGCCGACAACGCATCCGTACGGATAACGTTGAATCGGATTGGTGTGATGTTACAGCCGGCGTTCCGCAGGGTGGTGTCCTTTCCCCTATCCTATTTTCCGTATTCATCAACACCCTTGTATCCGTCCTTAAGTATAGCTCTTACCACCTGTACGCTGATGACCTTCAGTTGTATGTTTCATGTGGTCCCGATGACGTCCTAGAGGCAATTAACAAGATGAGTGCCGATCTTGAAGCAGTCAAAACTTGGACAGCTCATTATGGTCTCCTTGTTAATCCCTCAAAGACGCAAGTTATGTTTGTGGGCAGCAGGTTTCACCTGGCCAGACTTGGACCGTTACCACCCGTTGTGTTCGATGGAATTAGCCTGTCATATTGTGACAATGTAAAAAATCTTGGTCTCCACATACAGAGCAATTTGTCTTGGGAGCTGCAGGTTTCTGAGGTCAGCCGTAAGATCTATGCATCCATGCATGGACTTAAACGCCTTCAGAACTTCCTGCCGTACTCGACCAAAGTTACGCTAGTCAACTCATTGTTGCTCCCAATTATTGATTATGCAGATGTGTGCTATCCTGATCTCACCGAAGAGCTACTTGATAAACTCGACCGTCTGCTCAACTTATGCATTCGCTATATTTTTGGCCTGCGTAAGTATGATCATGTCTCTGATTTTCGTAACAAACTCAAGTGGCTCAATATCCGTCACCGAAGGAATGCTCATATTCTATCTCTCGTTCATAGTATAGTCTACAATGCTTGTGCCCCATCCTACCTAACAGAACGCTTCACGTTCTTCGACTTCGTTCCTCAACGGTCAAGTCGCAATCTTCTCTTTCGTACCCCAGAGCATAATGCGGCAGGGTATTCTGATTCTTTTACTGTGACAGCGGTTCGCTTGTGGAACAAGTTACCACTGGATATAAGACAAACTAAGTCTATAGATCTTTTTAAATCTAAAGTTCGTCTCCACTACCTCCAAGAGCAGAACATTCTGCCTAACTGATCCCTATCTGTGTGATGATGATGATGATAGTAATTTTATGTATGTATTTATGTATGTATGTAATGTATTTATTTAGGTATCATGTGTATATTTATATTGTATAGATAGGTATATATTAATATATTAATATTTCGGTTTAGCACTCAATATAAACGATCTTCTTTCTTCAAAGCCTTAAGCACTACCAATCACTTTTTCAACATCACCAAAGGTTAACTGGTAGAAAATGCTGCTAGCATTAAGTTCGCCTTTGTACCAATTTACTTTGTGCAATAAAGAATTTAATAATAATAATAATAATAATATTTGGAATATGTACTTTGTAATAACAATAATTATTAATTTACATGTCGAACAAAACTTTGAGTTGTTATCCTACATAAGTACCTACATCTTATATTTTTTGGAATTTCATATCCTTTTTTACCAGTATCGCTGATATTCGCCACTTTGTATCTAAGAATTTGAGAAAAAGGAGAACCAGCCTTGTCATAAATATTTATTATTTATTTATCCTCTTTTATCCCATACTTACCTACATTTATGTACATATTATATATCCGTAGGCAAGTTATGTAAAAGTAATATCTTCTTACACACACTTCACAAGTTATCCCAGTATATCTTTTAATATACGATTTTAATACCACTTTTACGAGAATGCGGCAATAAAAATGCCATTAGATATCAATTTTGCCTGTCACGTAGGTTAAGTTAGGTAGTCTTACCCCCTTATTCATAGAGAAGTTACAGAACGTTTTAACTAATAAACTGTTTTGTCCCTCTCCGACAAAGAACAATTTGTTCTTTGACAGAGAGGGACAAAACAGTTTATTAGTTAAAACGTCTTGTAACTTTTCTATGAATAAGGGGGTAAATCTTCACACACGTTACACTCCTAATATTTATAGTTTGTTCATTTAGTGCAAGGTATTCTGATACTTATAGAATATTAAATACCTTTTGATGTTGTTGACTTTGGTCTTTGACCACATAGCAAATAAATATGTACAGTGGGCTGCAATAAACCTAACAGCCTGTTAGTAGTAATGCAACTCTATCAGGGGTCAGGTTTCTGCGCCAGCCACGGTACCTACCTAATACCATGCGGATTTCATCATTGGATTTCACAGAGAAAGCCATAATAATAGTTTTCTTCCGAATATGAGATAGACATACGTTAGAAAGTTGGTAGGTACAACTTGTCGCAAAATATGTTGTTTTAGAATATAGTACTTAATGCTAAGTACGTTTGATGTCGATTCTGTAGACAAATTGTAATTTTAGTGCTACCCAAAATATCAATAACATAACTCACATCATTGACCAAAATGGAGCCTACATAATGGACAACATTTCATTTTCTTTACCCTATATTTTTATTAGCTATTCGGAAAGTTTATAAAAAATTAGAGGACCCGTATTTTTTAATTTTATATATACATAAATTTTTGCATGTTATTTTTAACTTTAAAGTTAATTATTTTAAAACCGGAAGTGACATCACATATTAGGCTCAATTTTAATTTTTGTCTATTGCCTTAGTCTCGAAAAAAAACATAAATGACACTGACAAGTGACATTTAAACTTTGTTTACATGCCAACCAACAAATGGGTCATTTTCAAATGATATTGATATTTCTGATGATACAAAGTAGGTACTTATCATGTAAAAAAATAAACAGAAGCATTTTTTCAGCTGTGTAGGCGGTGGCATGCTCTGGGACATATTAAATAGAGGTCATCTCTTAATAAGTATACTAATCATTTTATATGACAAATTAAAAAAATAGTCAGAAAGTGTCAGAACAGAATTTATGAAAATGACCCAAATAAACAACAACGACTTGATAAAACGTCAACGCCAATCAAAAATGAAAGTGACAGTTACTTTGTTTTTAAATCTATAGGCTTTGATCATCAAAATGCATCGCACCTGATGCATGACGTCATCAGCACTTTTTTACTATTTTATGATTTTCTCGAAAATGATACATCCAAAAAATACAAAAACATTTTTTTTGTGGCCTTGAGAGCTAAATCTCGAAATGGTTTTCGATTTATAGCAGCTTAAGTTTTTTGAAATGTTGTCCATTAGCAATATTTGTGCAATGATGGTGTCATTCTCTAAATTGACATTTCCTCGTTAAACATAACCGCACTCACAATGTCATGGATTTGTTAACATTGTTTTTTAAATGTAAACTTGTGGAAAATATAACACCAACCTTTTGTAGTAACTATTTTAAAGCCCAACAGCAGGTAGTTCAGTCGGGTAAGCGCCCGCTTCTCACGCCAGAGATGCGGATTCGAATGCCGGCGCTGACATGTACCAATGATTTCTTTTCTGAATTTAAGTAAAATGTAAATGGAAAACATCGTGAGTAAACCTGCATATCTAGATTAAGCACATCTAGATATGTGATACCCACCAACCCGCAGTGGACCAGCGTGGTGGGAAAATGGTCCAAGCTTAGGAAGGCAGTTTAGACCTTGGGGATATGCACAAAGGTTTCATTCGAGAGAGCCAGGTGCAGGTACTGTTACTCCCACAGAGAATAGAATAGAAGCCCAACATGTATATTCGTTTCTCAACTGAATTTAGATAAACAAAATTGAAAAAATATTTTAGGGACTTCGTCAACTTGGCGCCTTGTAATTGAATATGTAAACTCACAAGAAAACAAACTGCAAATTAAATCATTAATAAAGAACTTAACTAAATCATAAAAGCTCAAAGCTAATCACAGTATATGGTTTACTCTGCTATATACGAACTAATTCTAAACAAAGAGTAATTAACCACATTAAAACTAAAATCCAGTCGTCATTATCACCAGCCAGCAACCACCACCGCAACATCCTATTTGCCGGCAGAGATTTCAGAATCCGAATTTGAAAATCGAACGACGATTAATTACAGTATGGCGCACGGTAACCCTCAAATACCGGTCCACTTTAATAGAGCCGCGACGGAAACAGCAATTCCCCATATGTCCTGGGCACGGACAAACATGACCTTAATTACGTGGCCGGTTGTAATCAATCAGCCATTCCGTGTAAGTCGAAACTGTTGACTCAACAAATCAGCAGGCGGATTGAGAGGACCCATTTTGAGGTTAGAATTTTTGTAGGTTAGAGCCGAGGTTTAGAAAATTGTTTTTTTTTTGCTGGAATAAACTCGTAATATAAGCGTGTTATAAACCTTTTTTGACTTGTCATATTCTTATCATGTGTACCATTCACTAGCAGCGACTCTCATTTTTAAATAAATCGTTTTTTTTTTGTTCCAGGTAAGAAACGAAGGCCTCATTAAATGGTCTTCAAAACCGTCAAGCGTGTATGTATTTGAATCGAACGAGACTCGGGCCCGGTGCTTCCGCGCAGGTGGGTTGAATGGACCTTCAAATAAACCTTGAAATGTGGCTCAATTTGCAAGAAAAAAAATCTTATAGTTTTAAAGAATCTTATTCGATAGGTAACGGAAATTATTAGTTTTACTGTGTAACCATAAAATAAATTAAGCACGTTTAACGGGCGAGAAGGGTATTTGACATATTGATTGCGTTTTGATGATAACGCATAATATTTTCCAAATATTCAAAAAACGTAGGAAAACTAAAACTTTCGTTTTATGCAAACTTTCAATAAAAAGTTACAGACCGTATGTACTAAAACTCACAACATTCTGTATACTACAATACTGAGTATCGGACTGATAAAGATAAGAAACAAAAACGCTTCTGTACTGGCAGAATAAAATGATTCTTTGTTTGTTGATAATTACTACGCACTATATTTCTGTCTTATTAAACTTGTAAATATAACGGTTGCGAACTGACGGAAATTTCCTGTCCGTCCATAATTATTTATTTATGCAATGTCGTCGATGTAGATTGCTTTTTTATAACGAAGAAGATTCTTTCTCGTCCAGATGACACCTGGGTAGTCACTTTAGCTCACGAAAAACGATGTAGGTACCTGACAATATATCTGTACATCAAGTAAGTGCAGGTTTGGTAGTTTGTCGAAAACTATAAAGTTTACTTTTTTGCACTTACAAAGTGGCGCCTCTAGCTGAAACTATCGTAAAACTTTTGACAGATAATTTGACAAGATGACAAAAGATAACGTTAACTGTTTCGGTTTTGGTAAATTGCAAAATCCGTACTAAGTATAATAATAGAATAATATACTCTATAATTACACACATACCTACCTACTGGATGTATTAAACGTATCAATTGCATAGAGCAGGCGTTCTTTTGTTCGTTTTTCGTCTAGCTAGATTAAGCCTCCTGCTCTCTGACTTCTAGAAGCCATCCCATTGTGTTCAGTTGTAAAAGGGCTCTTTTAAAACGATGAGTAGTTTGTAAAAAATTGACGTTTATTGGACACAGCTTATATTGTATCTGACTGACGCTATAACATACAATACTACATTTAGTTTTACCAAATACAAGTAAATCCAATCCTGAAGTACAAACCCATCTCCATTTTACAAATGCGAGTACAAAATTACATCTAGATTTTACACTCGGAACGGTGCAACGCTTCCAGTTGGCGCGCTGGTTGTAATATGTAAATGTTATTCGCGAGTACCCGTCGTCGTGGGATTTTGGCCCGATCTCCCAGAGGGTTACTCTATACTGACGAAAAACGAACGAAACGAGAGCAATCGGCACATTTAAAGCTGCGTACAGACCGGCCGAACGAACGCCAACGAACGGGTTTCGTTGACCTTCGTTGCTGCAATCTGCCCTGTATTATCCTAACTAATATTATAAATGCGAAAGTAACTGTGTCTGTCTGTCTGTCTGTCTGTCTGTTACTCTTTCACGCCAAAACTACTGAGCGGATTTGAATGAAATTTGATATACATACGGTCTAGACCCTGGGAAAGAAAATAGGCTACTTTTTATCCCGGAATTCCCACGGGAAAACTTTTTAATGCGAAGCGAAGCGCGCGGGAACAGCTAGTATATCATATAGCTTAGAAACCGAACGAGAGCTGTCGTGCAATCGGCACGTTTAATACCTACAACGAGATAGAGCCGTGGCTCGCGTAGCAGCGCTCTGAAACTTCGTCTTTCGTCATATAGAGTGACCCCCAGGGCGGGCGGTAGAGACGGAATAACATATCGTTGACAGCTTAGCTGCTCACTGGAGTAGGGCTGCCAAAAAAAATTAAAAAATAGGGTTTTAGTTTGGAAAATATGAGTGTAAATATTTTTTCAAAATTATTTATTTTATAAAAAAAAATCTCTGCTTCAAAAAGGTGTTTAACTTTGGCAAGACCAAGATAATATCGCGAAACAATGCAACCCTACAACCGGGACAAATTTCGAAGACAGTTTTGTAACGTAAGACTCGTCTGATTCCGTACAACGTGCCAAACGGCCGGATTACGTCGTTATGATCGTTTCTGTGTGTCTCCAGACATACAATATAATCTTCTATGTTTCGTTTTTCAATTTAAAATGCGGTCCCTCAAGAGAAAAGTAAAGTGTATACTTTTGTCTAAGATACTAAATTGACTAGTGCTAATGTCAAGTTGCATAAATTCTGACGAGTTACTAACGGTACTAATATTTCACAACTTGAATTTTGCACTAGTCAATTTAGTATAGACTTTAGAGACCAAGAACTAACCGTTGGTTGTAGCGTTGACTAGCTATCTTACAACAGGTATACCTAGGTAGACAGTGCTTGATTGAGTCTAGTCTGAGTCTAGGTCTAGCTCCTAGGTACCAACTCCTTGACCAGCAGTGGACGATGGGCAGCTGAGGGTGATTTCAGACGCCAACCTTCCAGCAGCGGGTTGGGGGGCGTCCCACATTCCTTAGCTTACATCTATATCGTTGTGGGAGGTCGGTAGTAAAAAATCTGCATCGCTGCAACTGATACTCACTGATGCATGTAATATTAAGTATATATTATATGTATAGGATGACACTTTATCAGTGAATAACCGGCCAACGTATCCGATACATGGTATACCTACTACACGAAATAGTGCTATACTTAAAGTAAACGAAGAAAAAACAATTGGATATCCTTCTTAAAAATATGATCAATTTATCGTAATACAAGGTAGTGTAGTGTCCCTTAATTTAACGTTAATCTCGTTAGAGGTAATACAAATTTTATGTAAAGCAACTTTTGTTAATGGGAAAATTTTAACAAAATAGAAAAAAAATAGTGCTTACTAGGGCATGCAATACCGGTAATATTTTCAATACCGGTATTGAGTTCCGGTATTAGAACTCAATACCGGGATCCCGGTATTAATACCGGTATTAGACTTCCTTGTTATAAATGGCATATATTTTGTTTAAAGGTCGTAAAGGGCAAAATACAACAAGAAAAAGCAATCAAATTCTGTATTATGTAATATTTTTTACGAGAATTGAGTATTAGAGTTAAAATTTTAGAACGCATGGACAACAAGTAGGTTTCCAAAGGCCAAAAACCGCATGTAACGGTTGAAAGCAAGTGCACTTTCATAGTATATAGGAGCACAAGGCTAACTATATCTTAATCGCTTGATTTATAGTAAAAAAAAAATCCGATTCCGGTATTACTTCAATACCGGTATTAACTTTCAATACCGGTATTGAAAAAAGCGTGGATTTTGTCCGGATACCGGTATTACGCAATACCGGTATTACGGTATTGCATGCCCTAGTGCTTACCTATCATACTCACTAAAAAGTATAACATACTCGTAACTAACATAATTTGTACGGAGAGCTCAAACACAATGTTTGCAATTTTTCTCAAATTATTATGGGTCACATTTTAACGGGTACGTTGGTTGTTGCGAATCCTAGCAGATGTTCAAGATGTCGAGCACTGATAATAGTCCACCCTGTAATCATGTAACAATTAATAATTATGTCACAGCGTTGCTATCAGTATGTATTTATTTGTCGTAAGGTTTGTTTACACCCGTGTCTACTCAATACACAATAAATGGGTCGCCAATCTTATATTTACAATATACAACTAGATGGAGTGTCAGTGCATAAAAAACGTCTCGATAAAATAACACCTCTCTTTCCGATTGAGCTCTTAATTTGGATTAGTTTAGTTAGAAGATTTGTGACTTTATTCATTGGTACCGTGGTTGTCATTAGAATATTTATCTCGGTGTGACACAAAACAAAATGCGGATAGTACCTACTCGTATTTACAGTGCCACAAACTTATCTGTTCCGGTGAGAGCTCACGTAAATGTCTAATATTTCTTCATTTTATAAGATTTTACGTTTGTGTTAATTCGCGCTTGCAGTTTTAATAAACCCATCTTATCTATATTAAAATATAATGTATTCATTTGTAAATAATGATATATGGATCAGTTAAGTTTGCTGTCACCGGAACAGGTAAGTTTGTCGCACTATAGCTTTGTTTTTGTATGTGACACTCCATCTTGTTCACGTATTGAAATATCATCGGTCGCCAATCGAACATTATTGAAACCTTGGTATCATGTTGCAGTAGGTAATATTATCACTATCACTGTATTGAGTATAGGTATAGTAGATGGATAGCCTGATAGCCTTACGATATTTAAACGAAATGCCATCGCTTTCCTTATCTTGTTTCATAACAAAAATAACAACAACATAGTATGCATTGATCATCCAAAACCACTTGCATGTGTAAAACTGTGCAAAAAAAATATAATATAGGATAACCTAAATAACTTAATAATAGTAGATATATGAAAAGAATTAGATTGATAAAATACATAAATAAACTAAAACGTAATCACACCAATCCAAATGACCTCATGTATTTTTCGTATTATGTTTGGATAAACCTATCTATTAAGAGTCTATTGGATTCCAATAAGGAAATGGGCTTCACCTACTAGGTTCATTGGATTTGATCAAAAGGGAATGTAGGATAGAATAACAAATCTATTTATCTATCTGTGAAAATATATCAGCTGTCCGATACCCATATTACAGGCTCTCTCAGCTTGGGGTCGGATGGTCGTATGTGCCATGTACTGTACAATTGTACAGTATAACACACTCGCAAGCTATGAAAAAGTTCCACTGATAAAATATCCCGACGAATTGAGAACCTCCTCCTTTTTTTGAAGTCGGTTAAAAATACCGACAACAGACGGCCGAAAGAAAAAAATAAATAAAACTTGAACACAATATCTACGTTTTTAGTTGGTAATATTCTGATGCGCTGTTAAATGTAATTTAATATTGCAGACGGCATCTTTAGATTTAGGAGTAATTTGGTATTATGTCACTGGAACTGTTTCATTGCTCGCGAGTGTAATAACTAAGGGGCCGTCCATTAATCACGTGAGGTCGTTTTTCCCATTTTTTGACCCCCCTCCCCCCTGGTCATATTTGGTGAGGTTTGGAAACACCCCCCCCCCCCCCCCCCCCTTGGATCACGTGTATTTTTTTTGGAAGTAAATGTAAAGGCTATTTATGACTAGAAAAAATATAACTAAAATTGCGGCGGGCGATTCAATCAAGGTCATACGCTTCATTAGCGACTACAAATCGTTCAAAATGTTGGGTCAGAAATACCTAGCGCTTTTTGAAAAAAATTAATACACGTGATGTCTAACCAGACCCCCCCCTCCCCCCTCGTGATGTTTCGTGAGGTTTTCCGTACCCCCTCCCCACCCCCTTTGAGCCTCACGTGATTAATGGACGGCCCCTAACGTAAAATGTTTCGTAGTACCCTGTTGGTTTCATTTAAAGACTTTACCGTGTCCAATTTGGACTAGCGAGACCCTTTGATTAGATTTCTATTCGCGTTGCAAATATTTACGCGTACCAAACCCCAAAGGATATACATAGGTATGTCTACCTAGAGTTTATTTCAGTGCCGACGACACGGCTTTACTGTGGGTCTACTCTTGCTTCACAAATTAAGACGAAGGAAGAGCTGTCATGTCATCGGTACGCTTAATGCAACGAGATAGAGTCAGGTTTCAGGGCGAACGCCTCAATGTCGTCGCACTTTGTTTCTCTTGTGTTCGTTGGTCTTTTGTTTTCATAACTACCAACACGTAGTGCGTGTCACAAAAGGCTTCAACTGAAACACCAACGCAGTGTCCATTGAGCTAGGCAAAGGCGCCGCATTAGCTGAGTAGTCACCTTTTTGACGAGGACAGCAAAATATTAGATTAAGTTTACGTTTCTTTATTAATGTATCAATACTAGCTGTCTGTGTCAAATAAAGTTAATTTTTTTCATTCTTTCGTGGTAAGCGCGGCAGCAGAATTTCCTATTTCGTCATGCAAGAGTATCCTTCCAGTCATTTTAACCCGCGGTTACAATTTTAGCTTTTCAGTCGCCCGCCGTATCGAGCTCGACTCGCGAAATGGATGAAATACACCCGGCTAATATTAGAAATTCAGATGTTAGTGAAGGTGGCTGGGCTGATGGAAAGCTTCAAGCTTGGTGACACTTTATATTGAATGTGGATTTCAGATTAGTACCTATACGTAGGTATCTAAAATTATTCATCAATTTCAATTATTTTTTTTAACAGACGTTTGACAGGCGTCTAAATACGTTTAGCGTTTGGTGAAATTACACCTTACAGTTTTATACATAGGTTTTAGCTATTACTGTGTCAAGAAGGGCGATATTTGAGAGGCGGGCAACGTTTTATGGCTGAAACTTAGCTCTTCAAAGGATCGAGAGGGTTACTCTATACTGACGAAAAGCAAACGAACGAGAGCTGTCGTGCAATCGGCACGTTTAATGCAACGAGATAGAGTCGTAACTCGCACAGCAGCGCTCCAAAACTTCGTTTTTTAGAGTAACCCCCCTGGAAAGACCCGTGGAATCTTCACGTTCAACGTATTATTTCAAACTTCCTTCCATAGGACGCTTTAGAACATAACTACTTTTTCTATGTACAAGTACAGGATGTTCCAAAAAGGTAGGTATAAGTACTGAACTGCCAAATAAACAATAATACCTACAAACTCAAACTCAAAACTCAAATTTTTTTATTCATCGTACAAATATAAAATTTTCTGATGAACGTCAATTTTTACAAATTACTCTCCGTTCGGATAAGGGGGGGCTCTTTCTGTCTAAGGAGAAGAACGGAGGAAAGAAACTCCTGAGCCATCTTTTCAAAAAAAGACTTAAAACTAGTTGGTATACAATACATATAAGCTTAATAATTATTATTATAATAATATGAGCAGAGCTAACTACTATAATATGTGGCATGTACAAATGTACATACAATATTTCAGTACAAGTTAGTAAGAAGACGACAATGACCGATTCAAGGTCCTGTTTTATACGTATCATTATTTATTATTATTAGCCAACCTTGTTCCCCCTCGATAGAGTATTATCGTTATCGATCGTCCGCATCACATAATAAGGACCTTTGAAATCATTCGGAAACAGTAAAGCGAAACTGACGGCTCACTCTAGCTTACAAAAAAAATATTTTTTGTTATATTTAGTGTGTAGTTAGATAATAATTACTGAATTTAAACTATATTCCTTGAGTAAGTACACTGTACCCGTTTTATATCTCTAGTCCATCCATCCAAAGGTTGTCTGGAAGAGATCGCTATAAGCGATAGGACCGCCTTTTGTACCCTAGTTAAGTGTCTATGTAAAATTGTTAATTATTTCTTGGTGTACAAATAAAGAGTACTCTATCTATCTATATATTTCTAAGCGTCGCCGTGCTAACCACGACTCTATATCGTGGTATTAAAACTACTGCATGTCAGCTCTCATTTGTTATTTATTGTTTAACTAGAGAAACCCTCCTGGGTTCCCACTACAATCAGTCACGTATGAAGTTAAATTGGTCAATCTATGATTGTACATCACAGCGAATGGTTAATAAGTAACTTTATCTGTGTATGTATCGATGGGCAGGTGTAGATACTCTATACTTTAAAAAAAAATCTTTACTATTTTAATTAAATCCAAAAAGCTGTAATCACATTTAATACTAATAATATTATGATTTATAAACTTAACACTTTCAAACTATGTTTTTAGCTACATTTGCGTAGAAACCGTTCATTTTTGATACCATTCATGCCATAGGTTTTACTACTGAAAACTGGAACTTTCTGTTTGACGTATTTTTCGGCTATGGCCGTTTTTTGGAAACTACTCGCTCAATTTTTCAGTCCGTTTGTTTGACCGAACGAACATACGCAGTACGATTTTCGGACTAACTGACTAACTGACTGACTGAGTGCGAAAGCTTTTGACTAGTTTCAGAATACTACAGCCGGCCCTGAATAAAGACAAATGTATAAATGAATGAATATATGTTGTATAATAATATACACCTGCGCTTTTTATAACGAGTAGAAGTTTAAAAGTTTAAGTAACGTAGTGTAAATCTGAACCGGTTTTAAAATTCGTAGCTTAAGTTATTTAAAGTTAAACCGTTGTATGTTTTCATGAATATGAGTTAAAAGTTTAACCAAAAATTCTTCTTTCTAGCAACATAAACACTCTTCACTGTAACTTAATAGGTACTTTTCGGGTAGGCAAAAGTGCATTGCTGCACCCAGTGGTCTCGGCTGACTCCAGATGCGGTGTTTTGAAAAAGTACGCTTTGTAACTTTACATACTTACCAAGGTATCATTCATAGGTTAATTAAAGCTACCATTTTATACTAATACTTCCATACACTTAATGTAAGTAAGGAATTATTTTACTATGATTAGTTGATTACGCTTCAATTAAAAATTATCTTTACCTTTAAAATATAGGTAAGTATCTGCTAAGTAATGATTAATTACACTTTAATTAAACTCAGTAAGCAAGTTTATGCATGCGAATAACTGTAATAGCTATTTAACTAGATATTTACATGTTTAACATCAAATATCTATTAATGATTCTGGTTAATTAATTATCAACTACTTCGTGAATTTTGTACTTAGATACGTTAATAATTAAGTACACAATCTTATATGTAAGTTAAGTTGGTATACTTACACATTTATTAGATACCACCTCTGTACGTAACACATTACAGAGTGGCGGAAAATTTACTAAATACCTACTTATTTTTACATAAACATTTAGGTAACTTAAATTGATAATTAAGCACCTTATTGAATTTGGTGACAGCAAAAAGGGTTTTCTACTTATAGCTTCAAATAGTTCTTATGCCTTTTACCGGCGAGAAAGCCGAACAGAATCCCTTAGCAATTTATCTACAATCTGCGTTGATGAGGAAAAATCTCCTGAGAGAAACATATAAGGTACATTCTTCATTATTCCTCCTTAGCTAGACTTAGGGTGCTTTTCCACCAGAGATATAATATAAAGAAACCTTTTTTTCCAAAAGGGGAGTAGTTTACTTGACTCGTTCAGAATTTTATCATTTCGTAACGAATTAATATACTTACATATAAAAGTTGATTGTTTTTGTTTATTGTTCATTTATTTATAATATTTTTTAATAATACATACAGTGCTCTTAAACCTATTAAGGTTTGCAATGCAATGCAATTTACGTTCCTTATGTCACTGGAACTTTTTCATAGTTCGTGACTCGTGTGTGTATTTAAATTCATAAAAAAAAAAAATATTTTCTAAGTTGCTATACCTTTGATATCTATCACTCATATTTATGGGTCCACATAGCATAAAACTAGTGGCAACGGATTTTGACATATTCTCGCAGCATAGCTACATCATAGCACATGTCTGGTGGAAAGGCACCCTTAGTAGCTTTTTCATCCAATCAACAGAATATGGATACAAAGCTCGTATAAAGTCGCAGCCTTAATAGAATTTGAGCTTTTACTTTTTCTTGTTTACTTTAATATACGCCTTACATAGCATACGTAAACTTTTACAATTTTTATGTTTAAAAAATAGCCAATTTATGCAGTGATAAGTGGAATAGAAAAATTAAGGTACTTATTAATATTTAGAAGGGGGCACGGTTTATTAGCCCCCGATTATACTGGTCAGATTCAATAAATCAGGAAGCTACCTAAGCCCTAACTTCAAATGTTATTATCCCGCCGTAAATGTTTTTTTTTGTTTAAACAAAGATATAAATACAAAAAAAAACTTTTAATATATTAGGCCACCCTGTATACAGAAGGATGCTTTATTAACTGAGCGGCCTCTGTCCCATTGTTTCCTCATTGGGGTTTCGGATTGTTTTCTTTTTAAAAAACAATAAGGAAAAGAGTCACAATCCATTTATTTTCTTTCCCTTTTCTGTAAGGTGAATTTGCATTAATGATTTGTAAGTTTGTAACATTTTGAAAAATCATCCCAACCCATCACTTTGTCAACCCACCAGCTCGGGTCTCCTTTCAACGAAGGAAGGGCTTAGGCCTAGTCCACCACGCTGGCCTAGTGCGGGTTGGTGGACCCCAACACAAGCAAGCTTGTGCTGAGAGAGTTGTCGGGTAAGTGGGCAACCCGACTGTCAAATGTTTTCAAGCTGCCCGAAGGCCTCTGACTAGGCTTTACAACTGCTGCCGAAACAGCAACCGAAAATATTAGATAATTAAATACTTGAATGTAGCTAAAGGGTATGGACTAACGGCTAGTTTCAATAATTCTATGACGAGTTTTCTCGCATATTCTATTTTTTATTTACATTTCCTTACCACATGGCATAGGAACATTCGGCATCCAACCAGTCCAACCCACACAATGGATGCCAAAACAAAAACACTGATCTAGGGAAGGTATTGATGAATGCAATACGCACTCTTAGTATATCAGGGGAAGGTTTATAGTCGTACGCGGGCTGAATTTTGATGTTTTAAGTGTGGGAGAGGTACAATCGAATGTATTCAAAATGATTCCCCTGCGATGCGATGCTATGAGGGTAGGAATGCTAGAACAATAAAATAAAAAGATGTGTTACTCAGACGATTCTTAAGTATAAAAGCTGGTCATTACTGCAGCTCACTGAAAACAACGGATTCACAGCATTCATTTCAAAAACACGAAAAGTCAACCTATTGTAGTCCAATACCTAATGTTTTATTTAGAAAAAAACATAAATTTGAGTTTATTTGAATCTTGCCTTACTATGACATGTACACATGTAAGATATATAACTCGTTTTTATGATAAGTCTGATTCCAGTAATACTTACATCAAAGACGTGAAAATCCCAATCAACCTTACAAATCCTTATTTAAATAACATGCTAGTAATCTAAACTTTGCATCCGACCAAACATATAGAACAAACTTTATTCAAATTGGAATCTGTAAAAGTTATTGTTGGGCAAAGATCCAATAATTATTAGGTTCTAATCTGATAGAAATCCAACAGCCAATCCTGTTTTATTTTACCATAGTTTCCGTTAGTAAGCTGCATTATTGTATGGATATTTAAAAATATAAATAAGTAACAAGCTTTACAATCTCAATAACTTCAGTGTATCATTATCATAACTTACACTTAGCATTCCATTGTAGTGAATAAACGAACTATAGTCATACATATGCTCATGCTCGACTGTAATGCCCGAAGGGGTAGTCAGAGGGCGAAAAGTGGGTGCAGCAATGCACCTCTGCCTACCCCGCAAGGGAGTACATTAGTACAAGGCGTGAGTGCGTGTGTGTGTGGTGGGTAGTCAGAGGTGAGTCGCAAGCGAGCCACCCGATTTTCTTACAACCATAAAATCCAGTAGTCTCTTCTCCCAAATTATTGTTCAAAACATCAGCTTTCAATCGCAATACAAAACACTGCATCTACGCACACCCATCCGATACCCAACCCTCCCCTCCCCTAGATCCCTGGGGGGTGCAAACTAAAATGCGTGACCACTTAGGAAATTCTGTGCGTAGTTCCCTAAGAATTTTGATATTTTTGTAACTATTCTCCCGTATAATAATGTGGCAGTTTATTCGAAACCCCTTTTAAATTTAAAGTGCAGGAGTGAAGCTTTTAACTCCATCAAAACACGTCATAGCTTGTGGTATACCGTTGAGGCTGAAATAACTATGACAAAAACTAAAGTTATAAATGCAGATTTTGATAAATATCAACAATCCGTTCTACGTTATAACTATCAGTTTATATTATGAAGGTAAGTAATATCTTGTATTGGGTAGGTATGTAATAATATTAAAACCGTATATTAACTAACACGAGCTCTACTTCTGTACTACCTCTGAGTTAGGTCACAGTGTTGTACCGCTCCATTGAACGGTAACTCGAAAATGTGTCTTGGAAAACACCCTGTATTTGACGCGTGGACGGCGTCGGCATCCCTTGGAGAGAAAAATACAACATCCTGTGAATATTTGACAAAGTTTTCAGCCCTTGCAGCCTAGAATCGTGCAGTGAATTTGGGTTTTAATTTACTAGCTGTTCCCGCGAGCTTTGCTTCGCCTTTAAAAGTTTTCCCGTGGGAATTCCGGGATAAAAAGTAGCCTATGATCTTTCCCAGAGTCTAGACCATCTGTATAACAAATTTCATTCCAATCCGTTCAGTAGTTTTGGCGTGAAAGCGTAACAACCAGACAGACAGACAGACACAGTTACTTTCGCATTTATAATATTAGTTAGGATGTAGTTAGTGTGATAGAAAAGGTGAACTTAACGCTAAAAGTACTTATAAATACAGATTTCAATATTGTTTGCATACTGTGCTCCTACACTATTTAACTAACTTTAACTTCTCTACACATGCAATTTATTTCAATTATTTGTTTAATAGTTGCGTAATTTGGTTTGCATTGTGACCGGTGCCCCATTTATCAAGAATTACAATAAAATAATATACTTTTATTTACTAAACATACATAAGTATTGGAAGGTACCTTATCTACTTATACTAAACTACCTACTATATATTTAAGGGCACTACCTACCTTAATAGGTAAAAAATATAAAAAATAAAATAATTCAATTCGTGTTGTTATTGCTTTGTAAATAGGTACACTGATTTGAAACCGAAAGTATTTTTTTCGCCCCCAGCACACTGCACAGTTACAATTGACTTACTGTGTAGGGAGTGAAGTATTTTTTATGGTAATACATCAATAGAAGTATCTATTAAAGTGTGCACGAACCCTATTTCTTATTCATTTGAATATATTAATATTTATGTAGCAGCAGTAGTGTACCGGCCTTTTGTTGTATAATTTAAGCCTATTAAGTTTGTTACTGCATTAAAACTGAGCCGTGTATTGAATTTTGTGCATTTAGTGTTATTATTTGTACGTATCATGATCATATAATATATACGTGCATAGGTAGTTACTCCCACAAAACTACTGATATTTCCTTGTTTTTCCCGATGAAAAAATGCTACCTAAAGTTTAGCGTCCACTTATCGGTATCCTACGTATCGCACCAAACAGATTGTCATAAATGTATAAAGGAACAGCGTCGGCAATGCAGATGAAGTGGGCGCACTTGTGTGAATTTCTATACAAAGAATACTGAATGCGATGCGTTCGTTGTGTGCGATGCTGAAAGGTGGACGCTTACCTTTACTTGACTGAATACTCAATTTAGTGCATTTTAGTTATTACGATAGAACAGGGGCTATCTTCATAATAGGACACACACAGCTAGGCTCGGCTAAACCAATAGGTTAAAGTTATTAATAATGGATCCATTATCTGTCGTAAAACGTGGAAATGGGACTAAAGATCTGTTTTTTCCCGAACGGTTATAGTATAAAGATAACTATAGGTAGGCAAAAGATTTTTATTTACATGTACCTGTCATAAATAAAAAAGCATTGATGTGTATGATGTGACACTAATAAGAGCGATCTGGCCCTGTAGCACGGGGCGCTATTAAGACGTGACAAGAGTTCTCCGTCGCGCTCGCACTTGAGGCTGCGCGATGTGAGTGAGCGCGATGCAAAACTCTTCTCACGTCTTAAATGCGCCCTGTACTAGCCCTTCTGAATGGTCAAATTCTTGTCCTTATTTACCTCGTTTAACTGTAATAAACTGAGTCAATAGATTACGAATTGGATCTATTTAAACGTGAACTACGGCAGGTATTGTAAATTAGACACCGAGTTATCCAGTTAGCCAGAGCTAATAAACTTAATATGGTTAAGTACTGTCAAGGAATCGCATGTGTACCAACACACACACTCCGACGACCAGTCGCACACGAGAGTTTTGTTTTGAAACAGGGAATTCAGAGATTTCCCTGTTGGTACATCGGATATTGGAAAAGTCATCATAGCGGGAAGTTAGTTGGGCACCAAACTGGCAACCCTGTTGGTTCACACTAAACGATTTTAGTCTAGGCATGGGCTAGCGGCGATGTTACTTGTCTTTGAGCTGAAATTTTCGTCAATTAATCCTTTTTAATCTGTTGTTAAGCTACTTAATTTCGATTGCAGTAAAAGTTTCACACTCGCCATTCTGAGCGGAACGATTCTGTTATCGATAATGCTGTCCAATAAAATCGATACTATTCGTTGAGTATCGATACTTTTGTGTTTACTTCTACTATCGATAGGCTTATTACGTCTACCGAGGGTCAAGTAAAGGTTTGATAATTTGTTGAAAACAATAAAAGTTTATATAAAAGCGGCACCTCTTGCGGAAACTATCATGAAACTTTGTTTGCAGATGACAGAAGAAAACCTAAACTTTTTTCTTTTTGTAAATTGCAGAACCCATACTAGAAGCTTCGCTTATGTCTAAAACCATTAAATAATATTGTAGCGATAGTGAACGCCTACTTATAAACTAAAAATGGTGGCCGCGACCGTTGGACTTGGTGCGCTAATTGGGGCGTTTTCAGGACACTGTCCTGGCCGCTAGCCTCCCCTGATTTATACCTATGAAAAGGAGTAAATATGAAATTGTGGGAGAGCAAGATATGGGGAGTGCTTGTGGACTGGACGCAACGGTTCTTTTGAAATAGTATTTATATCTATACCCTTATAGCGGACTCCTAGCCACTAAATACCGATAACCAACAAATGCAGTGGCGTTGGGGATGTGCTACCAGCTTCGCTTCTCCTTATACTTTTGTGATTTGTGTAAATATTCAATTTATTTCAATACCGATACCAGTTTGTCAATGTGCATGATAGATCTAGATAACTTGATTATACATTTTAATACCGCAATCTAACACCGTAAACTAATAACTTTAATATTCTGCACAACTATTTTAGTGTGCAATATAGTAAAATAGTCAACTTTGGTTTATTTATGTCCATGCATTTATAATGATGTTGTCAAAACTTCATGTCGGATATTGGATTATCACGGTCAACCCGACGCCACAGCAGCTGCATAATTGTAACATGTAAACTTTTATACCGCAGCTGCCGCTACACGGGTTCGTTATCGACGTAGATTAACGTCACTAGGTATATCGCGATTCGCCATAAATGTGGTTGGTGGAACGCGTATAAACGAGTTTATCGACGTCGATAACGAACCCGTGTGTGACCGAAAACAGAAGAGTGTTATAACTTTGTGTATCTTTACATATGTATGTCTTAGGCCGTGCCTGCAATGAGACTAAATGCCTTCTACGGTTTGGTCAACATCAGGAGGCGTCACTCTATATGACGAAAACTAAGTTTCGGAGCGCTGCTGCACGAGTCACGACTCTTTCTCGTTGTATTAAACGTGCCGATTGCACGACAGCTCTCGTTCGATCGTTTTTCGTCTGTATAGAGTGAACCCGCTGTACCTTATCTTTGACTTGGTGCAAGGCACTGCTCGTCAGGCGTGGCAGTCAGACACAATGGGACAATATCCGTGACCACTGCGCGTGAAATATGCTCTTTCTCTGCAAAATGTAACTCCCTTTAGCATTGTTTCATTTAAAAAGAATCAAATGAGTTTTGCAAAGCTGCCTTCGGTTTTGACGGGCACAGTTCTAGAGAGTTCAGTGGTATTGTACGAATACTAAGACTTTTGCAGCGTGTATTTATAAGTCGGGAGACTGATAAAATTATCAAATAACCCTCCCTTTTTCTATGCAAGTCGGTATCAGGTGAACTCTGAGAAAGAAAACGATCTGATCTGAATAAGAATTTATCATATTTTTGGCTATTTATTAATGTATTACATGAGAATGATCACGATATCTCCTACACATAACCTTTAAACAGATATTGTGAAACAAGCTGTAAGAGGGCTTAATAGAGCGACAAGTGCAGTTATTTCCCTGACTGTTAATACGATACCTCTACATAAAATATATATGTAGTATTCATGGATATTTCAGTTGGTAATAATTCACGGTTTTTCCAGAGCGGAACTCAAAAATTCGCTTTCACACAGAATAAAAGGACAATGGTCAATTACGACCACGAGTTAAAATGTTGAAGTATTACTTGTTGTACCATTGTACATTTCAACCCTAGGGCTGTCATGAAAAGGAAATAAAAATTATAAAGAAAGGCCTCTGACAAATTGATGCAATTTTCGCTATTTATGCAATCCGCATTTCTATGGTTCACAATTCTTTCTTCTATTTGCAGAATTCTTTTCTCACTCCAATGGGTCAAGTTTCAAGTTGTAAGAACTTTTCAGCATCCAAACTTTAAATACGATTTTTGCCAATTCAACACCCATTTACTTAATTAAAAATTTAAAAAAATATTTACTTATGTTTCTAGTCGGTAATATTCAGATGTGCTGATATAAATGTAATTCAATATTGCAGACAGCTATTGTCTGGAACTTTTTCATTGCCCGCGAGAGTACTATCCCAGATCGAAAAGAGCAAGTGATTGATTAAACGAATGAATGAATCCACGTTATCAGGCCCCATTCAGTAGTCAATTGATGAAAGAATTGTAACAAAGCGTTGTTTGCGCAACAATAGGGATACATTACCTGTCTGGGTCATGATTATACATGGAAGGTTGTGTATGGATCAAATGGCGTTTTTAATGGGATATCATTGTAACATGTTTATAACTCTATCGAAAAGATTGGTATGTGTCTCTGTCTATATATACTTCCGTCTGTATAGTGGGTAGAATACGTTAGAACGTACCTATTAGTACTTTAAAAATAATATGTTTATGTATATATTTGCCCTATCATTAATAACAACAGTTAGTGTTGTTTCTAGGTTATTAGAACGGAAACGATTAGGACCTAATGTATTTTGAAGATGCACTAGAAAACCGTATGTATTTAAAGTAGGTTTACATACAATTATATACGCTGGTTTTCATAAAGTAAATGAGATTATACATTGTTTTTGATTGCATTACAATTAAATATATCTAGAGGTAGATATACAAATGCACCAGAACAAAATTAGCTCAGAATAAACCCCAGAGACATCCCCTTTCGGCTAAACATAGAATATTTTTGCAGAAATATTATAGAAACTTACATTGTATACAATATATTGAATAGACTCAATTGAGCTTCACATCGTAAAAGTCAGTATTTATAGGCAGTATTTTACTGCAGTCCTACAACATCGATAATAAAGACATTACAATTTGACGCCGCTATAAATTCCTAAAATAGTTTTAATAATCAATTAACTTATGCTATATACCTACTTATTGTATCTAACTGGGTACAATATTAAACAGTTATACCGTAGGCATATGATATAGTTATGTTCGAACTCTAACTAAAATAGTCATAAGTGCCTGAGGTTTCTCGAGTAAACTTTATTTTGGTGGGGAATCTCATCAGGTCAGGCCCCTATCGCGAACTCATTTGTACCTACTTCTTAAATGTTACTTCGTTTTGATTTCGCGAGAGGGCCCCTGTGAGGTTATAGTTGTCAATACAAGTTCACGATAGGGAGCCAGGGTACTTGCCTCGACCCGCGTACAAGATATAACTAGTAGATCGTTTCTAAGACCTACAAAATATACCCGAATTGTGAATTACTGGTAACTATAGTATAGTGGGAAGCCGCTGGATGCAGATGGCGGTCGACCGTCCAACAGTGGACTATAGAAGAGAGAGATATTATAGTGATAGGAATGGTAAATGAAAGAGTTAAAAGTTAAATGAAGTAGCAACGAGTGAGAATTGATTCATTTAACTGAACGGAGCGGGTTAAATGGTGCGGCCGGCGGCAATCAGGGCTCACCCATTGTTAGACTGGTGTGGATGTGCCGTTTTGTTATGGTGGACTTTAACCTTAGATTAACAATATACGAACAAGAGGGTCACATACAAAAACAAAGCAAAAACTAACCGAATTTTGTTTACTGTTGAACCTAATGACAACCATGAATAAAGTGAGAAAACTTCTAACACAACTAATTCAAAATAGTTCTCAGCTGTAGAAGTGGGGTGGTATTTGTCGAGACGTTTCTTTTGAACTGACACTCCATCATTTAGGGCTGATTTTTCAATGGTCACATTACAATACTTTACATACAAACATTCAGATGTGACAGCAACAATTTTATTCCTCAGATAACACTTATTTGACTAAAAAATCTGCCCTTAATACGATAAAATATGGATATTTATATTTACACATAATATTGACGACGTATCCATAGCAGATGTTCCAAACTTCACATGAATAGGGCTAATAACGACAGATGCTCGGACCTCGATCATAACTAAGAGCTTACTAATAAATTCATACAAACTTAAGCCATTTTATACCCACTGGGATGACCGAAGACAGTAAAATTATTAATTGGCAGCACCCCAATTGATTGAGAATTTGACTAATCGGATTAAATTTGTGGTCTAGCTACTGAATCAACTTCAGTGATATTTTTAAGTCCACCGAAAGAAGCGTTTTAAGTACGACTTGTGACCCAGATTGTCACTGCAAATTACGAAATAAATGGCCGGTTTTGAATGTGAATCATTCTGATGATAATTGATATCGTCTCCCATTTCCATATCAAACAACGACATCACATTAACTTCACTCCTCACGTCAGGAATATGTTCCGTCTTTTCAAGCTTTTCGTGTAATTCAGTATAATTCTTGAGAGAGATAAATGATAATATCTTACTCCCTTACATTAGCACACGGCGGAACTCACTTACTTCCATTTAGAGCACCCTTTATATCTTCTTCACTCACATCCACCCTGTATAATTATCTTCCTCGCTTTACTTCGAATCATGAGATTCCGCATAATTAAGTCAAAATTTCACACAGAGAATAAATCAAAGTAGTATTGTTTTAGTATATAAATAGATTACCTACCGTGTGTGGCACAATCATAAAAGGCTTATTTAATGGTTCCTCTAAAATTCCTAAAACTAAGTTCGTTTTTAATGCCCCCATTAAAACTACCGTGCGTGTCGGCCGACAGTGTTTATTTTAAACTCTTCCCTCAAAATAGCTTTAATTGCACTCGCTATTCAAAGTTCTAACTTATTGTGTTTCTTTGTTACAGAATACGCGGTTTGAATGAAGAAAATGGGTGGCTTTAACGTGGCGTGGACCGCCTCTCTCACCTTGCTCCTCTTGTCTCGAGCTTTTTGCGAAGATTTCACGGCCAACTGCCCGAAGGAATGCAACTGTGTCTGGGCCAGCGGCAACAAGCAGGCCGACTGCTCCCGAGGAAAGTTCACAGAAATCCCAAAAACACTGAGCACCGACATCCAGATATTGGATTTAGCCGAAAACGATTTGTACGAAATATCACGACACGCCTTCGATGACGTGCGACTCAACAATCTCAAAAAACTTATATTGAAAGATTGCAAACTTCTAAACATTCACAAAGATGGTCTCAGCGGTCTTGTGATAATGATTGAAATAGATTTATCCAAAAATGATCTCAAAACTATACACCCTGACACTTTTAAAGAAACATCCAAAATCAGATGGATCTTTCTAAACGACAATCGCATCGAGAAATTAGACGATGGCCTATTTAACAATTTACCCTTTCTACAGAAGGTATATTTACATAATAATCATATTATGCAAATTGGGGTTAAGACATTCATGAATGTTCCGAAACTAAATCATTTGCGATTAGACGGCAACAAGCTTGAGCATTTGAAAACAGACACCTTGGGTGCCCTCACGTCATTATCAACTTTAGACGTCCACGATAACCCCTGGCGTTGTGATTGCTTTCTCCAGCCATTTAGAAACTGGGTTATCAGCAAAAGATTAGCAACAGTCCCTATAAGCTGCGCGGAACCGGCCAAAGTCCATGGAAAAGTGTGGAAAGAGCTGGACTCATCAGACTTCGCATGCAAGCCCAGCATAGCATACCCACCTGCAGGCACAAAGATGAAATCATCAGATACAAACATAACACTATCGTGCCAAGTAAACGGGAACCCTCTTCCAGAAGTGAGTTGGGTACTGAACTCGCAAATAATCGACGGCTCATATAGATATCAAGGTGAACTAAAGTACTATTTAACTCAGAACAACTTTGACTACAGCAAATGGGTGAATCTGACAATAGTGGACGCAAGCAGCGATGACAATGGTGAATACTTATGCGTAGCCAAGAACCCGGGTGGTGTTGAAGAGAGAAGCGTGGACGTTGCTATCGCGCACGTGCCACCAGGCATCGTCATCCCCAGCGGTATCAACAGTAACATGATGCCCGTTCTCATCGGAGTCTCTTGCACTGCCGCAATACTGTTGATAATCCTGGTGATTCTCTGCTACTGCTGCTGTAGAAGAAGAAGTAATGAGAAGAAGAAGGCGAATGCATCCAATGGGGAGGCGTTGATAGAGGGGTCGGTGATTCCAGAGATGGAGAAGAGTTTGATTTCCGCCGTGAACCCGGTGACGAAGCCGCCGCGACGGTACGACGTGCCACCCTCCATCACCAGTGGGGGCACGGAGATGTCGGAGCTGAACAAAACGTTGCTGGACAACGACTCTATTTCTGGTACGTATTTAATTCTGTTTAACTGTTTGTCCACCAACCCGCACTAGGCCAGCGTGGTAGTCTAGGCAGAAAACCATTCCTTAATTGGCGTGCCCAGCAGAGAGACGTGATGGGTCGTGATTTATTTATTTATTTATTTATTAGTATTAGGGAAACAGACAGTATCATAATACAATAAATTAAAGTTCTTAATTAATACATAGACCAGTAAAGTTTCCACTATTAGATAGAACTTAAACTAAGGCAATAAGTTAATTATTAAAAAAAAAAAAATATTAACAAAGTTGTAAATACAAGTACTTTTTACCAAAACAGAAACTAAATTACATCTAAAATTAATTTCTTAAATTTAGTATAATTTGTTTTTTGTAAATATTAAAACTGAAATGAAGTGGATCTAAATGGTTAAACTTATTATTATAATTCTTACAAGCTCTATATAAAAATGAATTTGCAGCGTAATTAGTTTTGACTGCGGGCAAACTAAAGAAGAGTTTACTTCTAGAATTAACGCGAGGGCAACGGTAACATATATTATTTAAAAGATATGATGAATCAATTTCATTATTAAGTAATTTATAAAGAAACAACTGATCTCTCATATTGCGTCTATCGGACAGGCTATCAATTATTAGGTGATAATGTCTGTTTTATTCTTAAAGTCCCTAAAATCCCCTTTTTAGCATAGCATTATTCAAATATGATTTTTTATATTGAAATAATACTGTATAGGTATGTAGGTATGTAAGCCATCATGGGTAGACCAAATTGAAAATGTTATTCTGTTTATTTTAAGTCATTTTGTGTGTTATTATCATTAACATCGTACTCTAAGTTTAATTACTTTACTCGCAATGTTTTCCTTTCGGTCTGCACGTTCTCGTATTTCCCGCTTTTTGAAATATCCAACTTTTAATTTACCAACGCACTTTAATTTTTACAGCAGATGTTTATGGGTACACCGTTCGAATAATTTAAAACTTTCTGAGATTTTGTTGGGAAAACGAGGTCACGAAACTTAATTTATTTTATAGAAGGACTGTAGTACCTTGTCTATTAACAGGGATAGGTCAGTAATGTGATGCACTGACGCATAATCAATACCTAATAAACATAAACGCCATTTGCACATCAGAAACGCCTTACGCACCAGCCGATAATATTTTTCTCTCCATTTCCAGCGCACAACGACGACGAAAAGCGCTCCTTAGACTTCGAGCACCAGCAGAAGCGATCTCAAGACGCACTCAACGTGGACTACATCCGGCAGGACGGTCGCGCTTACCCCCCCGACCTCCTGTCGTTCCCGCCCCGAGCCACGCAGATATCGCCCGCGGCTAGTAACGCATCTACCGTGCCAGACACCACGCGCCTGCCTCCCCAACTCAACCCAATCAGCCCCCTCCACTCGCCAATCTACGGAATGACCACCAATCAGAACTTATTCAAGACGCTGCCGTACTCACGCTCTCAGTCGCCGTTCACCGCCCCCATCATCCCGCCCGTGGTGACCCCGCGCCAGGGCTACGTCACTATCCCCCGGAGGCCCCGCGTCCCCAGTTGGGCCAGTACCGCTAGCACGACAATCATGCCGAGCCCTGATGTCCATGAACCGTTGTACGACAACTTGGGACTTAGAACTACCGCTGATGGAAGTTCGGTGCTGTCGCTGAATAAGGCCGGTGTTGAGCAGCAGTTCTCTCCGATGAAGAACAGACCGTTGCCGGCCACTCCGGCCGCGTACCAGCACCCGCACACGTACTACGCTCCTATCGAGGAGCAAGAGCCAGCACCTTCGCCAGTCCCCTCACACTACAACGCCCAGCGGAACAGTGTGAGCTCCCAGCTGTCCAACCAGTTCTCCACTCCAGGACCGCAAGAGCCAGTCAACCCGAGGATAAGTTGGATCGGAAAAAGCACTTCGACGCCTCAACCAGAGCCGAGGAAGGCGTTGTTTGCGGATCCCGTGAGTCGAGACGGGCAGTTCCATCCAGACACCAGCACCTTGAGTCGGAGAGGCAACAAGCCGGAGACAGGGTCTCTGAGGCGGCCGCCGCGGGTGGAGCCTCGAGAGGAGGTCCCCACAGTGCTGTCGTCACCCTCGAAGGATGACGCACAGATGAATGAGAGCGGGGTCTCTATGAACACGACGGGTACTCTGGGCCGCAGCGGCAAGATCCCGCCACGACCTCCACCGAAGCCGAAGAAAAAACCCAACCCCGACACCAGCCAGAAGGAACCCCTGTTTGAAGACGAAGGCGAGGACGGTACAGAAGTGTGAACTGAACGTGAAATAGTGAACTAGTGACTACCGAAGTGCCAATGAGCTTTTTTAAACAGTGATGAACGAAGGTCACACGATCAGTGGTGTATCTCATGTTGTAACAAAAGACAGTGCAATGAACTTTTATTATGTTATATTTTGCGGTGCTCGACTGTAAATAATAATCGTGCTAGAATTTTTACCAGTACGTGTACAATTTTAATGTTTAAGACAATTTCTATGTTAAGTTAGGCGAGTAATTTTAATTCGGTTTACGCAACGAGACTACAAATTCGATTTAGTTCGAAATGTACACAAAATGTTACATATTTTAAGTATTTATTATTACCTATATGTACTTTTAGAGTAGATATTCCTATTCATATTTATAAAACGCCTAATAAAATGTGTATATTGTAAAGAAGCTTGCCTGCCGTGTGGCGTCCTACCGAAGTATATTTTCGATGACTGATTATTCTAAAATCGACATTCACATTAATCAGACATTCCTCTTGAGCCAATTTCACCATACTCTGATTTATATTTAAAAATCACAACATGCAACAGTGTATGGCGAAATCAGGCCTTTGAAATTATTTTCATTCCATTAATTTGAGGATAAGTACTTTAATATCACAACTATTGAAGCTTACCTACTGAATGAAATGCTAGCTAGGAGCCAATATTTGTTTCAAATTGGCGCTATAATGGCGCAATATAGCCCCTTACATAAATCTGCATTTCATAACATCCACAAAAAGTTGATAAGACTGAAGCTAGACGATTGAATCGCTTACTAACTATTGTGTTCTACAATAGTTATTTCTAAGCGAATCTCTTTAATCGTAACTTAACTACACTCCACCATGTCATTTCATCTACTAAAATTATTAACTTCATTTTAAGTTAATTTCATTTTAGATGTAACCTTACTTGTACTGAAAGTTTTATATTTTTTACAATACTTACTACATAGACATTCCTTGCAATCCGATTTCCTTCGAAGTGGTTGAGTGCAATTGTTTTTACTACCAGCCAAGTGAGTACACCCTCATGATAGGTATTCAATGCAGTTAGAACGTTTCACCAAATGGCTTTACTCCTGTAATGGTTTTCTCGGCTTGGTTGAAGCTAGTAATATTAGAAAAAAAGATCCAGTTCAATATCAAAAAATACATTTTGTAACTAGGTATGTAATAAAATAATCTTTACCGCCTGTCTTTTCAAATTCTGTTCATGAGGACCACCCTTGCTTATCGAAATACGAAACCTCTTTGCTCTAAACCCAACAACTCATTGCATCGATTGCGTGACACATAACATCGTATTTCGTCAATCAAGAGTTACTCCCTCTACCACTGCTACATGGGTTCGTTATCTACAGCGTCGTATTTATGGCGAACCGCGATATCATTTATCTACGTCGATAACGAACCCGTGCACCCGTGCAGCGGTATCTGGTTATCTCAGTCCAAAGTGATATTTGATTTGTCGTTGAGATTCGAGTAAGTACTTAGCTAGTTTCACATGCAATACAAATTCACTGTTTCTCTAGAATAGCTGGAAATACAATACATATACCAGTTATTTTTATTATGTTCAAGTAAAATTTATTAATGCGCTTTGTTTGTACTACAGAGACCGCTGCACGGATTTGTTATCGACGTCGATAAACTCGTTTAATGCGCGTTCCACCAATCACAGCGCCGTATTTATCGTGATATACTTTATCTACGTCGATAACGAACCCGTGTCGCGGCAGCAGGCATTTTTATAAAAAGCAGCGATTACAGACCTACCTACTCGAATTATCTTTAAACTTTTATAATAAGACGAATAGTAAGCCTATTAGTGATGTTTTTTAAATGGTTCCTAAGACATTATGATAATTTGGTTTTATCGTAACATTCATTAGTTGTTTAAGTTTTTATATCACTGGTGCTTATTTTTTGATGATTTTAGCACGCAATAATGTATTTGTGTTCACTTTTTTTTATATAGAGGATGCACAAATTTATATCCAAAAGTAACTTATACTGTATCTTTTTATTTGGAAAGAAATATGTAGATAATTTTGTATTCCATTGAGTTTGTGGTGGAATGTACTACAACGTACAACAATATTTTTACAATGTTTTACTGTAGACATCCAGTTTTATATACTTTAAGTGCTGTGTACATACATTATTAAACTGATTAAAGCTATATTTCAGTAACTTTGTATTTTTTATTCATTCAGTCCTCGATAGTTACATTATAGGTACCTACTAGGTAGGTACTTATAGATAAAGAACCTGCAATGTTATTTTAAAAACCAACCAAAAATAACATTAAAATACCAACAACGAACGCATTCATGTAAAAACAGTTAAAACCGTCACAGTGGATCACCAACACATCGAAAATAAATGAACTCCTCAAAAGTAACTTTCAACACTCACAGTTTAAAAAACAAAACGAAAATAATACGACTTTTACGCAGCCAAATTCCGACACAAGCTTTTTAAAAGGTCCCATTGTTTCTCCCAAAGATCGTATGTCGTGTCGAAATGAAAAAAAAAACGTATTTTTTTACAACTAAAATAAAATATTCGTCAATGAACAATGAAACAACAAAATAAAAAGTTGACATGGTGATTGGAAACTGGGGAGAACTCACAAATTAAGTTTCACCCCAGACCACTTATTCGTAGAAAAGTTATAGGACGTTTTAGCTATTGAACTGTCCCTACTAAGACCAAGTTACAGTTAACATAGTAAAGTTGTTGTCTCAGGAGCGGATTCTCTTAAACCCATTTATGCCCGAAATCGAGCCCTAAACCCCAAAAAAACTCTCACTAGACCACATTACTGTGCGCTGCCGGGGTGAATGTCAGGAGCCTACCTATGTGACGAGTTGTCCTTTAGTCATACAATTGTGTAGCGCCATCCAATGAACGCGCTAGTGATTCAACCAGATGCCTGCGACATATAGGTACCAACTGTTCATTGTAGAATATACATATATGTGTACCTATATGTCTGGCGCACCCTATGCCCTATACAAACGGCAACTGACAGATAATCGGATAAGATAATCCTTTCACTACGGTGACAATCGCTGGTCCAGCTCTAGTGTTTGCAACCCTGACCACTTTACTGTCTACTTAATTGTCATTAAGATGAAAATAGTCAAGGTACTTTACAGGAAAGAAATTCACAAAACTATAAAACGATATTACACCTTCAGAAAACAATCCTGTCTACATATCCATACCCAAAGTTGTAGCCCGAGACGGCTGCAAACACAAAGAGATACCGTTACGATTGAATATAAATACGAGAAACAAAAGAGATCCTGTTACGATGGAATATAAATAATAGAAACATGTCTTCGGATTTAACTCGAATAACGGTACATAATGGAGCGAAGACGGAAGGATATTCTTGAAGGAATACATATACGATGCGGAGGTAAAAGGAATTGTTCAAGTCAAAAATCTCTTTATCTCATAAAATATACAACATTTCTTTGTGTAAAGTGCTAAGCCGCAGTTGAGAGCGTATAAAACAAATGAAGGTTAGTCCTGAGCTGAAAGAAGTCATCATCATCATCAGCCTATAGCAGTCCACTGCTGGACGTAGGCCTCTCCCAAAGTACGCCACTGGATGCCATCTTAGCATGTCAAGTCATCATCATTAGCCCGTAATCAAAGATGTTTTTGTTTATTGGGCTCTCTAGTTAGCCTATGTTATCTGGGAACTTAGTTGTACCTTTATAAGTATCTTCCTATTACAGTAAGAGATCCTCACTTCAAATGTTTTCGTAAGTATAAGTAGAAGTCAGTATCGAAATAGGTCTTCGAAATTCCTATTTCAAATAATTTAATAGTAGAGAGTACCTATCTAAGCTCAACATTTTCACCCCCTAAGCGGATTTATTGTATAATTAATTTCGTTTAAATCGCCTTCGAGTTTGAATGGAAGATAATTATTCATCTTAACTTTTTAATTAAGATGGGCAAAGATGTCCTCATGGTTATTGGGATTCGGCTTTCGGGGAACTCGTGAAACGGCCTTATTATAACTACGTAATTAGACTTCGTCCATTTTCGTTTAAGAAAATTATAAAATCATCACTTTTTTGTTTTGTTTCAGTTAAGGGGCATTACTTATTGACATGTACTGAATATGAATCATGTAATCTGAAATAAATCAATTTAATTAATGAATAATAAATATTATACCTTCCAAATACAAGTTCAATTATTTTGTCCAACTAACTTTTTTCAAACACTAATCCTGTATTTCTTAAAAAAGTTTTAGTTATTAGGTAGACTGTTTTGTCACTCTCTGGCAAAAAACTTATTTTGTTCTCAGTATGTACCTACCTACATACAGAGGGCAACTTTTTATCCCGGAAATCCCAGCGCGAGCCCTTGGAATTCGATGCTCGCGCGGAAAAGCTAATCATGAACGAAGAAATGGCATTTCTCTTCGATAGCTAATTCTTCGCTAATTCAGCTAAGTGACCCGGCTAGGTAACTGCACAAATACATTTTACAAAGATTAGGTCGCTCAAACGTGAATCACTTTGGGAGATACAATCCGGGCTATTTTTCCATCGCCCGCGCTTGCATTCCCGGATGCAGCTAGTCTGAGATACTCAAACTGTAAGTTCTTAGCGTGTCGGTGACAAATACTAGAACAGGGCTAGTAGCACGGGGCGCATTTAAGACGTAACATAAGTTTTGCATCGCACTCACTCACATCGCACAGCCTCCAGAGCGAGCGCGACGGAGAACATTTGTCACGTCTTAAATGCGCCCCGTGCTAGCTCTTCTGGACTGGGTTTTGTCGCCATGCTGAGAGGATTGGCCAGTCAGACCATTATTGTCATACACACGCATTGCACGCTACGTCCGATGTTATGTTGGTCCAATAGTTTATTTTTTGTTTCAATCATTATTATGGTTTAAATAAATAACCATATCATTATTTTATATCCAAGCCTATGGTCGATGAGGCTATGAAATAATCACTTGTTTTTAATGAATATTCATGTTAGCTTACCATTATCCATCATCTTTGCATATCGATGAAATAGATTAAAGCTTCGTTTAGTTAGAACTATAGGTACCCTAGTTACAAAGGTTATAAGTAATTATGTGATTAAGGTTTGTCACCGTGATGAAAGGCAGAACAGTTTCTGATAATTAATATGTAATTTACATCACTTAATGGGGCCTCCCGAGTGTCTTATCAACTGTGCGACCTCCACCCCCACATTAAAAAATCCAACTTATATATATATATCTGTCCATTATATTATTAGTTTTTAGACATTCGAAATCCCATACATATTTGACAACTACAAAGGAAAATCAACTTTACTTACAAGACATAAGGAAACGTCAAAAATACAATAACATAGTGGAAGCTCTATAGTTTGAGAACCGCAGACGGGGGGTTAAACTCCGTAGCTGGCGAAGCCTCCATTACTTGGAGTCCGCTGGCCGATCCACCGTTAAATCTTAAGCTGGCTTTATAAATCCCGGGACATTTACACCGACTGGCACGTTTTTTGCCGTCCGGCCGTCGCCCGATGATCGTTTTGGAGTTAGCTTAGCTCTATCAAATTGAAGAATTTAATTTGTGGAAAGTGGTTTCTCGGATTAACACCTTCTAAATTCTAAAGCTGGAAATTGTGAATCTAGGTACTTAAATAATTCAAGTAATTCAGGGATGACTTAACTTCAGTAAAACTTTTGCTGAAAATCAAATGATATAAGTACGTAAATTAACTTCCTTATTCATAGAAAAGTTACAATACGTTTTAACTAATAAACTGTTTTGTCCTTCTCTGTCAAAGAACAAATGGTTCTTTGTCGGAGAGGCAAAAACAGTTTATTTGTTAAAACGTTCTGTAACTTATCTATGAATAAGGGGGTAAGAATATAATCATTCTCTATCTGTGTATGTAATATGTATACCCACCCATTCACCGACGATGATGGCACGTTCATTTCGGATTCTCGATACCTAACTGGATAGCAGAAAGTTCCCGACCAACTATTCAAATAAAACATAGCTCAAACAGAACTCTACCTTCTCTTGATACTGAATTACTGACATATTCTAGAATCTCGTAGGTAATATTTACTTAAAATCGAGTAACCTACCATATGCACAGCATACCGAGATGGTTTTATAACCAAGTCGTAGCCTGGTTAAGCTAGTTTTGAATAGTGAATGTACATGTATAAATGTAACATGTAGGTACACTGTACAGCCGTGTATCTTTAATGTGTGCGAATCAAAATTTTACGGCTTTAAAAATTATGCGGTACGAGTGGGTTTCTGCTTCCATGGAGTGGGCTATGTTCCGCTTCTGGATGCCAAATACCTAAACGAAATTATGAGAAGCACTGGAACTGTGAGACTCGTTTAACGTGATACTTTGGACTTTGTATACTATTTAAAATGCATGTGTGGTTAATGTTGGGTTCTAGACCAGTGTAATATCTGACGTCCACCGTAAGTCAAAGTCAACGAGTATTTTTTACAGTAAGTATAATTATGTACAAGTACATCCTGAATTGGCTTTTTACAAAAACATGAGGATTTGATAGGTCTATAGCATATTGGATAATTATATCAGAAATACTAGAGGTAAAAATAAAAACTGAAAATAAATATATTACGTTGTTTTCGTACAAAAAACCTTTTTTTATGTAAATAGGTACTTAACACCCACAACATAGATGTATAACGTACAAACGCCCCGAATAAAAAAATATTTAGTAGAAAGAGCCCAGCCTGAATTTTAAACCACTGAATCCCATAAAATAACAATTAAATCGGACCTACGTGATTTTCAGCGGTTTTCGATTGCAATAATAAACTAACTGACCGTATGCACTAAATCTATAATTAAAAGCCACAGTTTAAATTCTGGCTTTAAAATTTATGGCATTCTACGGTTTATTTTCGGAATGAAACTTTGTGATCTATAATTTACAATGAGCCGTTTTCCTTGACAGCTGTCAGTTGAGCTTTTGGGTAAGCCGATAGATGGCGTGAAAACGCAGTGTACCAACTGTCAAAAATTACATAGAGAGCAAAGAGTACTAAACTCAGAATAAGAACTCACTAGTTGTGATTAAATGTCGGGTGACTGCATGTGGCTTGGGATAGTGCTAAGTATTCTGTGAATAGTTCTACCCGCGCCGTCACGTAGTGTTCTTTTCTCTATGCGCGCCGTTTGAACGGGTGCTGCGTGCGAGAACTGATTTTCTATTTTTATTTATTGTATGATCCTAAATAAGATCCCAAAGAAATGTGCACTAACTCTACAGTATCAAGGGAGGAGGAGCAGATAGCTCAACTACAACTCAATTAATACAGGAGAAACACAAGGAAACTGAGAAAACTTGAAAAGAACGGCTGTACGCACAATCGCACTGAACGCTGAAGCAACAGTGACATCGACATCATAGAGAAAATAATACTACAATTCTACCTACCTACGTCACTTTCACATTTCGTTAGCCTCACAGAATAACATATTGTGATCTGAGTGTGTTCTGAGGGTTTGAAAGTTGGTACAACCCCAGACAACGCCATCTATTTCTCCAAAAAGGAACTTTTTTTTTTTTTTAACAAACGCCTCATTCGATTGCTTCAGGTGTAGAGGTATGTCTATGGTAGAGGTAAGTAAGTACTTAAGTATTTGCTTTCACATTCCCGCTAAATATTTTTCACTTTAAAAAATTTAGCAGTTACTTACACTGGATTGTACAAAGATTACATTAAAGTAATGAAGAGTTAGAAACTCTACGTTATTGCAAAAATGGCATATTATATAGTAGTTTGACGGAAAGTTTAATTTTTATAAGTAAGTACCTACCGACTTATGTGTATTGGTTTGGTTCATCCTCCTCCGTATTAATTCCTATACAAATCCTCCGTTAGTCGTAGGTCTCGTTAGTGCTCACCCAATAACCGACATTGCCAAGTAATCGCAGCAAAGACCCGATCCCGTTACAGTTATGTCCATGTTGGTATAACAATAGTAGATGAATGACTGCATTGTCTTTGTTATATGCAGGATGCACTTGCAAGTGACCTGTATTTTGTATCTTATGCGAATAGGACACCACTGACCCCACACCACTATTGATCATAATTTTTAATTGCAACAGAGGTAGCTCCCAAACGATTATTTATTTTGTTTTTGCTTTTTCAATTTAGTAACTATTTTTTTTTTTGTTGCACCTTTCTACTAGTTTTTCTGTACCTCCTGTAGGTTGGCAGGTAGAAAATGCTTTTAGCATTAAGTCCACCTTTTGTACACTTATATTTCATATTTGTGCAATAAAGTATTAAATAAATAAACCGATTTTATATTAGTTTTTTTTTGGTTTAAAGTTATGCGAATTTTAGTGTTGAATATCGGGGGTTTTTAACGTTTCAGGCCATTCCGTCTCTACTACAATGTGATCCTGATGCCTAAAGAAGAGGAAGACAAGCACAATAATAGTAACTCGTAAGATCGTAACCTACAGACAATTTATTTGTACGTAGAAGGTCAAATTGGGCTTGTAGGTACACATATCAAATTTCTCTACTGTGGAAAAACCCACAAATAACAAAAGGCATTATTTGGGCACTTAGTTGGCCTTATTATATCGTCCTAGAAATAAATCACGTCAGAGAAACATATAAAAAAGTCGTCTTAAGAAAACTAAGAAAGAAAATAGGTACCAGCACTAACTTATTAACCAAATATAAAGAGAAGAGATATCACCCGATCGCATTCGTTTCGTACTACAGTCTGCGAATCACGAATAGTGTCGACTGAAGTAGTGTATAACTTCTTGATCAGCCCTGATCGGTTACTTTAGAAACTAATAAAACGAATATAAAATCCATCGATTGCCTGTCGACTACAGTCGACAATTACATGAAGGTTGTTACAAACGTGGTGGTTATTAATTTTTGCAACATCTTGTTTATTTAAATATTTCAGTTCTACGCCTAACAATGTTCTGTTTCAGGTTTCATTTTAGCTGTACAGTGTAATGGTTAACGGAACTTCTGCAGCTATTTAGCTGAAACTTGGATAGTAAGCTCTTTGTAAGGAAACTTTTTTGAGATTTACTTTTTGTTTTCTTTGTGAAAGAATACCTCGGCATAACAAGATACAGCCCATAACATGTAGAATGGAAACTAGACGGATTTCAACTTAAATTGAAATATTTGTGCATTATATTATATTTTGGGATATCAAAAAACAACCTAAATTTTTAAACTAAGTACAGATAAAATTTATTTAGGTAGGTACAGTCTAACTATAAGGTCCTGACAATAAAGAACGATAATGATACGATTTTGTCAAAGACTTTTTTATCATTATCAGTTATTTACTTATAATACAATTAAGTACATTTAAAAAAAAAAACGTTTGGCTATGGATATATATTTTTACGGATTTGTCATTTAATAAATATACGTATAATACATCGATTAAATACAACAAAAAACAACAGTTAGTTAGAATCCACTTCCGTTTTCAGGACTTTATAGTTTTACTGTAAGTATTTCATAATTTCATCACGTTCAGCTTTTCCATATAAACTACTTTGTTGGTCATGTGACTTTAATATGGAGAAGCGAATTTTCAAAACTGGTAAGTACAACGAAACTTGTTTAGAATGACTCCCCGAGACATCCCTTTGGGTTTACCATTTAATATTACCATTTTAGCAACACTCTGTATATTATGCATACAGTATCAGTAAAGGACAAAACGCGTCGAAATTCGTATTGTAGTTTCTTCGATAATTTGATAAGAGTCGAACCGTGGACCCTGGTGCATAAATTTTCCCTAAATATTACATAATTATCAACGCCCTTATCGCCTCATATCAAGCAACATTCTCATTCCCCGGAATCCATCAGAGACCTTTCTAATCTAGTGATCAGTTGGGAACTTTAGATGCATTATATTTATACTCGCACTTCCATTACACAATTTATTAAAGTTATATTGTAAAATTGATTTAATGCTGGAACCGTTTTCTACCGTCGGACAGCTGATATATCTGCACAGATACATACATATTATATAGACATGAATACCTAAGACCCGAGTGAAAATATATATCTTTACACAAATATCTGCCCGGCCGGGGACCGAACACGGGACCTTCGGCATAGCAGTAAAAGTCACAAACCACTACACCATTCTATCGTCATAATATTATTCGACATCGTTGGTGATATTTACAGACGTGGATAATGATCAGTTAGGATTCGTTTTTATCCGAATTTCCCCGCATTTTCCCCCACGGCGGGGTAACGCTGGGGTGAACAGCTGACACTTCCGGAGGGGTGCAGGTTCGAATCGAATCAGGGGTTTGTTTATACTGCGGCTCGGGTGTCGAATGAAAGAATTTCCACAGGATATTGGAAGCTTATTGTTCCTGAATAGGAATCGGATGTCACCATAGGTGTAGATTTATGGCAGATAAGTATACCAACTGAAAAAAACACGAGGTAACTAAGTGTAGGTACCATAAATACGATGATAAGTAAATATGTATAAACATTTTGTCTATGATAAGTAGAACTGTCTTGCGAGCATGGAAGTAATTTAAATACATGCTTATTTTTATTACCTACTAACTTACATTACTTCTACGCTTACGATATTATCAATTTTAAAATCACAGATTTAAAAAAAAAACCTTTTACTTAGTTAGAAAATTCAATGCTCTGCTTATTCACACTTATACTGATGTTATAATTAAGCGATAGCGCTAACAAGTCGGAACAACAATTGGAAATAATTAAATCTTTCAGAGGAAAATAAATAAATATTGAACAGAAATAATTTAATCATTCATAGACGAAGCTACTCTAATGCAGGCGAGCCTTAGTGATGAATAGCACCTCGGGATTAACTGCGCAGTTTTTTTATTCTAAAAGAAATATGGCAGCCATCCATTCATTTAATGTAATTTTTAATTCTCTCTAGAAATGGATGCGAGAAAATTCAATAATATTTTTCTAGCTTAGCTTGAGTTGAACTTGTGGTAAGTGGTGAATTTTCCTTCTGCATTGTAAGTGTAATATATTTCCCGTAAGACAGACCACTGAGTTAATTTTATCACAATTAATTTACATATAAAATCTAAATATCTATCTTAAATAAATAAACAAAGAATATTAAATACAATTTTATCACTGAGTAGAAGAGTAGAAACATTAGCTATAAGAATCTAAAGTTTGAGTTGGAAACAATAAAAGCAAAAGCGATTTGTCCAAGTGAAAAACAAGAAGTAGGTACTTTTCCAGTTAAGTATATTGGCATCGAAAATGCTGCGAATATGATAAAACAAATCCATCACTGTACATGTATGTTCATAAATCTAGATAGGTACTTAGGTCACCTAGGTGACATGAACTAAAAGCATAAAAGTTACTAAGCTTGTGTCAAAGCTCTATGATTCTGAAAAGTTTTATTTCAGGTTAGATCAGACACACAGCGATACCTTAATGTATTGGAGGCGTCAAAGTGAAAAATGAATCTGAAGGAACCATTATTTACATACTTAACGTTCCAACATTTCTCACTTTTCCAATAGTTTTAACCTTGACGAGTCGATCAAAAGCTTAGTTCACAGACTAGGTTTTTATTTACATACCGCAACTTGTATACCTACTTTAATTCAGTTGTAAAGGCAAATTTATTTTGTTCTGGAGTCATAATTACGGCGATTGGCAATAAATCGTTTTTATACTACCTAAAGAGCGCTTTCTTTGGTTAGTAGTATAGTTAGTTAGTGCTTTTGGCTAGTATCTCTGCCTTCTTTGCAACTTAGTACAGTCTGCCACCTGTCCCAAATTTCATTTCATTTCCCTAAAGCGAGTAGTTTTTTATTTATGTCCAAGTGTCCAGTTGTACCGGTGTCTTACAGCAGAACAAGTCCTTTGTTTCTGCTCCTCCTGAGGATAAATGGATCGACGAAAGATAAAGTGCACATCCCCATTGCACTGCACCAACAGTGCCGGCGGATGCGTAGGCTAGTAGGCACTGAAATTCATTACCGCCGCCGGGGTTCAATATTTTCAATGGAAATCTATGTATTTATGAACATTTTATAACTCACAATACACAGTATAAATACATCGCAAATGAAATAACACAGTATAAAATGGCGGGCTTATTGCCAAAAAGCAATTTCTTCCAGCCATCCTTTGATCGGAGGTATCTTTTTAGGTATTTCGCTGTTATTCATTACATTGGAGTATAAATGGCTGAAAAATTGAACTATTGATGCAAAGGTGGTGGTAGAGGCGTGGTGACATGAATTTCGATTCCTTTGGTGGCCAATAACAAAGTGCTAACTTTTCACGTCTTACTTTGCCCACTGCATGGTTCTTAATGCGTACTGCATAAGAGTGAAATTAGATCACATGTGTAAGGCAATGTCCCTGCGATAGTACCAGAATGTACACTGCTTTGTCTTGTTCAAGTAATGTGTACTTTCTTGTCCACTTGAGGGCAATTTTGTACAACTGTAGAATGTAGTTTAAGAAATGTTGGCTTGTGCTTCTCCATATAATTTAATTTTGCGATCACGATGTTACGAAACCATGGTTATCATACGTATCGGACCTATATGCTAAGCATCCATATTTCGGCATCGTACGCAACGGAAGCATCGCATTCTGTATTCTTTGTATAGAAATTCACACAAGTGCGTCCACTTCATCGGCATTGCCCACGCCGTTTCTCCATACATTTATGACAAACCGTTTGGTGCGATATCTATGATACCGATAGCTTATTTGTATAAGTGGCCATTTTGCACGTGATGAATTCGGAGCTTTGAATTTTGAAATAAATTTTTGAATGTTTATGATAGGTATTTTCCAATTGGTATTTTGGTGTTACTCTACCTAGTCCTTCAGCGATAACGTTTAAAACTATACAAAAAAAACATTGTTCGATTAGAGTTTATTATTCTATCGAACTAAATGAGATGCTGTCTTTTGCAAAACAGTCTGTAAGCCTTCTTTTAGACGAGGTTCTATTTTGCCCCTCACGCCAAACCCATTACAACTTATGAAATACCTAAGTATACATAAAGGAAAGGAATTTTAATTTTGGATACTGTATGTATAAGTGCAGTTACATATGTTTTTCCATAGCAAACAACAACAACATGCATTTCAACTGGAGCGTGTGTGCAAAATAAACATTTGTTCGCATTCTGTATTTTCTCAGGATAAATAATAAAACAGGCGAACATATACCGCTCAGTAGGTACATGCTCCATACGTGTACCACCCTTTATAAGTGCAACTTGGAACACGGTGCAACTACTTAAACTTGCATTTCTTAGATAGAAATGTTTGTTTTATTTCGCTAACACTTTAAACTGAATTTTTTGGACATTTCATTATGAATAGCAGTTCTAAATACTCTTGAAGTCCAAAGCGATAATGCAGTATCATTGATAACGGTGTAAAAACTTCTCTCTCCGCGTGATACCTCTCCGCTCTTTATCCATTACCACAATGAAAAACTATTCCAGATTTGAAGAAAAAACTGCTTTCGTATAATGTAAATACTGGTACTTAGAGTTGTTTAGATTTAAATTACCGGCCCACCTCTTGCAAGGATCGAGGGATGTTGGCTTAATCTGCACGCGTAGATGGCCGGTGGAAGGTATCACAAACGGAAATATTTCACTGAAAAAAATAAAGTACATGGTGTTCACAACTGTTGTATTTACCTGCCTGGATCTGTGTCGGTCATTCGGACAAAATACGAAGTATGTACGAGTAAAATGAAAATTACAACGCCGTAATTTTCCCAAATTGCACACTACCCACACAGACAGGCTTTAGGCTTCCCGCATAATTTTGTGATGGCTATCTAGAAACTAGAAAGCTAAATTTTAATGCAATAAACCGCATTTCCCCTAACCTAAATTTAGAAGGCCTGTTCCGTATGAACTACAAGTGAGCCTCCACAGTCCTCGGCTTGCCAAAAGCTAGTCTATTAATCCTTGTATGTGAGTTCATGAACGCAATACAAAGAGGCTCGCGATCGGAGATAGGACACGGCGATGCATTGCAGCGGGCCGTGAGCGAGTTGCCGTAGTGATGGGACACGGATACGATATCGATCTTCATCTTAAGAATAGAATAGAAATAATTTATTTGACACACAGCAAAAAAAAACAGAAAAAAATAACAACAATACAGTTCAAAAACAGGTAATTAAATAAAAATAACTTAAAAATTAAGTTAAACAGAGAAAATAATAATAAAAATTGAATGTACAAAACAAAGAACAATATGCTGCGTGTCAAAAAGGCACATCCACTCAGCTATTGCTTATCTTATGGTCACCGCACATATAACCGTATCGTAAAGGGATCGCCTCTTTACGTTACGGGTATATGTGCGGTGACCTTTAACGTGGTGAGACGATTAGCCAGTCAGCTTGAGGAGTGCCAGTTGTAACATTGTTCGAAAAGTGGCGAGTAAATTTGAATTTGTGTCCGCGAGAGAGTCGCCACCTGGCGGTACACTAGCTCTGCGCCATACAATTTTGCGTTAGGTTTAACTGCTCGATCGGTAATGAAAAACCTACACTAAGCCCTGAGGGCCAGTCAGTTGGCAGTAGCTGATTGACCAGGGTGCCACGGAAGTACTTATTAAAAGCATATTTGTTTGTTACTCGGACATTTTCGATTCGTGTATCGATAGTATTGTTCATTCTTGTGCGTTATACTTCAGCAATATATTTTGGTAAAATTTATACGAGTAAAAGTTTTATTATGACATATATAATTTTAAAATTGACGTTTTCAGAACCGCTTTCAATTTATCTAAGGTTCGTTAACGTTATTCTATCGACATCGGTGTTTGTCTTCACCATCACTAGTTATTTACTAGGTATTTGCGTGTTCAATTCGGATGCACCTACCTCCTCTAGAGAAATTCAAGTGGAAAATTCAATGCTACGACTGAGAACCAATCCATGCTTGTTCGACTGTTAACATGTGAGGTTAGGGAAAAGGAAAGCTCAGAACATTCAATCTGTTGTTGTAGTAAGCACTATTTTTAAAAGCGGGAAGTCAAATTGGTTTCTAGGTTTTCAGATTGTAGTGTGCTTTAGAATAGAATAGAATAGATAAAATATTCTTTATTGGTACACAAGAACAGAATTTACAAAGCTTATGTATACAAACACATAGGTACGAAAAGGCGGTATTATCAGTAAAAGCTATTTTTTTAAGACAACCTTTAACCTAAGTAAGTACTTTATACTCTCGGGAGTAGACTCTCTCGGGAGTATTAAGGTGATATAATGGTCTAGGACAGTCTAGGTCATACATATATCATTATCATATATTTACTATATCGTTAAATATAACTTTCACATAGTTTTCCAATTCATTTAAGTATTTAGCCTTATATTATATGGTTCCTTCTGTTAGGTTCTACGTAGATAATATATAAGTATTAAGCAAAGTAAATGTAATCCTCAAAAGAGTGATGCAAGTTCAGAACTTGGTAGTTTTATCAGCAGCACCAAGTTTAGTTGGAAGCTATAACTTAGTTTTCAAAAGTTTTAGAACTTCCTGCATAAAGCCTACATGTATAATAATATATTGCTTATTGTGTACTTCTGAAGTTACCATTTGTACTTACTGCATTTGACGTGGGCTGAAATAAATAAGAAATTATGAGACCTATGTATCTGTTTGCGGGTTTCATTTCTGAAAACGTCAAGTTATGCAGAATTTAAAAGCACGAAGTTTAAAGTATTTATATCTAATAAGTATACATATACTCTAATGATAAGCCTAGAATATTTTGAACGATCAAAATCTCATTTTCAAACTAAAAGGTGTCCGAAAAACTAATTCTAGAATAAAAAGTTTTAGTTTTACCAATTTCATGGAACAGCCGTTTTGCCAACAGTCTCGTGTAATGTAAACATAAATAAATGAGATACGAATCTTCAGGTCTCCGGACAATCGAATTCAATTTTCCTAAATCACATTACCAATGTATTTTCAACAAACAGTTTTCAACATTACTTCTTTTATTTGCGACCAAATAGAACTCTGTCACCCTGCATACACATGCAGCGTGTGGGTGACAGACAAACACTAAAGCAGAAGGGCTAGTACGGGGCGCTATTAAGACGTGACAAAAGTTCTGCGTCGCGCTCGCTCTTGAGGCTGCGCGATGTGAGTGCGCGCGATGCAAAACTCTTGTCACGTCTTAAATGCGCTCCGTACTAGCCCTTCTGGTGTAGGGTTTGTCACCGTGGTGAAATGATTAGCCAGTCAGCCGCTGACTTCCCAGGGTTCGCCGGACGCATATTAAGTTGCGTACAGACCGGCCAAACGAACGCTAACGAACGAGTTTCGTTGACCTTCGTTGCTGCAATCGCCCCTGTATTATGTATGAAAAATATCCATCGTTGGGCGTTCGTTGGGCCGGTCTGTACGCAGCTTAAAGTACAGTTGATGCGTCACTCAGGTAGGCATCCTTCCGTGAACCTCAGCACCGATGATATACATTGAAAATTTGTTAATCCCTTACATGAATAGAGTTTTCATGCATGCTAAAACCAAAACTCCCTTTCACGTAACTATATTTTACACAGGCTGTCACTAAAACAAATAAAACAGTCAACGATTGATCAAGACAAATAGTGGACACAATATAAAATATTTACGTGTCACATTTAGCAAACGACTGTGTGTGACGCTTGCGCCCTTAATTCCTAAGCTTCAGGGGCCAGTTTTGAAAGTTTCAAGTGTATAGTTTAATTTGTATAGCTATAAATCCACAGGTGCTATTCATGCTCGGCGCACACCGACCAAGATAGATTAGTTTGCACGCTGGAAAAACTGGGTAAGCGTAGTCGACATTTCGGAAATAGGGTTCCGTATACAGCGGCGGTGCAAAAGCGGTATAACAAACCAGCAAGCCTTAAAGGAGGTGACAGCGAGTCGTTCTAAACATTTACAAAGGTAAACGTGCTATATTACTATAAAAAAATAAACACAAATTAGGCGTTTGACAGCAACTGTCAGCGTTTAGCATGTGTCTAAGTTTGGATGGTTATACAGTACCTATTGTTTTTCAATTTTAAATTATTATTTTTTCTCAATTATAATCTATGGCCGCAGAATCGGTCAACTCTTTTAGGAAATTTCGTAGTTATAAGTACAAACATTCACACAATGCCAACATACAAAATGTACTCCACCATCTTAAAAATGTTGGTTTACATTTTTTTGGGTTACTAATGTACTTAATAAAATCATATCAGTTTGTACAGTGAAACTCATGCTTGGTTCGCCACATTCCTCTGCGGATCCCTAGCCGGCAGGGCGCCTACACTCGCAGCACACATCATGTCCTTACACATGGCTGCGATCGAGATTGATCACGCACTGTTATTTAGCGAATACGGTTGTATTAACCTCCGATAGAAATAGAGCACTCTTATGTATATTATTATGTGTGTCTTGTAGCTTCCAATATGACGAACTATACTTAATACATTTTGTTGCTATAAGAATTATTTTATTTATGCCCCATCGCCATTGCAGGAGATTTTTAAGTAAGAATGTTTCAGGCCCGACTACCATTGAAGCGGCTTTACTGAGAATAACTTTATTTACTCGAAGTCCAGGGTAATCAACTGTTATCAACACGACGTCGATATCGTTGCTCCAATAGATAAATAGACGACTTATTCCCTGATAAGCCTTATTCTTCAATGATGAAATCGGGTCTAACTGACAGAATTTTCTAGGTACGTAAATTTTTACCCATATCCTAACACACCGTACAATTCAAACTTCTATTCATACCTGGCTCACATATGCGTGGCATGTAATATTTTGTGCTCCGGGTTTGTTCGGTGGTGGTACCTAGGTATTGTTCAATTTCATACACCATTTCGTTCCACTTTCATATGAATTTCACCGAATTTTTCGTGTTTTTTCAAAAAGAAATTACTTACGGAATTCTTTCAGTAAGTATTTTTCTGTTTTAGGTAGAGGTTTCCTCTATACATATATACTTACCTACAGAGTGCGCTGAACCGCTGATGAAATTATTAATTGGTACACATTATATTTAAACTTTAAGGTAAGGTTATTATTTAAGTACCTACCTTTGAATTTTCTTTCAGTTTGCGCCACTGTAAGATTTTTTATCGTAGCCATAAAATTGTTTATACACTCCCTGAAGATATTCTGGCGTACCATACTAGTACCAAGAACATATTTCTGAGACGACGAAATCTAAGAATGTCTGGAGAAGTAGGTAGCTAAGTATACTTAAGTTAACGTTTTTAATAAAAAAATCCCAGGTTCGGAAATTTTCTAATCAAGTGAGGACATTTTTGAGAATAAAACAACTGAATCTCCGACCTAACTACTCAGCAGACCGTCGACTTTGCAGGCACTTACCTAACTTTAAACGAGAAAACAATTTTAAGACATCGCTCTTTTTTCATTCGTGCTTAATAGCAGGATTTTTTATATATTTTTTTCACCATTTTATAACACACAATAATAATTAGATACGAAAATCAAAAGTAGTAGGTATATTTATCTCGGCTCTCTCTAGTAGTAAACCTCGTCCAGTGCTCATAATATATTTTAATATATAACACATGCAATGCGCAATATTTAGGCTACGTGTTTTGCATGTTTGATATTGACATAACCTAGGGATGTGGCATTCATCATCATTAAATTTGTGAAAGTCTGATTTAAATAGCATTACATGAGCATTGAGCAGGTACTTCTGACTATACTGCTGGAAAACTTTTAAGGTACTTGGTAGCTAAACCTGCAATAACATTTTAAACCTTAGCCGTCTTCTGTGCTTAATAATATTATAAAGAAGAGTGTAAGTATTGTTGCAAATCTTTCAGTAAGATATGTATTATAAGGGCTTTTTCCCAAAGTCAAAGCGAAATACTCGTAACATTTACGAAATGATGTTTTGAGTCCGAAAATTATGGCCGATACAAGTTTGCGGCATATACATAGTATTTGTCTTAGTTTATTTTTAAATTAGTAAATCGTTGCTATCCTTATTCCTGTTCCCCTCGCGGAGACTCAAGAAACTACCCCCGAATGCCCGGGACTGGCCAAAACACCCCAACACTATTTTATCAATACGATACGGTCCATCCAGGAGGGTTATTCTATACTGACGACAAACGAAATGGAGCGGTGGTAGCTCAGTCGGGTAAGCGCCCGCTTCTCGCGCCAGAGATGCGGGTTCTAATCCCGGCGCTGACATGTACCAATGAGTTATTTGAATTTAAGTAAAATGTACCTATACCATCGCTCTTACGGTGAAGGAAAAAATCGTGAGGAAATCTGCTCATCTATACCATTTTTCAGAGCCTATGATATGTGGGACGTTTTGAGTTCGACAGTTCTAGAGATGTCTTGAGTGAAATCCTATCGACTTGAACCTATCGATTTGTATACTTACTCCATAGATTGATATAAATATGAATTTATTCGTATTTTCGGAAAACACATTATAATTGCCGCTTTCAGTATAATATGCTACTACTCCTATTGCTCTCAGAATCTGATGTATCAGAGTCAACACCGACATTGATGATCAGTTCATCTTGCAAACAATATATCCGAGCGAAACGATCACAGTCCTGTAGTATCATTCTTTTTGTTATATCGACCACCTTCGCCCAGTGTTTGCCAGTGACATGTTGACACGCGTCCTCCAACAATTTTAACATTTTGTTAGCAGTGAAGGGTGGTGATGTATTGTTTCTGGCTGCATACCAGCATACCCTAAAATAATAATAACATTTTAATCGATTTCAGAATGTCGATTTTGATGTGTCGCATCTCTAGTACGTTCAATTGTAACAAAGTATAGTGCGACAAACTTATCTGTTCCGGTGACAGTTAATTTAATTGGTCCATATCTCATTATTTACTAATAAATTATATATTGATATAGATTAGATGGGTTTATTAAAACCGCAAGGGTAAATTACCATTACGGGAAAACCTAACATATTAAAGAATGAAGAAATATTAGACATTTACGTGAGCTCTCACCGGAACAGATAAGTTTGTGGCACTGTACGTAGGTACTGTAGAAATATATATTATCTGTGGTCATTGTCAATAAAATGACAGATTTTGCAATAGTATTCATGCGTTAAATGGAAAATGTTAAAGTGTCACCCATGTCTTTGCCCCTGGAAAATGGTTAAAGATTCTAGACGTGTAATTGTGTATGTATCTTAAGTGCATTGTACTCATTCAACAACGGCGATACGGCTCGCGACCTATTACGCGAATACAAATGTACAGCGAAAACCCTTTCGGTGATTACAGTAGTGAGCATATTTATGTATATAGAGTCGTGGCTCGCGCAGCACTCCGAAACTTCGTTTCTTGTCATATAGAGTGACCCCCAGGGAGCGATATCGCAGGCAGCGCAGGGGAAATGCAGGTAATACAGTCCCGGTCTAAATACGAGGGGGGGTGCACAATTTATGGCCTCGTAAACGTCCGAAGTAATCCCCTTAAATTGCTTACACGATACAAAAGTGTTACGTCTAATAAGTTGGCAATGGTTGCGAAGGCGATTGTAAACCTAGTTATGGCCACTTTGCTTTAGTTCTAGATGTATAGAATGGTTTTATTTAGTCCTATACTCTGTCCATTATATTATTGGTTTTTTGACAGTCGAAATCCCATACATATTTGATGACTGCAAAGGAAAATCAACTTTACTTACCAGACATAAGGAAACGTCTAAAATACACATGACATAGTGGAAGCTCTAGTATAAGCACAATGAAAATGTAGACTGTGGTTAATCTTATATACGACTTACTGTAGTAGGTAGGTTTTTTTCGTAAATCTTTGAAGATTATTTAACTCACGGTGTTCAAACGTTTTATGTAAGTAACATAAATTTTCTAAATTAATACTTAACCTATTTATTTCACGAAAAAAGCTAATGACCACTCCTGCTGATAAAATTATGGAACTTGATTAAATGAAAAATCACGATGTAAATCCCAAAAGCTCGAGTATAATTATTATTTATCTCAGAGAAAGTTTATTTTAAAGATAACATATCGCAAAAATGTTTGCTTTCATTTTATCCTACACAGTTATTTTTGGAATTTGGATATTACATTTCTGTGGTTTTAGCAACTGGCAAAGGTATACAGAGGTATTTAAACATAACACAAACTCTCACTCAAAAAGATTTTCGTATGAAAATGTTTAGTCAAAGTAAGTACCTATCCTAGTCCCGTGAAAATAAGTTTTTTTTTGTACTTATGAAATTATGTAGGTATACTCGATTTTTTCTAAATAGCGATCTTTCCATTTATTTGGGCTGAAGCAAATATTATAAGGGATCTCACATACGATTCAATCTGCCCTAAAATATTCCTTTAACATACATAAGGAAATCTTAAATTATTGTTATTAATGTTACTAAATTATAATCTGTAGATAGGTTCTCAGAGTAATTAAGATACACAGTGCGATATTGTTATATGTCTCTAAATATAAATACAATTATTATTAGATATTATGGCTCTGTCAAGCAATACAATAGTCATAATGTATTTATTTATCCTATTACGTGAAACTTCCTACATGCCACTTATGTGTTTCCACTCGAGTGAGTCACGTAAACGTACTGTGCTCTCCTGAAGAATATCATACTATATCACTTTCCTTACTACTGTAGTAGGTACTTAGGCAGCTTAAAGCCGTGGTTAGAATAGAATAGAATATTGCTTTATTGAACACCACCAAATCAGACATACAAAAAACATACTTATAGACTAGAACTAATGTACAATAGGCGGCCTCATCGCTGAGAGCGATCTCTTACAGGCAACCTTATATATTGCGGAAACAAAGTGACAAATTTGAAGGCAGTGGTTAGTGCAGAGCAATCCGACAAAAATTGCTTGCCTATGTTATAACTGTATAATCTTACCCGGAAAAGAGCAGTAACAAAATCCTGCAGCCAAATTGCAAAACTATAGTTTCCATAGAAGATTAAGCCGATTCGTCACGAGGCCGGCTTCCAGTTGAATAAATCTGGCGCAGATGTGTCTAATAGGCAGCCAGTCGGTGACAGTTCCATTCCCACTGCCTTTTGGGTTCCGTAGAAAATAGTTAGGTTCGGGGAGGATAGCTTTGCTGTGCGTGCTGCATATTATGATATAGTAAGTACTTAACTCATTTAGAAATACAAACGGGTACGGGTACTAATATAATATACTTTATATTAATTTAGAGATATTTTATTATTTATTGTCTAACAGCAAACGATTTTATACTTCATGTGATAATTTCAGATCTACTTTTTTTTTACATTTTAGATTGTGTGTGGTTTACGGATGGGTCACCGGAACGTAAGCGGTTAATTGCTAATGTTCGGTGGCGGTAACTCCACTGGCGTAGTACAACTAGGTACGTAGTGGCGTAGCGTAGTCGACGTAGTGGCGATGGCGTAGTGCATGCGAGTGAATTAGCACAGCGCAGGTGCTCAGTCAATAAGCCGTGACAAATGTGCCCGGAGCGATTCTGATTCACTTCCCAATTCTAGAAGACTTGTCGAAACAGAGATAGGTGGGCTGAGTAGCTGAGGAAAACAGAACCTCTCAAAGGTTGTTTGGTACAATTAACTCTTAGCGGTAAGACCGCCTTTTGTACCCTTGCCCTTGGTTATAAAAAGGTTAAATATAAAAAGTAATATCTAAGAATATCTACCTATACCGGGTGGAATTCTGTAATGCCACCTAAAAGGGAAGTAAACAGGTCCCTCTCAACAGTCAGAGTGGTTGCTATAACTTCCTATGCTATACTAGCTGTTCCCGCGCGCTTCGCTTCGCATTAAAATGTTTTCCCGTGGGAATTCCGGGATAAAAAGAAGCCTATGTTCTTTCCCAGGGTCTAGACCATATGTATACCAAATTTAATTCAAATCCGTTCAGTGGTTTTGGCGTGAAAGAGTAACAGACACAGTTACTTTCGCATTTATAATATTAGTTAGGATAGTTAGGATTAGGATGTATACATAGATATTTAGATATTAAATTAAACACGCAAATAAAGATTCATTACTTAATTCATTCGGGGATCTTAATAAATAATATTCTAGACAAGATAGTCTTCGGAAATGTGAAGAAGAAACAGAATAGAACCTCCAAACTTGGCGACCGGCCAACCGAGCGCGAAAGAGGTTTATTAAATTAGTATACGGGGCACAATTTCTCATAAGCATTTAATTACATTACTTGGGAATGTACTAAGTATGGTTAATTTCACTTGGAACATTAGAAAAGCATGTTTACCTACTGTTTACAATTCGGTATGTTCAGTAAAAATTTTTGATGCTAATTCCAAAACCGTTTCGAGATATTATCTACTTAATAAGTGTCTCATTCTTAAAAATTTAAAATATTGAAGGATTCCGATTATTTTATCAAAAATTAAAATATAATTTGTCCTTCAAGACGCTGCGCAAGGTTAAAGTTTCAACCAAAGAGAATAAAAATGTTCAATTGTTAAATGTCACTTCTGTCAATCTAAAGTGTAAATGGGCAGTTCTTCTTTTTAACCTACATAACTTAGTCTCCATCAGTTGTAAAGAAAAAATCATGAGTTTTACAAATATTTATTTATTTATTTATATTTCAGCGTGCATTGTACAAAAAACACAACGGCTGTGCACGTTTACAAAAATATAAATTTATATTTTTGTATTTAAAATTACGTTACAGAGTGGTAAATCCGCGTGACAGAGGAGTATTCCATATGAATCTTGGCTGTCTCCCGCCACTTCATCCTGCGCATATTCGATAATGTTACAAAAAATATATATGACAACATAAAATATAAAAATTTATTTAAACTCCAGAAGATATTACCTATTTAGTAAAACAAAATATATATTTTTAAATGATTTCTGAAATATTTAAAAAAAAAATTGAAAATTTGTCTCTTACTACCTAATGTTTTAGTAGTAACATTCTGTCACGTAGGTTGCCATTTAAAATATTTGTTTGAGCCACTCGTCCTTATTGCCATCGATCTGAGTTTAAGGTCTCCTTTTCCCCTTGGTAAGATTTCCCCTTTGAGATCCAGACACCGCGTATAGGCCACCCGCAAAGTGTGACAGAAGGTGCGTGTGTTTATTCGGCGACAGCTTCGTCACGTAGGTAATTGTTAAAATAAAATACAATGAAATTATTATTTTGTTATTTACTCATTGGTAATAACAATTACTTTGAAATCAACATGTGAATATTACACTTTATGTTACTGTTTAAATGCTAATCGACTTTGCAACACATTTTACCCCTCTGTCACACGACAAATCTGTCACATTCTTACCAAACACTCCAACCTGAGAATATTCATCAAAGAAAAATTGAAGAGAAACTACACGTTTTGGTTAAAGCACGAAGCGAAAGGAACGTCCAATACACTTGCGCTTCATTAATAAAAAGTTTCGTTAGTGAAAAAGCTAATTTCGTGCTATTGTTCTCAAGAACAGACGATGAATGTGGTAGACTGTTTAATATGGTGGAGAATGATTTATCGGATGTTTGATGATAACATTAAAGTCCTTCCAGCTTCTAAGGTAATTAAAAAAGGAAAGAGTATTTTTTTCAAGTTCTAAGAGCCAATGCTGTATTTTCGAAATATGGCTGGTTAAAACTTTAACAAATTACGTAATTTTCATTATGTTACTTAAATTTTAGGTTGCCGAAAATATTAATTGTGCAGATAAACATTATTTTATGTAGTTGGAACAAATTTGTCCTTTAAGTTCCTGAAATACGGATATTTCACTCTCCAGAGGTTCTCAAGTGTGATTTCATTAGTTATACTAATAATAAAGATATCTCCAGTAAATTTTTTGACTAACTTGAAACCATAATGATTTATATGTAAGTTACTAAATTATTATTTTTAAATAAAACTGTTTTATTCCAAAACGCTGCCGCATATTTAATAGAATAACAACTATGTCACATCGTTTACCACTCTGTTACGATTGGTGTCTCCTGGTAGTCAACTTATTTTTGGTCGTTTATATGTTATGTTATAAATAGTGCAACTTTGGAAAAATCATATTAAATTTAGTCATTGATGTTAACGTCTATGCTGTTAATTTTTTACTGTAATTAGTAGCGAAAAAATATTTATAGCAAAAACAAGCTTCATTTTAGCTGAAATTGTGACAGAGTGACTACTTAATAAATATTTTGTTATAACTAAAAATCCATTCTTTCATATGTTTTCTAAAATGGTATTTTGTTTATTAACGTATCAAAAAAGTTTCATTTTAATCGACGAAGACTATTTCGTTAAAATAAAATAAAAGATTCTGTGACGAAGGTGTAATTTTCTTTGCCTTATCCACGTATTATGTTCTGAAAATCTTGAAAAAATACTTAAACTTCGCGGCCAACCACCTTTTTCGATAGAATAGAAATGTAGCTATCATAGAGTTCACCAAAAAGCTAAAGTTATTTTTTTCAAATTCGGGATAATTTTTTATCCATTATGTAGGTTAAAAAGAAGAACTGCCCAAATATTCACAGAGTTACGATCTTGATGACGTCAGCGGCTGCATGGTAGCGAATGACGTCATAAAATCGTCGAAGAGCCGATCTTTAATTATTTTTTATTAAATTAACGAGAGCAGTAAAATAAAAAATATTCAAATTAGTATCTCAAATTCCAACATACTTCAATTTAAAATTATAAAAACAATCACCATAAAATTACTTAACATACCGAATTGTGGGATATACCTACCTATGTCCATCATAAAGATAAAATTGTAAAGAAATCCATGTCCCTAAAAAATAAGATAAAAATCTACTTCCATAATAAATTATCACGTCTTCTGCCACTGTCGCTTTACATAAAGAAATACAATTATGAGAAGGGACAAAGACCTATATATAATTTGTTTTCCTTAAGTTG